>NC_136490.1:25852182-26467182 GCF_053919585.1 Euprymna scolopes | reverse complement strand
GATAAGGATACCCACTCGATTAGATATCAAGCCCTCTCTTAATTACAATATAATTAACAAGTTTATACTAAAACGTAAGCACTTCCCAAAATAAACAAAAATGTTGCAAGCATCCTTTAATAACTGTAATACACACTTTGTAGATTAATACCAGTCTACCACACCAGAATTCAATCCAATTGATTAAAATGTATATGATTTTTGGAATATGATATTTTCGTTTCGGCATGGGTGCGTACATCATACAGATTTTTCTTCATTTTTGTTTTTTAATATAGGGTGGATTCTGGACAAGAACCTTTTTTTTTTTAATTATTTATACCCAGCAACTGACTGAAGCTAAGAACATACCATGTGGCGAGGAGATGGATTAACTGAGAGTGACAAAGTGAATCCCATTTAAGCCAGAGATTTTCGGATTTCATTAGGGAATTTTCCAGTGCTACTGTAGTTCACACCAGTTGGAAACACCCCTGAGGATGCCTACCTGGATCACTATACTGATAAAAGAATAGAATAATTGTTACGTAATGGATGGCCTTGTGTCGGACAGCAATTACATCAGCTAGTGTTAATCTTGACAATGGTCGAAGTAAGTACAGTACAGTATTGAGTTTAATTTTTGAAAGGAAAAAATGAAACAATAACATCAACATTTGGTGCATTTTTGTTCAGAAATATAATATCTTCAGACAGCCTGATCAGGTAGCACCAGATGTCCTAACGAGTATTACAGTCCGGATCAAAATGGACCTAGGAGCAATGGTAATTAAGGAGAAACTTCATATTCCTCATAACCTCCAAAAGGGACCTCACCACTGATGTTTTTTAAGGTCGTATTCAGGACCTCTAGTCTCTGGATGACACAATTTCAAACAAAAAAACAAATAGCAAGTCAGACAACTCTTTCCACCTAAACTGAATTAAGATCATTTACCCTAAATTAAAGGATGTGATGATAGTCTAGTGGTTAACAACATGGACTGACAACCTGGATGTACGAAGTCCAAATCCAGTTCGTTCCACAAAAATTGTATCACTTAGGATGTTGGTAACCTTTTCATGGTCCATTCCGCAAGTACCTGATGTCTTTCTATAAAAACTTCTGACTAGAAAAATATCGGGGAAACCAATACCAACAATAGAATTTTTGGATTGATAAGATATGATGATGATCCTAAATTACGGCAGATGTTTTTCTTTAGGTCATCAGAAATGATAATAATTTATAATTGCATAATTAAATTACTGACATAGTTCTATGATTTTATATGAATATTAGCAAGGAGACCCGACGTTGCCCGGAATGGAATGATGATCAACAAATGTTTCACATTTCTATATGTTATTGTCATTGAAATGAGTGAAATCGCCCATTTTCAATCAAATCGATTGATTACCTGCTCTGGTTGGGAACCTATTGTGGTGCACTTGGAGGAAGCTTCACATGCTTTCCTGCAGTGACAGTCCACAATACATTATAGTCTACATTGCACTGTAGAGAACCTACTGTTTTTATAAAATTATATTTATATATAATTGATTGAATTAAAGTTTAAAATGCAAAAGTCAAGTATCATGCTTCAATTGTGTTCCAAACAGAAACATTTCAAACACGCTCTTGTCATATCAAAGAACCTACTGTTGATTTTATATGCCTGCTATTATTCCTTAATGGCTTGAATTTAAGTTTAAAATGAAAAAAGTATCATGTTTTAAGCAGAAACATCGAAAAAAACATCGAAAATCAAAACATCAAAAAAAAAAAACTAAAAAAACTAACGTAAGGCAAATGAACGATGTTAAATGTAAAAATCGAAAAAACAAAAACAAAAAAGAAAACAGAAAAACGAACGTTAAAACTGTTTTTAAAAATCTGAAAAATACCCCCCCCCAAAAAAAAAAACATGTGAAAAATGGCTTAAATAAGCCTGTTTCGATATTAAAATTTAAAAAATCGGTGGGTACCCGGGTGTTTTTATAAAATTATATTTATATATAATTGATTGAATTAAAGTTTAAAATGCAAAAGTCAAGTATTATGCGTAAATTGTGTTCCAAACAGAAACATTTCAAAAGCGCTCTTGTCATATCAAAGAACCTACTGTTGATTTTATATGTCGGGCCTTTCGGCTTGTGTGGTAATAAAACTTCTCAAATGAACTTGTGATGTTAGGCTATGTAAGGTGTTAACTTTGGTCAAAATCGTCTGTTCATTCTTTCATTGGATAATTTTGAATATCTATACTTATCAAAATCAGGTTGTCACACAACATAAAATATTTACTATAATAATTATTAAATGTTTGCATTATATATATATATATATATATATGTCTAACACCGGTTCTCGCCAAATCACCGAAGTTAAGCAACGTTGAGCTTGGCCAGTACCAGATGGGTGACCATTTGGAAAGGCTAGGCGCTGTATGTATCTTCTGGGAAGGTTGGGCGTGGGGCCAGCACCCTCACCCTGTAAAAAGAACTCCTCGCTACAAAAACATCTACAAAAAGTTGTAGATGGTCTATGCCCCTCCATGGACTCAAGGGCTATGGATGGATACAAAACCTATCTAAGAACACAGCTAGGCATATAAAGTATTTTTGTGTGAAATTTCGTAAAAATAGGTCCAGCCGTTTTTGAGTTAATACGGAACAAACTCACATATACACACATATAAAGTTCTTTTTATATAACACTAGCGGGGGGGGTACCCGGCGATGCCCGGGTGTTTGTAGGTGTGTGTGGTTGGACGGGGGTGGTGGGTGTTAATGAAAACCTAAGAATAAGCAAAGTAAAAAAAGAAAACAGAAAAACGAATGTTAAAACTTTAGCGGGGGGTACCCGGGCGGTTAATTAAAACATCGAAAAAAAAACACAAAAAAAAACTAACGTAAGGCAAATGAACGATGTTAAATGTAAAAATCGAAAAAACAAAAACAAAAAAGAAACACAGAAAAACGAACGTTAAAACTGCTTTAAAAAATCTGAAAAATACCCTCCCCCCCCAAAGAAAAACGTGAAAAATGGCTTAAATAAGCCTGTTCTGATATTAAAATTTAAAAAATCAGTGGGTACCCGGGTGTTTTTGGGTGTGTGTGGTCAGTCGGGGGTGGGGATGTTAATGAAAACCTAACAATAAGCGAAGTAAAAAAAAAAAACAGAAAAACGAACGTTATGTGAAAAATTGCTTAAATAACCCTGCTTCAATATTTAAATTTAAAAAATAGAAAAAAAATAAAAAGAGACATCTCACACCACGATTCGAACCCAAAATGTTTAGATAATGAACCAAAGCTCTAACCAACTGAGCTAACACGACGTACATGAAATTTAGTCAGTTCTTCAACTATTTAAACTAAATCAGGTCATGACGTCATCTGACGCATGCATAGAACCGGTCGTCGTCATGAGAGGACGGTTTTTGTTGAAAATTGTCGATTTCGGGGTGAAAAAATTAACATTTTTGGCCAATTTTTCAATATTTTTCAAGCGAAGGATGGAGCTTCAATATGATACCAAGTTAGTCAATTTTCGTTCTGTCTGTCGAAAATTTTTAGCGGACACACAAACACACATACATACATACAAACACACATTTTCGCTTTTATATATATAGACTAGCGAGGGGTACCTGGCGTTGCCCGGGTGTTTTTGCGTGTGTGTGGTCGGGTAGTGGTGGGGGTGTTAATGAAAACCTAAGAATAAGCGAAGTAAAAAAACCCAGAAAAACGAACGTTAAAAAACCCTGCTTAGCGGGGGTGGAGGGTACCCGTCGTTGCCCGAGTGTTTGGAGCATGTGGGGGTGTTAATGAAAACCTAAGAATAAGTGAAGTAAAAAAAGAAAACAGAAAGCGGGGGTACCCGGGGGGAGGGGGTAATGAAAACATAAAAAAAAAAACACTAAAAAACTAACGTAAGGCAAAGGCGAAGGATGGAGCTTCAATATGATACCGAGTGTGTGAATTTTTGTTCTGTCTGTCGAAAGTTTTTAGTGGACACACAAACACACATACATACATACACACATTTTCGCTTTTATATTTATAGATTAGGTTGGTGAAAAATAATGTTTTTTTTTTATTATATCTGATAAAAAAAAAACGATATTATTTTTGCACCAACCTAATAGTAGAGCCTAGTGTGAATGCTAGGAACACTTTTTTTTTTTGGGGGGGGGGTCATTTTTGACAAAGGTTGCACACGAGTGATAATAACAATTAAAATAAATGTTATGATAGATGCTATTTATTGTTTTTACCTGTGGTATGTCTTTCATGCCTTATGCAATCTGCATACAGTCAGAAGATCACACAGGGTATAAAAGCGGCATGGTAGGTAAACACAATAAATAACATCTATCAAAATATTGTTTTGTTTATCATAATTATTATTATTCTATATTAGTTTTTTTTTTACTGTGTGGAACTCTAGTTCTGCTAAAGTTTGTACAGGAGAGGTAGAAAGAGGGAGAGGTAACATAAGAAAGGAGTAGTAGAAAGAGGAGGGGTAGAAGGAGGAGGAAAGGTATAAGGAAGGCGAGGCAGTAGGAGGGGGGGTAGCATAAATCTATCAGAGCTAAAAGGATATTTTCAATGAAAATAGAAACGGTAGGTATTGTTATTTTAATGATTAAGGGTCTGCAAGAAGTGTTTCCTCTATTTTATACTTGACACACAGACACAACACACATACATGTATTATTATATAAAAGGAACTTTATTTATGTGTGTGTGTGTGTGCGTGCGTGTGTGTGTGTGTGTTCCTTATGAACTCGAAAACGACTTGGCCGATTTTTATGAAATTTCACACGAATGTACTTTATGTGCCTGGCAGTGTTCTTAGATAGGTTTTGTATTGCAATGTTTCTGATAAACATCGATAATCGACATAATCCGATGAAAGAAGGAACAGGTGGTTTTGACCAAAGTGAACACCTTATACAGCCTAACATCACAAGTTTATTTGAGAAGTTTAATTACCACACAATCTTTGATATGACAGGGGCATCTTAAAAAAATAAATGCAACGATTTTATAAAATCAAAAGTAGGATCTCTATAGTGTAATGTAGACTACAGTGTATTATAGACAAAGACACTGTGGGGAGGCATGTGAAGCTTCCACCCGGTGCACTGCAATGGGTCCCCAACTAGAGCAGGCAAGCAATCGATCTGATTAAAAAAATAGGTGATTTCACCAATTTCAACGACAATACAATTATGGAAGTGTGAAACATTCCTTGATCATCATTCAATCCCGGGCAATGTCGGTCTCCCTGCTAGTATATATGTATATAAGGAAGTACTAAAGAACTTTGACGAATTGTTTAAATGTAGACATAGAAGGATATAAATAGCTCAACAGAAAATTATAGACAAGATCAGATAAATATGGGTATATAAGAATTTATTTTTCAGTTTAATAAAGAAGAAACAGCATTGGGAAGAAGGGATTTAAATGCTTTGTTTTACCTCGGCATTTTGAAGCCTAATGCTTCACACTCATCACCATGTTTCATTTTCATATTTCCTTCCTAATGTACCCTAAGCTAGATTTCACATTTTCCTTTACCTGTAACCTAGCTCCTTTCTCCTCTTCTGATGAAAAGCATTAGGCTTCAAAATGCCTAGGTATAAAGAGCATTTATAGTCCCTCTTCCTAATGATATTTCTTCTTTGTTGAACTGATAAATAAATTCATACATGCACATATTTATTTTATCTTGCCTCTTTCTCTCTCTCTCTCTCTCTATATATATATATACACACACACATACATATACATATATATATATATATATATATATATGAGGATCATTCCAAAAGTAAAAAATCCTATTTTTTTTTTTTACTCAAAAAGTTGAAGAGCTATAAAAACAAGAGTAGTACCATTAAAACTAACAATCTTTTGTGCTCCAGAATATTTATTTTCCTACATAGTCACCACCATTGTAAATGTACTTTTGCCAGGAATTCAATGACACATCTATGCTTCTGACTCACATCTATGGCAGGGTTAATTTCTTAAGAGTCTCACACTGTTAATATCTGCAACAGAGAGATGAAACTTTCATGGTCATGAATGCATAGGTTCAGGTATGATAATATTGCAATCTGCAATGCCCTCTAATACAGTCAAGTGGAAAAAAAAATAGGAGACATTACTTTTGGTATACTCTTCGTATATATGTGAAATTTGGACCCATTTCTCACACTAACAGTGGTGTAAAAGCGATTTTTTTTTCACTAAGGTGTTACTAATTATCAAGGTCCAAAGGCCACTCGAGGCTAAGGGTTACATGAGTGTCAGGTGGACGGTGAGACAACACCATTCTGATTGGTATTGTGTCCCACATCCGGGTAGTTCTAGGAAACAAACTTTGCTCATGAGATTTTCGTTTTGTTTTAGGCAGAGATAGAGAGTAAGGGAAATTGCTGACATGACAGCTGTAATAGCTTGACGAGTGTTTTTCGTTTAAAAGGGATGGGAGACCATAAACTATTCTGGTAGTATAGGATTTTTATTAATAACTCTACTACAAACAAAGAGTGCACTGTAAATTTTTACTAAAAAAAAAAATTTTTTTTTTAAATGGCACTAGTTGACTAACGTGCATGCAGAAATTGTTAAAGAAGCTATGATCGATGATATAGCAATTATAAACATTAAAATTTCTTTCCTGTCATGAAGAGCAGTCTCTTTGAGGTAGTTGAATTACACAATGGCCAGTTAGTATCCATCCAGGGAATATTAATTTCGACTAAACCTTCAAAGGATTACTTTTTTTTTTTACTGGGGAGGGTCACTGCTTATCAAGGATAAGAGACTACGCTAGGATACGGGTTAATAAGTGTTAGGTAGATAGTGAAATGACATGACCAGTAATGGTGGAACTTGGGTAGGGCTTCGTTATTTAAGAAGATGGCTAGACAGGAACTTATTTACATTAGATTTAAAAATGACCATGCTATAGTTAGCCGGAAAGCAGACCCACAGTCTTGAGACCCTTTGGGATTTACATAGTAGTCATAAATAACTTTCAGACACTAACAAAGAAAGACATTATCTCTCTCACCTCGGTCAACTTGCAAGGTTATCCTCTACCGGAAGATATATAAGGTGCCTTTGATAAGTTACCAGACTTTTTTTATGGGCACTTTTATTGATAGTACATGGAACTTTAGTCCCTTTTGAAGTAATCTCCACCGGCTGCAATGCACTTGTTGTACCGTTCCAACAACTTCTTGAAGGCCCCATCGAAGTCCTCTTGTGTGAGCATGTCAAGGACCCTCGCCACAGCCTCTTTCATCTCCTCAATTGTCTCATAATGACAGTTTCTAAGGTTTTTCTTGAGCTAAAGGAATAACCAAAAGTCACAAGGATCAAGGTCTGGACTATAGGGAGGGTGAGGAACTGTCTTGATGTCCATCTTGGTCAAATAGTCTGTGGAGTTGTGGACTGGTGAAGTGTCCTGATGGAAATGCCACTGACCCGATTTGAAGAACGCTAGCCTCTTCCGACAGAATTTCTTCCTGAACTCCCTTAAAACCTCAACATAGTATTTCTTGTTGACTGACTGTTCAGTGGGAATCCAGTGCATGCACCTGCTGTTCAAAATCATATGTTCATGGATGGATTTGCTCTGTCTAGCCTTCTTGGATCTGGGAGAGCCATCATGCTTGATCTCTGCGTCATAGCAGTAGATCCATTTTTCATCACAGGTCACCAGAGCATCAAGAACTACAGAATTTGAATTGATCAGCTCCTGCTGTCATGACAAAGTCTTTCTTTTTGATCTTCTCTGATGTGAAAATGGAAAGATCCAAGTAGGAATTCTCAACAAGAATTGGTAGATTTCAATCCCGTCAAGGTAAAGAAATTTATATTTGGATATAAAATTTGGTGTATCAGTATTTAACTTCGAAATGCCATGGCCTAAAGAGATTTTTTCTTAATTTTCCTCTTAACTTTGTAACAACAAAATTCGCCATTTTTATCAAGTCCCACATTAGAGAAATTACAAAAGAAATTCTGTTGGGGATGTGGAGGCTCACCTTTTCCAAAAAATAAATAAAAATAAAAATGAAAAAAAATAAATGAACTATATTAAAAGAAAACTCCCTAGCAACACTGAGTAAAGAAATCTAGTCTATACATATATGTTATAGTTACCAACAAGATTCACCATCTTCTATTATATAAAGAGGACCTGTCTGTGTGTTTGTGTTTGCATGTGCACTTGTATGTGTGTGTTTGTGTGTGCATGTGCATTTGTATGTGTGTGTGTGTGCATGCGTCTGTGTGTGTGTTTGTATGTCTGCTAAAAACTTTTGTCATCTTCATCCAACTGGATCGAAACTGGTACCATCTGAAAGGGCAATACTCCGGATGCATAATAAATGAAAATCAACTGGACCACTTTTTGGAAAGGGGGGGGGGGTCCGTTTTTCACGTCTCTTTTTTTGCGTTTCACATTCAGGCCCGGCCACTACTGCTCATTTTTTTTTCGGTCACATGGCCACTCCCTCAGGAGGAGGCAGCACACAGGCAACAAAAGTGTCTAATATCTGGAGATTAACTTCTTTTCTTCATATCCCTTCTGCCGAAATATCTGGTAGGGAGGTTGTCACATACTTCTTTTTTGGCGGGGACAGTTACATTTTCGTGTTTTTATCCTTTTTTCAGTAGGATTACAGTATCTTTTATTTTTAAAATTGTTGTGGGGGTATCGACGTTGCCCACGATGGAGTTGACATATAATAATGAAAAAGTACTCATTATCCTTAGTATAGCAGGTGTGTCCAAACGGAACTTCATCCGGACCCGGGCAACGCCAGGTATCCATGCTAGTTTTTAAATAAATTACAAAAAAAAATTTAGTGACGGCATATTTATTTTTATCCTTTTATGAAGAACAGCTGAGATTCTATGATTTCAGTGAGGAAACCTTAACCTTACCAGAAATTTATCCAACCAGAAAGGTATTTCAATTATTCCACAAAAAAAAAAGAAACAAAGATAGTGTTGATTTATTATGTATCCCTTCATCTGATTCATCGTCAGAATAAAAGTCTTGTCAATGATTCAGAGATCTATCATTCTATTTATATGTTTATATTCCAGCAATTCAGTAGGGCATACTTCTTGATTACAATTAAGATTGTTTACGCTTGATAGCAAGAAATATGATAACACATGAAATACAATCGTAAAAGATATTTTGTTTCAGAATTTTTTTTAGATAAGGTTTGATTATTTTGACTATTGCAAGACATTTTGCAGTGAATTCAATAAAACAAAAAGGGGGGGGTAAAAACATGCAAAAAAATGTTACCAAAGGCAAGACAAGTTGCTCTTCTACTTCCTGATGCTACCAGATCAGGCTGTCTGAAGATACTAGCTAAAATGCATCAAACATTGATGTTATTGTTTCCCCACCCCTTTCTCTTTGCAAAACTCAATCATGTTCTACAAAGTAAAAAAAAAAGTTTTCTTTAAAAAAACAATGGATTCGAACTTGGAACACGCAGATCGTCAGTCCGTGTTGTTAACCACTTGACCACTTTCACCTTCTATAACACGGAATAAGAATAAGTATAAAAGTTATCAATTCTTATCTCAAAATTTATTAAATGAAATACAAATTACTATTCTTAAACATTTTTAGGGTGATTAATTAATTGTTGGCATTTTATGGATCTCACAAGTGGCCATCTTGAAAACACATTTTCCAGTAGTTAGGTAGTGATCAACTTTTGATAAACTAGCAGGAAGACCGGAAGTTACTTAGGATTTCATAAAGATCACTTTGGCAGCCGCCATATTTGTCTTATTTATTGGATACATAGGTACTTGTTCTTTATGTTTTTTTTTGTTTTTTGTTTTTGTGAATTGCAATGTTGCATAATCAAAGCCTAATATTGTTATGTTAAATTCATTATCACAAAATAGATCTTAAGTATGCGGTCAAGAAAGTAGGAAAAAAAAATCGTTCAAACTAGAATAACAACATAATCTATATATATATAAAAGCGAAAATGTTTGTATGTATGTGTGTGTGTTAACTTTTTCTGTATGTCTACAAAAGACTTTTTTTTCGCCTAACAACTTTTAAAAACTTTTCATATCACATATAAATCGCAATATCTTAGAGTTAACAACGAATCTCGCCTGTCTATTTAATTTGCTCGATTTTGGGAAGATAAATATTCAACATTTGTCGCTCGCCGCATGTGGGTTAGTCTTTTTCCTATAAGATCTTGGGAAAATAAAAATTAAAAAAAGCATTCCGCAGTAAATGAAATACTATCCCACAGTCAAAATTGACTTCATTAACTCATTAAAACGGGCACCTGCCACATCCAAGTAATTAAATAAATTCAAACGTGTTTCCTTTAGCATCTCGTGGTGGGGCAATGGTTAACGTCACACGTTTTTGTTTTTCACACTTTGATTTACAACTTTGCCTCAAGGGTTCGGGTTCGATCCTCATACTTACTTTTTTTTATACCCCCCCCCCGCTCCGGAGTTTCTACACACACCTCCAAACACCCGGGCAACACCGGGTACCCCTCGCTAGTCTAATATATAAAAGGCAAAATGTGTGTGTATTTGTATGTCTGCCAAAAACTTTCAAACACACGCAACAAACACTGACAAAATTGGTATCTTTGAAAGATCAATCGCTTGGATGACAAATATGTAAAAATTGTCCAAAAAGATTAATTCTGTGCTGGTCAACTGGGCCGTTTTTTGCAAGGAGGGGTCACGTTTTGCTTTGACATTTTTGCAAGCCATTCACGCCTAGCGATCTCAACGTACGTTTAAACGATTTTATTTTGAGGGCTGTCACATCACAAGTGCACTGTGGGTGAAACAGCTAACGCATTTGCTTTTTCACCTCCTTTTCCTCTTTCGCAGTCTGGCTAATTTTTTTAAATTTAATTTTTTGGTAATTATCAGAATGGTGACTACTTGGGAATAGCAAATACTTTAACTTTGGTAATCTGCATAAAGATCACCAAAGTTAAGTAACAATGAGCTTGGTCATTATCAGATGGGTGACTACTTTGAAATACCAAATGCTTTATATAGATCACAAAAGTTAAGCAACATTGAGCTTGGTCATTATCAGATGGGTGACTACTTTGAAATACCAAATGCTTTATATAGATCACAAAAGTTAAGCAACATTGAGCTTGGTCATTATCAGATGGGTGACTACTTTGAAATACCAAATGCTTTATATAGATCACAAAAGTTAAGCAACATTGAGTTTGGTCATTATCAGATGGGTGACTACTTTGAAATACCAAATGCTTTATATAGATCACAAAAGTTAAGCAACATTGAGCTTGGTCATTATCAGATGAGTGACTACTTGGGAATAGCAAATGCTTTATATAGATCACAAAAGTTAAGCAACATTGAGCTTGGTCATTATCAGATGGGTGACTACTTTGAAATACCAAATGCTTTATATAGATCACAAAAGTTAAGCAACATTGAGCTTGGTCATTATCAGATGGGTGACTACTTGGGAATAGCAAATGCTTTATATAGATCACAAAAGTTAAGCAACATTGAGCTTGGTCATTATCAGATGGGTGACTACTTTGAAATACCAAATGCTTTATATAGATCACAAAAGTTAAGCAACATTGAGCTTGGTCATTATCAGATGGGTGACTACTTGGGAATAGCAAATGCTTTATATAGATCACAAAAGTTAAGCAACATTGAGCTTGGTCATTATCAGATGGGTGACTACTTTGAAATACCAAATGCTTTATATAGATCACAAAAGTTAAGCAACATTGAGCTTGGTCATTATCAGATGGGTGACTACTTGGGAATACCAAACGCTTTATGTATATTACCAAAGTTAAGCAACAATGAGTTTGGTCATTATTAGACGAGTAGCTACTCTTGGGATTACTAAATGCGGCTAATTTTTTTTTTTTTTTTTTTTTTTTGCGCTTACACAGGTACTCACTGCTATTTTGAATGAAGAAAAGTTGTATTTTTTTTTAGAGCTGGCGGTGGGCTGCTCAATAGCCTTACCACCTTTCTCCCCCTGGGCAAGGCCGGGTATCCCTGATAGTGATAATATTATCACAGAAATAGGATACATAATTATTTATTTGTGCTCTACATAGTTGTAAAATCAAAACAGGGTAGAGGCCTCTACGTTCGGGTGATGATTCAGTTAGTCCTCTTAGACTAAGTGTGTTATTTTATACATATGACTTAAATTGCACCAAAATTTTAAGAGAGGGTTTTTCTATTGTAACCCTAACTCCCTTTAGGAAGCACTTACAGGTTAGAAATTACTTACATTATCTTCCTCAGAAAATTTATGCATATAAATAGATTCTTCATGTAGATTCTCTAACCTTTTGTTCTATAAGGAACATACATTTATAAACATGATCTATATATTAATACTGTAGTACATTTAACCTACATATGTACATGTGTCACGGTTTTCAGATTATAAATTATTTGATCAGGAGATCCTATTTATTAAAAAGAAGGTTAGAAAGTGATAACATGCTACGAATATTAAATTAATACATAGATATGCTAATTTAATGTTCGTGGTATGCTATCACCTTCCACCCTCCTTTTTAATAAATAGGATCTCCCGATCACTGAAGATGCAATGTAAAAAAAAAAAAAAAAAAAAAAAAAAAAAAATGATATTGCTTTTGAGCCATAAATAAAACTAAAAATAAAATTAAACTAAAAAAAACTGATGTTGCTTTTGGACCGTACATGAAACTAAAATATATTTTCTTAATCTTCTGGCTAGGATTTAAGAGTAGTATCTGTTCTGTCTAAAGATTGTGGGGTTTCCGTTTATGTTGGGCGTCCATACAATAGAAATATGTCACAGACTCCTATAAGGATATTAGAGATAAACCGTAATAACCAAATATATTCCAACACGACATTAACCAGATTACTTGGATAAAAACTTTTTACAGTTTTAACAAAAGGGTTACAATAATATTGCAGGGGGTCTCCATTCAGACTGAATGTCTACGAATGCCCAGCAGCAATATATTACATATGAAAGATGCCGCTGAGGAATTTCCACAGGTCTCGCTAGTATAAATATAGATATTTTATATTAGATTCTATCTTTATAAAGAGATGCTTAATATTATAAATAGAGCATTAATAAAAGACAAAATAAAATGATAAAAAAATATAAATTTGCATTATTTTATAATTCATCAGAAATTCAAAAACAAGGAATATGAAAGATTTTCATTTCATGAAGTTTTAAAAATTCGGCTTTTCTTTTCGTCAGAGGAAAATAATTTTTTTTTTTTTTTTTTACATAAACGTCACCACTTATCAAGGCCGATAGGCCACTCAAGGATAAGGGTTAAAGAGTGTAGAGTAGTCAAAAGGACAATATAGTAATCGATAGTAATGGAAGTTCGGTAAATTTGTTAACTCAAGTGGAACGGCTCATAGAAATACTATAAATTTGCTAGTTTACATAAAAATTGAAAACTTCAAAAGTTGCACTGTTCAAAAACGTAAACCGACCTCCACTAGTTTCACAAATTTCAGTCTTTCATTGTAGAAGGGAATAGAGCAGTCTCTATTTACCTGCCTCTCTATGAGGACAGGGTTAGACACATGGTCGGGGGGGGGGCTTTTTTTAAGCAGCACTGGCAATCCATCTGTTCCACAGAAAGCGAAACTCAAAAAGAAGAGAAAATGTTTTATTTTCAGCGACTTTTATTTCCAGAATGTCTCGCCCTTTCGAAGTTCCACGCTTGTCCTAACTTCTACATTCTGACTTTATTATATGCCAGACAGCTTTCCCAGTGTACAGAAGCCATAGCCCCTCGTCTCTATCTGACTCTTTTAGTTTGTTCAGCTTGAATGTCTCACACAAGCTGACTAACTCCACTTGTACATAAAACAGTCTTCCTTTCTAGTTACATCATCATTGCAATGTATCACGACAGTACCATTGCCTGATGTAATTGCTGGGGATGCAATTGCAGTTAACCACCTGATGAAGGCCAGAGGAATAGTTGGCCGAAACGTCGTGAAACAACAACTAAAAGATGAGGATAATTGTCCGCAATAAATAAATGAATAAATAATACAAATTGATTTCGTTCCACAGTGAATACACTCCATATACCAAGTTTCAAGTCTGTAGATCAAAATTGGCAAAGTTGTTTGGAAGAGACCGTTCCACACACACAAAGACAAGGTCACTTTTATGATATATAGAGATGTATATTTAGGCAGCATTCTTTCCTTAAGGCATATTTCATTAAATAACATGAACAATTACTGTCTACATATTTTGGTTTAGACTCATTCTAATTTTCTTATTAATTTTCCTGCTTCAGTCAAAAACTAGCTGATGTAGCGGCCATTGTTGACCCAAGTACTTTCAGATTCCTCCAGATCCATCGTCAGGGATATTTAACATCGAATTGATTTTAGAATATTAATAGAAGTGTTTTTACTCTACAAGAATTTACTGAAATTTATTTCACTGATTTTTTTTTTTTTTTTAGTTTTAGTAATGTTTCGAATATATGACATTTGAGATTATTAGACAAAACTTCTGGATCTGACCATCACTCTCAACCTGAAATAGAAGAATTACATCAAATCTGTTGCCAAGGTCACCGGAAAAATGTTTGCGTCATTTTACCATTTCAGAAGGTATCTCATTCCCAACTCAATCCTCTATCTGTCCAAATATGTCCTAAAATGGAATACTGTTGGCACATCTTGGCAGGAGATGTTCGAAGCACCTGTACAGAGTTCAAAACTGTCTTCAAAACCTAGTAGATAATGCCCTTTTCTCCTCTGTGCAACTTATTTCTCACAGAAGAGATGTTACAAACATGTCTCAACTCTATCATTATTTTCATGGCAAGTGCTCGTCTGAGCTTCAATCTATGGTCCACCTCCTGTTATACTCTGGCAAAAAGCACCCGTTTATCTACACTCACTATAAAAAAATATCCCCCACACTATTTTAACTTTAAACAAAATTCCATGAAAAAAGATTTTTTCCTAGAGTTGCACATCCGTAGAACTCCACTCTGCTGGGTTGCTTTCCAGCTGACTACAATATGGTCATTTTCAAGTTCAATGTAAACAAGTTCTTGTTGAGCCATCCTCTTCAAATTTTATCCAATTTTCACAACTACCGATCACTATGTTGTTGCCTCAGTGACTACTCATCAAAATAGATGATTAATTTTAGTACGTATGAGTAAAAATAATTTCTCGATGTAAAGATGAAAACATGGCAACAACTATGAAGAGAAAAATTTTTTCTTTACAAAAAATATCAGAAAAGTTCTTTTATTATTATTATGATTATTAACGAGACCATTTTGTCGTTTGTTTACAACTGATTGACTAATAACATAGGCTTTTTCCGGCAGCTTACCATAAACTGCTGGAAGATGCTAATGCGACCTTACATAACTAATTTAACTACCATAAAACGCCATCTCTAAAATATATTTTTTGCTATAAATAGTAGTTGAAGTAGGCCGGAGAGCACAGCAGCCATAACATTTTGAATATATCAACCACACATTATTTGGAAAGTGATTTTCACAACGTTTCGGTTGATGTAACCTCCGATCTTCTTCAGGTGTATCTTGTCGAACTCGAGAATGTTTCTGTCAAACTTGGGAATTTGGACGGTATTTCAACCGGAACCCTTTATTTACTTCATGGTGGTAGTGTGGTCTTGTTTCGTCAGCCATGACTGTGTAGAGGTCCTAAGTAATTCGCAATTTTATTTTTCGGTCACCCACACTGAGAACTGAACCTTCAACCTTCAGGAGAATATCACTTTTTACAATTGATTTTTCCAAGTACTTTAACCACTGCGCCACGGGTCCTTGCAAATAACTTAGGATCTCTATCCAGTCATAGCTGACGGAACAAGAGCATGTGTAGTAAATAAACAGTTCTGCTCAAAATTCTGTCCAAATTTCTGAGTTCAACAGAAACACCCAAAGAAGATCATAGGTTACATCAACCGAAATGTAAAAATCACACCCAAGATAAGAACGGTAGTCTGAAGAATCCAAATAATATGAATAACAAATCCTCATCTCAAAAATTCAGAAACATCATATCAACCACAGTCTGAATTATAAATAACAAGACAATCTCAGAAATATGGTCCAATAGGCTGGAATGGGTCTTTATCCACTGAAGCCCTGAGTTATCAGGTGGCTTCTTTCCAAGGTGCATGCTATCATAAGAAACCTTGACACTGCAAAAGCATGTGGACCTGATCTCATCCTGGCTGTGCTATTAAAAAAGTGCTCCACCGAAGTAGCTCCAGTTCTCTCCAAACTTTACAACAAATGCCTTAATGAATCTTGCTTTCCTGCCTGCTGGAAAACTGCTTCTTCTGTAGTACCAGTTTTCAAGAATTCTGGCGAAAGAACTGACCTAGTAAATTATCGCCCCATTAGCCTCCTCTCACTTTTCGCCAAAATATTTGAGACAATAATTAACCAAGCTCTAGTCCATCACCTTACAGATGCTAAACTTCTGACTGACCAACAATATGGATTTAGACAAGCCCGTTCAACAGCAGACATCCTAACTGTAATCTCAGAATGTATATACCAGTCACTGGACAAAGCAGGGGAGGGTAGAGCAGTAGCTCTAGATATATCTAAGGCTTTTGACAGGGTATGGCATGAAGGTCTTCTCAGGAAAATCAGATCATATGGTATCACTGGAAGAATACATGACATAATTAAATCCTTCTTAGATAAGAGAAAAAATCCAGGTTGTCCTCGACGATTGTACATCTAAACAATATAATATAAATGCGGGAGTGCCTCAGGGGTCTATCCTGGGACCTCTGTTATTCCTAATATTCATAAATGACCTCCCTGACAAAATTGCCTGTGAGATGGGTATATATGCTGATGACACCACACTCTATAACAGACACGACAGGAAAACAAATGAACACATATCTAAAGAAATGGCAGAAGCACTAGAGGATGACCTCCAATCTGTAGTGGAATGGGGACATAAATGGATGGTCACATTCAATGCTGCCAAGACAAAACTAGTTTCCTTCAATAATTACAAGAAACTTTCTCTACCACCAATAGCAATGGCCAATGGCTCTTTATCTAAAAGTACATCCTTTAAACTCCTTGGTCTAACACTCTCAGGAAACATGAGTTGGAACAATTATATCGAGAGTATCGCCAGGACCGCTGCGAAGAAGGTAGGTTCTCTCTACCATGCTAGAAAGATACTAACGCCCAAAAGTATCCTATACCTCTATAAGGCCACCATTCGCCCATGTATGGAGTATTGTTGTCATATTTGGGATGGTGCATCTACCACTAGTCTCTCGCTCCTAGACAAGGTTCAAAAGAGAGTCGCCAATCTGATAGGTCCTGAACTATCATCTAAACTTCAGCCCCTGTCCCATCGACGAAATGTTGCATCTCTCTGCCTTTTCTAAAAGTACTTTAATGGTGAATGCTCCGACGAACTGCAAACACTTGTGCCCCCTCGACATAAACACCCCCGACAAACACGACAAGCAGCTAAATTCCACTCCTTCACAGTAGAGATCCCTAGATGTAAGAGAGCTTTCTACTCCAGTAGTTTCTTCCCCAAAACCGCTAGACTTTGGAATTCCCTGCCAGGTCCCTGCTTCCCCAACTGTACTGACATGCAGAAGTTCAAGTGCAACGTGAACTGACATCTTGCTGCCCAACTCCCTACACAGTACCCCTGATGCCCATGCCCCTGATAGTAGCCCCCTACAACAAAGTGGCAATATGCCTTGTTTGGGGTGAAAATTTCCGATTTTTTTCCAACAGTAGTATCTGCATTAAAAATTGGCCTTGCGGGGTAAACAAGAAAATAGTGACCTTGTAATTATATTTTGCCTTTAAATAGTACCTATTTACTATGCCTCCCCACGGGACAGAGTTAGACACCAGGGTCGTTTTTTAACGTGGAGAAAAGGTACAAAAATAAAAATTGTCTCAGTCGTGAAGGATTTCTCCTCCACCGAAAGAGAACAAGAAATAGAAGTGCAGCATCTGAAGAACAGATACTACACTTTGATCTTGTCCCGAAGGCCAAGTAAGTTTTGCCTTTAAATAGTAATTAGCAAACAAAACTTTTCCTGTTTCAAGGGAAACAACTCTTATTTACTTACAAGGGAAGCAACTGTGCTATTGCTACTTTCTAAAATCATAATTACCAGCGTGTGATAATGTTTTTGGCGATGCTCTTCTTAATAAACGATTTTGGTGATTGTTAAGCAAGAGCCGACAGATCGATTTTTTTTTTTTTTTAATATGGGGTTTTAAGCAAAAGACAACAGTATTTAATTGGCATGTCAAAAATGCTAATATATAAAAAGAATTACGAAAATTCATCGAGTCAAAAATTATTAGGTACGTGCAAAATGAATGGCCGATCCCTAAAATGCATAAACATTTTGCCCCCTCCCTTTATTTAAACATTCACCAAAATTCAAGAAATCAACCAATTTTAATAAAAATGTCAGCATTTATCAATTAACAATCACAGACTATAATAAACTCATTATTCTGTTTTTAATTTTAGTGAAATTATGCTCAAGTTAAAGTTTTAAGTACTAAAAAAAAAAAAAATGCATGAATTTCTGTTTGCTTTTCCTATAAAAATAACGCATTGTAAATTTAAAAAATTTTTTTTTTTTTTTTAATATTTCAGGAATATTACGAAAAAGCCCTTAAAGTCCGTATTAATGAAATCAATATAACTTGAAGAAAAATTAATTTCTCGAACTATCGATACTATCATTGAATTAAGCATTGTTTATTTAATATTTTTGCCAAAAAAATAATATAATTGAAAATAAAAAAAATCAGATGATTTTAATGATAATAATTCTCACAAAAATTTCAAATGTAATATAATATTTTTCTTGTACACATGATAGTGTAAACATTAGCGTAATAATTTTTTTATAATAGTGAAAATACAAAAAATGAAAAAATTGAGATCCAAGAAAAAAAAAATGCTATTTATTATTTTCAATAACGATTTATTTAGACAAATACGGGTGGGCATAATTGTAACAAAAAATAGAAAGGAAACAAACAGGATTTGCATCCTACCCGCCGTATTCTCTTTAATTATTAATTGTTTTTGCTTATTTATTTTAATGAATAAATTATTAGTGTAATAATCAGTGATTTTAATAGAGTTTTTTTTTCACACTTAAAATGCACTTTTACTTTAATTTTAAAAACGATTAATTTAATTTATCGTTACAACACGTTTGAGAATAAATCGAGTCATCATGTAAAAAAGTAAATAAATATTCTAATTAAATAAGCACTTCCTTTTTATTACAACAAATAGGATTATCTAAATTAATGAATATTTTTTATAATCTTAAAAAATAAAGAAATTAATTCTTAATGCTTCCATTCCTCGATAAATTTTGTAATCAAATTGACTTTCTGACATTTTGTGCTTCCATAGAACCTAACGACGCCTTTTCGTTTGTTTTGATTGTGCGAAGCCAAACCTCTCGCTTTTGAGGGCTAATTAAGCTGGGGGGGGGGTTGTACAAAAAAAGGTGTGTTTTTTTTAAATTATTATTTAATTCAATATTAACTTTACTTTACCAATTATCTTTGAAATAGTCTAAAAAAAACTAAAAAAGAAACTAATATTTATCTTTCGAGGGAATTTTACAATAAATTTATTTAATTTCAAAATTTAGCTGAACTTGTCAGTTCCCTATGTCGCTGTGAAAACATTTTTCATTATAACTTTTTTTTTTTCACATATAATTTTTATTTTCCTTTTAGAGATTAACTTTAGGTTTTAATCTTTCAAATACAAAAAAAAAAAAAAAGTAATTGGAAACCTACAAAACAATTATGATAAACCGACTTTCAAAACCATTTCTTATCAGTTTCTGCCATTAAATTGCCCATCTATCACTTATCGACAAAAACAGCAAATTTATTTTTCATATATAAACAAAACTACTTGATCAATCTTTGTGATTTTTGAAATATATAATTTTGATTCCGTGACAAGTAGGTACAAAACAAGTTTTCCTTCAGTTTTGTTTATCGTTTTAAGTGTCAATCCGTACAAGCACCAAACATCCT
This sequence comes from Euprymna scolopes, assembly GCF_053919585.1. NCBI lineage: Eukaryota > Metazoa > Mollusca > Cephalopoda > Sepiida > Sepiolidae > Euprymna > Euprymna scolopes. The sequence goes on along the minus strand of NC_136490.1, from coordinate 26,446,996 downwards.
GCAACCTTAACCTAACCAAAACAGTTCATTTGTGTCTGCACGTGTTTCAATTTTGGTCTTTTTCAATAAAAGCAATTTCTGAGGGAATAAAATCGTGGCCTTCGTTATAAAGATGGCCGGCCAGCTGAAAAAATGACGTCATCGCCGAGGTCCCAACAAGCAAGATATGTGGAACTCTTAGACTGTCAATAATGAACAGTAGTTTTTACAGACAGCGTTACAAAACTTCAAAATTGGATTAAAATAAAGAAATAAAGAAAGAACACGATTTATACTGAAACTCATCTAATATTAATAATAAAAAAATAATTAAAAAAAACACAAGTTATTTGTTTAAGTATATTATAAGCAATTGAATATTTCGTTGTATTATAGATTTTAATGCGTTCTTTAATTACTTATAATTTACATTTTAAAAAAGTGAAGGAACACGATTTGATTTGAAATAAACTTGAAGTTTATTTAATATAATTAAATGAAAATTATGCATGTAAGATTATGAATATTTGAAGCAGAACACAAGCAAAACATTTGATATGAGTTAAGACAATAAACAAATATTAAAATTAAACTTTTTTTTAAAGCAAAATGAATATTTTTTTAAATCAAAATGAATATTTTTTAATCAAAATGAATATTTTTAAATCAAAATGAACCACAATATTTTTTTCAAAATCAAAAACAATATTTTTAATAAATTCATGAAATATTGCACAGTAAAAAAATTAACCTAAAGAAAAAATCATGTTTCTTATTTAAGATTATTTCACCACATAACAAAAATAACATGCAAAATCATTTTTTTATATCCATATTTTCAGTTTGTTAAAATACGTGGGTTTGTATTACTGTACACATAGATTCGAAAAAGTTGTCAAAAAACAAATATATAACAAATAAATGTTATCAAAGGCAAGATAAGTTACTTTTCTACCAAACTGGATATATTTTTCGTGTTTTTATTCAATGTAACATGTTTATTCAGCTCGAAAAACAGTGTTTACCGATGTATTCGAAAATTCCAGATGGCGTCTGATTCTCTCTTTAACACGGTAAGTTTGGGAAAAAGTGTTATAAATACAAAACCGGATAAAATACTGTTAAAAACTCGCTCAATATATGTTACCGTGACATAGGTTGACATATATTCGGCGGGTTTTTAATAGTATGTTGTATAGTTTTTTTATTTATAACACCTTATCCCAAACTTACCGTGTTAAAGAGAGAATCAGACGCCATCTTGAATTTTCGAATACATCGGTAAACACTATGTTTTTCGAGCTGAATAAACATGTTACATTGAATAAAAACACGAAAAATATTTAGTAGAAAAGTAACTTATCTTGCCTTTGATAACATTTATTTGTTATATATTTGTTTTTGACAACTTTTTCGAATCTATGTGTACAGTAATACAAACCCAATTACGTTAATGAAATGAATTGTACTTATTTACTATGCCTCCCCACGGGACAGAGTTAGACACCAGGGTCGTTTTTTAACGTGGAGAAAAGGTACAAAAATAAAAATTGTCTCAGTCGTGAAGGATTTCTCCTCCACCGAAAGAGAACAAGAAATAGAATGCAGCATCTGGAGAACAGATACTACACTTTGATCTGGTCCCGAAGGCCAAGACTGTTTAAGACCACGAGTGAACGCGCGTTTTTTTTTTTTTTTTTTTTTTTTTAGTTTAGTTTCATATATATATATATATATAAAATAAGTATTTTTAAATTTTATCTTTCTAGCTTTAAAAAAAAGTTTAAAAATTTTATCAGCCGGCATAATTTATTTTTAAATATTGAAAAATTTCAGGAAAATTAATTTTTGTTAGATTTTTAAACGTGTGTCAACAGCTTAAAAAAATCGTGTTTTAAAGAGTCGATGTTGTCTCGCATTTTCATTAGTTTTGTATGCTGTAAAAAAATTTTTTTTAATATTAGCAATTTATTTGAAGCTTCTTCTTTTGAATGGTAGAACATTTAGGGTGATAATATTGAATTAAATTATAGTTACATCGTGTTAAATACAGGGGGGGGGGAGCACGTTAAAACTTACTTTGCTGAATGGAGATGATGTAAAATCTTTTTTTTTTTTTTACTGCATTATAATTCTTTATCTTTCGGAAATGAAAATACTGTCACTTTTTGGTCCTTTAAGATAATTTCCTCAGCAAGTTGGAACGATGCACCGTGAAGGCATTTTAATAAAAAAAAGAAATATTACACTGACTTCAAGACGTTACGAATGCCTACCGGTGACTACCGGTGTCACCGGTATGGACTATCCGTGATGACGTCAGCAGATTAAATTATTTTTGCTCACCGGCCATCTTGTCTTTTAAGACGGTCTTGATAAAATCCGATTAGTTTTTTGGAAGGCAGCAAAGAAAGCAGTTACCTCCGGGTTAAATTAATTTTTTTTTTTTTTTTTTTTTTTTTTTACAAGCATACGAAAAATAAAAAAGCTCGGGTTATTTCCCCTTTTCTCCTAAACAGTTATCTCCCTTTTAACCATGACAATGACTAAGCTCCCTTGATTTCTCAATTATTATAATTTGATCGGCCAAGATAATCTCATTGACCATATGGGAAAACGAATGTACACATATCTAAAGTAATGGTGGAATCTTAAGGAAATGGCCTCCAGTCTGTAGCGAAATGGAGAGATTGCGGTGTCGTATTTCTGATATTTTTATTAAATATAAACTAAAAATAAAAATGTATCTATATATAAATGATAACAAACTTCAAAGAATAAAACAAAAATTTTTTTTTTTTTTTTTTTAAATACAAAATAGAATAATTAACCTTTTTTCTGATTGGTCTAAAACTTTTGGTTATTTGAAGCCGCCATAAAAAAGAAATAAAAGAACTGCCATCTGTTAGCATAGCTAGAAAGCAATCGTTCGTTTTGGAAATCAGAAGAGCACCCCCCCCCTCCCGGGTAGCTATACTCTGGTAAGTTGGCCAGTTATATCCTACAGTTTTTTTTTTTTTTTTTAATTTAATTTTTCAAGTTGGATCCAATTTTTGTTGTGCGTTAGTTTATTAACGATGAAGATACAGAACAGTAAAGAATGGATTTCTACATAACACCGTTGTTCCAGCGCGGTTCATGTTCTGCATAAGTGCCGAAGCATGTAAAGGTCCTTTCCTGATCCTGGTGAACTTGAAGAAAGAATCTGATCAACTTTAATCATCCTTCTAGTATAAGGGAGTACCTGAACAGATAAAAACCAAGTGCAATAAGTTTTGTAGGCCTATCTAATCTCTTGAAAGTATTCCCAAAACCTACAACGTAAATGGATGGTAACATTTATTGCTTCTTTCCTTAACAATTACATGAAATTTTTTCAATCACCGATTGCCATGACTAATAACACTATCCAAGCGTCCGACATTCAACTCTTCAACCAAACATTCACAGGCAATATAAATGGGAATAAATACATAGAAGACATCGCCAAGGCTACTGCAAAACAAACAGCACCCTCACACCATGCTAGAAAACTTTGCTAGTATTCTACATCTCTACAAGTCTACCATTCGCCTATAAAGAGAGTATTGTCACATCTGAACTGGTGCACCAACCCCTAGCCTCTCATTCAGAGTCAAAAAGAGTCTCTAATCTAGTCCCTTAATTTCCACCAAACTCTAGCCCCTGTCCTATCAACACAATGTTTCATCTGTGTGCTAGTTTTACCAGTACTTCAATGGAATGTGCTGGAGTGAGCCTATCGAGACATTGTTGCTTTGTGCATATGTTTTTCCTGCCGTCTCAGTGAAGGGAACTTGAGTAGTGCATTTTCGACGTCTAAGGAGATGGTTATACCATTATTGGTGCAGTTTGATTTTAGTAAGTGTATGAAGTCGGTAGTGGATTTTATGCTGTATTTATTTGGTATATAAGGTTGGGTAATGTTATTTATTGCTTTTGCTATCTGATGTACATGTGTAGAGATTTAGGAGGATATAGATCTTAAAGGGTATCCTTTCTTATAGTTTTTTATTTTTCTGTATATATAGCCGGGTTTGTAGTCCCATATAATTTTAGTTGGTTTTATTATTCCTATTTCAGCGCTATTTGCTGTGATTATTTGATTAATTTTTTTTTTTTTTTTAAATTGTTCTGCGAGTTATTTTTGTAATTAATTGGAATTTTGTTTTATTGCAAAGTATGTTATTTATTTTTGTTGCAATATATTTTATATATAATGGGGGTAGATATTTAAATGCTGCCCACCACAGCATTATGTGACACAAGGTCAGGAAAGTGGGGATTCAAGCAAGCTCCCCTAAAGGAGGAGCACTCTTGCCTAGCACAAATTGCCCGAACATCTCTGTCAACATTCCCCAGTCGAGGCGCCTCAGGCAGCAAGCAATAAACTTATGCCAAGCGAAAGCCAGGTGGCAAGGTCTGAAAGAGTGAACCTTCTGGGTGATACCCAGACGGCATATCTCAGTCTGACAGATACTGGGCCAATTCCTGGCCTCGCACCTGCCGGGCTGATTGTCAAGAATGTTACTTTCTACCTAGTCTCTAAGCAACCAAAGCAGCAAGGAGACTCATCCCCACCATATTTGATGGGAGATTCTATTTATAAACACTGCCGATAGGAACTGACAAATCAAATTGAACCACGTTCTGCTATCAACCAATCAGAAATCAGAATTGCTCCATAAAAATTAAATCTTTTAGCATTCCAGCACCTAAGTTTTGGGGGTCAGCAAGAGAAAGATCTTTTGCTCTTTGCCTTCAAAATTATAACGTTCAGGACCTGTACAGAACAGCTACCCACTGAAAATTCTTCATCTCCAGGACTTGTACAGAATAGCTACCCATCGGAAACTCTTCTGAAATTAAACATAGCTTCCAATTCAAGAATTTTTGTATTGTAATCCGTTTTATTTAAGATTGTATAAATGTTGGATTTGTCAGCCATTTGTATAGTGATGTCATTGTTATTGTATAGTTCTTTAGTTGCTGCCTGGAAATAAGAGGGGAGTATCATGTCTATGGTTATATCAATTTTTAAAACCTTCAGCCTTTAGGAGATTTTTTAGGTTGGGGTGTGCGGTGATCTTATCTTCAATATTTAAGTTTTGAATCTATTGGTAGAGAATTACAATTTCGCATTATATATATATATAATTATTTACTATAATAATTAAATACCTACAGACACTAGTGTTTCATACTTTCGGAAATCTTCAGTGCAGGGTGTCATGATTAACACCAGCTGACAGATTCGAATCCAGCAGTACGAGCCATCTCTGGCTCGATTAGCAGAGACTGTATCCAATCAGCTACCATTAACCGTGAAAAATATCGTTGAATTTAAACATTTTATTTTTAAATGCTTTTTATATCAGTCACAGTGTTCTAATCATTATACAATGATCTATGCATGTATATATATATATATATATTTCAGAATGTGTAAGAGAATATATAATTATTTCCACAGCCAGGCAAGATTGCAGCTCACAAGAGCTATGAAAGCCAAGAAACTGGAAGTCCAAGACTCGAGTTTCGCTCTCATTTGGGCTCATCAATTAGACACATACAAACTCAAGATTCGAAAGCCAAGCCGCTTGCATGCGAGGCAAGCACTCTACCAATTGAGCTAACGCGCCGCACACAAGAAAGTCTTATTAACTCTCATAGATCAAGCAAACTGCAATGAAATCCGACAGTGGAACGAACCTACTTTCGTCTTGAACAATCAGCCTTAACCCAAGCCAATGCCTCACTAGTAGGAATTTTTATACTTGTTAGGGATGTCATCACGACAAGCCTATTTTAATGAGTAATAAGTATTTCAGAATGTGTGAGAGAATATATAATTATTTTCACAGCCAGACAACATCGTAGCTCACAAGAGCCATGAAAGCCAACAAACCGGAAGTCCAAGAATATGAATATTCAAGATAAAGTAGAAAGGTATACACGGTTTTGATGAAAGACTATAAACCTGGCTTCAAAAATGAACCAGCATAAGATTAATTACACCATGTGTTTCTGATTTAAATAATATTAGTAAAAGGATATTTAACCTACTTTAAAATCTAAAATCCAACATGACCTTTGGATTTCGTCTGGTGAGGTTATAGATTGGTTGCAGAAAACGCGTAAATACACAAACAGTAAATTCATTATGTTTGATATTGACTCATATGCATCTATAACTGAACAATTTGAAAAAAACAAAACTAGCAGAAAATGAAACAGATATAACAAGATTGGAAATAGAAATGATAAAACTAGTGAGAAAAAAACCTTAATAAGATACAATAATATATTATGCACAATGAAGGATGGAGAAAACCACTTTGATGTTACAATGGGTTTCTGGACTCTGCATAGATAACAGATTTAATAGGTCTGTACATACTAAAGGAGATGAATAAAAAATACCAGGCTTAAGAATCATGGTTGTGGCACGAGTTTTTTTTACACAAAAATCCATGGGAGTATATTTTTGTCTAATAATGCATGTAGACAGTGAATAAGCCAGAACATTCTAGAAAATCAATATAGAAGGGCTGACGCGCCAAAAACAAATCAGTTCCAGACAACATCCACAAGTTACTTCACTGCTGCCCATGGTTATCACACGTGTCTGACTCCGTCTAAAGGACGTAAAGCAGCACCTCGAACAAAATCAAGCTCAACCCCAATAGATAAATTACTCAATCCTTTACCAATGAAGCGCACGCAAACAAAGAACACATTTTTTTTCTCACAAACTTACTTCATTCGTGGTGTTTCTTTATAGTATTTGTGGACAATAACAATTTTCTCAGTTGCGAAGGATTTCCTCAGTCACAAAAGATTTCCAGCCATTACCCTTACAATTACACAAATATTATTTTTTCACTTAGATTATAATTCTGGACTTTTGTCTTATAAAAATGCATTTTCTCGCATTATTCATGGACTTTAATTTTAATAACTTCATTCTCATGGAAGGTCACGAATAAACAGAATTGATTAAAAATTACACATCTCCCATATATAAAAATAAAGTACTTTTGGTTAAATAAAATTACTTTTTTTGAGTTTTAGAATTTGTTGCCGAGTTGTTGCTATTTACTGATGGGGTTTTTGTTTTCCTTGTTAGGGAAAAGAGTTTCGACCTATGCTCCTGTCACCGTCACGAATTCGGACATTAGTCGTTACCCCTTTTCCTAACAGATCTATTTTAGGCCCTTCTTCACTATAGCAGTGAAATTTAAAAAAAAATAATATATTGCATTTCAAGTGAAACCAATGGTATCTACTGAATTGTTATGTTGCAGTGATGAACATATCCAAAAATTATGAAAAACGATAAGGTAGAAAATTAATTATTAATAAAAACAGTTTTCAAAGACAATTAGAGAAAATTCAGTTTTACTAAATTGGCCAAAGATTTTCAGTTTTCAGAAATTATTTACCACCTTTTGTTACAATATTTATCCCCTTGAGGTAATACATGATTCTGAATCTGCAGTAGTAGAATTTACGAAAAAAGGAGGCCCCTTCTTCTGCCCTACATGTTCGATCGCCAATGATGGAACAACACCTATGGTGTGTTGCGACTCATGCGATAATTGGTATCATTTCAGTTGCATTGGGGTTGACCAGCGGGACACCATATATGAGTGGGTTTGTCTGAATTGTACGGACAAAATGTCAAAATAAATTCATGTATTCCATTATCGGGGTCATCGACTTAAATTAAAGTCAATTTCTCTTTATTATTGATAACTCATCTAGTTAACTAGAATTACTGATTATAAAAATTTGAATTTGGCAACAGACACGCATTGAATTTATTATTGAGTATTACTTGCATTAATGTTAAGTCCCTCAGGACAAATTTCTTACATGTCACTTATTAAGTTTTTTCAAGTACATCATTATCTTATTTAAAAAAGTAATGATTTTCCATCACTTTTTCTTCCTTTCCTTGGCAGTGTGTAAGAAATAAGCAGGCTCCTAATTGGTCGGTTTGACCACCCACGATTTTGTTTAAACCTATCTGGTTTTTCTTACTAACTGCCAAGGGTATTCTTGGCGCTAAATTTATCTTTCCACCCCGACAGTTTTCACACAGACAACAGATCGAATGGACATATGAAAACTCATTCACGGGTGTTACCAGCTCTGCTCGGCAGATAGCTAAAGATGACACATCTTTTGCAATTTGGATCTTTTTACTTTAATAAAATTTACGTTGAAGTTAAAGGTGTAGGGGAAAAAGAAATTTAAGAGAAATTAAATTCCTCTGCCGCAAACAAAAAAATAAAAAAAAGGAATAAAACACAATGACACCTCCTTCTTGTTAAAAATGCGCCGCATTTATTTTTCAACAAAATAACAAGATGAACAAGCAAAGTCTGATCGGTAAGAGTTCTGGTGAAATCATTGAGGTTACAATATTCAAATTAGGTGAAAATCCTTTGTGGAATTACTAAGATTAAAAGGTCATGTTAGATGAAAGTCCTTGGTTAAAATAAGATTGGACGGTGAAAGTCTTGTGTAAAAATAATGTCGTTATTTCTAAGTTTTTGTTTTAACTGGCGAAATTCACCTTATTCGAAAGTCCCATGAGGAAAGTAATCCGTTGTTATTAATTCTTATAGAAAATGTACGGAATGAGTGCGTGTGTGCATAAGTGTGTTTTTTGTTTTTGTTTTTTTGGATGCCTGCGTGGCGTGCTTAATTATGGTTTTGACAGATTTGAAAACGACGATGAAATGAAAACAAGAGACATGTTCCCGTGTTAAGTTGGAGCGAAAAGAGAGAGAGAAAGAATGTTTGTTGTGTTTAAATACTTTTTGAATCGGATTCCAGCACAAGATTGCTGCTGCTGATATTTGGTCTGGGGAAAACGTTAAAAAATAATCTTTTAAAATTTCTCATTTGTCACATGGTATTGTCTTTGATTACGTTCGCCAGAAATATGTCCATTTTGCATTTGGTGTTGTGAGAAAAGTGTGTGGGCGTATATTTGAAATTATGTCATTGCTAGAAAAACTTATTTTTGTGCAAATGCATGGGGAAATTAAAATCAACGAACGTTCATTTATTTGCGCACAAGCATGTGTGTGTGTGAAGGAGTGACAGCACAAAGGTGAGCCTGTTGTGATTTCTGGTTGTTTTATTTCATTCTGCCAAGGGCAAAACCTAGGTGAGAGAATATTTCACATGAAATAACATTATTATTTAGAAAGCCATTCTTAACATGGGGACGGGAGGGTGTTGTGGACCTATTCTGTACTTTCACCTAACAATGTAATAAAAGCAGATATCATTATTTAGATCCTTGGCATGGGTTTGCCACAGCTTATTGAGCTCTTCGGGAATCCGCTCATCCCACGACAACTTGCTTTTCCAGATCAAGCCGACAATGATCTTCCCCTGTATCGTGATGGAGAGAAGCAAAGATAAAGGGTCATATACTCCTGATATTTGCGAAAGAATCCCTCATTTGGTACTGACCTCAGAGTCCACTAAAGTGGGAGAGAGTATCCCGAATAGGATCATATTGGTATCCCAATACCTTCTCAAAGGCTGGGGAGGGAGAAGAAATAGTTTCATCCTCCAACATTTTATCTTGTATCTTAGAACAGTTAGAATTGCAGGATCGCAAATCAAATCCTGCCTCTAACAATCTGCTGCGAACATTGTTGTAAATAGTAAGTAGGAACTCTCTGTCACAACTGATGGTGACAAGATTATCCACGTAAAAATTGTTGGAAATAGTATGCGATGCTGCATCTTTTGCATATTTTTCCGCATGGAATTTCAAAATGAAGTTCAGAATGAAGGGGCTAGCATTGAACCCAAATATAATTGTTTTGTGCCTGTATGTACATAATTTGTCACCCTTTTTAAGGAAAAAACAAATTCTGTTCTTATCCTCTTCCGATTTAAGGTGAATTTGTAAAAAAGCCTTCCTTATATCACCTAGAAGGACATATTCATTTTTCCTGAATCTTAGCAATAAATCCAATAATTTAGCAGTCAAGTTCACACATATGTAGGCAGCATCATTAATGGATGTCCTCTCTCAACGTTTCAGTGAGCAGTTAAATGCAGAACAAATTTTTGTTGTCACTCCGGGTCCTCCCTTAATAACAAATCTATGTGGAACCCAAATATAATCTTCATACTTCCCAGGTGAGACAAAAAAGTGCTCCACTATACCACCTTCTTCATAATCCTCAAACACTTTGGAGGTACTCATTATACATTCCCTTCCTTTCTAAGGACACTGCCACTCTCTCCATTATCTTTAAGGAAGGCACAAAGTTACTTTTTACCTGTGAGAGTTTATCATGATGCCATGGTAACTTTACATAATATTTCCCCTCTTCCAACACGATAGAGTCTTTAAACTCCTCTATCTTCTCCTTGTCCACGGCAGATAACTTACCCTCTTCATCGTTTCCTAATGAGGCAAGAGTGAGCAACGTCTCTACCCCTCTTTCAACTGTGGATTCGGAGAAGAAAGGCTTCAATCCGTCCTCATAAGAGAGAGTCGTATTTAGAACAGAATTGATTAAATAGCTGTTGCATTGAGGAAGGGATTTCACAACGCTATTAAAGGGAGGCGACTCTACCTTATTCAAATCTTTATTCAAAAAATGTTGGCTCTCGCCAAACAGAATTATGTAATCCCCGTGTTTCCATGCATTGCCGTTAAGACACTCAACTATTCTGAGATTATTTAATTTACTCAGAAGGTCCAAACCAATAATCCTTTTAATGAGAGTTCCATTTAAATTCTTATAAACGGGACAGAGCCGGAAACCTTCTTGAGTTAAGTTATTAACAACTTTATCAAAATTATCAACTTCGAATTTTAAATTCAAATCCCTGGAAAATAACGCCACAAATTTAAAAGAATTTTGAACACCCAATTTTATAGATATATTGTACTCCTGCAATCTCAAGGAGTCACTGCCAATAAACGTGTTCACAGCCATATCAACCTTCCTTGGTTTTATGTTGTTAGCAAAACACAATTTAAATAGAATTACCTGGGCGAAAAACGATCGTTGACTCTCGGTATCAATCAAACAGAAAAAGTAGATAGGTCGACCATCTGCTTTCATCGATATTCTAAGGACAGGAAAAATACTGTTCTGTTGTCCAGAATATGTTGTTCTGCCTACAAAGGACTTATTTCCCTTAGGGTACATAACACTAAAGTGGCTTTTTAATCCACTGGCTGCACAAGGGTAAGGAAACCCCTTACTTTCTCGACAAACTGCATCTGAGTGTTCACCCACACACCGAGTACATAATTTCAATTGTTTGGCCCTTCGGCATTTAGCTTCGATGGAAGGAAATTTACTACAGTGCTTAATCAAATGATCTGTTGCTTCGCATAGCTTGCATAATAAAGTGGCCTTCACCTCACGTGGAGAAAAAGATGCCATATTGGATCTTAGGCAAAGAAGGTGCCAATTTTGGTGCGCAATTTTCCTGCCAAACATCGAGCGGGGCAGCTAATAAATATCCCATAATTTCAAACACGTGGGACATTATAGTATTTAGAGAAGGGAATCTTTCACCACTTCTACTCATTAATTCTCTCCTTATAATATTAAGAAATTTTGCAAATTAATGCCCCTGAGGTTCCACCCTCAGTAAAAAAAGTCAGTCTCGTAAGACTTATCAAGTTCTGTCAGATCTCGCTTAACCTTTTCGAGAAATGACCTTAAATTTTTTAGATCCGTTATGTGAGACGGAGTAGGAATAATCTCTTCAAAAACCTGGTTTCTAATTAAATCTGGATTTAAATATTTTTCCCTTAAAACTTTCAGGGCTACATCATAATTGTCTGATGTTACATCTAGACTGGAGACTACATCAAAGGCATCACCATCTAGTTTAAGCACTAACAATTTGTCAGCCTTATTCAAATTATCTGTATGAAATTCGAATTTATTCAGAAAGATTCTAAACGAAAACTTATCTATGGACGTTCCGGAAATCTTGGACAATCCAGTTGCATTTTTATGGGCATAACCGTCGAAGGTTGAATAACTTGAGGAGCATCTAATTTCAACGATAACAATTTTTCTTCAATTTCCAAAAAAAACCCTTTTGAAATCTCACAAAGATGTGATTTCTCATCATCTGGAGTCTTGATTAGAACTAGGCCTAACAGATCGTCGAGATCCTTTAACCAACCTCTAATTACTGTCTCTTGGGACCTTAAAATATCTGGTAAAGGGTTGTTAACTTCTAACCACTTCAGCGCACTATTTATACGAAGCTTTTTGGCTTCCCGCTTAGTCATTAATTCCCTTAGGGCCATATTTCGTCCTTAGAGAACAATTAAAATAGCAGCAATATAATTATCCGCAAATGTTAAGGTGGTGAAAACCGCCAATATTATTCCAAAACGGAATCATAATCACAAATCAATAAACAATGCTAACGAAATTTGCCGTCAGCAATTAATCGACCTCAAAATTAGGGCAAATGCTCTAAGGAATATAGTCAAGCTACACTTTTATAACCAAACTCGAAATTCCCGAGCGACACCGAGGGTGCCTGAAAAAAATGAGGGAGGGGGGTCCTTTCCCACTATTTTTTTTTAAATATAATTTCAACTCACATTATCATTTTTGAAAACTGAAGACAGTAGCACAAAACAAATTCAATGTGAACATTAAAACATGGCATTACAATAACAAATTCCTTCGGGACAAGATCAAAGTGTAGTATCTGTTCTCTGATACATACACAGCGATAGGCAGTGTTGTTCTGGCGACACATTCTCGTGCCCGGAACACCTGACGAGCTTGTTGGGTAGCGTTCTGTCCGCACCCCCACTTGGTCTGTCTTTCTCTGCTCTCCCCCCTCACGGGGGGATCCGAGCTGATAATTTACGACCTTCCCGCGAGGGAGGGTCGGAAACACTTTCTCTCTTCCCTCCACTAACTTCCCACTCCCTCTCTCAGTTCTATCTCCCCTCTTGCCGCCTTTGGCGCCACTTCTTTTTGGCGCCAAAGTCGGCTCCCAATTTGGACGCCGACTCCACGTCACTCATTTTGGTGAATTTATACAGGGAAGAGAGAGCTTTTTTCAAAAATGGACACCCCCAGCCCGGGGACCACCAATACAGATACCCCCAGCCAGGAGGCTACCACAAGAAAAACTGCTCCCCAAGAGGACGGCTCCCCAACAGGGGAAGCAAAAAGCAACGGGGCATACCGCCCGGACACTAAACCAAAGGACGCCCCTCAGAAGGGAGAAAACTCACCAGCAGCTCCCCAAGAGGGCGACTCCCCACAAAGGGGAGGAAAAACAATGTTGGACGGGGCATCCCGTTCCGACAACAAAAATCAAGAGGCAGTAGCCCCAAAGGACGATAAGGGAGACAGTGCTCCCCAAGAGGGCGACTCCCCACAAAGGGGAGAAAAAACAATGTTGGACAGGGCATCCCGCTCTGACAACAAAAATCAAGAGGCAGTAGCCCCAAAGGACGATAAGAGAGACAGTGCTCCCCAGGAGGGCTACTGCCCAAAAAGGGGAGCAAATCAAGAAAACGAGGGGGCATACAGCCTAGACCTCCCCAAAACAAAAGGGGCAAAAGCTCCCAAGGACAATAAAGAGGACAATGCTCCCCAGGAGGCCGACTCCCCAAAAAGGGAAGTATTTCCTGGAAGAAGTATAGAGCAAGGAGAGTCGGTCCCAAAGGAAAGCGGAAAGGGAAATGCGCCTCAAAATAGCAACCCTTCCGCCAAGGAACAGCAAAAACAGTCCAACCTCACCAAAGATCCAACACCAACAAGAGGGTCGGCATGGGGGAAGACTGTAGAGAAGCAACTGTCCCCTCAAGAGTATAGAGACTTGTACTTGACCAAGTACAGACAATACATAGAGGGGGCAGAAATTAAACCAGTGCCAGGCGCTTGGGAGGCAATCGAAGACAGAGTGCTCTCCCTCATCATCTCGGATATGCCGGAAAACCGCCTCCTAGGGATGAAAAAGGAAGACATGGCAGGGCTCCTACACAAGCTAAACATCCCGGTATTATACCTGTACCAGAGGAGGTACGCCATGTGGGACATCCTCCTACCCACCAAGGAAGATGCGGAGAGACTCTCCCTACAGGAAATTAAGTATGGGAGAACAAAACTAAAGCCCGAATACCAGGGCAGGACAAGGACCCGGGTGCAGGTATTCAATGTACCTATGCAAATATCAGCAGAAATCCTGGGATCCTTCTTCACACAGTTCGGCGAGGTGGAAAAAATAACCCCAGTGTGGTCGAAAACCGGCATGCACTTGGGCAGCTACACTGTGGCCATGAGGCTAAAGAAAGAAGGCTTCCAGGCGATACCAGCACAGCTGACATTTAAGGAGGCAACTATGACAGTAGTAGTGGAGGGGCGTCGTCCGCACTGCTGGTTCTGCCAAAAACAGGGTCACATGGCCAAGAGCTGCCCTCAAAGGTCAACTCCTACTCAAGTGACACTAAAGGCGGTCCCAACCTCTGAGACAGCACCAGTGTCCAAACAGGCTGTCACAACTCCTGCAACCAGAGCACCAACCCCAGCACCGAGGAAACCCAAAACTGTGCAGGAGGCCAAAGGGGAGGAATGGATCACGGTAATGAGGCGGAAACGGAAGCCCACAATCCCATCTGCCACCGTCCCACAACCAACCAAACAACCGAGGCAGCAACAACAACAGCAGCCTCCACAACAGCCGCAGCAACAGCCATGGCAGCAGACACAGCAGCAGCAGCCAAACCAGCCGTTGAACCAGCCGCAGCAACAACATCAGCTGCCGCGGCCAATTCCACAACCAATGCCACGAAAACAGCAGCAACAACAAAAACAGCAGCAGCAGCAACAGCCAGAACAGCAGCAACAAAAACGGCTGCAGCAACCAGAAAAGCAACAGCATCAACCGGAGAAACAACAATTAGAGGAGCAGCAACAACCAACGGTCCCCACACCAATTGAGACGGGATCAAGCGAAGAAAACACTGCTCCTCTGAGGATGAATCTGCTAGTGAGAGGGAGAGGAACTCAACCTCACCACTCCCCGGTTCATTCAAAAGAATAAAAAAGAAAAGGAAAGGGGAAGAAAAGGCAGCCCCCACTCCCTGTGAGCATACACCACCTTTAACAACAACACAAGCCACTTCTACCCCCATACCACATACTGCACCAACACTAGACACCGCACTAACACCAACACCAACATCAGACACCGCACCAACACCAGACACTGCACCAACACCAGACACTGCACCAACACCAGACACCGCACCAACACCAGACATCACACCAACACCAGACACCGCACCAACACCAACACCAGACACTACACAGACACTCGTCCCCACACCAATGCAAATTGAGCCGCCATCCCAGAAAGAAAAGAATGAACCCGGGAGGGGGAGAGACCCTTCAGATTCTCCCACTTACGGACTCACTCCAACAGGGACTCTCGCCCTCGAAACGAGAGAGGAACTTTGTTCTGTAGACCCCCTGTCTGTGGCAATGGGCTTACCACACCGGCAGAGAAAAAATTAAAAACCTCTGCTGGACTGCCAACAGATAGGGGGAAAAGACGTTAATGTCCCCTCTAATTTCCCGGACGCCCCACGGCTAACAACTTTCGTCAGGCTTCCTGAGGCCTGCAAAACCAACGTGTGGACAATGCTGGAAGCCGCTGAAGGGGCTGGTCCGGAAATTGAACTGATTAGGAAAAATGACCCTTCCCTTGAGGAACTCGCAAAACAATGCAAGGGAAGAGTCCCAGTGTTGGTCCATCCGTCACTCTATAGGGCCCTTAAATTGACTTACCCTTTGGATGTCGGCGGCATTGTGAGAGAAGGTCAGGACATGAAAAACCTGACCATCTTGAGCATTGCACACAACGTCGGTGTCCTTTCCCCGGCTGACTTCGGAGCTGAGTGTAACACACCTTAAGGTAGGTACCATGGCTTTGAATTTGGCTAGTCTGAATGCGAGGGGCTTGAGATCATCGGGCCGGGCGGCTCGCCTCCGGCACGACCTCTTGTCCCTGGGAGTGGATGTTGCTGCGATTCAGGAGACGCATTTCGTTTCCTCTGTGGACTGTCAGGTGCTGGCCCGAGACTTTGAGGTTTTCTCAGCATATGGCAGCCAGCGGGGGAAGGGAGTTTCTGTGCTGGTTAAACGTACCCTGTCGGCGACGGTCGACGTTGTCCATAGAGATGCGGTGGGTATGCTGGTTGTGGCCGATGTTGCCGTAAAAGATTCTGTGTTTCGGGTGATTGCGGTTCATGCGCCCGGCACCGCTCGTGAGAGGGTCTCATTCTTCAGTCAGCTTGACGCGTTTGTAGATTGTCGGAAGCGGGTAGTGCTAATGGGGGATTGGAATTCCATCTTAGACCCCGACATAGATAAGGTAGGAGGCGGAGCTAGAGGATCGGAGAGGTGCGAGTCCAGCCTGGCTGATCTGATGGCTAGATGCGGTCTGGTCGACAGGTTTCGGTTCGAGCATCCGGGGCGGGAGATGTGGACGTGGACCAATAGTGTTTCCTCCTATCCAAATACCTATTTGGACAGGATGTTAGTTAGGAGAGGCGAAGTAGACTTCTTATCTTGTCCCACGTTCACTTGGCTAGGCCAGACGGACCATAAATTAGTTATGGCCCGGCTGAAGCTAGGAAATAGGCCTAAGTTAGCGGGGTACTGGAAGTTAAACACCTCCCTTCTGGAGATACAAGACTTCCAAGATCAGTTAAGAGAATTGATTAAAAAGGCACTAGTGGGGGCGGTTACCGGGAGTAAGTGGTGGTTAGGTCTGAAAGCCAAGATCAGAAGCTTCTCCGTCAAGTATGCCCAGCGCCTCGCACTAGATAAGGCCAAGACGAAGAAGAAGCTAGAGCAGAAACTAGCCCAGGCTACGGGGGAGGGTGATAGGGTTAGTCAGGAACTAGCTAAGCAGGACCTTCTACGCGAGACTAGCGAGCGTTACGAAGGCCAAGTAGTTAGAGCTAGGCTTAGAAAGATAGGCAACGAAGCAGTCAATTCTGATGCAGACGTGCGCCGTGAGGTTTCTAGGCGTGGCTCGGACAAATACATTGCAAAAATCAAACATCCGAATGGACGCACCCTGGAATCGACTCGGGAGATCTGTGAGGGGTTTCGAGAACATTTCGAGGAGCGTTTTACGCAGCAGCCCGATCTTCCGGTCCTTGAATTTAGCGACTATTTGGCCGACTCTCCCCGCCTCGAGGCGGCTAGAGCGGCTAGTTGCGAGGGCCGGGTGACGGAGCAGGAGGTCTTTACTGCGCTGAAGCAGGTCAGCTGTGACAGATCGCCAGGACTTGATGGTCTGCCATACGAACTGTACTTGAGGCTGTCGCCCATGTTTCTGCCTCTTCTGACGGATATGTTCAACCATTGGTTTGCTCAGGGATCCATCCCAGGGCAGGTGACCAAGGGAGTGATCACATTGCTGAAGAAAGGTGACGGGCATGGAGGGGAAGAGTTAGACGACTACAGGCCCATAACTCTGCTAAACACAGAGTTGAAGATTTTGGCCAAGGTCCTGTCGAATCGGCTGCAGGTTGTTATCGACGAGTTGGTTGAACCGGAACAGAACTACGCTGTGAAGGGGAGATCGATTCAGAACAACTTGCACCTGATCCGCATGATCCTAGAGGGGGGAATAGATGACGACACGGAAGCCGCGCTGATAAACTTAGATCAGTCCAAAGCTTTCGATAGGGTCGACCATCGTTTCCTGGCATCTGTCTTAGAGGCCGCCGGTTTTAAACCGGACTTTTGCAAGTGGATCTCCATAATGTATCGACAGCCCATGGCTGTCGTGCAAGTGAACGGAAAGCGCTCGAAACCCTTTGTTATCTCTCGGTCGGTTCGTCAGGGTTGTCCGCTCTCGCCCCTGCTTTATGTCCTGGCTTTGGAGCCTCTTCTCTGCAAGCTGAGACATGGGGAGGCAAATTCGGCCCTGCGCGGAATGGCTCTGCCTGGCGGCTCAGCTGCCAAGGTATCCGCGTTTGCCGATGATGTCACGATCTTCGTGTCGGGCTTCAGAGACATTGAGGTCGTGTCGGAGGCACTCACACAGTACGAAAGAATCACAGGGGCCAAGATAAACCGCAACAAGTCGGTAGGACTGCGGTTGGGCGCATGGAGTGGCAACGCAAACCTCCCTGCGCCCTTCAGCTGGACAGATGGCCCGGTCCGGATCCTCGGCGTGTGGTTCGGACCGGGTCTCCAGCTTGACAAGAATTGGTTGGAGGTACGGTCAAAGGTGGAGGCTGCAGTCAATTCGTGGCTTCCTAGGAAACTTTCCTTAAAGGGTAGAGCTGAGGCGTGCGCCACTTACGTCTTTCCTCTCATCCTTTACCGACTGGCCGTACTTCCCCTGCCTGCACAACACCTAAAAGCTCTTGTCGAACTCTTGTCCTCGCTCCTTTGGGACAGAGGAAGACACTGGGTGAGCAGACAGGTCTGTATTCAACGTCCGTGTGAGGGAGGCTTGGGAATGCCGGACTTGAAGTGTCATCGAGATGCTGAGAGGCTGGCCTTCCTGAGCCACTATATGCAGGATGACCAACCGTGGCACCCCGTGGTTACTGCCGCCTTCCCCGACCTCGTTCTCGACCCTTCCATCGAGAGCCGTCGCAGGCCGCGGGGAGAATCTGCCTACATGAAAGAGTGCCGAGCCGCGCTAAAACGACTACCAAGGTCCAGTGACCTTGTGACTGCTACCCGTAGGGAACTCCACAGGGATCTAGTGAAGGGGGCCGCTGACGACCCGCTATGCGCGCATTTGGGGTGGCAGCAGAGTGAGATCCGCTCCGCGTGGAGCTGGGCGCCAGGTTCGAGTCATCTGAACAATTCGGAGTTCTCTCTGACCTGGCGATTGGCCCGAAATGCACTTCCACTCAACAACGTACAATGCAGTTCTGGGTTTTTGGAGTCGCCTGATTGTCCCCGTTGTGGGACAATGGCCGTAGAAACTACGGATCACGCTTTCTTCGATTGCCGCGAACTCCGCCAGTACTGGTCGTATGTCAGCAGAGTGACGGCTCGCATCGATCCTGAGCATCCTCGCCCAATTACTGTATCCAATGTTGTGGACAACGTGAGGCCGCTGTGGGACCGGGAAAGACAAATGGTCTACGTTACGATCCTGGCCGTGGCGAGAATGGTGATTTGGACGTCGCGTCTGCAAGGTTGCCGGGGGGTGTTGTCTTTTTCTGATCAAGATCTGATCGCGTTCTTTAAACACCAACTACGGGTGAAGATCAGATGTGATAGAAGAAGGCTGCATCGCGCGGCATTTGACAGAAGATGGATACATGTGGCAAGTCTGTGTGTACGAAGAGGAGCCAAATTTGTATACGTGTTCCCCGCCTAGGTGTGGAACGCGCAGTTCTGTAAAGTTAAATTAAACAAGTAGTCTCTCAGCAAGCTGAGTGTGTGTTCCATCCCTCCCCGATTAGGAAGCCTCCAAGATCCCCATCCCCTCTTACCTGCAATTTTTGTTTTCACCCCTTCCTCTAAATTTTACCCATCTTGGAGAAAAAGAAATACAAACTAACCTCCATCCCTTACCCACAAAAATTTTCTTTTCTCCATTCACCCCCATCTAGAGGGCATCCCCACCTAGAGACTGACCCGCAGAAGCGAGGTTCCTTTTACAAACCTAGTGGAACGGGCAGTCTATCAACTAGACGGGGTTGGGAGGGTCCTACTAATCACCTTTTGTTTTTTCTTCCCCCGCCCTCGACACAAATGAATTATTGTTACCATTTTATTGTTATCTTTTTTGTTTTTACACGTCAATAAAAAATGTTTTAAAAATTGGGAGTTACTAGGACGTCCCCCAATATGAAAGGGTGAATGCGGTATTATGGTGAAAGAAGACACTAGCTGGGAGAAACTTTTGACTTTGTTTTAGTTCTGGAGTGACAAGGATGACCAACGACCCCCAAAATCCCCCCTTTTGAGTTGGCCATGTGCCTAAGTTTTTTGTTCAACGTTAATTTTGAATGTATTTTTTAATATGAATAAAAGATTTAATATCTCAAAGTGTAGTATCTGTTCTTCAGATGCTGCACTTCTATTTCTTGTTCTCTTTCGGTGAAGGAGAAATCCTTCACGACTGAGACAATTTTTATTTTTGTACCTTTTCTCCATGTTAAAAAACGACCCTGGTGTCTAACTCTGTCCCGTGGGGAGGCATAGTAAATAGGTACAATCACAAATTAAACATTAGTAATCTCAATTCAAATCAATCAATTAATTTAAAATTAAATTAACATTTAATGCGTGAAG
Organism: Euprymna scolopes; assembly: GCF_053919585.1. NCBI lineage: Eukaryota > Metazoa > Mollusca > Cephalopoda > Sepiida > Sepiolidae > Euprymna > Euprymna scolopes. The sequence continues at coordinate 26,426,669 of NC_136490.1, read as the reverse complement.
ATAGAACACATTCAAATTTAGTGTGATTTTTACATTTAAACATTTAAAATCACGGGAAAAAAATCATTAACGGTTTTTTGTTTTCTTTTTACTCCTTTTTTTTTTTTACGTCTGCAGAATTTGAACCAAACATTTTTTTTTCCAATTTAGTCACGAATAAATGATTCACATGGGATTTTAATTCGAAAAAATGCAATTTTAATATGCTAGTAACTTACGACCCCAAATTCATGGTCAAATGCAAAAAGAATTCCCTATTTTTTTTACTTTTTTATGAGTGCAAACACACCGTTACTCGAGATCTAACATCAAGGTCTTATTAGTTTTTAGCGATAGAAGTTAAGCAATTCGACTAGATATTATTATTATTTAGAAATAAATAAACTTTTCTGATTTAACGAAACAGAAAAAAAATCATATTTCTCCTTTTTTTTTTTTTCTTCGAGTTAACAAACTATGGTTTCTAAGAATTACATTAAAACTTATCAACAATAATTTGCTCAAATTATATAAAAAAAAAAAAAAACTGAGAATCTGCTCGTCTTAAATCAAGAATTTACACAAATTATATAAAAGGAAACTAATCGTTTTGCAAAAAATGAGAATGTAAGAAATTATTTCTCACATCCCAATTTACTCCCTGCAGAGGCAAAAGAATCTGCAAATGCAAAATCCATACCTTTCAAACTCAAAATTTATTCAAAAGTAACAGCAATGAACGTTTATTGGTTCTGGTATAGTCCATTTGCAAAACGATGGCCAGTTTTGCCTCTATAGAATAGAGCCGGTAGTATGAACTCTTATTGTCGGAGTGTTAGTTCTTTGTTCCTTGAAAGGATCCATGTATATTCATAGTGAACTCGGCGCCAACATTCCCGCCTATAATTAGGCATAATGCGAGTCGCTTTGGACTCTAATTCAATTGAGATAAGATCCAATATTTGGTAAATAAAACGAAGAAATGTTCATGAATGTCATCCTGTAATTAGGATAATTTCAGCAATATAAAATTGTCTCTGCTTGTAGAGATGTGATCCTTTGTTCACCAACATGAAGAAATTGACGTAGCTCCCTTCACATGTGGGAGCTGCTGAATTGGAGTCCATTCCTTGTCGAGCTCCTGCTTGGACTCAAAAATAAATGCATCATACAAAAAGGGCACCAAGCAATTCACTTGATTCATTCAAAATTAACCCATCACGAGCGACCACCAAACTGCGTGGGCGGCCTAAACAAAAAAGATGGCGAATGTAAACGGAATTTCTCACAATCGTAAAACTTTAATTAAACTTGAAAATACTATTTAAAAAAAATAGCGCATATCAATAAGTGTACTAGCACGAAGTAAAATTTCCCTGTTTTTCGATATAAAAATAAAACACCACCGACATTGAAAGGAAAATTCAGTTTGACAACCATCTTCATTCAGTGACAGGTAGGTACACGATAAAGGTTTTTAGGGTTTGTATTACTGTACACATAGATTCGAAAAAATTATCAAAAAATATATAACAAATAGATGTTATCAAAGGCAAGATAAGTTACTTTTCTACCTAACTGGATAATTTTCTAGTCTTTTTATTTAATGTAACATGTTTATTCAGCTCGAAAAACATACAGTGTTTACTAGGGATTGCCAAACGATTGTGAAGATTGGACTGCATGTTTCCGTGACGTCAGATGTGTGTGTACTATACGAACTATGGAAAAGCAGAAGCGACTTAATGATTTTTTTAAAACTTTTGTTTATCTTCTTCAAACTGCAATTAATAATTAATCTTTGTTATAATTTTTGTTAGGTTTTAAGATTTACACAGTTTAACGATTAATAATATTATAAACATTTGTATATAAAATATGAAATACGGTTTTACTGAATGTTCTTTTGGTTGTTGTTCGGTAAAAAGAGACAAACAAAATATGAAGGGGGGGGCCTACAAAATGCTTAATATTGTGCAATATTTTCAAATTGGTTTTAATCTGGCGATAAAATAGTTGACAAGAGTCATGTTTATATTAAAACTTAATATTTTTTTAAAAAATTTAAACACAATTAATTAAAAATCTATGTTGTAACGGAACATTTTGAAATAATGGAATTTTAATCGTTTTAATCTTTTAAAAATTAATTAATGTTTATGAAGTTTCTTTTTCTTGGCAATTCAACTGATTATAGTATATATTAATTCGAAAAAAAAACGCTATTTAAAAAAACAACAATATTAAGTTTATATCAATTTTCTGATTGCAACTTCAAGGTAAATTTTTGTTCAATATGTGTATTTAAATTTTTAAAACAAATATTTTTTACTTATTTGAACTCTTATGTTTCATAATAAATAGAAATTTCGATAGATTTAAATATATTTTGTTTGAATTTCAAAAAAATAAATAGGTGGGGGGCACGCACTAAAAAAATATTTCCCCTCGTATATTTTAAGGAAACTGCATTTTATATGTAATTTCATTCTAAAATGGATAAGTATCGAAAATTTCACGAAAATCTGACCATTAGTTGATTTTTGCTAGATTTATAAAACATGGGTTCGTTTTCACGTTCGGAATGTCTACGACATGGGAACGTTATTTTAAAGCGCCAGTTATGTAAACACGATTTTCGTCTCGCAATTTCATTATTTTCGTTGGATAAAAAAAAAAATTTTTTTTAATTATTACTGGCTTATTTTTCCCTTCTTTTAAATGGTACAAAAGTTATATTGATAATATTAATTTATAATAAAGTTACATCGTGTTACATATAGGTGGGGTAATTCTGTGGTGAATTTTGGCAGTCCCCCTAGTGTTTACCGATGTATTGGAAAATTTAAAATGGCGCCCGACTCTCTCTTTGACACGGTAAGTTTGGGAAAGGGGGGTTAAAAATAAAAAACTAGACAAAATATTGTTAGAAACTCGCGCAATATGTTTCTGTAACATATTCGGTGGGGTTTTAACAGTATTTGGGTTTGTTTTACTGTACACATAAGTTACTTTTCTACCTAACTGGATATGTTTTTAGTGTTTATATTTAAGGTAACATGTTTATTCAGCTCTAAAAACATACAGTGTTTACCGATGTATTGGAAAATTTAAAATGGCGGCCGACTCTCTCTTTCAGGCGGTAAGTTTGGGAAAATGAGTTATAAATAAAAAGCCAGACAAAATACTGTTAGAAACTTGCTCAATATATGTTACCGTGACATAGGCTGACATATATTCGGTGGATTTTTAACAGTATTTTGACTGTTTTTTTTTATTTATAACTCATTTCCCAAACTTACCGTCTCAGAGAGAGAGAGTCGGCCGCCATTTTAAATTTTCCAATACATCAGTAAACACTATGTTTTTAGAGCTGAATAAACATGTTACATTAAATATAAACACTAAAAACATATCCAGTTAGGTAGAAAAGTAACTTATCTTGCCTTTGATAACATTTATTTGTTCTATATTTATTTTGTGACAATTTTTTCGAATCTATGTGTACAGTAAAACAAACCCCAGTATTTTTCATATTTTTTTATTCCCAAACTTACCGTGTCAAAGAGAGAGTCAGGCGCCATTTTAAATTTTCCAATATATCGGTAAACACTATGTTTTTCGAGCTGAATAAATATGTTACATTAAAGAAAAACACTAAAAACGTATTCAGTTAGATAGAAAAGTAACTTATCTTGCCTTTGATAAACATTTATTTTTTATATATTTGTTTTTTGACAATTTTTTCCAATCTATGTGTACAATAATACAAACCTGGTTTTTGTTTGTCGCCACAAGTGCTAATCTGGAATTGCACCAATTTTCATGCTAATAATTACCTATAACTATAACCCCCGGCAAATAAATAAATAAAAATAGCAAAATAAAAAACACCTAATAACAAAATGATCCGAAAAGCACAAAGTTCAAGCCAAAATAATAACAAATAACAAGGCCACACAGTACACACGCCAAAATTCTTTCCTTCAGATTAATAAAAACTCTCTAGAACCATGGCTACCGAGAGTAAAGAAGGCCGATGCACATGACAGTGTGACGTCATTATCAGATTCACTTGTAGGGATATGATCTAGGCTATCAGCAGCAGTTTCGTTTAGTTTTCAGTTTGCTGTCTAACATGGTGTATTCTTGCGTTGTTACAAATTGCCAGGGAAATTATCCAAAAGGCCCCAGAGTACATATATTTTCTTATCCTAAACTTTCTCAATTTGGGTACGTGCCATTAGAAGGGAAAATTTTTATTCCAACCAAATATAGTAAAATAAGTGATGTTATTTGTTAATAATTAAACATGTATTGAATTAGAACTGTATTCAAGTGCTTTCATAACGTTTGATAACATTGTTAATATAAATTAAAGAAACAATACTATTTATTGCTAATACAGCAAATATCATGTTGATATCTTTAACTGTTTATTTTCTTATAAGGCTAAAATGTCTATCAGGAAGGTTGAAAATTTAATTCAATTTTGTTTTAGGTTTTAAAATTATAAACAAATAATTTTTACATGAGAATAATTGTCAAAATGTTTTTTTAATAAATAAAACCTTTCATTGAGTATATCCAAATATTTGAAAGTGTAAAAATTATTCACCTCGTGGCTATTAATGAAATTAGCCGTGACTGAGCGTTATATATTAAAATTGATTGTTTCTTTTTGGAATTATAAACAAATAATTTTTACATGAGAATATTTGTCAAAAATATTTTTTTTTAATTTATTTACTTGCCTCCCCACGAGGGCACAGTTAGACATAAGGTCGGTTTTTAATGTGTGAAAATTTAGCTCCCCAAAAAGGGGCATTCTGGATAGGAACAAAAATAAAATAAAAATTGTCTCGGTCATGAAGGATTTCTCCTCCACTGACCGAGGACAGAACAAATGAAGTGTAGCATCAGAACAGATACTACACTATGATTATTATTGTAAATGTTTGTTTACTATCTTTTCTTAGATTTTAGCAATAGTTTACATTATAGTATGAATGTTTTCTTTAATTATATTTTTAGGTATGTGAACATCATTTTCGGCCTGAGGATGTAATAACGAAGTCAAGATTCGATGATAAAACGTTGTAAAATAAACACGCAAGATGAGAACAGTAGTCCGAATAATCTCCAAAAGTTCCAAAAAATAACATTCAACCCATGTGATTTTTCTCTAAATTAAATTAAAAAAATATTTCTGCACTAGTAACTTTTGTTTGTTTGTATTTAAATTATTTGTTTGATTTCCATTTTTTTGTATTTTATCATTTGTTTTCATTATTAAAATTATTTATCGTTTGTTTTCACTTTTAAAATTATTCATCGTTGGTGTGTAATATGTTTTTTAATTCTTTGTTTCCTAACTTCATAATTGTATATTGCTTTAAAATTACTTAATTTTACATAGATAATATTTATATTTTATATTGAATAAAGTTCAGTTTCAATATTAATCGAACTGTGTTCCTTTTTCTTTTTAAAAATGTTTTATTGCTCTTTTTCAAATGGCCCTCATATAGTACTGACAGTCGGACAAATCTTACCTACATTGCCTGCATGCATTTTTCAGTTAACAGGCCTTCTTCTTACTCTCGGTGGCCGTGCTAGAACGCGCTAACATCAGAGCCAATGCGTATTCGATGTGGCCGTAAACATGGTAGCCACGTGTGGCCTCACTCGTATACGTCAGCCTATTTCTGAAATATTTATTGAAAAAAAGAAAAGAAAAGAAAAACTGTTTTTGTTATGGTTTCAGTTTTTTTTTTTTCCACTGTTTTATTTTACAAAAAATATGTAATACTGTAAGAATTTCTCTTACTCGTTTTTGCCTTTGGCAGAATGAAAGAGACACTCAGAAAAGCAACAAAGGCTCACCTTAAATTCCAAGAATATTTTATTTACAAGAAAGGTGAAATGAGTCCATATTTGCAAAAGAGTGCACCTCTTTAGCTTCGGCCAAATGGCGGGTAGTTTATGCCTCGAAAGGTGTAGGTAGTTTTCTTCTGTGAAGATGCTGGTTGAATTCGGCCGCTCGTAGAAGTGGTTGAGGGTTCTTCGAAATCCTTCCAGACTGGTCAAATAAGAACAACGCACATTGCGATCGATGTTCCATAATAAAGGATGCCCTCCTGCGGGCAATGTTGATGAATGTAATTAGTCCATAAACATTTTTGCCTCAGGCTTGTATCCGCATTTAAGTGAGCGGAGATAACAAATAGAATAGAACCCTGCCTTAGTTCATTTGGCACGGAGCGAGACACCACGCGTCTGCTTTGCTCGACACGGAATGGAAATCTATTTGAAGAAACACAATATTCCCGCCAATTCCTGAATCCTCCGCAGCAACTGAACCAATGCAATTTCATTGGTCAAAATAATCGCGTGATTGCAACAATCTAGCAGTTATCGCCTTTGCATTTTGAAATTTCTAATACTAGATTATTTTTTGCATAAAATAAATAAATATTTACAGATTTTTTTTTTTTTCATGGTTTTGAATTTTCTTTTTAGTTTATAATGTGGAAAATTTCTCCACTGAAAGGTAGAGGTTAACAAGGATTTTGCAACAATGGTTTGTTGCGACCTGTGACTAGGTAAAAATTGTAGAACCTTGTCGGTCTGGTAATAAGGGTAACGATTCAATTTCCTTCAACTCCAATCCCAAACTGAAATCACCACCAAAATTCAGTTCACTCCACCCCTCTTATAATCCAGTTAGCCAATCAAATAAGTTAAATGTAACATCTACCAATATAAAAAGAGGCATCGCCCACACAAAAGGTTTTTGCTGCCACTCTTCCTGAGAGTCGCAGGTAAGTGCTTCAAGTCTTCTCAACAATAAAAATGTAAAAAAAAAAAAATCAAGTTTCCGAATTTTTTTTAGATGAGGATTGGTTATTAGTATTATTTGGATTCATCGAACTTGACTTGGACTACCTATCTCATCTTGACATTCAATGAATCCAAATAATACAAAAAAAAATAATAAATATAAAAAATAATAAATCTTTCATTTTATTTTAAATATGCAAAAAAATAATCAAGTGTTACTTATTTTTGTAAAATATGTTTTCTAAAAATGAAAATTTAATAAAACCCTTTGAAGAAGAAGAAAAGAAAAAAGTGCAACTCTAGTTGTTGTCTAATGGCGGAACATTTTTAGGTCGACGTGAGATTTTCACATTACACCGTTTCTTTTTTTTTTTTTTTTTTTTTTGTAAACGCGCACCGGGATCGTTCTTCCTTCGTTACGTCGATATTTCTATCAATACAGAGATAAGAAATAAAATAAATTTCCCGTTTTTGTTGTTAGTGGGGGTTTTTTTTATTACACACACACACACACATACACACACACACACACTCTCTCTCTTTTACTTATATGTGTGTTCGTGAAGCCAAATTGTTAGTTTACACGTAGTTACGAAACTCCATATACCTGCTCGTTTTGTGAAGTTGAAACAATAACATAAGGTATTATTTTCAGCACTCACTTGTCATGTTAAAAAGAAAACGTATTTAATAAATTTAGGAGAAAAGGTTTAAAACTATTTGATTAATAAAACCTTACTTTTTTTTTTTTTAGAGAGAAGTTGGTTAGTATGCTATGCTTTTAGAGTTGGTAGCTTTTGTTTATAGCGCTCTAATTTTCTCTCATTTTATGTGGTCATTCGATTTGTACTTTTAAAATTAAATTGCAATTTTAAGGCATACTTAGAAAGGAAAACGGTGCTAAGCACTTTCACGTGGAACATGGGCACTGCGTAAACGTTTTTTTTTTTTTTTTTATGACTGCTCCCTAAAATGCGCAAAAGGTTTTCTTTCACTTTCTACGTGTATCTGCTACACTTTTTTAATTGAGCGTGTATTTTATTTTCATTTCTTTGGCTAAATTTTATTCATACTTTTATTTCGTGTTTGTTTTTATTTTATTTGTAGGTACTATGACAGTTTATCGCTGAAAATGGAGACGCCATTTTTATTTATTTATTTATTTTTTTATTAGCACCTGTCATCAAAATAAGAGGGGGAAATCAGTATTTTAAACTGACCTTTTAAACTATGACATTTTTGCCATTTCATGCTTCGGCGAAGCAAAATAAGCATGAAATGGCAAAAAAAAAAAAAAAATTCGGCTGACGTCATGGCCATCGAGCTGATGTACACAGACAGGACAGCACTGTCAAAAGTCGCCATTAAAAATGCGTGATAAAAACTTGAATAATTAGACTTACTATTGTCGAAGCTTATAACTACTTGAAAAATGTAATTTAAACCCTTTTTTTTAATAAAAGGAGCAAAGACCAAAAATTAAAATAACAGGTTTAATAGCAAAATATGCAATATTTATTTTTTTAAAATCTGTTTTCTCTAAAAAAAGATTTTAAAAAAAAATCAATGAATTTTAACTTACTTCGAATATAATAAATATATATAAATCCCCCAAAAATCACTTGCCTATAAAAAATACTAATCAATGGGTACTTCCATTCTTCATTGTTAAGAATTTATCCATATTAATATTTTATATTCCATGTACTTTTTAAATAAAATATTTTTTAAGCAATGATTAAAAAATACCGCGACTTTAAATTGTCATATCAGATGGTCACAGAGCGGGTGTGTCTCCCTTTCTTCCAGTTGAGAACTACGGTGGCCTAAATCGCCATAATTAATCTCCTCTTTCTATTTCTGACATGTTTGCTGTCAACAAAAGTTAGTTAAACATGAGTCACCGTACTTCAAAAATGATCACATTCACTCATAAGTTTACTTTTATAAACAAACCCCTCGACAAATTTTCCATTTTTTTTTTTTTATTCTCTTAAAGAAATATATAAGTTTTTGATGTAAAATATTTTATTTCTTCTTTATGGAATGATTTTTTTTAAATATCTAAAATAAAACATTGAATGAAATAGAAAACATTATAGTAAGTGCTTAATATTTACTGGACAATATTTTCAAAATATGAGGTTCCACTTAAAAAAAAAATTTTTAACGTTTGACTTCACGGGTAAATATGCACATAATTATTCCTTTGTTTTTGTTTTAAATTAGATTATTTTATTTATTGATCTTTTATCTTCAATTTGTGATATATAAACCTTAGGTGAGAAAATTATTTTCATTTTAATAGAAACATTTTGAAATAATGGGGGTGGTGAAATTTAAAAAAAAAACGTTTGTATAGAATATTATATTCGGTTTATTGGAAAGAGCATAAAATTTAACGTTAAACCTGCAAATATCGTAAAAATTAAACCAATAGAAATGTAGGAGCGAGCCTAAGTGACTTCAGGCCACATACTACTACCATGAAGAAAAGACATTGTTTCTTTAATCCTCTCTTTCTCTAAAAGAACTCAACTAACCAAGATACCCAAAAATGTATTCCCTTTTCTCTTCTGCTGTTGCTGCTCGCTCACACACACACACACACACACACACACACACACTCTCTCTCTCTCTCTTTGGCTGATGATTGACCTAAAAAGGATTGGACAGTCAGTCTCCAGGCTTCTATGTGGTCACACGTGTCCTGCAAAGAGCAGACACAGAATTCTAAGAAAATAAAATATTCCTCTCAAGCTAATATTTGTATCCATTTTGTCAGTTATAACAACCAATAAACAAATATTGCAGAAAAATTTTGATAGATTGAAAAAATTTCACTCATAAAATTCAATTCATTACGTGGGGGAAAAAAAGTCTGCATGAGCGCGCGCATGCACTTTGTAAGCACTTTTTTTTTTTTTTTTTTTTAAATAAAAAATCATATTTCTATTATTTTTTTTAAAACTTTACTAGTTTAATTTGGAAGTATATTTCATAAAGAAATTAAACAACCCACTTTAAAAAGAGAAATTACGAGTTTTTTTTTATATTCGTAGTTTTGTGTTAGGAGTGTCAAAAATTTCAAAAAAAATTCTGACACACCTGCGCCTATAGTGAAATATGCATTTGCTCCGATGTTGTCCGCAGTTCGTTCGAGGGAGCGTTCTTTATTCCGAAAAGGAAAGAAGTTTGGCGTGTTTTTTTTGTTTTTGTTTTTTTTTTCTTGATTATTTTATGTTTTCTATTTTTGTCTGTTTTTTTTTTAGGGGGGGGGGCTGGAGATTATAGTTATAGGAAAATTAGTGCAAGTCCAGATAAGCACTTGTGGCGATAAACAAAAATCAGTACTAGTGCAGAGTGATCCGTGCTGAAATAATAACATTATTATTTAAAAAGCCATTCTTAACATGGGGAGGGGAGGGTGTTTTGTACCTATTCTATACTTCAACCTTACAATTGAATAAAAAAACATAAAACTTTAATTAAACTTGAAAATATGATTTAAAGAATAGCGCGGATCACTCTCTGCTAGCACCCCAAAATCTTTGATACCATTTTATTTTCTTGGTTAAACATAAATAAATAAACCTAATCGACGAGAACACGACTGTTCTTGTTTTAATAATTATTTTCTATTCAATAGTCTCCATTCTGCCCCCCCCCCAAAAAAAACATAACAAAATAATCAAGCCAAAATAACAATAATAAAAACAACACATACCAAACTTCTTTCTTTTCGAAATAAAGAACGTTTGCTTCAGCAGATGTGTATTTTGCTATAGGGGCCTCGGCCTCGCTTGTGTACGTCCGCCAAAACTTCAACTCTATAATGATTAGTAATTGTCTGTATTTTTTTAGATGAGGTGTTTTCATTGATTGAGATTGTCGGGCTGACTTCCTCATCTTGGTTGTTATCGTCACAACGTTTCGGCCGTTTTGCCCTCCGGCTTTCATCAGGTGTTTTGTATCGAACTGAGGAACCGTTTGTTAGGAGTCTCGAACCCAACCCTTTATTATTATTACGGGGGTACCGTGTTCGGACTCCAGCTAGGCTCTGGGACATAGTTGCTGATTCTCTGTTTTTAATGTTACTTTTTACTGCCTTCGTTCAGGATTGAACTCAGCACCTTTGGGTAACTGTAAACTTTGATACAACGTCTAGGACCACTCGGCCATATGTCACTAGGGCTATAATGATTACTTCCGGAAAGAACTAAGGTACTTGTACAGTTTAATTAAGACATTAACAAATGAAAATATATATATATAAAAGGTTATATTGTACGTGTCCGTTTTGGACTGAAGATCTCCGAAAAAGTTCATTTAATTTGATCGAGCATTTTTTTTTTTCTGCGGAAAAACACGTTTTTATGGGAGCACGTTGAAGTCAGCCATCTTTGATTTTTTGAACACTCCATGGGGAGATAACTCAATTTAAAGCACAAACACTCCCTCCCCATCTTTAATACTAGCTTTTCTTTCTAAAATTAGAATCTTTTGCTCGATATCATAAATTGTTTTCTCGCTGTAAAAAAAAAAAAAAATAAATAAATAAAAAATAAATAAATAAAAAAAAACTGCTTGATGAAATTAAGTGAAACTTTTTTTTCGGAAAACTTCATTTCATAACGGATACGTACAACATAACCTTTTTTTCGATATTTTCATTTTTGAATGTCTTGATTAAACTGTACAAGTACCAGAACTAATTACTACGTGCCACAGCGTAGTATAACCCCACCCCCACCCTCGAAAGTCGTTCTTAACAGGGGGAGGTGTTTATACTACGCTGGGGCACGTAGTAATTAGTTATTTCCAGAAGTAAGCATTTTCTAGTTTAATTTTTTTGTTGTTATTTATTTCATGCTTCGGTCATAGTTTAAAATACTGATTTCTCCCTCTTGTTTCGACGACAGGTACCCCCCCCCCCACACACCAAAAAAAAAAAAAAATGGCATCTCCATTTTCAGTGATAAGCTGTAATAGTACCTATTTTTATCATATTTTCTCCACTAAATATTTTCTTTGGGGGGGGGGCGTTTCTACACTATTGGGACGAGATTTTGCAGTCGATAAATGGAGTTTTCAGATAAAAAACAATGGTTTCAACTGATTTTTTTTTTTTTTTTTTTTTTGTCAATTCTAATAAGTTACAAATTATGCAGTCGGAATTACCTAACTATTACTGAATTATGCAAAAAAAAAATAATAAATAAATAAACTTTAATCGTGGTAGCAGGGGAAAAATCTCCGCCATCTTGTTTGAATCGAAGCGGAAAATTACCTCCCTTTTGAACTCTTCTGTGTCCTATGATCGTTTTCATCAAATTCTATTTTTTATTTTCTTTAATAATTTTCCACCTTTTTGATTTTCGTAATTTTTGGATATAATCATCTTAAAAATATGAGGAATATGTATATACCATTGTTTTCATGTAAAATTTAATATTACGATTTCCTAAATTTTGTCCCAATAGTGTAAAAGCGCCTTTTATTTGTTGGGTATTATTTTACTTTTTGAGGCCCGTCTCACGTTCGTATAAAAAAATATTTTTTATTTTATAGATTTCGGTGTGCTTTTAAAGAATATGATAACCGTTTTCGTCGCAAATTTACCGTTAGCATGGTATTAACTCCTAAACCCTGGTCATTTTACAGCCTTCGTTTATGCTATACGCGAGCGCGCGGTTGCATACACAAAGGCTGTTAAATGTGCACTCGCGTACCAAACTGCCTTCTCACATAGCGAAGTAATCTTTGGCGAACAATTTAAAATGAGATGAAATAGTTTTCCAAATATTAAGCCATGTAATTCTATGTTATCAGTGGTGGCCATTTCTGTACGTGCAAGCGTGCGTATTTTATAACATAAGAAATTACATTGCTTACTATCCAGAAAAGGTAATCTCCAAAAAATACCGTTAGGGCTTACAACATGGCCGCCAGAAGAGTCACGTGATCCGGTTGATCCAAAACATGAATCGTGCAAATGGAAAACGCAGCCTTGAAGGCAAACTTTGACAAACAATCACAATTTGTTTGTATTTAATTTTTTGTTGATATAATGTTGTTATAAAAATAGGCAAACTTTGAGAAACAATCTTAGGTTGTTTTTAGTTAAAACAGTGTTTATAAAAAGTATTTTATTCAGAACAAACAAGTGGTCGTGGTCGACGGAACGCAATTGAACCATGACAATTCCTGGAATTGAACCACGACGATTCCTGAAATTGGAACTGCTACCTACCTCAGAGAATTACAAAAATATCAATGGCCCTTAACGTATCACCCTTGTTCCTCGTTCCTCGTGTTCATGACAATAACGCTATACTTGGCGAAACTATGACATTGTCTCGGCTAATGTTAGCAATGCCAGATGACGTGCACATATTGACATGGCTTGCACAGAGACGTCTGATAGCCAATTCATACAATTGTCAAATTTGTGGGTCACCATGCGTGTTGGCTCGATATTCCGAATCCAAGGATGGTTGGAGATGGCGTTGCCGAAACGATGGATATCGTAATACAATTAGAACGAACTCTTTTTTTCAAAGAAGCAACCTCAATCTAAGAACCATTGTAATAATTATGTATATGTGGAGCATGGATTTTCCATAAAAAACTATGGCAACAGAAAGTGAGGTGAGTGCCAACACAGTGAGCGACTGGTGCAACTTTTTGAGGGAAGTGTGCACTCAGTACATTGAACAAAACCCAATTCAATTGGGGGGTGTAGATGAGACCTGGACCCCAAAAGAGGTTGAAATTGATGAAAGCCATTTTTACCCTCGGAAATATCACAGAGGAACTGTCCGACGTAGCCATTGGGTGTTCGGTGCCATCGAACGAGGCTCTAAGAATTGCCTTTTGATCGAGGTTCCAGACAGAAAACGTGAAACTCTGGTCCCTATAATTCGCCAATGGATCTTACCCGGGACTCATATAATAAGCGATGGGTGGAGCGCTTATGCAACCGTAGCAGACATTGACTTTGGTATTTACAGCCACGATGTTGTTGTCCACGAAAGAAATTTTGTGGAGCCTAACGACGCGACTATAAATACTCAACTTATTGAAAATACTCAACTTATTGAAAATACTCAACTTATTGAAAATACATGGATGCGAGCGAAGAAAAAACTTCGTCGTCAATTCGGTACATCAAGGGCTCTCTTCACTTCATATTTAAATGAATTTATGTGGCGTGAAAGAGTCGGCCCAAATAAATTTTGTGAGCTAATTTGTTGCATCGCCTCCATCTATTCTGTCTAAATTTATAAAATGAAAATTAAAAATATAAACTGTTTTTTTTTTACATCATATTTTTATAACATTACATCTTAAAAAAAATGAACACCTTGTTTTAAATACCATTTTTATGAAAAACTCTGAATAAAATATTTTTTATAAACACTGTTTTAAAAAACAAACAAACTGTGATTGTTTCTCAACAAAAAATTAAATGACCGTTCTAAATCGTTCTCGATATAACTCGAAGAAAAAGGAATTTCTCGAACTATCGATATTACCATTGAATTAAGCATTGTTTATTGGATATTTTCACACACAAAAATTATAATAGTAGAAATATTTCTATTTTTTTTTTTTTTTTTTTTTAAATTACAGATTTCGCATAATTTTTATATGCAAGATTTTAATAATTTCCTTGCTCGCAAGAAAATGAAACTTTGGTCGACCTAGACGAGAGTACCCAAAATGGCCGACCAGGACTGAGATATGACACTTGACCGGATGTAATGGAAGAAATATCTCATGTATTTAATTTAAGCCGTCGTTTCGTATCTTACAACATCGTATCTTACAACATATACAACAAATACTTTATTGTAACTTTTTCTCTAATTTATTTATTTACGTTGTTTCCTTAATAAATTATTTCAGCTAGAGCCGTGTTGCCAAAGTACATTCAAGTGCCTATCAGGGTTGCCAGCTTGGCTTTTTTTTCAATTCTGATAATTTTATATAAATATTTATTAAATATAGATTATTAAAGAAAAAGTTACAATAAAGTATTTGTTGTATATGTTGTAAGATACGATGTTGTAAGATACGAAACGACGGCTTAAATTAAATACATGAGATATTTCTTCCATTACATCCGGTCACGTGTCATATCTCAGTCCTGGTCGGCCATTTTGGGTACTCTCGTCTAGGTCGACCAACAATAATTAAATTAAAAAATGATACAAACGTTCAAAATAGGAATGTATGGATGGCAGTCTGGGGGGGGGGCGCTTATCGTTTAACGGGTAGGGAGGCTTAATTCCTTAAAAGTTGTAAACAAATGACGGTACTCATGCACTTATTGATCCGTGCTGTTAACAAACTGGCGGGTGTATTGTAACTATTCTGTACTTTGTAGGGGACTAGGATATATATAAATCCTAATCCCGTTACAAAAGAATAATGAAACGAATGGAATTGAAAGAAACAAAAACTCAATTGATGGATAAGATAAATGTGTCGTTTATTTACTGTTGAAAGAATGAATGTTTTAGATACAACATGTGTTCATGTCCGCGCGGGTGTAACCATCGTTTGTAGAAGACTGGTATTGTAGAAGGAAAAAGAAAATGTGTTTTCATCTCACGTTCGGGTCACTATCGTTTGTTCGCGCGTGGGAAAAGAAGTGAGTGATGTAGTGGAAAATGGGATGATAGTCCAGCGTGTAGACAAAGAAGAGGATAGAGAGTTGACATCGGTTAAACTGCACGCCATGTTAGAAGTCAGCTACGCGGTGGTGTTCTCAAGGACAAGTAGTAGATAGAGAGAGAAAGAGTGAGAATGTGTACGTACGGTCTGTTAGCTTTTTGTCCCACATAGTAGTAATTGGCGTGAGGTCCGCGGTCGGTCTACGAACCGACCATCTCGAAAGCTGGGCCTAAAAGGGAGGAGCCGCTTATAGCTCTTTGTTTTATACTCGTTTCCGGAGTGTCTTTTGCGCATGTGTGTATTTCCTTTGAAAGCGGAAGCGACGTTGTCCACGCGTGCGTGTATGTGAGTACATGTGTGTACGTTAGCCTGTGTGTATATACACGTGAATGTGAGTATGTACGCGAACGTGAATATATGTACGTGTGTGGACGTGGGCGCGTATGTTTGTGTGTGCGTATGTATATGACAAGTAATATAGCTTGAAATGTGAACGCGTGTTTTTGTGTGAGACTTGAAAAGGCTCGCGCAACTTTCACCTAACAATTTAATAAACAAACAAGAAAAGATATTGTAAAACTTGAATTCGACTTGAAAATACTATTTTTAAAAATAGCACGGTAACATAAATGCATACGGCAACAACAATACAGTCGCACAGAGACTGGCACCTTCTACAACATTTTATTGCAAATTGCAGAATTTTATTTCGTAAATTAACTAAATAAGTGAAAGTGCAGAATAGTTACAGTACATCCGCCAGTTCGATAACATAAATGCATGCAACTGAAAATATTTTTTTATATATATAATTACAAATTTAAATTGTATTCAAACGGTCCTTTATCTCACTAAATCAATTCACCCTCCAAAAATATATATAATAAAATGATTATATATATAAATTCAAGTTTTACGATATCTTTTTTTTTGTTGTTGTTTATTGATTTGTTAGGTGAAAGTACAGAATAGCTACAAAACACCCGCCAGACCGGTAACATAAGTGCATAAGTATAAATAAAGTTATTTTTAATATCATATTCAGCTAAATCCATAACAAGCAGCAGCACTTGAATGAATGGTTTATTTTATTGTCGCTATACTGTAATCATGTGATTAAAATTTTAGCAGACGAAAAATTGGGAGACACGAGTCACGAGTTCCAGTTACAATATTATGAAATCGATGGAATGTATTTTTATATAAATTTCAGGCTTATTCAAATTGACACTTATATCTGCTATTAAAAGTAAAGAAAATATAGAAAAGTCTGTATGATATACGTACTCCTTACAAAACGAAGATGTCATATTCTAAAAATTACGTAGATCAAGTAGTTATTTTAACTAAGAAAATCAAAATTTACGATTTTTCTAATAAATGTATTTAGCATAAGGCTGACCTAAACTTCGGTTTGAATTGTCTCTCCCTTATTTATTTCATCGGATTTCATCATGCTTGATGAAAACGAATTTAGGAAAACTCGTCCCGGGAAAACTCGTCCCGGGAAAACTCGTCTCGGGAAAACTCGTCTCGGGAAAACTCGTCTCCGGAAAACTTGTCTCCGGAAAACTCGTCCCCTTTCGCTAGGAAGGAAAACTGGTCCCTTATTGAATAAATGTCGATTGAAAACACATTTTATGATCGTTCTTGAAGGAGATATTGGTGTTTGTATTACTGTACACATAGATTCGAAAAAGTTGTCAAAAAACAAATATATAACAAATAAATGTTATCAAAGGCAAGATAAATTATTTTTCTACCAAACTGGATATAATTTTCGTGTTTTTATTCAATTTAACATGTTTATTCAGCTCGAAAAGCATACAGTGTTTACCGATGTATTGGAAAATTTAAAATGGCGGCCGACTCTCTCTTTAACACGGTAAGTTCGGAAAAAGGTGTAATAAATAATAAACTAGACAAAATACTGCTAGAAATTTGCTCAATATATGTTACCGTGACATAACTTGACATATATTCGGTGGTTTTTTAATAGTATTTTGTCTAGTTTATTATTTATAACACCTTTTCCCGAACTTACCGTGTTAAAGAGAGAGTCGGCCGCCATTTTGAATTTTCCAATACATCGGTAAACACTGTATGCTTTTTGAGCTGAATAAACATGTTAAATTGAATAAAAACACGAAAATTATATCTAGTTTGGTAGAAAAGTAATTTATCTTGCCTTTGATAACATTTATTTGTTATATATTTGTTATATATTTGTTTTTTGACAACTTTTTCGAATCTATGTGTACAGTAATACAAACCCAATGAGCGAATTTCTAACAGTATTTTGTCTAGTTTATTATTTATAAATTTTTTCCTGAACTTACCGTGTTAAAGAGAGTGTCGGTCGCCATTTTGAATTTTCTAATACATCGATAAACACTGTATGCTTTTCGAGCTTAATAAACATGTTACATTGAATAAAAACACAAAAAATATATCCAGTTAGGTAGAAAAGTAACTTATCTTGCCTTTGATAACATTTATTTGTTATATATTTGTTTTTTGACAACTTTTTCGAATCTATGCGTACAGTAATACAAACCCCGCTCATTATATGTTACCGTGACATAAGTTGACATATATTCGGTGTTTTTTTAATAGTATTTTGTCTAGTTTATTATTTATAACACCTTTTCCCAAACTTACCACGTTACAGAGAGTGTTGGGCGCCATTTTGAATTTTCCAATACATCGGTAAACACTGCATGTTTTTCGAGCTGAATAAACATGTTACATTGAATAAAAACACAAAAAATATATCCAGTTAGGTAGAAAAGTAACTTATATTGCCGTTGATAACATTTATTTGTTATATATTTGTTTTTTGACAACTTTTTCGAATCTATGTGTACAGTAATACAAACCCCAAAAAAGTAACGAAAAATCGAATCGCTCCCTGTTTTTTAATTTTTTGGTTTTGTTTTTAATCATTGTTTTTATGACTCCAAAAAACATCGTTAAAATAAGAACAAAATAAATTTGTAATTAACTTTGTATGAACACGCTTTAATATAAAGTGAAACCACTAAGAACTTAGCCAGTTAGGTAGAAAACGGACACTTAGAAAATCGATTTTATTAAAAAAAAAAAAAATAAAAAAATAAAAAAACATTAAACAAGTAAAAATATTTTAAAAAATATTGGGGGGGGGGCTATAGTCTATTTTAAAAAATAATATCTCCTTCAAGAATGATCATAAAATGTGTTTTCAATCGATATTTATTCAATAAGGGACCAGTTTTCCTACCTAGCGAAAGGGGACGAGTTTTCCCGAGACGAGTTTTCCGGCACCGATGAAAACACTACGATTTTCTTAGTCGTAAAATTCGATTTTCTTGAATAAAAAAAATAAAAAATTTAGAAGCTACCATTGTAACTTATTAGAACTGGCAAACATCAGTGTTTTTTATCTGAAAACTTCATTTATCGACTACAAAATCTCGTCCCAATAGTGTAGAAACAGCAAAAAAACAAAAAAACAAAACTACTTTATCAATTTAATTCACGTAAATTTTAGAATATGACATCTTTAATCTGTAGCGAATACGTACATCACATCATACAGGCTTTTCTGTATTTTCTTTACTTTTAATTAACACTATAAATGCAAACTTGAATAGCTACAAAAAGAAAAAAAAAAATAACCTATTTTAATTAAATTTTCACTATTTATTTACGATCACAGAATCACAATTTATTTATTTTTTTAATCTTAGTGAAAATGTATTATTTTATGTAAACAAAAAAGCAGATTTACTAAAGTTATAGTTTTAAATACTAAAAACATAAAGGTTTTTGTATACGAATGGGCCTACAAACAAAGTTATTTTCAAGGATATATTTAAAAATCATTATGATGTACGTACTCATATTCCAAAAATCACATAAAATAAAATTTTATGACACATTTTATTGAAGGATAAGTGTGACATATTTCAAATGATAGATTGGCGACACCTTTCGGGAATGTAGGACCAACAAAGGCAGATAATTGACTTAAAAAAAAAATTTTTCCACCCTCGAAAAATCCTTAAAAATGACCACTTTTATAGGTTTTCGGGGGCGCTGAAAACGAAAATATCGTTTATAAATACAATTTGACGTAAAATGAGCCCCCCCCCCCATTCCAACAAAAATTCTGTGTTTACATTTAGGGGAGGTTGGAGGGGGGGATGTTGTGGCGGACATTTTTTTTTTTTTTTTTTTTTAAATAAAATAAAATTCCAGGTACCATGGTAACATACCTCCAACATTGTTATTTTTAGCTTTATATTTTTTGTTTGTGGCACCTGTCGGCCACCTTATGACAAATTACAAAAACAATTATTGTAATTTTGAAATTTCCACAGTGGTATAATATACCACTGGTCACTACTGGTATTGTATCTATTCTTCGAAGCATTTTCTATTTAATGGTATATTGGCAAAATTAGGCTTTCTAAAAGAAAACTTATCTATTTTTAAAGATTTAAAAGCAGTGTTTTTTTTTTTGTAAAAATAATTTTTAATGCTAACCTGAAATATAATAATTATCGGTACTTGTTTAGTTTAATGAAGAAGTTTAAAAAAAAATGAAAATATCGAAAAAATTATATTGTACGTACCCATTATGGAATTAAGTTTTCATAAAAAATTTCACTTAATTTGACCATTTTTTTTTTTTTTTTTTTACAGAGGAAAGCCAAATTTTG
This sequence comes from Euprymna scolopes, assembly GCF_053919585.1. Taxonomy (NCBI): domain Eukaryota; kingdom Metazoa; phylum Mollusca; class Cephalopoda; order Sepiida; family Sepiolidae; genus Euprymna; species Euprymna scolopes. The sequence continues at coordinate 26,406,459 of NC_136490.1, read as the reverse complement.
AAGAGATCGATTGTATCTCGTCCATCTTGTCTATTTCGCAGACGAGGAGGGAGGGGGTGCCTTTAAACGAAAAAGGGATTAACAAAGGAAGAAATGAAAAAGGGATTAAAAAAGGACAGAGAAACTCTGTAAAATAAATGAAAAAAAAACTAAAATATTATCTAGGTATTTTTTCTACCCTTGTTTCAAAATCTCGTCAAATTTTGACAAACTTTAAGCGGTGATGGAGTTATCTCCCTTGGTGCCACTCCTTCCTCGTCCACAAAATAGACATAGCCAGTCTACGATCGATCTCATTAAAATTCAATTTTCCTCTGTAAAAACAAAAATTTAAAAAAATCAAGGGAAATTTTTTTTATGAGAACTTAATTCCATAACGAGTACGTACAATATAATTTTTTCAATATTTTCATTTTTTAACGTCTTCATTAAACTAAACAAGTACCTTATTATTTAATAACATTCAACCAATTTCATATTCCAGAACTGAAAAGATGAAAAATGAAATATATTCAAATTCGAATTTTCAATCTCAGAATTTGAAGAGCAGCTGTTTGTCTGCTTTTTTTTGTTTGTTTTTCTTTTATTTGTTTTTTCTACAATCTTTATCTCCCCACCCCCATACGAAGTATATGTTCAATTTTGGCTTGTTTATTTTAAGGATACGAGTGACCACAAATGAAGAAAGGGGATATGTAGGCAAAAAATGTATACATATTGATTATGAAAAAAAAAAAATTACACCTTTATAAATTAAATTTCTATTCAAACATGTAATCAGTTTCCATTTATTATTATTATTATTATTATTATTATTATTATTATTATTATTATTATTATTATTATTATCTGATTTCAGATCCAAAATGGGTAATAAAGGATATGTGACAGCTATTCTAGTGGGTGCAGGACACAGAGGAAATACATATGCAACTTATGCTAAGGAAGAACCAACCAAATTCAAGGTTAGTAACCTCCCAATCCTATTCCATACCTCTCATATCTGTTATGTGATAATCCCAGTTTGGCTTATACCACCTTCATCGCAATAGCTCTCCAGCTTTTCCTCCCTCCACCTCTATACTATTTACCCTCTATCCTAGATACTCCAATATTTTTGTTCCTAATGTTTCTATTATAGATTAATTAATAACTTTTGTTAGTTAATTATGAAGTAAATAAAGAAAACATACCTTTCTTCTTTAAATAATTTTCAAACAGAAAGTTATATCAGCTGTTGACAAAAGAAAACAAATCAATTAACATTTTTTAGCCTTTACACACACACGGTTGTTTATTTACATGATTAAAAAACGAAGACATAGGCACATGTCATATGCAGGTTCTTAAACAGTCAAAGGGGGATAACTCAGATAACTTAAATCACACGCCAACACAAAACATACAAGGGGAGGCAACTCTTCACAGCATTAAAACGCGGCTCAACATTAATAAATTTCCAATATTTATCACTAGATGTCACATTTATTATTTGTTACCTAACACCTCCTCTCCTCCTCTGATAAGAAGCATTAGGCTTCGAAATACCTAGGTATAAAAAGCATTTATATCCTTTATCCTATTCATGTAATTTCCTTACTGAATTGATTAAATCTATATGCACAAATATATTTTTTGTATTGTCAATTTATTTATTTATTTTTTTCCTTTTTGTATCTAAGCTCCACCTTACATGTTGAGCCTTTTATTATTCTGATAAGTTTCCATTTAAAGAATCTTCTAATACTCGGATCTTCTCTTTTCTTGGAATGGTCATTACTGACCAGTTGTGGTACTTTTCATAAATCGTCGCCATTGACTCCAGTTCTGCACCATTCTGAGCAACTCAGCCATGCTAATGTCCGTGATGTCATTCATGTTGTGTGACATTCTTGTTTTTGATTTTCACATCCTCTCTTGCCAGGGTTTGTACCAAGAAGCAGATCTTTTGTTTTGCTATTTGTTTTGGCCACATGTCTCAACAATTTCCCATCATTGATGTTATCCAACAGTCTTCGGCATGGTCCGATCTTCTCCAGAACCTATTCGTTTGTATGCTTGCCCACCCAACTCTCATGAAAAAGTTTATGGCAGCATCACAATTCAAAATCAGCTATTTTCCTTTTGTTGACTTTCTGCTTCGTATGTTGCTATTGAGAATACCAAAGCTTTCGGGAATCATTTCTTTGCACGTTCTGAAATGGATCTGTCTTTCCAGATATTGGTTAGCGCAATCATTGCTGTCTCATCTTATATATATATATATATATATATATATATATATATATATATATATATGAATTATAAGATTGCAGATGATTTATTTTGGAATTTACAGATTAAACTTGATTATTTGATATATTTTCAAATTTAATTGACATTTTAGAGTTGACTATAATCAACACCAGATTGCTGTTTCTTTTGTTCAAACCTTAGGGCGTACAACTTCATGGGTTATTTGTTCAAATTTAACTCTTTATTTCAATATAATCCGTTGACTTTGGAATCCTGATTCTTCCTTAATTGAGTAATTATTTGATTTTTATTTTCATTCTTTTATTCTATTTAAAAAATCTTTTTAATTATGCAGAAAGGTCTTTTGTATATGTTCAAATTTATGCTAATCAGTGATACATATTTTACTAATACTTATCCTCTGATGATAAGCGTCTATCTTTGAAAATCCATGGGTTAAGGATTTTTCTTTATTATAATTCTCTATTTCAATTTTTGATAGGTTAATAAATATTGTAATTTATTCATTTTTTATTAGCATCATCATTTTTGTCTTGTTTTGTACATTACAGCACAATCACATTGACACACTGCTTCTCGCCAGATCCATGAAGTTAAACAAAAATGTTTTTGGCAAGTACCAAATGGATGACCATTTGAGAAGGATAAGCGCTGTATGTACTGCGCTGAGTCATAGAAATTTCCAGGTTGATATATGAGGGCACATTTAATTCACTAGGGGAGATACATCTCCAAATCAAGACGGAAAGCAACAAGAAACTACCATCTTTACTTGTCTTACCAAGATTACTGTGGCTCTACAATTTGGAGAGCAGTGGTTGCCGACACTGTTAAAACAGCAGGGTCGCTGCATACATGCATTTGGACATATAATATAGATAACACTATATCTAATGTCAGGTGACACCAAATTGCCTTACTGGCAAACTGAGAATAAGGTGTGATTGACATTTGTTAAGAACTCTGGATGGTCCCAAATTCCTGCATATCAGAAAAATGAATCTTTCAATAAAATAGAACTGACAATTGACAACAAAATCTGACTAGCGCCAGTAAAAATCTCAGTAGTCAGTCATTTGTGATATGTTGAAAAAGAATGTAAGACGAGTTTTATTTTTTCATTGGCTTTGACAAAATATTTCTATACGGGGGAGAAATTGCAAATGACATGTTTACGTTCCCCGGATCAAAGGCAATGGAGAGGATTATGAACACACGTTAGTGAGAGATCCAACAGAGAAAGATCGAGATGTGAACAGACATCTTGCTGCTCAGCTCCCTACATAGTATCCTTGCAACTTCTGGGGTCAAAATGGAATAATAAAAAAAATAATTTTTTTTTCTTTTTTTTTTTTTTAAATAAAGCAAAAGAAAGAGATAGAAAATCTTACAGAGGAGAAGAGAGATATGGGTGGGGAGAAAGAAAAGGATTTTAGTAGAAAGAAAATAGGAAAAAGATTCAGAAGAAAAGGGAGAAGAAAAAAGGAGGAAATGATAATCCCAGTGAGAGAGGGGGGGGAGCAAATTCATTAAAACTATTTGTTTTAGCAGATAAGAGACTTTACTTGCTGGCTTTCAAACAACATATGTTGGCTTGGACAGAGAGCCCAAAGATGGGGCCGAGGGGAAGAAGAAACTTTCCTTATGACCGGCCGAGTAGGCAGATATAAGCACAAACCTTGTCTTGAACCTTGCAGCAGAAATCAAACTAAGGTGAAAAATAAATCCCGCATCCAAAAACATTAGTCTGTTCTTTTTAAATCCGAGAGACTAATCCTTTTTGTATGAATTCTTTTTTTTAATTACATTTTTTGTATGAATTACATGTGAAATTGTTTTATGCAGATAATTATTTTTGTTAAGAAAATGGGCGATGTTTTCTTTAATCATTGATTAATTTAAGAGTAACACAGTTGTTTCCAAATCTACCCTGAAACCCAACAAAAGGTGTGAGAGTTCATGTTATGTCAATAAGTAAGAGTTACTTTTTCTTGGATAAAGAAGGTTGCCTCTGTACGAAGATAGATTCATAGAAAAATACTTATGGATATAAAATTAGAGTGTGGGCATAAACTAAAAAAGAAAAACAGTTCAACACGTCCTTACGATGGAGTGCTATCATGACATTTGGGTAAGATTCCACTCGGAGTACTGTTTTCTGCCTTGATAAAGTATGAAACCAACTTTTAAATCTAGTGAATGATGTGCTTTTTTCTCTATGGCTCCTTTCTTCAATTCTTGCAGAAGAGACGTTACTAGTCTTTCTCTGCTCTATCCTTATTTTCATGCTGTAACATAGTGCGGACAGCTATATGCAAATACTGAGCCATGAGCGAAATGGCATAAGGAAAAAGGAGACTATAAAAAGGAAAGAGAGCACGTTCGAGAAGACGATCACATTAGAGATGTTGTTGACACTTGAGAAGACAATCACGTGAGGGACGTTGCAGTGATAACAGAAGAATGAGGAAATAAATGTTGTGGTACAACAAAAAAGCGAGTTGAAGTTTGTTTTTATTTCATTGCCTGCTTTGTGACTGAGGTTACAATATGTTGGTTCCCCAACAATGTTATAATGCTAGGTGCTTGACTGAGCTCCAATCTATTAGGTTGGTGCAAAAATAATGTCGTTTTTTTTTACATTCAACTATATATAAAAAAACATGATTTTTGCACCAACCTAATGTTCCATTACAAGGAGGAACATGTATAGTAAATGTGTTGGTTCCTGGACAATGTTACAATGTTAGGTGCTTGACTGAGCTCCAATCTATGTTCCTTTCTGTAAACCATCTACAACAAGAACTTGTCTAGCTACAACAGCTGTAAATAATTTTCCTCAATCCCTCTGTGTACCTAAAACTAAATGGAATTTCTATGAACAAAGTTTCTTTCCAAGAACTGTCTGTGAAACTCAATACCAAAGGAATGCTTCCTAGCTGACTATAGTATAGTAGTTTTCAAGTCCAATATCAACAAATTCTTGTTGAGCCGCCCTTAAATAATACAATGATTTGCTATTTTCGAACATTGTTACCAATCGTCATGTTATTGTTTCACTGTCCTGATAAATTCATTAACCCTTATCCTTGAGTGGCCTATAAGTCTTGATAAGTGGTGATTTGTTAATATAATTTTTTTAAAAATTTTAATCTAAGTAAAAAAAAAGAAAAGTAAACTTAACAGATAATACTCGCTACATTTGTTGTCGATATTCAATGTTTATTTTACTTAATGTTGGGTTTGGTCTACTTTCTTACCCATTACTAGTAGCATCTGTTTCACAATCAGGAGACTAAACTGGCATCGCAATCAGGCAGACCTTGCTTTGTCTTATGGTTTGGATAACAAAAAAAAAAACAAAGTTATCTTCAAGTTCCGTTACCCGGTGTTTACAATGGTTTTACCTGGAGCTGTTATCTGCAAAATGAAAGGAGATTATTTTTCATTTTATTTTTTCCAATTGTATTTTTTGAAATAAGCGAACGAACAGAAAAATTAATAACCCAATTTTTTTCCTTAAAAAAACCCCAAAAAAACTTGTATCAATTTGCAGATTACAGTTCTGGTCAAAACTTTTGTAAACATCGGGCAAGAAACTTGAAGATAACCCAAAACTAATCATATCTCTTGTGTTTCCGTCATTTGTCATTTGTCTGAGGATTTAGGTGTGTGGACATCCAATAACAAAAAACAAAAACTATGCCCCCCCCCCCAATTTTGTTCTTTAATCCTTATATTCCATGAGCAATGCTTCTGACAAAGTGAAAAGAATAGCTGTTTTTTTAACCAACTACCCCCACCCCCACTCTTTATAGGATGATAGAATTCAGATCAAGCTGCTATTTTGCTTTTACCGTAGGAGGTTATGCTTTTATATGATAAAGAGAAAACAATAAGAAAGACAAAAACCCAATAAGAGTAGAAACAGCAAAGTTGAGTAATTACAAGAGGCGTTCCAAATGTAATGCCTCCTACTTTTTTATTCTGCACAAATCGATCGGAGGATGTTGCAAATTGCATTGTTATGATGACTGAACTTATGCATTCATGACCTGAAGGTTTCATCACTGTTACAGATATTGAGGTTGTGAGATGCTAAGAAAGTAACCTGTCATGGACATGCCTCTGAAACAGAGATGCATCATTGAGTTTCTGGCAAAAATGCATTGAGAATGGTACTGACTATGTAGAAATATAAATTTTGGAGCAGAAAAGGTCGCTCGTTTTAAGGTACCATTCCCGTCTTTGTAGCTCTTCAATTTTTTGAGTTAAAAAAAATTGGAGGCTTTACTTTTGGAATGACCTTCATAGAATTATTATTCGTAGTAAGATCATTGTGGAAAACAAAATGCAAAATTCACAAGCAGATACTGTGCTTGTGAAATACACAATTCCAGCATTTGACTTGTATAAGTAAAGAGACTTTAGTTAGCCGAGTATACTTAGTGACATATTCACACACAAACACACACACATCATTAGTTATCATTCCAAAACCAGAAGATTTGTTTAATTTACACTCATACTATTTTATTCATATTTTTTATGAAGTACGTCTTACACGCTTTTCATTGAATAGGAGAAGCCCATCAAAATCTCTTCAGAGACAAATGTATGTTCCTCAAATTTCTGTATTTTTAAAAATTTTAAATGGGGTTATAAGTGCCAATCTGAATAAGCACCAATTTATATACTGCGCACTTCCCTTCCTTCCTTATCTCACCACTTTGGATGAAGTTGAAGAAAACAAGTTTCTTGCCTGGTGTTTACAAAAAACCTTCGGTCATTCCCCCACACCTTTCTCTCCTTCACATCCCAACAAGCCTTTTTCATATTCCTATTAATCCCACACCTGACAAATCCTTTCTTGTATCATTGAATCTATTTTTTAACTGTTTATTTGACATCATCATCAGTTTTTTCTGCTAATTTTTTTATTTTTAAAATGTCATGTTCTAACAAAAATAATCAATGAGATATTGTTTATTTTCATCTATGTCTCATCTTTTTTGATAGATTGTTGCTGTTGCCGATCCCAAAGAAACTGCACGCAAAAGAATCAAAGATGAGTTTGATATTTCCAAAGAATTTATTTTCTCTGGTAAGCTGCAATTATTCATATATATATAGTCTTTGAAGTTTTTAACCTTTAAAACTATACAAAAAATTACTTTTTATCATTCGTTAAAAAACCATCCAATCAGTAAGTCATTTAATCACCTGCAATCACTGCATCAACTCTCTCGAATTTACTATAATATCAATTTTTTTTTATTTTTCAAGGGATCATTAGTTGTTTATCATGAAACACTGTTATATATATATATATATATATATATATATATATATATATATATATATATATATACAGGGTGACCCACTTAAAAGTAGCCCATAAAAATATAGTAGAGAGGAGCATTCTTTTGCTTAAATTACCTGTAATGTTATAAAAGATGCTGGAAGTGCTCTCTGTTAATATCTATGCATTTTTGGATATGCTTAACGTTTGCAGATCCTGCCTGTAGATCTTCTCTGGTGATTCTCTTGATAGCGTTGGTAATGTTCTCCTTTAGTTGGTCTAGATTGTGAGGGTTATTTGCATAAACTTTTTGTATTAAAGTCCCCCAAAGATAAAAATCACATAAGTCTGGGGAACGTGATGGCCATAACCCTTTGCTTATTGTTCTCTGTTCCATAAATATGTCATGAACTCATGACAGTAATCTGCGAGACGTGTGGCATGTAGCACCATCTTGTTGGAAAAAAGAATTGCATTTTGTCTTATGGTGTCAGTTGGTTGTTAAGAGAAAGATTAGATAGATCAGGCTACTTTTAAGCGGACCACCCTGTATATAGTTCCAGGTTAATATTGTCCAGAGGTAAATAACCAATGAAGTTTTAACAAGGTTAATACAAGAGTGCTCAATACCAAAGTAAGGCAAGATATACTTATTTGTTTTACATAAGCATTAATATGTCGCTACAGGTTCATGAGCATGTTTTGGTCAGCCAAGTCACAAGAGACCTCTTCAGGTGATATAGCTTATACAAAAGCTTAATCCATGATGAAAATGATTCAGATTCACAAAAAATTATCAGGAGATCAAATCATGTATCATTAAGAATAAAAAGGAAATGGTCTTTAATATATGTGAAGAAGATGGAAAAGAAGGGGTGGGGATTAAGGTCTATATTGAAATAAAAGAAAGTAAGGAAAATATGGGAAGAGAAAGGAAAAAAGGAGAAAGAAAAAAGGAAGGGAAAGAGTGCAAGTAAAAACAATAACATCAATTAATAAAAATATATATGTAGTGATATGCAAATTAAGTATAATTTACATATGAGCAGATAGCTCATATTTATAAACTGACACCAATTAGAACAGGTTGGTTGTTGGACGTTTACTTAGCGTTATACACAACATGTCAATGGCATCACTGATAGGATACTCTCTGATCCTTGAAGACCAGAATACGTAGATACATGGATTCATTGCTTTGCTGCTAATGTGAGATGCAAAAAGTTGAAACAACAAAAACAGAGGAGGGGAAAATGAAATCACTGACTTGTTCATGGCTAGCACTGGTTGTGAAGCAATTATGAAGGTTGCTACAATGGTTTACCTTCGAGAACTTGAAGAAATGACTTTCGAAGAATTAAGTCAGGTTACCAAGGGAAACATGAGGCCGAAGAAAAGACTGGTGATTGCAGAAAGGACCAAGTTTATGGCAATGAAGCAGGAAGTGAATGAACCGATAGTAAAATATTTACACCAGTTAAGAAGTGCGAATAAATACTGTGAATTCGAAAAACTAGGAACAGAAGAACAAACGACAGAAGAAGAGTTAATCCAACTAAGATTAATTAAAGGTATGCATAATTCAGCACATAGATATAAGCTAATGGAACAGTTGCAATTTACAAACATGCCCTTGAATATGTATCTAGAATTTATACAACAGCAGGAATTAATACATACTTACAACCAAAATAAAAGTAACTCCTACGAAGAAATAATGGCTGAAACATATACAGTAAAAAATAAAAGAAAAAATTGTACATACTATGGAAAAATTCATGAAAGGAAAAAAGAAAAATGCCCAGCATTTGGAAAAACATGTTTAAAGTGTTTAAAAAAGAATCACTTCAAAGAAGTATGTAAAACGAAAAATGTGGAAAGAATAGAGGATGAAAAGAGACAAATTTTTAATGTAAGGAGGATAATATACAAAATACTGGATCTAAGAACGGAGATATAAAAATGAAAATTAACGATTGTGTTGTTGAATAATGTGGACAACGGATAGAGCAAGACAGTACTTGATGGGAAAAAATTCTTGTTGAAAAGTGATCACAGACCACTGGAATTTATTTTCAGCCCAAGAAAAAACTACCGAAAGTTAGAATACCTAGAATATTACGTTGGCCGATTAGACTGATGGCATTCAACTTTGACATTGAGTATGTTAAAGGGAATATGATCCGCACGTTGATGCCTTATATAGATTGAGGTTTTATAGAGAGGATAAGGACACAAATGACAAGGAATTTGAAGACACATTTCTGCACCTTGTAGAAACCGATGTAATATCTGTAGATAAAATGGCTACTGAAACTACAAATGACCCAGTGTTAAACAGAATAGTGTTGAGGATAAAAGAGAATCGCTGGGGAAATTGTTCAATGGCTGAAAGACCATTCAAAGAAATAAGACCTAAACTGACTATAGAAAACAGGGTAATATATAATGGAGACTTGGTAGTTCCCCCAGAAACACAGAGGAGACAGGTTATAAAAAGTGTATATGATGATGTACATTGTGGAGTAGCAGCTATGCAAAAAAGATTAAAATTGGAAGCATGGAGGTCGGGGTACTCAAGAGACGTAGAAAACTATGTAAAAAGATGCAAAAAAAAAATGCACAGAACTCCGGAATTTCAAGCAAAAGAAAATACATGTGTGGCCCCGAGAAGCAGAACCGTGGAGCAGAGCACACATGGATCATGCCTAAGTCAATGGGATAGGACTATTATTAATATTAGTAGATGCATATTCAGGTTGGCCTGAAGTGGTGAGAGTACCTGATAAAAAAAGTACCACCGTAAAACAAATATTAAGAGTAATATTTTCTAGAAACGGTATGCAAAGAACATTAGTGACTGATAACACGTCAGAATTTGCGTATGCTGATTTGCATGAATGGTTAAGAAAAATAGGATGCAGACCTTACAAGACCCCTCCCTACCGCCCTCAAAGTAACGGGATAGCAGAAAGCATGGACCAGATGGTAAAGAAGGGCATAAAAGCATGCTTGCAACAGAAGGAGAAAATCAATGCTTTCCTACCAAGACTAAGTTATAGAACAATTCCGCATGCAGGCAGGCCAGAAAGTTCATCTGTCTTAATGGGCAGACAATTAAGATCCCCTTTGACCATGTCATATGCCACAAATCAAAAGAAATAGGAATACAGAAGCCAAGACAGCCGAATGTATTATGCAGAAAGGTCATAATACTGCAATATTAAATAAAGAACATGGGAATAGTGTTCTAGCTCATGCTGACCAAATAAGATCCCAAGGAGAACAATCAGATGAGGAAATGCCTTCAGAGCTGCGAACTATTGACATAACACAATAGCTAATGCAGAATGAGACTGTGAAGGAAGAAGTAGAGAGGGATGAGTTAGAAGTTGTTATTGCTCTTTTTTTTTTTTTGTTGTTCTCCAAATTATATCTGCACTATTAACTAAATTCTGAAAAAGGCTTTTTCTCTGCAGTATGCATTATTTCTTAACCAGTCAAAACTTAGTACCTAACCCAAATTGTATTACTCTTAACCAGTATTTAAATGGGTTCTTCCAAAGCTAAATTAATACAAAAAAAAACGACCTCACAAATTGAAAGTTCCATTACGGTATCTTACTTATAAGGTAAAGCTAGAATGCTTGAATCATTCTCTATCGAGGTTAGATAAAGCCAAAAAATATCCATGCATAAATATGGGAGGAGAGACTATTTTCAAATATCGTCCTAAACTGGGAATGGAGTAACGGACTTATATTAAGTAGATATTAATAAGTCCTTCTTACATTTTTTTTTTTTTTTTTAAATAAAGAGTAGATAATATACTGTGGTTGTGTTATCGGCAGCTCCAGTAACTCTTGCTTCTCCTTTTTTGTCCCTCAGTCCTCATTTCCAATGAGTGATTTTTCTGACAAAGGGTGAAGAAAAAGCTGCTTTCCAGGTCGGTAGTACTTCATGAACAGTAGCCTGAGATGTTGGAAATTTTTCTGTTTCTATGTCTATCATTGTGGGTACGTCACTAGTAAGGATGCTGGAGGTAAACGTTTCATCTGGCCTGACGTTACCCGCCTGATAGTCAAGGACCCGAACCTTAGATTAACCATTAAGGAGGCTGTCCTATCAGCAGGTGTAAAGTACCGGGGCTGCTGTATTGCCACTTGGTGAATGGATTCTGGACCATGCAGTAGTTTCTGGTGGGGCCTCAATTCCATACTAGTGGGTAATTGTTATGGCTTTACCTTATGTGCTACAAAAAAAAAAAATTCCTGTCTTTCTCTCTCTTACTTTCCCTCTCTGTCCTACTCTAACCAAGTCTGTCGACCTGTTCCACAAACCCCCAAAACTCATCATGGAATATCTCAACAAAAACATAGACCGCTACTACCATGCCTCCTTCTCCAACTTCCAGAGGTTGAAACCCAATTGCAGGAGACGAAACCGGACTTACTCTTTCTAAGTGAAACTGGCATAGCTCATATTTATAAACTGACACTAACTAGAACAGGTTGGTTGTTGAACGCTTACTTAGCATTATACATGAGATATCAATATGAAAAACTATTGACAATAAAAATAAAATAGAACCAGAAAAATCATGCAGCAATCGGATTTAAAAATTACCTATACAAAGAATACTTCATTCAGTGGGTGAACATTTAATGATTATGTGAATGTTTAGGGAGGCTAGGATGTTGAAACGGCATGATGTACAGAACAAAAACTCAAACAATGAAAGTTATCATTTCAATTACGAATCTTTATATATATATATATATATATATATATATATATATATATATATATATATATATATAGTCCTTAAATGTAGACTTGACTGTTAAATATAATTGGAATAGTATAATGTCTTTAATAATTTCGAGGGTGAAACCTCGTTTGCAAAAAGCAAACCAACCAAAAGTATTATTTTTATAATAAAGTTTTAAACCAAGAAATGTGTTTTCGTTTTTTTCACATGCAGATTGGAGAGAGGTGGCAGCAAAGGAGAAATTTGCTGATTGCATCATCCTTACGACTCAAGACAGAATGCATAAGGTAAAACAGCTAAAAAATGATTGAATGCTAATTGTTGTAAAATACAATATATTTTTATCATTAAAAATATTATTATAAATCAAATCATACAGCTTGGCTACATCTGTAATGACGATATTTAAAAACGCTATGGCATCACCCTTTTTTTGTCTTTGACAGAATGGTAATTACTGGCCAGCCTTGGCACTCTTAATGAATCATTGCCATCTCAGTATATGCTATTCTGAGAAACTTAGCCATGCTAATGTCCACGATCTTCTCCACGTTGTCTGACATTCTTATTTATAGTCTTCCACATCCTATTTAGCCAGGGGTTGTACCAAAGAGCAGATCTTTTGTTTGGTTGTCTGTTCTAGCCATATGTTCCAAAAATCGCAATTTCCTGTCATTGATGTTATCCATCAGTCTTCAGAATGGTCCAATCTTCTCCAAAAGCTACTTGTTTGTATGTTTGTCCACCAAGTTTATATAAAGAAGTCTACGGTAGCACCACAATTCAAAAGCAGCAATTTTCCTCTTCTCAACTTTCTCCAGCATCATCACAAAAATGTGAGGAATACAAAAAGTGCAGTGTGTCAGTTATTGACAATTTTGCACATCATATTCAGGTGTGCTTATCCTTGAATGGCAATAAAATTAAAAACTATTGAACATCCATAATAGAAACTTGGTGGGCAAGTAAAACATATATTTCACCAAAAAATGGTTTTGGTTGTGATGGTCCTCTTTAGATTAGGAGTAGTCTAGAGATTGTTTTTTCTTTAAAGATATTGGCAATAAAAATCTGAGGGATGTATCATACCTCCTACTGATGAAACAAACACCAAGGTATCCTCTCCATATCATCAAACAGTGGTAAAACAGATTTTTGGACATTTATGACTGAAACTTTGTTGGCAAGTCAAGTATAGACTGGACATTTGATTGAAACTTGGTTGACAAGTCAGGTATAGACTGTAAGTGATTTGCACCAAATAAATTTTTTGTTTGCTGTGTTCAATTTGACTGCTGTGAAAAATGTTTAAAAAAATTTCTTATGAGACAATTTACTTAAATGAGCAATCGTTTTAATTTTTTTTTTTTTTTTTTTTTTCAAACTATTATTGTATTAACAGGAGCCAGCAATTGCATTTTCCAATTTAGGATATCACATTTTGCTGGAAAAACCGATGGCTGTAAGTAAAATGTTTTTTTTAATCAGTTCTAGTCACTTCTGTTACTTGGGTGATTGTTGAATGCTAGTGGTGGTGACTTGCTATTTATTATTTATATATATATATATATATATATATATATATATATATATATATATATATATATATTGTGATTCAATGAATTTCAAAAAACCCTTATTGAAATGAAGTGGTTGGGTTTCATATCAAAGATTTTTATTATTCTAAGCAAGACAATTGATTGTTAAAAAAATAAAAAAAACTATTCTGAAGAATATATATATATATATATATATATATATATATATATATATATATATAACTGACTTTATCTGACTGTGTCTGAGAAGCGGTCTCTACCAAACTCCTTTGTTAATTTTTGGTCGAGAGACTTGAAACTTGATTTATGGACATGGAATAAATTCGATTTAGTCTTTAGCTGTTAAAAACAGCTGCTAAGGGGTCAAAATGAAAAAAAATTGGAACTTGGCAGGCATATTCATGCGCAAATAATATTTATAGGTTAAACATTATTTTTTGCAATTTTTGTGTGTGTATGAATTTAAGTCAGATGGTAACAGATAATGCTGTTTTGGTTTCGATTCTAGCAGATGGCATCCAAGTCATATTTTTTTTTTACTTTTGAAATCACTACTATATATATATATATATAATAATTGATGATGAATTTACTATAACAATAAATATGAAATCTGCATAAATTAAAATATATTTAAGTATATTTTATGACCGGACAATGCTGGGTGGCCTACTGGTATATATATACTAGCAATTCTGCCCGGCTTTGCTCGAGCCTTATGTACTGTTCATAAGGTTATGTGCATATGTATATATTAAAAATGTGAATATGTAAAGTAATGCCTTTCTGTATAATAGTCTTCCTTAACTACCATAGAGAAAAGACAGACATTTTCACTTTTATAGATATACTAGCATTTCAGCCCGGCGTTGCCCAGGTTTTTGGATGTGTATGTTGAGCAAAACAAAAAAAAAAGTGGTAGTAGGAAAGTAGGCTCGAACCCGTACCGCGAAGGAGGAAAAGAACGGGAAAAAACATGACATCTTTGCTAAGTCATTTGATAGTTATGGTGTAGGGAAATGTATGCATGTGTCTATGTACATTTCCCTATGCAATAACTGTCAATTTTAAGTCTACAGACTTGAAATTTGATATACAGGGTACTGAGATTTGGGAAAATCTTTGTGATTGGTTTTCGGCCAGAAATTTGACTTTTAAAGGGTCAAAGTTCAACGATTTGACCTTTGAGAACTCTATAAGTCTTCCATAATTAAATGATTTTGATTTTCAGAAATAATTGTAAAGAATTGTGACACTCCTAGCTTTTATTTTTTTATTTAGTTTAATAAACAACCGAGCGGTGTAATTCATTTGTGTTTCTTAGTTTTTATTATTTCCCTTTTATTTTTTTCCCAAAAGGTGACAGCAGATGATTGCCGAGATATTGCAGCGGCTGTGAAAGCAAATGGCACAATAATGATGGTGTGTCATGTCCTTAAGTTTATGCCTAAATCTAATTGCATCAAGAAGCTCATTGAAGATGGAACTATCGGAGAAATAGTGAATATTCAACTTTTAGAACCAGTATGTATTAAAACAACTGAAATGGAGTGATATTTTTAGAGTTGTAAGAAATAAATAATGAAGAAATAAATTGGATGAAATGGATTCTGTATAGATAAACAGTTATAATTATTTATTATATAAATACGACTGAAAAGAAATTACTTTGAACCTCCATTGAATATTTTCTCATTGTTATGGATTACCCGATACAACGGCAATAACTCTGCTTAAAATCTTTTTTAATTTTAGAGATATATATGTAGCAATGAATGAATATATATATATATATATATATATATTTATGCCATTTATTTACATCATCTGGTACTTGTCCAGAATTCTCCCCTCCCCATGAAAAAGAGAGATGACTCCAAATCGAAATTTTAGAAAAACATTTTGAACATGATGAAACGGGCATTGGAAAACTCAAATTTGTTTTAAAATGATTTCTTTTATAAAAATATAACTACTTGATTTATATTGGAATGCCTATGAATTCCTATTAATTGTTTAAAAATGATTTCTTTATAAAAATATAACTACTTGATTTATTTGCATGCTTTTTCATGCATGATATTTTGCTTCTGGCACAGGTTACTTTTGTTTTTTCATGTTGCTACTATTCCCTCCTCTCGCTACTTATCTTATTTCCCCCCCCCCACCATCTAATATATTCAATCTGCAAACAAGCACGCAAGATTATCAAGGTTGTAGTATTAAATTATTATATTGATTACATCATCATTTTTATTTATTTATTCTTTTTTTTTTAAGGGTATAATTGGACATTTCTTTTTTGGCAGGTTGGATTCTGGCATTTTGCACATTCTTATGTCCGAGGTAACTGGCATCGTGAAGAAGATAGTTCCTGCTTCCTTCTGGCCAAATGTTGTCATGATATTGACTTGATTTGTTATTTCATGGGGAAAAATCGATGTACAACAGTTTCTTCTTTTGGAAAACTGAGCCATTTCACGAAAGAAAAGAAGGTAACCGTCTTATGCACACTTTTATTTTCTGGATTCGAGAGTTGGCTATTTTTCAGGAACATTGTAGTGACAGTGCAGAGAGATGGAGGAATAAGTGGCCATGATTGGCATGCACCTGCTGCAAGAAAACAATGGTAACTTACAGACACTAACCTAGAATGGTGTAATTATGAAAAATAGTCGCTGTTGGGAGTCCAAAATGATTAAATAAAAAGAGACAGAGTTTTGTCTGAGAGTCAGATTTATTTGGGATGCCATATTGTTTCAGTGCGTTTAGACAAATGTTTATCTCTTGTACTGTCAGGGGAAGAGAAGAAATGGCTACTGTTGATAATATGAGAAAATGTTGTCACTGTAGTTGGGAAAGGAATTGGACTGAACCAAACACATCGAACAGTTCCTGCTTCATCTCCAAGTTTTTGGCATTATAACCAAACACATTTTTCAGACAAAAAAATGCTGTCTCTGCACGAAATTTGAAGAAGTTGAAGCAAAAACCGTTCAAGATTATGAAGATGTTCCGCAACCTGAAAGTAGTGAAATTGTTTCAATTGAAAGGTCAATGGGGCTGATTTTCAATGAGATGACCTGAAGGGGTTGGAGGTCATGTAACTGAATGTTACGTTGTGTGTGTATATGAATATGTTCCATAACACCGTACATGTTGAATAGTGGAGTTTATATTTTATCTGTATATTCATGTATTTGTAAATGCGTGTATGTATATATGTCGTATCATTTAGTTGATCATCTAGTGTGTATATTTTAACATTTATGCAACAGTTCTAACAGGAAACGATTGACGTGAACGTATCGAAACAGTTGTAGACAACAGTTCTTTTAACAGGTATAAATAAATACATAACTGGAAATATACGAACATTTATTTTCATGATTCCGGACAGCATCTTCAGAGATTACAATGTCTTCATATCTTGGCTGCCTGAGAAAACACCACTCCTTGTGTCATGGAAAGACCAACTTCCCCTTGAGTTGTCCGTTCTCTCTGATGTTCAGCTAATGACAATCTCCCCAAATCTACATCTCATCACGTGTCTAAGACCCCAACAGCTGACGTAACATAAATCTGATTATTTGTTTATCCAAACCAAAAATTATGTTTTCCTGTATTTTCGAAAATCAAATTCTTTTTGTATTTGTTTCAGTTGTCAATCACTTTTTCCCAATCGGGAAATGTTTATTTTTCTAATCATAAGAACCGATCCATCAACCCCGCCATCGCTAAAATCAATTAATAATAATGTTTTTACCCTTGGCCCTGCCTGCAACAGTTTACACAGATACTATGCTATGATCACAGCCAAAGGGGCACAACATTACATGAACATAATTCAGCATGCCGGCAAAAAGAAGGAGGACAGATACAACAACAGCAGAAATTAAGGAAATGCTATCTTCGTATCCTAAACTGACAGAATTCATAGAGAAGAAACACTGAAAAGGTTTTCTTGCACAATTTAATGACATTTGCCTGAGTCATTTCACGAACATATCAAAATTATACAGAAGCAAGTTTCCTTGGACTGAGGAGGTCACCAGTAGGCCAAGGTGAAGGTTAAAGTAATCCGAAAAGTGATGAAAATTAGAAACTGAAAAATTAAGTTTAAGTGTTTCATCAAGTTCAGACATTGCATCACTTGAAAGGTAAAATTCCACATTTTCATATTAAATATTTTTGAAATTTATTATTGCATTAGCAGGCCGCCTGGTGTTTTCCGGTTGTAAAATATCCCCTCGCCCCAAAATTATGTGCATTTGTTTTCATGCCTACATTTTTGACATCAGTTCATCTGTTTTGTTCAATATGAGATCAAAAAGAGTACATCTTTTTATGCTTCTTTGTAAGTTAACACAATTTTTTTTATCTCATTTTATTATTAGAGTTTATATATATATATATATATATATATATATATATATATATATATATATATATATTACAGGGTGGAACGATAAAATTGTCACCCTAGAAAAGACATGATTCCATTTCCATTAAATGAAAACCGTTTTTTTTTTTTTTTTTTTTTTTGCTAACCATCTACTAGTTGGCCAGTTGTGTACAAATCCAAAGAGTGATAGGCGCTTTCTATCCTGTCTGAAAGTGACACAATGTTCAATGAGCAAGATTGGAGATGTGCCGCTATCAAAATTATGCTCTCTATTGATCCAAGTTATGACAACAGGACCATTGCCAGCACCCTCAAAATGCAAATCTGTATGGTTGAATGCTTGAAGATACAGCTCAATGGATCAGATGACTCATGGTTATGGTCTTTGGTATAGTTTCAAATGAGAGCCACATCATGCCACCTCACATCTTTGAAATCCGCTTGAAAGTCAACACCAAAGTGTATCTGGATGTGCTGAAGAGTGTGGTGATCCTCTGGTGCAATCAGATGGCTGCTGGCAGACCCTGGGTGTGGCAGCAGGACTCAGCACTGGCCCACCAGTCCAAAGAGACCCAGGTTTGGCTTCAGAAGGAGTGCTATGATTTTATACTCTTCTCTCACTGGCCCCTTCCTACCCCAACCTAAACTCGCTGGACTACTTCGTTTGGTCATACGTCAAGAACATCACCAACATGACCTCCTACAACACCAAAGCCAGCCTAATCGCCGCCATCTGTCGAGTATTCATTGAGCTCTCACCGGCACTTGTGGAAAAGGTATGTTTCCAGTTCCAGACCCATATCGAGGTGGTGGTTGAGGCTGAAGGCGGCTACATTGAATAGATGTCAGCTCTACTACATAATCAAGTTACTCGACTTGATTTTTTTCAATAAAAGTTTTAAAATAAAACTGTAGTATTGTTTACTTTAGGGTGACAACTTTATCGTTCTACCCTGAAAGTGAATGTGTCTGCGTGTGTACATTTTCCTACGCAATAACTGTCAATTTTAAGTCTACAGACTCGAAATTTGATGTAAAGGGTACTGAGATTTGGGAAAATCTTTGTGATTGGTTTTCGGACAGAAATTTGGTTGTTAAGGGGTCAAAGTTCAACGATTTGACCTTTGAGAATTCTACCAAACTCCTCAGCCAATTTTGGGTATAAACACTTGAAATTTTAGATATAGGTTCCTTGGACATGGATCTAACTTAATTTGAGCCCAAAACAATAAATGTTAAGGTCATAATAGGGGTCAACATTTAAAAAAATTGACCTCTGCAGTCTCTACCAAATTACTCAGTCAATTTCTGGTCTAAACATTTGAAATTTTACATAAAGGGTATTCAGAGATAGAGCAAGCTTTTTAATCGGTTTGGGTCGAAAATCTTTAGTTACCAATATATAAATGTATGTTTGCATGTCTGCCTAAAACTTTCGACGGAGGCGATGCATTTTACCAAGATCAGTATCGTTTTGAAGTTTGACCTTTCAGACCACAAATATCGAAAAATTGGCTAAAAACATTCATATCTTCACCTTCAACTGAGCATTTTTTACAGGGGTGGGGCGCTTTTTTCGCTGATATTTTTGAAAGTCATCCTCTCCTTTTGATTGTCTAGCTTTAATTTAAACATAAGTCACTTCCGGTTTGGTGGTGGTCGTAACAACAAAGACGTCAGATTTTTTTTTCCCATTCTTTTCCACC
Organism: Euprymna scolopes; assembly: GCF_053919585.1. Lineage (NCBI taxonomy): Eukaryota > Metazoa > Mollusca > Cephalopoda > Sepiida > Sepiolidae > Euprymna > Euprymna scolopes. The sequence goes on along the minus strand of NC_136490.1, from coordinate 26,386,460 downwards.
TTCACGGTACGGGTTTGAGCCTGCCTTCCTATTACAACTTTTTTTTTTTTTGCTCAACACACATCCAAACACCCGGGCAATTTTGGATTTTCAATCTTCGATATCAAAAGCACCTTGTGTGTTTTGTTTTTTTTTCTGCACTCGTTCACCCTCCTACCACAAAATGAGTGTGTGCTTAGTGGATCACTTGGACTTTAAGGGGTCGAACAAGGGACAAATGAGAAAGGGGGGAATGAAGTCCCAAAAATATATTTATACAACGAATATGAAAAAAGAAAGTTACATGCATATAAAGTGCATTCTTTACTTATTAATCGGTGAAAATTTATTGAATAGATAATTACCTGATTTTTGGTAGATTTTTAAAGACAGACTCTGTTACGAAAATCAAAAATAAATTTGGCGGTCACTATATATATGTACTGGTTAGTTGTACTCCAATGACCAAAGGAAAGATTCATATCACAAGCATAATTTTTGTTTGTTTTTAAATTTTTCATTTCAGCAAATTCCTATATTTCCTTTTTACTGTTTTACATGTATTTTGCAATCTATAATAAAAAACATTGTAAATATATATTATATGTGCATGTATTTTTAAGCCTTCCAATGCAGCTTCACGATGCTTAAACTGCCCTGCAGACATTGAACAATCATGTCCTTTTTCTGCTTGCAAAATTTACTTAGAGAGATCAAAACGGGTAAGTTTCGTTTTTCTGTTACTCTTTAAACGTTTCTTGGCTTTATTGCTTGATTACACGTGTTGAGGGTCTCTTCAAGTTGGAAGTTGATGTATTATCATGGATAATACAAAATCGGAATAAAATGGGGGGAAAATACAAATGATAAAGAAATGGTTGAATTTATAATTACATTTATTTCTCATAGAAAGTTCCTATTTACTTGTTTCCCTCATGAGAAAAGAGTTAGACACAGAGCCAGAATTTAATGTGGTAAAAATCAAGCTCCCCTAAAAAAGAGTATTCTGGATTGGGACAGAAATAAAATTTCCTAAGTCTAAAAGGGTTTTTTCTTCTTTGACTGAAGACAAAAAAGGTGAAGTGTAGTATTAAAACAGATACTACACATTGTTCCTTGCTAAAAGACTAATGTATGAGAGATATAATAAAACACGATACATAGTTCGGACTATTGTCATCATCTTGAGTGTTAGTTTCACGTTTTTAATCTCCAACCTTTTTTCAGGTGTTTCTTGTGGAACTCCAGAATCATTCTAACTCAGGAATCTGCATGAAATTTTGAATGGAACTCTTTATTTAATCTATGAGAGTACGATGCTCTTGTGTGACACCATGTTGTCATGAATGCATGCAGCAAGGTGAATATTGTGGTGATGGGGGTGTTTAACCAGACGGGATGGGGATGAAGGAGTGCAGAGAAATGCAAAACTTAGCTAGCAAAATAGGGCCAACCGCCGATATGTCATTATGGGCTTGTTACAGGTAAACCAAATGGTATATTATCTCAAAAATGGAGACATATTTGGAATTATCTATGAGATGTCAAAGAAGATGTTTGTATTAGAAGTGACATTAGATGATAAGGGCCACACACAGTGCGGGGCGAAAGAAACCCAGGGGACTGCCAATAGATATCAGTGTGAGCAATCCCCCACCCCCCTCCCAGGAAAGAGAGAGAGAGAGGGGTGTTGAGTGGACGAGACAAGGGGGGCTCTGAGAGGAAGAGAGAAAGAAAGGGAGAGGTGGGGAAAAAGGGTTGGATTCAGAAAAAGGAATTTTAAAATGAGTAGAGTTGTAGCCAGCAAACTGAACGGCTGGGCTGGTCAAGCGCTCCCGACCTGGGGCCCTCAGGGCCTGATATGGTGTTAACTAGCCTGTGTTAAAGGGAAATCTGACTTTACTTGTCTGGTCATACATCGTTCACTGCTATAGTCGGTCACCTCAATTTAGACAGTAGCTGTTATGAAGTAATGAAATTAATAAATAGTTTGTTATTGTTATAAACCGGAGTTCTGTTTGGGGTGAAGACACTTCATTTTGCAGCAAGCCGCAAGGACCAGCGGAGTGACCAATGTACCCGGAGACCACACAGGATAGGAGACGATTCGGTTAAGAGGCAAAGCGCCCCACCATGGAAACACAATGTGTGAAGACGATCAATAGGCCAACTTGTGACGGGACAACATACGATCGAAAGAGCACCTGTCATCATATCGAGTGCAGTTCATCAAGGTTAGAGACACCTGGTATGAAGGGTACCGTACAAGCCTGTTATACTTGTTCCTTCAGCCATGTTCAATCCTCAGCGATACAATTGCAAAATACTTCGGACTTCTACTCAGTCATGGCTGACCGAATGAGATCATGCTATCCCCATAGATTAAATTAAAGGATTCCGTTTGAAAAATTCCATGCAGATTTCCAAGTTTGTCAGAAAAATTTCTGAGTTCGACAGAAGACACATGAAGAAGGTCGGAGGTTACATCAACCGAAACATTATGAAAATGATACTTATGATGAGAACAGTAGTCTGAAGAATCCAAATGATAAAGAACCAGTTTTTGTCTAAAAAATTCAGAAACATAATGTAGATGATACAAAATCGAGAAGACATGAATTGCCAGGGCAAACAATTTATAGAAAAATGCATGGGTGAAATAAAGTCAACACAACCTCCTTTGTTATTTATCTTTGAACTATATCTGTATAGAAAAGAGTTACGCTGAAATATCAAAATATTTTCGACTGTCTCGGATTCTATTAACAGTAAGTGAAATATTTACTGACAAATAAATTTTAGTTTTTAAGAAAAATACTGCATGTATTTAATTATGTTCTTTTTTTCATCTTCTCTTTTACCATTCTAGTTTGTCTGCATTGCTTACAGCCTTATCAAATATATACTTAAATACTATGCTTAAAAAAAATTACAAAACCCTTTTAAAATATGTATTATTATTCATCGGACTACTGTTCTCATCTTGAGTGTGATTTTCACAACATTTCGGTCGATATAACCTCCTCAAGATGAGAATAGTAGTCAGATGAATAATACATATAACCAATCCTCATCTCAAAAATTCAGAAACCTTTTAAAATATATATATACTACAAGAATACCTTTCTCATGTTGGTAAAATTGATTCCTGAACAGGACAGTTTTACAGCACTTTCATCTCACTGTAAAGATTAAAATTAAGATAGATGATGCTAAAATACCGAAAATTTTTGTTGTAATTTAAATCAAAATCCATTACACGATTTGGATTTTAGAAAATCTTTAAAATTTAAGGCTTAAGCTTAAGGGATTTTAAGAAGAAATTGAAATTCAGGAAATCTTGCTTAATTGGTGACTAAAAACTACAGATCAAATTTTATGCAAATCTGATACATTTGAATTTACAAATGGGTGTCTGTGCATGTTATTAGTAAAACTCTTTAAAATACTCCAAAGAAACGGAAAATATGTGAATATTAATTGATGTCTAATACCTATTGTTAAAATTTCACAAAAATCAAAGTTATCTAAATTTTCAAGAAGAGCTTCCACCAACTACATCACCACTGTTATACCATTTGCATGAAATTAAGTTAAACTAAGCATACCCCTCAAATGTGTCATAAAATTCAAAATGATTGGTTCAGGAGTGAATCCTATATTCACAAACATATAAACATACCTGACTTTATATATATATGTGAGTGGTCACAGTGTGATCTCTTTAAGAAAAAGCTTAATCTGACTCCTATATGCATTTGTCAGATGTGTTGCTATTTAGGTATGACTTTGAAAATCACACAAAGATATGTTATATATATGCTTTTATTTCCTTCTCCAGGGTTATAGAGGGTGGCCTCTTACAGCTGTAGTTGATAATCCAGATGTAGAGAACTTGACCGATGCTCTCCTGCACGGACCTTATGGGAAATGTGTTTACGATTCAGATAATGACGTTGTGTCTCATCAGGTAAGTGCTTGGGTTTTCTATGCTCCTAGCTGCTTAATTTAACCATTTCATTAAATAACAATAAAAAATAACATTATGCATATATTAGCAGTAAGATTGTGATTTTAAAGGTTATGAGGGTTTTTTGAAGCATGAAAACGATGTTACTTTTTGTATTTAATATTTTATTTTTTTATTTTTTTATATTTCAAGCGGATCTCTACTTTCAATCACAAAAAGTATCGAAATGAAAGATGTTGAAAAAAAAATGAAAATTTGTTGTATGGACAGCGTTCATTCCTAGCAACCATGTTCGAAAGAGTTCACGTGACTTATATTAGCCGTTTGTGGAAGAAGAATGTACTTTTTATTTATTTTTTAATTTTTTAAAAATGTTGCAACGTAATAGCGTTTAATTCAAACAGCAAAAAAAGAGACAATTAATTTCAATATGTATAATAAAATCGAAATAAAATTGTGGAACGGTAAAAATAATGTTATTAATAGTTATCTTAATGATAGTATAGTATATTACCTCAATGAATTTAATGAAAGGTTCAATTTTAAATTTCGTAATGGGTATATGTGTTAAATAAGTTTTAAGAGACAGTATTCTGGAGGTTGAAGGTTCAATCCTCAATGTGAGCAACACTAAGAATCTAATTATGTATATATTATTATAAAGATATTCCACTGTTTATTTTTATACATGTATGTGCTAGTGTACACAGGAATTGTATATTGCATAATCATGTTGACACACTGGTTCCTATTTGATCATCAAAGTTAAGTGACATTGAGCCTGGTCAATAGTAAAATGGGTGACCATTTGGAAATATCAGATGCTTTTTATGTGCTGCACTTATCTTGGCATTGTTTCCAGTTATTCTAGAGTTATCCTTACCGCTGGAATCAAGCAGTGCCAACCCAGGACAGGTGTAGTTGGAGATTGTGCAACCCTGGCCTTACAATTACATGCAAGTTACTCTTACGGGGAGAGGGGGTATCCATTGTCTTGTGAGGTCATGATGATACAGAAATAAGGTAAAAAACAAAGCACATACTAGGCAGGACAGGAACGAGAAAAGAACACATGCTTATGTATATTGAATTATTCAGGCTACTGTGCTCATCTGGGATTGCATTCTCACAACGTTTCAGCCGATGTAGCCTCCAACCTTCTTCAGATTCGTCCTTTATGTTGAACTTGGAAATCTGTTTTTTTACAAAGGGGTTACCACATATCAAAGCTCGGAGGATAAGAGTAAATGTGTGTATTTTCATTGGGACAGTAGTGTAGTAATTGTTTGTGGTGGAAATTTTGTATGATTAAATATTTGCAAGGACGGTTCAATAAGATCTTGTTTACATTGGACTTGAAGACAACAATATTTAGCCAGCTGGAAAGCAGACTATCAAAACAAGTTGCACAGATGGGCAGTTCTAGGAAAGAAGCTTTGTTGATGGAATCCACATTTAGGTTTATGCACCGATAGAAAGTGGGGGAATTTATTGATAGTGTTTTTGGCAAGACACATTTGTTTTTGTGAAGAGGGGACAATAGATCGGAGCTTAGTCATGAAAATAACAATAGAGCAGAGACAGGCTTGTAAAAAAAGGTTACAGAGAAGAGAAAAGGGCATCGCCTACTAGATTGCAAAGTCGGTTTTGAACTCTGTCAAAGCAAGATAGGGTGCTCTGAGTAGCTCCTGCCCAGATGTTAAATGAGAGCAAGCTGCCCCCATGAATTAAAAGTTTCTGTTCAAAATTTCAAATACATTTCTGAGTTTGACAAGATACACATGAAAAACGTTGCAGATTGTATTGTCTAAAATATTGTGAGAATAACATTCAAGATGAGAACAGTAATCCAAAATATTCCTAATCTCAAAAATTCTCAAACATGCTCAGAATGATACAATATTTCATTTCATTTTTGAAACGTTTTCACAATAAATATTTGAGCTGAAGTCAGTTTAAATCTACAATGGTCGGTAAAGGTAGTTGAGATGGAAGTAAGTACTTCTCTTATATTATTTTTATATTAACGTCTTAATTGTCGATTATAGTGATTCAATACAAGCTAAATAACATTATCTCACTTATAATATTGCTATATTTAGGCCACTTAATAAACATTCAAATGGCAGTATATATTGATTAAATAGAAGTTAAATAGTTATCTCCCTTGTTGGGGGCAGCTTGCTCTCATTCCATCACGCATATGATCATGTAAAAGTCTTAAAATAATTCATAATTGGATGCTTAGTATCGCCTGCATTAGGACTGAACCTTCAACCTCCATAAAACTGTCATTTAGAACTGATTATTACTTAACACAGATATTTATTACAAAATTTCAAACTTAACCGTTTATTAAATTCGTGGAGGTAGAATGTTCTCAGTCAGTTTATTTATCAGGCTGGAAACACAGCAAATCCTTGGATTAAATAAAGGACTTAGTTTGAAATTTCAAGTACGTCCTAGGATGGAGTACTGTTGCCCTGTTATATATTAACGATACTAATATGTTCTTATAGCCGATTATATTGATAAAACAGAAGGTAAATATATAGTTATCTCCCTTGCATTTTTGTTATATTTTGTGGATTTATAGAGATTAAAATGGTCAATGATATTGATTAAATAATTGAGCGCTTTTTTGATATAAGAACGAAAATCGAAATATTGAATTTCAATTAAATCCAAAGATATCCACTTAATTGTCATGCCAAAATTATTAGGTTACCCAAAAATTACAAAAAATAATAAGGTAGAAAATTATTAATGAAAATAGTTTTGGAAGAAAATTGTAAATTTGAAAATGGAATGGAAACGACTCTAACCCTATGCAGATTTAACAGGCTTCCTAAAAAGGAAGAAGTTCCATGGGAGTATAAAATTCACAAACGGGTTTTCAGTTGCATGAGGTTTTTGCAACTCTTGTCAACGTCCTCCTACATACAGCACCTGGAATTCCAAAATTGGTCACCCATTTAGTATTGATCAGGCTCAACGTTGCTTAACTTTAGTGATCTAACGAGTAAATTGCAAGTTTACTTAATAAACAGAAGAGTTCACATGGTAACAGGTGTTCTATCTGACTAACAATGCACTCAGTGACGTCCCCTGAATGATGTCACTTCCTTCTTGATAATAAACGACCAGGCAGTTGTCATCTTGATCGCAACCTGTATGCACGTGTCTTGTTGTCGTTTAAGCTTATGAACACTACATGGTGTCAGAAGAGAGATAAATAAAATGGTGAGACACTACATGCTGAAATGTTTAAAATCATAAGCATCGCATCAATCAAGATAAAAACAAATAGCACAGAATGACAAAATGAGGAATTACAATCATTCAACTCAAAGAAAAGTTTAACAGACATTTTACAGCTACCACAAGCGCAGTGTACGAGAGAGCTAGATTTAACAGCTGATTCCAACAAAAAAGTCAGTCGATTGATTCATTCATAACAGAACTAAAAATTCTCGCAAAAATCTGTTCGAACACTTACGATAACATCATTAGAAATCGCATAATTATCGGATGTTCAGACACTCAGTTATCTGAATGCTTACAAATGGTCTCCAATCTTATCCTAGGTGTTATAATGTGTGCATGCCAAAATGAGGCTGTGAAGAAACAAAAATCATTTATTGACATTGCCGGAAAGCTTATCCAAAAGCAACTCATCGAAAACGATGCATACAACCACTCAATAGGTAATAGAAATAAAAGGAACTAGAGACAGTATATGACAAGCTCCAAAGGAGATCACTATTGTTCTTACAATTACAAGAATACTGTCTGTGGGAATTCATAAGAATTCGTATGAAGGTGCAAAACAAAACTATCTTCTGCAAGTGCGACAGCTAGAGGTGGGGTGCCTAGCATGCAGGAAGAAGAAACACCACCTAAGATACTGGTTACCACTGTGGAGCCATGGACCACTTCAGCCAATGCTGCAAAGTAAAGAATGTACACAAAATGCATCGACAGCAAACAGCCTGCTTTCATTAGACTAACAACTGACCCTGGAGAGTTATTCTAAATGTCAACCAGAACCCTCTAATGTTTAAGTTGAATTCTGGTGTTGACATTACAGCAATCCACGAACATGTTTACAGGGAAATGAAAGGCATAATATGCCTTGAAACTGCCAATGAATCCCTTCACAGCCCATAACACACACAACCGTACGTTACAGGGAAAACAACCATGACAATTGCTGATCACAGCAAACAGAATAGGTAATATTTATCATCCCCCAATGTAGAAGAACCGTTGCTGGGCACAGTAGCCATTGAAGCTCTGAATTTAGTCACAGTACACTTGAGTTTATATAATATCAAACATAATCTGCAAGAAGACTATGATCCAAGACGCAATATGCCTGAATTATTCTTGTGCAATATTGGAGGAGAATACAATATCCCTCTAAAACCAGATGCAGAACCTTATTCAATTGAACAGGCATAACTACAGAGGATGGTGCAGAGAAGCACACTGAATGCTGCTTAGCCATGGTTATGGTCCCTAAAACAAACAGGAAGTCAGAATATGTGTCGACCTCATCAAACTGAAAAAAAGTATAAAACTTGAGTTACACATATTGCTCAACTGGGTGAAGAAAAATAATGAGCAAACTGGATGTGCTAACAGTAACAAATCCCACTTACAAAAGACTCTCACACATTGACTACCTTCATCAGTCTGTTTGAGAGATATCAATTTAATCGTCTCTCCTTTGAGATCACATCAGCCAATGAGGTACCAAAAGTGCATGCAACACATACAAGCCAACATAGACAATGTCATATGCATACAGGATGATATTCTTGTGTATGGCAGGAACCAATGTGACTGAGAAAGAATCAAAGCAGCAGACATCACACTTAACCCTAAAAAATGTGAAATATCAAAATCGTCACTGAAATTACTGGAACACATCTTCAGCATTGAGGGTCTACAATCAAATCCTTGAAGACTCGGTGTTGTTAAAAACTTTCCAAAACCAGCAGACACATCCAGAACCTGCCGATTTCTGGTAATGGTCAACCAGATGAGAAAATTCATTGTAAATTGACAGAAGTGACAAAACCTCCAACCGATCTAGTGAGCCAAAAAAAAAACGCCTTCATCTGGGAAGTGACACAAAGCAATACATTCAGTGCAATTAAGTCAGCATTGTGTGCAGCCCAATCTTTTAACTCCCTCATATATATATATATATATATATATATATATATATATATATATATATATATAGAATATGAAGAATAAGCCTCCACTTAAAGAATCTATCTTATTCTTTTAACTCCCTCATATATATATATATATAATCGTGTTGTTTCTTTTCACGTCAGGTGGTCAATATGCAGTTTGAAAATGGTGCAACTGCATCTTTTACTGGTGTTGCATTTACTGAAAGAATCTGTGTTCGTCAATTGAAAATCTTTGGAACAAAAGTAAGTTTCTTCAACCTTTTATTAAATACCTAATGGATACCGGTATCTACATAACTGATATTGAGCACTTTTCATAAATATAGCAACTACTACAACTGTGAATATGCATCATGTGTGTCCATTCACTACACTGCTGTGATCATCCGACGTGTTGTGCTGCGTTAAACTTGTCCGTCAATTCACCAGTCAATGCTGTAATGAAGAACCCTCTATCCAAAATAAAATAATTCATAAGCCGTTAATAACTTTTCATGTATAATAGACACTTTGTTTGTATGAGTTTTTTCCCTATGGATTCCAAAACAGTCGAGTCGACTTTTTTGAAATTTTACACATATGTACTTTGTGCCTGGGAATGTTCTTAAATAGGTTTTTTTGCCTCCGATAAGTATAAAAAATTTATAATTGAAAAAAAAATTTGATTAAAGAAGGAACAGTTCAATTCTAACCAAAGTCTACACCCTTATACAGCCTAACATCACAAGTTCATCTGAGAAGTTTCATTACCGCACAAGCAGAAAGGCTAGCCAGCATATGAAATTAACAGTGGGTTCTTTGATAAGATAGGGTACGTTCAAAGGTATGAACCTGCAATCACCCACTCCAGCTTTGGGCAAATAGCAATGAGTGTTCAATTAATCATCTCATAACATTTGTGTGTGTGTGTGCATCCACTTTAAGGTCAGGAACTACACAAGACACACCCACAAAACTGATATATTCTTTTACAATATTGCCTCAGACAGAATATCAATACATTTACAGGGGGTCAACAGGAAAAAAATTAGTGATTTTTTTTTTTTTTTTCCTATCCATCCTAGGTGTGAAAATGATTTTGTGATAGAGAGAGAGGTAGAGATGAGAGAGAGAGAGAGAGAGGGCTGAAGAAGTTTTAAAAGGAAGATGTTATACATATTTTTTAATTTTTCTATTTTCATGTTCATACTCCTAGTATTGCTAGGTAGTCATACTAGTATATAATAAATCGTTAAATTGAGTTGCAGCATTAAATAAGCCCCTAAAAGGTTGTGATGTCATAATAAAAACTATATCTTTTGTTTTTGAATAACGAACAAAATACAAGTTTAAATTCCTTCTTTTATTTAATTACCTTTTTTTAGGGAGAAATCCGGTGCAGTTTTGACGACTCAGTAGTGCATTATGATTTTAATAGCAACAAAACCTGTAAGTTTTGTTTTTTTTTTGTATTTTTAATTTTTTTTTTTGTAAGTTTTTTGTTTCTGCATTTTTAATTTTATTTTTTGTAAGTTTTTTGTTTATATATTTTTATTTTTTTTATTTTGTAAATGTTTTTTGTATTTTTTTTTTTTTTCCATTTTTATTATTTCTGCAATTATTATTTTAACGTCCAAATAAAACTTGCGTATTAATTCAAAATATAATATCTTAATTTAATAAACATGAAATAACTTGACATCTGAAAGGAACTGGATTAATCTGACACTATTATTGTGCGGACTTAATTGCAATGTGATTCCTACAAACAAAACAAATGACTGATTGCTGACTCTCCTCCACTTCATAAGAATGTGCTTTTTTCATCACTCTCCAAAGTTAGTAAGTTTGATATAGACGTGTGAACTCAAAAGTATTTTCAGCCAATGGAAATACTTCCAAATCTCAAAAAGTAACACCTATACGTTAATGAGTAAGCCGGTGTGAATTTAGAAAATCCTATAACACATGGTCAGAAAATCAGTTTCAGAGAGATTTCACCAGTCATGAAAGAAACCCAAGATCACATTCTCCACAAACCACCTCATGCCCTTTGGAATGGTGAAAGAACTCAATGACTCATGTGTCCAACCTTACAGACTCGTGCACAGCTATACACACATAAGAATAAAGGTAAAGGCACACACATACACAATGCCATGCAATGGAATACGCTATGATCATTTGTATTACTTGTTTTGATTGGGCTATTGTTCTCATCTTCAGTTTTATTTGTGATGAAAACAATAGTCTGATAAAACAAGTAATACAAGCAATCAGCAAGGCCACCCAGCATTGCTTGGGACCATATAAAACAATGAGAAAAATGAAGTTGATTTTGAACATACCTATTCTTAGGATAGAGGTATTTTTGATGTCTATGTATCATTAGCTATCTCGAGCAAAAGAATATTTTACCTACCCTAGGGCAGGTATTACATAACATATGTATGAAATAATTGTACGTTCCCTAGGACAGGAAATTTACAGCATGAAATAATTTTTCCTTTCCTAGGACGGGTAATGTACAACACACATTTAAAATAATTTTACCTACTCTCGACCAGGTAATGTAAATACATATATGAAACAATTTAACATACTCTCAACAAGTACTCAACAAGTATTGTACAACATATATGAACTAATTTCTATTCCCACCAACGCCACCATAATTGTGAGAAAAATGAAGTGATTTTAAGAAGATGGATCATTAGGATTTCCAAATTAATACCTAAATACCTTGTCTTGGTTAGTGATTAGGCAACCTGTGCTTCACCATAAAATTCGTCATTACTGTGTTTATTCTCTCATCATAATCACCGACATTATAATTTTAAGTGAAAGGATGTCATTTCTGTTTTTCTTTTGTTAATTTATTTATTTTTTTTTGTTTGTTTAATATATTATTAGCTTATTTCTGTACTTAAAATGCAAATGTGCCTAGAATACCGCCCCCCCCCCCAAAAAAATATGCAATCTATATAACTAACAGTGCCATGTTGATTCCACAATATAAATTCATTCGTAAATATGGGAGGGGAAGGTATCTTCAAATAATATCTTTAATTTCCAATTAGAGCTACAGACTTATACCAAGTCCCTTTTGTTAGCATGGAAGTAACTTTTATATTATTTTTTCTATAAAAATGCTTTCTTATAAACTTATTTTTCCGTCTTTCATTTATGAAACTGTTTATGTCGTAGGTAGCACTTGCTACTTGGTGACCCCTCTATTATTTTAATGTTCCATATTATTTTAATTAAGCCTGAACTGTATTCTTATTGGTTAAAAATTATCACCCCATCAGTCTTCTGCTTTTCACTAAAATTTTTGAGTCATTAATCAGTTTAGCAATAGTCCACCATTTTGTTATGCTAAATCTTCTTTCTGGTCATCAGTATGGATTGTCACAATGTTGCATCCCTATGCTGGTTCTACAAGTACTTCCATGAAATATGCTCTGACAAACTTATTGCATCGGTGCCTCCCTCAACATAAATATCCCTGACTAACCCGACAATCAACAAAATCTTGTCTCTTCACTGTAAAGGTGTTACAAGAAAGGTTCGATAAGTGAAAATGAGATTAGGATAGACAGAGATTTGAACTTTGTAAGCAAAGTTCAGAAATGGAATTTCGCATTGTTCAGTTTCACATGAAATAGTTTAGATATGTTGTTGTAAAAGGAATTTTAATTGTCCAATTCTTTTTAAGAAAACTGAATTAAAATAAGGTCAGCTAGAGAAGAACGAACAATAGCAATTTAAAAATATATTGAAAATAAGTTAGGTCGAAAAATAGGTTAGTGAGAATTTTTTGTCTGCAGAAATGGTTTGGAAACGTGTGCCGAACTATGCATGTTTAGGCCATGTGGGTCGATCACGTTGACAGGCACACGTATGAAATCATGGCAGAAATGAATTCTCAATATAAGAGTTAGTTCAGTCGAAGAAGAGGGAGGTCGGGGCAGTCGGGCAGAGAGAGCAGTCAAAGGAGAGTCCCTTTAGAAGCGAAGGGAAAATCTTTAATCATGTAGTCGACTTTGAATTCCTGGATGTCATTATTTCGACCGGTCAAATGGAATAAAAGAACATCTCATATTTTTGTAACTACCGTCTTCGTGTCGTCTTTCTACAACAAAGATAATGTGTAATCATCTTTAATGAACTTTGAATAACCCATCATAAGTAATGTGTCCCCCCTCTCCATCATAAGTAATGTGTCCCCCCTCTCCATCATAAGTAATGTGTCCCCCCTCTCCATCATAAGTGTTAAAAGAACTGATCACCCCCCTCCTTCCTCGCTATCTGTGTTATAAGAAAAAACACTCCACAGAACTGTAAAATGTTATGTCACTTCTCTCCTGTATCCCCCTCTGACTGTTATATATATATGTCCGCCGTCTATCCTGTATATGAATGTCCCCCGTCTCTCTTTAAAATGTACCAGATATATGTCTCCCCAAAATGACCCCCGGCTATACAACAGAGGTCCTCAGATGTAAGAAGGCTACACTAATAGTTTCTTTCCTTTTCTTTTGGAATTCCATTTCTATCACCTATTTCCCTAACTGCACCAACATGTAGAACTTTAAATGTAATGTAAACAAACATCTTGCTATTCAACTCCTCATTTAGGATGTCCCTGTAGGTATGACCCCTGTAGAAGTCCCCAGAGACTTAAAAGCTTTCTACTCTAATATTTTATTCCCTCGCACTGCTAAACTTTGGAATTCTCTCCCTGTTTTCTGCTCCTCTTACTATACTAATATGCAGAAGTGCAAATGTAAACGGATATTTCGCTGCTCAACTCCCTACTTAGATTGTCCATATAAGCATTACTTTTAATCTACAGCAGCCCCTTATGTCTCAGTTGCAATTGGCCTTGTTGGGTTCAATTAAAGAAAAAAAATTGATTGAGATTATTTAATGTCCGAAATCTATTGATTTGAAGAAGAAAAAAAAAGCATTCATTTAATTATCTTCTGCGATGTTTATTTGACCTTGTTATCATTGTTATTAATGTTTAATGTCTTCAATATTACAAAATATATCTCTAATTCATATAAAAATAAACTTTGTTGTAGAAATCAAAATGTTCACGGTTAGAAATTTCAAATTAGTTTCAATGTTTCTGAATGAGATGAAGATTAATAATTTGTGTTTGGATTATTCTGATTTAGTCCCCTCTGATCCATTCGGGCGGAATAAAAAACGCCCCTTTATAAAAAGCAACTTTTTTTATTCAATATGTTAACAGAAATTTCAAATTAGTTTCAATTTTTCTGAATTCTTGAGATGATGATTGATGATCGGTATCATTTGGATTATTCGAACTACTGTGCTCATCTCTATGTAACCTCCAACCTTTTTCAGGTGTATCTTGTTGAATTCTGAAATATTTCTGCCGGACTCGGGAATCTGTATATAATTTCAAACAGAACCCTTTATTTAATCTGCAGAGTAACATGCACTCATTCAGTGAGTCATGATTAGGTATCTGGAAATATACATGATGATACTCCTGTCGATTTAAACGTATGAGGTCTGCCACAACAACTAAGTTATTTGGAAATCCACACAGATGATTTGTCTTTAATGGTGAAGGCTTTGTGCAGAACCAATCACACATTTTGGTAAAATTGCTAATCTTAGTAGAGCTCAGGTTTTACATCAGTTTTCTTTCTAAATACTTGTCTTAATGAAAACTGAGGGCGCATCTCTCCCAGTGGATTAAATGCACACCTAGATACCAACCTGGGAATTTCTATGTCCTGGTATGGTACATACAATGCCTAGCATTCCCAAATGGTCACCCATCTGATACTGGCTAGGCTCATCATTGCTTAACTTCAGTGATTTGACTAGAACCAGTGTGTCAATGTGATTATGCCATATGATAAACAATATATATATATATATATATATATATATATATATATATATATATATATATATATATATATATATATATATATATATATATATATATATATATAATTTTTTTAAAAGCCAAAAGCAATGCGGAGAAAGACCAGAATCATGAAAGTAAAGAATTGAAAAACAAACAAATGTAGACGGGTATGCTTGAGTAGAAGAGTGCCTAGCCATATCATTCTTCACCTCAATGTATAATTATTTATAACCAAGTTGCTGGTATGTCTGGTGTATGTAAAGTCCGTGGGTGGTATGGAACTTTGATTAATTTCGAGAGAAAGGGACCTCTCTTTTTCAAAATAGAAGACAAAAGTAGATTCAAGATGGCGGAAGAGAATGTGACAGGACTGCAGAAAAAGGTCAGGGTCAGTTGGGGGTAATTTTATTTTACTTATTTATTTTTTTTATTATTTCTGTTGTAAGCTTTGGTTATATATATATATATATATATATATATATATATATATATATATATATATATATATATATATATATATACACACACACACGCATATATATTATTTTTATTTTATTTTATATAATATTGTATAATTTATTATTATTGTTGTTATTATTATGATTGTTATTATTATGCTGACAAGGGGTTTCATTCTTTACAATAATAGTATCGCAGTGAAGATTCACTATATATATAGTAGTAAGAATCCAGATGGTGGATCCAGATGTTTGTCTTTCTGTTATTTGTCTATTGTCATTTGTTTCGAAAATTTCTTCTATCTGGATCCGCCAACAAATGAGTTATTGACATCAATACTGCTATCAAAACATCCAAACACAGACGGGCAGGGTATGTAGCCAGAGATGACAACAGATGGTCCATCAGGACAACAGAATGGGCACCTCATGAACATAAGAGGTCAAAAGAAGACTAAGAACGAGATGGAGGGATGACCTGATACAACACATGGGTCCCACATGGCAACGGATAGCTTGTGACAGATAGATGGCTAAAGTCTCGGAAGGGATTTAAAACCTTTATTGATTGATTGGGGGTTAAATGTTCAATTTTCAGTGCAGGCGATACTAAGAATACAAATTACTTAAAACTTTTATTTCATGACTGACAGAACAAGAGCATATTACCTCCATGGATTATATGAAGTGAATGATTTCAGAGTTCATCAAGAGACACCTGAAGAAGGCTGAAGGTTACATCGGCCAAAACGTTGTAATAATTACACATCAAGATGAGAATAGAGGTCTGAATAATCCAAATAACACGAATCTTCAAAAAATTGTTTTGCTTTCAATTTTTATTTTAAAAATATTTGTTTTGCAATGGACGTTCTCGATTTCCCGTTTCAGATGAGTATGAACCACAAAGTGATCCGACTATAAATCCATCCTTGCAAGGACATGGAGGTGCAGATTATTACACAATCAAATCCTTTGTTGAAGCAGTTCAGGTATACCAACACATTTTTCTCTGATACATGGTGGGTCAGAAATAACAGGCGCTTTTTTTTTTTTTTAATATAAAATATAAAATTTTATTGAAAATGAGATAATTTTTTCTTCATTTTATTCAAAAAGGTTTGCCATTTTATAAAGTCATGTGTGGAGTATGATATCTTTCATGTGATGTCCATTTTCAGTGATGCAGGTCTCTGTCTATTTCTGCAATTACAAGACAAATCTGTTCCTTTAATTCTTTAATGTTATGTGGCTTTTTCTGATAAACACATTTCTTAACATATGCCCACAAGAAAACATATCACATTCAGACAATTTGGGGGACCGTGGAAGCCATGGATTTTCAGCAAATCTGGAAATAAGCTGTTCACCAAAAATTTGTCAAAGAAAGTCCATTGAATTTCTGGTGGCATGTGTTGTCATTCTATCCCACTGAAAGCATGCGCGTTGGACTAGAATTTGATTTCGTTTTAAAGAAGAAATTCTTGATCATCTGGATGTAACGTTCTGAATTAACATTAACAGAATTTCCAGCATTATCTTAAAAAAAGAAAGGTCTGATCAGTTCAGTTTCTTTTTTTTTTTTTTTTTTGCCTTCTGTGCGAAGAAAATGAACTCAGTTTAGAATTGTGTTTCTTTTGGGAACTGCCTGATGTCGAGTTAGGTTAAAATGTCGACGAAATTCTCTCTGAACAGCTATGACTGGTTCATTATTTTTCACTTTTTTCTCTTGCATGCAAAAACCTTCTGTTTAATTGACTTTTGTACTTTTCTCTTTAAAATAATTCAAATAAAATAATCACAATTTCTTGTTCTTCTCTTTATCCATACATTTCTATTAACCTATTCATGTTCCTGGCACCGACATAAGTGACAGCTCTTCTATTCATCCATTCCAATCACAAAAATAAAATGTCTTTATTAGCTATTAGGTTGGTGCAAAAGTTTTTGCCAATTTAAAATGCCACCTTTAAAATTAAAAACTGCTTTTGAAAATCTTCATTCATAACCTTTGATCTCTATAACTTGATTCCATTTGTCAACGAGCTTGAAATATTTTTGCTTGTAAAATTCTTTAGGTTTTGATGTGAAATACGAATCTAACTCCTGCCCAATCTCTTCTTGTAATGTTAAACTAAGACCATCTAAATGGTTTTATAATCCTTGAAATCAGTGATAATCTGAGGGAGCTTGGACAGGAGAATGGGGCAAGATTTTGCAATCAAATTCTCCTAAAACATATTTGGTCAGTAATGCTGTGTGAGGGCGAGCATTATCATGATGGAAGATGACTCCCTTTTCTGTTTACTAAAGAAGGTCGTTTCTAGATCAACATGGATGAAAATATTGCGGCAAAATATGAATGATGCGTTAATAATCTGAAATGAAAAGTTATAACTTAATCGTGGTGATATGCTTAAATAATAACAATATGTGTAAAATTACAATGCTTTAAATAAAAATTACAATGCTTTAAATAAAAATTACAATGCCCCTTCTACAAACTGATAAAAACTTTTGCACCAACCTGATATAATTTTTTATATAAAGCGTATTTATAGCCATCACTTTTCTTTTTTCTATTTTCATGCTACAGAAAAATGACCCAATGAAAGTATTGACAGGAGTTGAAGAATCCTTAAACAGCCATCTTGTTGTTTTTGCCGCTGAAAAAGCTCGTTTGGAAAACAAAGTTGTTACTATTCATCCTGATGGAACATACACTTAAAATAGATAGAATTTTTTTGGCCATCATGAAAAGAAAGCAGGTTTACTCTATGTTAGACACCCAAATACCACATTCACTCTATGAGTTGAGCTATTTTAGATATTGCCAATCTTTTTCAAGAAAATGATCAGTTTGATGGTTTGCAGAAATACATTTTAAATTTAAATTTTTTAACTTAATTTTTATGAATCAATCTGTTCACATCCTCAAATAATAATAAATCTTTTTTTTTCTTCATATTTTGTTTTGGTGTTAATATTTGATCTTTAAGAATCTTTTTCGAATAAATATTTTTGAAAAAACAATTTCTTTGCCTCAATTTCAGTTTTGTTAATTGAATTTGAAAAAGTTTTAGTTTAACATATTGTACAAATTTAACTCGCAAATACTACTTACAAAATTAATGCAGTAATACAGACGTATAAACATTTTATTTTGATTGTTTCTTGATATGCAAAATATTGTTGAAAATACTATGTTTTAAATATTAATCTATATACCTACCTCCCTATGAAGGCTGTATGGAGCATAATATATCGAGTCTAATGTGGGATATAGGAAATTTTGATTGATATCATCAACTAACAGTAAACAACTAAAAAGATCATTATCTCCTAGTTGACGTAGATAACATTCATAACCGCCACTAGATGGCAGTGCACGTCATTAGATGGCAGTGATTGATACCAATGTGCACTGACATTGAATTTAAAAATTTTTTAGTTGAAACAGTTTCATGCACGATTGTTGAGAACCTGTCGAAAAGTTAGACGTAAGTTATCTGACAGTTCTGAACCACCACCAAATTAAAAAAATGTGATAATATAAAAAGAATAAAATGTTTTCAAGTGTCATCAGTGATTTTTTCGGCAAACAAAAATGAGCCATTTCTTGATTGCATTGTCTGCGATCATCCCGCACACTTGTTTTTTGAATGTTTCAATACAGTAATTTTTTTTCACCCCAAACAAGTCACAGTGCCACTTTGATGTAGGTGGCTACTATCAGGGACAGAGTTGCAGGGATACTATGTAGGAAGTTGAGCAGCAAGATGTCTGTTCACATTACACTTGACTTATGCATGTCAGTACAGTTGTGGAAGCAAGAAACTGGAAGGGAATTCCAAAGTTTAGCAGTTCTGAGGAAGAAACTATAAGAGTAGAAGGCTTTATTACATCTCTGCTGTGCAGGGGTGGAACCAGTGGCATAGCATCAGATTTTGCCGCCTGGAGCGGTCATAAAATGTTTCAATCCTTTTGTTTCTTTTTTGCGGATACAATACTCCTTGCTTTTTTTTTTTTTTTTTTTACATAGGCATCACCACATTATCGAGGCCAAGAGGCCACTCAAGGATAAGGGTTAAAGAGTGTACAGAAGAAATTGGACAATATAGTAATCATTAGTAATGAAAATTTGGTAAATTTGATA
This sequence comes from Euprymna scolopes, assembly GCF_053919585.1. Classification (NCBI taxonomy): domain Eukaryota; kingdom Metazoa; phylum Mollusca; class Cephalopoda; order Sepiida; family Sepiolidae; genus Euprymna; species Euprymna scolopes. Next base: position 26,366,791 of record NC_136490.1, on the reverse strand, counting down.
ACTTATATGGAACGGCTCATCAAGAACTTATTTACGTTAGACTTGAACACAACCATATTGTAGTCAGCCGGAAAGCAGGAAAACAGAAGACACTTCCACAGGCGTGCAGTTCTAAGAAAGAAGCTCTGTTCATGGAATCTACGTTTAGGTTTAGGCACAGATAAAGAGTGGGGGGAATTATTGATAGTGTTTACAGCTAGACGAGTGTTTCTTGTGAAAGTTTGGCGAGGGAGGACCATAGATTGAAGCTCAGTCGAACACTTTCCATGAAAATAACGATACATCAGAGACAAACTTGCAACATCTCTTCTGTGAGATAGAGGTTGCAAGGAAGAGAAAAGGACATCTCCTACGAGGCTACGAAGTCTATTTTGAACTCTATCAAGGCAGGCCAAGTCCTTTCTAGCAGCTCCTGCCCAGATGTGGCAACAGTATTCCATCCTTGGACGTACCTGGCTCTTATATAGATAGAGAATAGCATCAGCAGTGAGATATCTACCGGATCGATAGAAAGATCCCACCATTTTTCCAGCGGCCTTGGCAACAGATTTGATGTACGTGTTCCATTTAAGATCAGGAGTAATGGTCAAGCCAAGAAGCTTGTCAAAACTTGAGGCCTCCTGAAGACGAGAGCCATTCATTTCAATTGATGCCAGATGTGGATCAGAATGTTGATGATGTAAAGAGAGAAGCTTGGTTTTAGATGCATTAAAAGTAACCAGCCACTCCTTACCCCATTGTACTACGTGCTCAAGATCAGAGGAGAGAGAATTGGAGAGAACTTGATCGTTTATTGTCTTAGATGTGCTACCATAAATGGTAGTGTCGTCAGCATAGATGTCTACAAATGATGTAAAGATGTGATTTGGAAGATCATTAATATAGATCAGGAAAAGAGTTGGGCCCAGGATGGATCCCTGAGGGACACCGGCATTAATACTGTGAGCTTCTGATTTTTGCCCCTCAACTACTACTCTTATGAACCTATCAGAAAGAAATGATTTAATAATTGAGAAGACATTTCCAGCAATACCATCGCTAGAGATCTTATGAAGTAAACCTTTATGCCATACCCTATCAAAGGCCTTAGATATGTCAAGAGGAATTGCCCTAGAAAGGTTGCCTCCGTCGAGAGATTTGCTAATCCTATGAGATATAACTGTAAGCACATCTGCTGTAGATCTAGCAGAACGGAAACCATATTGAGTGTCACTAAGAAGGTTATTTTTGTTGAGATGGCTTATCTAGTTTTAGTTTCCTAGTTTACCTAGTTTTAGTTCCATACTGTAGGGGTGGGACCAGTAGCGTAGCATCAGATTTTGCCACCCGGGGTGGTCATAAAATTTAATCCCCCACCCTTCGCAGGCATATAATTACCTGTTTTGCCCTGTCCCTGCTGGCATATAATTACATGTTTTGCCCCAGAGAGAATAGTCCAATGTAGTTTTCTTTCTTTTTCTTTATAATGTTATTATTAAGAGGTCGAGCCTCTCGAAGAGAAAACAAATATCTTGTATCGCCGCTTTCTGAAATCCTTGTGTGTAATCGCTCGGTTTAAGTGCAAAATTTAAGATATGGAAAGTCATACATTTTTTTTTGTTGATAAATTTTAATGAAAATATTTGAAATTTGAATTTATAAACTTAAATGAGAACATTTGAAAACATGAAAAGGTTAAGAAATGAAAAAAATCATTTTTATTTACTTTTTTATTGTTATTTCCGAATTTTCACAAAAAACATGGCTGTATCAAGGAGGGGATAGTCCAATGTAGTTTTTTTTCTTTTTCTTCATAATGAAATTATTAAGAGGTTGAGCCTCCCGAAAAGGAAAAACCGTCTTGTATCCGTGCTTTTTGAAATCCTTGTGTGTGATCGCTCAGTTTAAGCGCAAAATTTAAGAAATTTGTTGTGTCAATCCTTTTAAAAATAGTTTAAAATTTCTTTCTAAATAAATTTCTTTCTAAATAAATGTATTTATGAATTGAAAATAAGGCTATAAATTTATTTTTTTGAGAGAACTATCGCAAGGCATCAAGTCGGTTGAAAATTTACAAACATACTTTTCGCGCTTTTTTTTGGCAAAGTTATCAATAACTATCAAAATTCACTCTATTGACAAGTTCCCCCTCTATGGAGAGGATTGCCAAGTCTGTAAGCCCTGTCTGCTCATTTTTGATCGAAGGTAGTTTTTTATGAGCTTCAGTTTCAAGAAAGAGCGCTCACAGCTTGCAACGCTAATAGCTCGGATAAGGAAGATGTGCAGCAAGATCACAATATATATTAGCGACGGAATCCCCAAGATGGTATCTCTGTATAAAGTTCAAAAGTTCAAGAGGTCCACTGATTTTATCTTTTCCTGAATCTTTCACAAAATACTGTAATCTCTTCTTTTCGGCAAAGAATTTATCTTTTTCTATATCTTCATCAACTTCACCAAGCTGACAATCATAACTATCATCAAGCAGATTTGACAGTGTAAGATATTTCTTCAGTCAATGATAGACAGCATTTCCTGTCTCAACTCAGTATCAAACCCCAGTGCTGCATCAGTCAATCATTCACCGCCCATTCGTTTCTTTTTGCAGATACACTACTCCTTGATTACCCCCATTTCAGAGCGGTTTTTTGACTCGTCTATTGCAGCATCCACCATCTTTTCTGTATTCTGAAGAAGCCAATGTCTCAACGACGTCAGCCTGACAGAACTCTGTTGCAGATCGAGCCCCTTTTCTTGAAGATAACTCTGAGCATCATTGATTTCTGAAAGAATAGTTTTCCAAAGGCTCAGAAATAAAAGAAACGGAAACTGAGAATTAAAGATGCATCTGATCTTGTGGTTACATTTTCTCCTCCTTTTGTGAGCTATTCCAGGGCAATGACGATTTCCAATAATTTTTTACCACAACATTTACAACATCTGCTTGACTACTCCATCTATTTTCCACAGTCCACTTGATACTTAGACTGGTCAACTGAATCAAGACATCCCAGTCATGTGTAAATGCAGGAAAGAACAAGAATAACAGGACCAGTATGCAAAAAAAAAAAAAAGTGAACTGCTACAGAAGCGGCATGTACACGAGCCTGATTTGATGAATGATTAGTGCATGGCAACAATAGAGCTTTTGGGTTGATTTTGGAGATTTTTTCCTGCACACCCGATCGGTGGCCTGCCATAATAACAGCCTTGTCAAATGCCTGACCAAAACAGTCACCAATCTGAATCCCATCGTTCTCCAGTTCTCTCAAATGCCCTCCGCGCTTTTACCTTTTGTCTCAATGAAGCGGAGAAGCGACTCCTCCACTGTCACTTTATTTTCGTCAATTTTTATGTAGTGCAACACCTCACTCATCTTGTCTTTGTGAGATACATCAGGAGTGCTATACTTGACCAATAAATTTACCAATTCTGAAAAATTCCCTTTTTCTTATCTCCATCATTATGGATGTCTTCCCGGTGACCCCGTAGTGCGAGATTTTGCTTGGCAAGAAACCTGATGATGTCCAGCAATCTAGCTAGAATTTTCCGCCACTTCTTAGTTTCCTTCTCAATAAGATGTTGCTCTACTTTGTCAACTACCTTTCCTTCAACAAGTTGGATCTCTAGATCCTTTCAGTTGAGATAGAACCATTTTTTAGTTAGCTTTCGAACGTCATCTTTTGTTTTTGTTCCTGGTCGAACTACTTTCTTGAATTCATGATCAAGGTGCTGCACAGCGGCAGATCCCTGTCAAACAAGCATAGCGCAAATTTTACGATTAATCTCAACTGGCCATAAATCAACATCTGTAAAATCGGTTGCAGTGTATGTTTTCGCGCCAACTAGTGATTGCCTTTCCAATTCTTCAACTTCAGGCGCATCATCATCATTGACAGTTTTTGATGTATCAACACTGTCAATGTCGACTTCCGAATTAACAGTATCAACGTTAGTAATATCAACTTCATCTTCAGTTTCAGCATGATTTTCGACTTTCATTTCGGCCATTTCGGCCATAGAAGTCTTTTCCATGAATTTCAACAGTGTGCCTTTATTCTTTTTTGCTTCCTCTTATGTTTTTTGCTTTTTACGGAATGCCACACGATTCTCCTTTATTCTCTTCATTACTGTACTTTTTCGAAAATCCACGCAAATATTTTGAAAAAACTTTTTAATTCGATTTTTAAAAATAGCACAGCATTTCTCTGCATAAGCACTTTCTTGTGTTGTTCCGTACTAGTACCACAAAGGGTGAGATATCCCCCCCTTCATAAAATCATTTTTCTGATATACCTAATCTTAAAAATATATATATATATATATATATATATATATATATATATATATATATATATATATAGAGAGAGAGAGAGAGAGAGAAAGAGAGATCCGTCACTACTCCCCACCCCGCATCCAAAACAAGAAACTTACAAAGAGTCTTTCATTTTATTTTCTACTATCAGTTTAGCCCAGCTTTGCTCGAGCCCTATATACTGTTAATAACTTTATATGCATATATATATATATATATATATATATATATATATATATATATATATATATATATATATATATATATATATATATATATTAAAAAGTTTGAACTCATGTACAGGTAACCTATAATCAAAATTTCTCGTGTTTACCCCCAAAATTGGCGGAGAAGTTTGGTAAAGTTTTCAAAGCTCAAATTGTTGAACTTTGACCCCTTGACAGCTAAATTTCTGGCCAAAAACCGATTAAAAAGATTTTCCAAAATCTCTATAACCCTTTTGTCAAATCTTGAGTCTGTAGACTAAAAATTGACAGAGTAGTTAGCTAGGGAAATGTACACACAGACAATATTACTTTAATAGATATAATAGATTAATTCACTATTAATATCAAACCCAAAATTATTTGCTACTAATTTACTATTTTCTCAACTCCAAACATTTTATAATAATTCACTACTAATCTCAAACCCCAAATTATTTGCTGTTAATTTACTATTGTACTCAACTCCACACTTATTTACTATTAATTCACTCTTAATCTCAAACCCAAAATTATTTGTTAGAAATTTACTATTACTCTTAAATCCAAACTTATTTACTACTAATTCACTACTGATCTCAAACCCAAAATTAGTTGCTATTAATTTACTATTGTTCTCAAGTCCATACTTATTTACTATTAATTCACTATTAATCTCAAACCCAAAATTATTTGCTACTTATTTACTATTGTTCTTAACTCCAAACTGATTTATTCTTAATTCACTATTAATTTCAAACACTAAATAATTTGTTATTAATTTACTATTACTCTAAACACCAAGTTTATTTACTACTTGCATTTCTGCCCTGCTTTGCTCGGTCCCTATGTACTGTTCACAACTTGCCCTACGTGTGAATATACTTTATGTAAGATTTCAAATGTTTAGATCAAAATTTGTCCGCAGAAGTCAATTTTTCTTTACTTTGACCCCTTAATATTTATTATTTTAATCTCAAATCAAAATACAAAATTTTACCCATATCCGAGTTACCTACATCTAAAATTTCAGGTCTTTAAACCCAAAATTGGCGGAGGAATTTGGTAGAATCTGCAAAGGTCAACTCTTTCAACTTTGACCTTTTGGCAGACAAATCTTTGCCCCAAAACTGATTAAAATGCTTGCCACATGTCTGAATACCCGTTATTTAAATTTTCAAATGTTTAGACCGAAAATTAGCTGAGTAGCTTGCTAGACACCGCAAGAGTAAAATCTTTTGAACTTTGACCCCTTGGCAGCTCAAATTTTCGATTCAAAGCGATTAAAAAGCTTACCTTATCTTTGAACACCCTTTATGTAAAATTTCAAATGTTTAGACCAGAAATTGGCTGAGTAATTTGGTAGAGACCGCAAGTCAATTTTTTTAAAACTTTGACCCCAATTTTGAACCCTTAACATTTATTTTATGGGCTCAATTGAAATTATAAAGTTAGATGCATGTCCCAGTAACCTACATTTAAAATTTCAAGTGTTTAAACCCAAAATTGGAGGAGTTTGATAGAGTTTTTAAAAGGTCAAATCGTTGAACTCTGACCCCTTGACAGCCAAGTTTCAGGCTGAAAACCGATTGAAACGATTTTCCCAAATCTCAATACCCCTTATGTCAAATTTTGAGTCTGTAGACCGAAAATTGACAAAGTTATTTGGTAGGGAAATGTACACAGACAGACAGACAGACATTTTCACTTTTATAGATACTAGTAGTTCAGCCCGGCTTTGCTCGGGCCTTAGGTATTGTTCATAACTTTATGTGTATATATATATGTACGGTAATGCCTTTCTACATTATAGACTTCCTTAACTACTATAGGGAAAAGTTAGTAGTGACTGTAGAAAAAGTTTTTAAACTTTGACCCCAATTTTGACCCTTTAACATTTATTGTTTTGGGCTCAAATCAAATTAAAATATTTGACCCATGTCCAAGTAACCTACATCTAAAATTTCAAGTGCTTAGACCCAAAATTGGGGTAGGAGTTTGGTAGAGTTTGCAGAAGTCAACTATTTCAACCCTGACAGCAAAACTTTCGTCCCAAAACTGATTAAAAAGCTCGCTGCATTGTCTGAGTACCCTTTATGTAAAATTTCAAATGTTTAGATCCAAAATTGACTTAATAGTTTGCTACAGATCGCAAAGGTCAAATCTTTGAACTTTGACCCCTTGGAAGCCAACTTTTCGGCCAAAAACTGATTAAAAAGCTTGCCCTATCTCTGAATACACTTTATGTAAAATTTTAAATGTTTAGACCAAAAATTGACTGTGTAATTTCGTAAAGACTGTGGAGGTAAATTTTTTTTTAAACTTTGACCTCAGTTATGACCCCTTAGCATTTGTTGTTTGTGGGGTATATGCAAAAAGGGGGGGGTACCGTTTAAGGCTAGGCTATGGTTAGAAACAAAAACAAAAAATAAGTAATATACAACGTACCGGGCATATCTGCATCGCTCTTTGGGAAAGAAGGAAAGGATGGCTTGCTCATTTATATACCCGAAGGGCATCTTGGGAAGGCAGGGCATGATGGGAGAAGCTGTTTTTTTTTTCTTTTTTTTTTTTTTGGATAGGAGGATATAAAAGCTGGAGAAAATTCCCTGCAAGGGACACAAAAAGAAAAGAGTCGTGAACATCTCTTGAAAAGTATTTCGTGTTGCTGACGTTCAGATTGGGCATTGGTGGCGAGAGGCCAGGTGTGGTCGATTGGAAAAGAAGAGGACAGAAACGTGCTGTTGTTGAGCGAGTGACTCACTCCTTCCCGAACTCCAGAACCGAATCCTGATCGTAACATCACAGGGGGTGGGGGGTATATGCAAAAGGGGAAAAAACACAAATCAAATTATAAAGTTAGATCCATGTCCAAGTAACCTATATCTAAAATTTCAAGTGTTTAGACCCAAAATTGGCTGAGGAGTTTGGTAGTTTTCAAAGGTCAAATCGTTGAACTTTGACCCCTGTAGGGGAAAATAAATTTAACAGAAATTAAATTCCTCTGCCCCAAATAAAATAATAAAAAAAGAAATAAAACACAATGATACCTCCTTCTCGTTTAAAATGCGTCGCATTTATTTTTCAACAAAATAACAAGATGAAAAAACAAAGTCCGATCGGTAAGAGTTCTTGTGAAATCATTGAGGTTAGAATTGGTGACCCCTCCTTTTACTTAAAAATTAAAAAAATCAGGAAATTAAACAATTTTAATAAAATTTTCAGTATTTATCAAATAATGATCGCGGGATATAATGAACTAATTATTTTTATTTAAATGGGGATCGTTGGTCATCCTTGTCACTCTAGAACTAAACAAAAGTTTCTGTTGAAAGTCCGATAACTCTTGTATCTCTATTACCTCCCTTTTCCCTGTACATATCCCATAACCCCTTTTTGTTCTTCCCCTTTTTATAATAAAGAGTTCTCCTCATCAGTCAACACGTGTATCTATTTTCCTCCTTTGAATTCCTGTTCATTTTTGTCTCTATTCCACTAAAATACACCACTCAACAGGTTATGGGCCCAGAAATATCTGAAGCACAAAAACGAGTCTAGCAGCGACGACGTGATGAAACTAACTTCCTCCTTTTCGAGAACTGCTATAAGTAACAACGATCGCGACGAGCGAGACACTACATGCTGCATGTGCGGCAGAAAAGGGCATATATCTACAGACTGTGCCAACAACAAACGAAAAATGTGGTGCAACTACTGCAAAGCCACCACTCATAAAAGAGAATCTTGCCGCTACAAACGCAGAGACACTATGAAAAAGGCAGCGGACATTGAAGAAGAACACACATTCACATTCAAAATAGAGGACTACCACGTGCGGAAGACGACGTCACCCATGGGTTTGCTTGTCGACGCTGGTGCCACTTCTCACAAGAGGGAAACTGGACCCAAAATGTCAGAGAGGGATATTTATCGGATACGACAGAAACAGCCCAGCATACCTAATCTACCACCCTGAAAGTGGGAAAGTGTATAAACAGAGACAAGTAAAATTCATCAACAACTCTGACGTACAAAACCAAACTTCTCCACCAAGCAATAATGACGAGGACTTCCTCCAAAGAGATTTGGCAAAAAATCTAAAACCGAAAGAAGACAGAGAACAGCCTAGTGTTGATGAACCACTCAATATCATAGAAGAAAGCAGTTATACACGCAGATACCCAGAGCGGGAACACAAGATGCCCAGTTACTTAGAGGACTATGTAATGACAGTTCAAGACGAGAGTGGTCACACACTTGTCAATCTCGACTACTGCTACAAAGTCGCACATGGTGTAGCACTCACCTATAAAGCAGCTACGACCTCCCCAGTAGCACACCATTGGATCAAAGCAATGCAGGAGGAAATCAATTCCCTGAAAGAAAACGACGTGTACAAGCTGACACTTCTACCCAAAGGCAAAACAACAATCAGCGGTAGATGGGTATATAAAATTAAAGAAAACCCTGACGAATCCCCGAAATACAAAGCAAGATTTGTTGCAAAGGGTTACAACGAAGGGGGTAGATTATACAGAGATTTTCTCCCCAACAGCTGACATCACATCAATCCGCATACTAATGCAAGTAGGTATCCAATACGATCTCATCGTACACCAAATGGACGTCAAAACGGCGTACCTCCATGCCCCAATTGACCACGAGATTTACATAGAGCAACCAGAGGGATTTGAAGTGAGATGGAAAACGGGCGAGAAACCAGTCTCCATGTTAAACTAATCCCTATATGGACTGAAACAATCGTGCAGAAATTGGAATCAAACCCTGCATGACCACCTCACCAAAAAGGTTTCATTAAGAATAGAGTGGATCATTGCGTCTACATGCGACACAACAGTGAGGAATGAATCACCATCATCTCATGGGTCGACGATTTAATTATCGCAGCCAATAATGATTCGCTCAACACCACCAAGCAGATGTTGATGTCCGAATTTCAGATGAAGGACTTTGGAAAACTCCGGCATTTCTTAGGGATAGACTTCGACATAACTCAAAGTCGTATACTGATGAGCCAGGAACGGTACGTCACAAAAATACTGAAAAGGTTTGATATGACCAATTGCAAACCCAGGACGACTCCATGTGAACTAAAGTGTGATCTAACCGAAAATGACTCCAGAAAGTACCGTGAAGTCGTCGGCAGCCTAATCTATCTGATGATCTGTACCAGACCAGATATAAGCTATATCGTCGGCAAGTTGTCCCAACACTTATCAAAACCGCATGAGCAGCACTGGACGGCAGCCAAACATGTACTTAGGTACATAAAAGGTACTATGCAACACCAACTATGCTATACAAAATCAAACGATCAACTCCAGTTATTCGCATACAGCGATGCCGATTGGGCATCAAACCAATACGACAGACACAGTATATCTGGATACTGTTTCAGCTTAACAAAAGGCGGTCCACCCATTTCCTGGAAGTCAAAAAGACAACCCACGGTAGCGTTATCCACATGCGAAGCCGAATATGTGGCATCAGCAAAAACAACCCAAGAAGGTATGTACCTCACACAATTACTAAAAGAAATGGACTGGTATAAGGAATACACACCCATTAAAATATTCGACGACAGTCAAAGTGCTATAGCACTTTCTAGAGATCCAGTGCATCAACAAAAATGCAAACACAGACATAAAATACCATTTCATCAGGGACGCTTTGAACAACGGCGACATAAAAATTATCTATTGCCCCACAACAGACATGCTCGCAGACATCATGACCAAACCCCCAACCCGAGCAAAACTAGAAAAATTCAAACGACTTTTATTCCGGCTTTAAATTCGTCTTTTTGCCGATATGATGCTCTTATATATACGCGTATTCTTTCTTTATAAACACCAAAAAAAAAAAATAAAATAAATTAATTAAAAAAAAAAAAAAAAAAATATGCGCTCACACTCTAAGAGCAAGCGGGGGTGTTGAAAGTCTGATAACTCTTGTATCTCTATTACCTCCCTTTTCCCTGTACATATCCCATAAACCCTTTTTGTTCTTCCCCTTTTTATAATAAAGAGTTCTCATCAGTCAACACGTGTATCTATTTTCCTCCTTTGAATTCCTGTTCATTTTTGTCTCTATTCCACTAAAATGCACCACTCAACAGTTTCTCTTAGCTAGAATCTTCTTTTACCATAATACCACATTCGCCCTTTCATACTTGGGGACATCCTACTTAGCACCCAATTTTTAAAACATTTTTTATTAGCATGTAAAACACAAAAAAGATAATAAAGGTAATACAATAATTCATTTGTGTCGAGGACGGGAAAAAAAAAAATTCCAGTAGTGATTAGTAGGGCCCTCCCAACCCCACCTAGTTGATAGACAGCCTGGTTGGTTTGTAAAGGAACCTGAGCTCCTGCGGGCCAGTCTCTAAGTGGGGATGCTCTCTAGATGGGACGAAATGGAGAAAAGAAAATTTGGGGGGGGGGAGATGGGGGGGGAATTAGTGATTGATTTCTTTCTCTTCAAGATGGGTGAAATTTAGAGAGAGGGGTGAAAAGAAAAAAAATTGCAATCAGGTGGGGGTAGGGATCTTAGAGGCTTCCTAATCGGGGGGGGCGGTGGAGCACTCACTCAGCTAGCTAAGAGGCTAAGGATAAAATTACACTTGATGGAACTGCGCGTTCCACACCTAGGAAGGGAACAAGTATTCAAATTTGGCTCCTTTTCGTACACACAGACTTGCTACATGTATCCATCTTCTGTCAAATGCCGTGTGATGCAGCCTTCTTCTATCACATCTGATCTTCACCCATAGTTGGTGTTTAAAGAAAGCGATCAGATCCTGATCAGAAAAAGACACCCCCCCCCCAGCTACCTTGCAGACGCGACGTCCAAATCACCATTCTCGCCATGGCCAGGATCGTAATGTAGACCATTTGTCTTTCCGTCCCACGGCAGCCTCACATTGTCAACGACATTGGATAAGGTAATCGGGCGAGGATGCTCGGGATCGATGCAAGTCATCACCTCGCTGACATATGACCAGTACTAGCAGAGTTCGCGGCAATTGAAGAAAGTGTGATAAGTCGTCTCCACGGCTGTTGTTCCACAACGGGGACAAGCAGGCGACTTCAAAAAACCAGAACTGCATTGTATGTTAAGTGGAAGTTCATTTCGGGCCAATCGCCAGGTCAGAGAGAACTCCGAATTATTCAGATGACTCTAACCTGGCGCCAAACTCCACGTGGAGCGGATCTCACTCTGCTGCCAACCCAAACACGCGCATAGTGGGTCGTAGGTGGCCCCTCCCTCTCACTAGATCCCTGTGGAGTTTCCTATAGGTAGCAGTCACAAGGTCACTTGACCTTGGTAGTCATTTTAGCGCAGCTCGGCACTCCTTTAGGAAGGCTGAATCTCCCCACGGCCTGCGACGACTCTCGATAGAAGGGTCGAGAATGAGGTCGGGAAAGACGGCAGTAATCGTGGGGTGCGATGGTTGCTTCTCTTGAAGGTAATGGCTCAGGATGGCCAGCCTCTCGATGACACTTCAAGTCCGGCATTCCCAAACCTCCCTCAGACGGACGTTGAATGCAGACCTGTCTGCTCACCCAGTGTCTTCCTCTGTCCCAAAGGAGCGAGGACAAGAGTTCGACAAGAGCTTTTAGGTGTTGTGCAGGCAGGGGAAGTACGGCCATTCGGTAAAGGATGAGAGGGAAGTCGTATGTGGCGCACGCTTTGGCTCTACCCTTTAAGGAAAGTTTCCTAGGAAGCCACGAGTTGACCGCAGCCTCCACCTTTGACCATACCTCCGACCAATTCTTATCAAGCTGGAGACCTGGTCCGAACCACACGCCGAGGATCCGAACCGGGCCATCCGTCCAGCTGAAGGGTGCCGGAGGTTTGCGTTGCCACTCTAGGCACCCAACCGACTTACTGCGGTTTATCTTGGCCCTCGTGATACTTTTGTACTGTGTGAGCGCCTCCGACACGGCCTCGATGTCTTTGAAGCTCGACACAAAGACCGTGATATCATCGACGAATGTGGATACCTTGGCAGCTGAGCCGCCAGGCAGAGCCATTCCGCGCAGTACCGAATTTGCCTCCCCACGTCTCAGCTTGCAGAGCAGAGACTCCAAGGCCAGGACGTAAAGCAGGGGCGACACCGGACACTCCTGACAAACCGACCGAGAGATAACAAAGGGTTTCGAGCGCTTTCCGTTGACTTGCACGACAACTGTGGGCTGTCGATACATCACTGAGATCCACTTGCAAAAGTCCAGTTTAAAACCGGCGGCCTCTAAGACAGATGCCAGGAAACGATGGTCGACCCTATCGAACGCTTTGGACCGATCTAAATTGATCAGCGTGGCTTCCGTGTTGTCATCTATTTCGTGCGGATCAGGTGCAAGTTGTTCTGAATCGATCTCCCTTCACAGTGTAGTTCTGTTCTGGCTAAACCAATTTGCCGATTACAATCTGCAGCTGATTCGACAAGACCTTGGCCAAAATCTTCAACTCTGTTAAACAGAGTTATGGGCCTGTAGTCGTCTAAATCTTCCCCTCAATGCCCGTCAACTTTCTTCAGCAATGTGATCACTCCCTTGGTAACTTGCCCTGGGATGGATCTCTGAGCAAACCAATGGTTGAACACATCCATCAGAAGAGGCAGAAAAATGGGCGACAGCCTCAAATACAGTTCGTATGGCAGACCATCGAGTCCTGGCGATCTGTCACAGCTGAACTGTTTCAGCGCAGTAAAGACCTCCTGCTCCGTCACCCGGCCCTCACAACTAGCCGCTCTAGCTGCCTCAAAGCGGGGAGAGTCGGCCAAATAGTCGCTAAACTCAAGGACCGGAAGATCGGGCTGCTGCGTGAAATGCTCCTCAAAATATTCTCGAAATCTCTCGCAGATCTCCAGAGTTGATTCCAGGGTGCGTCCATCCGGATGTCTGACTTTCGCAATGTATTTGTCTGAGCCATGCCTAGAAACCTCATGGCGCACATCTGCATTAGAATTGACTGCTTCGTTGCCTATCTTTCTAAGCCTAGCTCTAACTACTTGGCCTTCATAATGCTCGCTAGTCTCATGTAGAAGGTCCTGCTTAGCTAGTTCCTGACTAACCTTATCACCCTCCCCTGTAGCCCATGCTCTAGCTGTTTCTTTGTCTTGGCCTTATCTAGTGCGAGGCGCTGGGCATACTTGACGGAGAAGCTTCTGATCTTGGCTTTGAGACCTAACCACCACTTACTCTTGGTAACCACCCTGATCTTGGAAATCTTGTATCTCCAGAAGGGAGATATTTAACTTCCAGTACCCCACTAACTTAGGTCTATTTCCTAGCTTCAGCCGTGGGACAGAATAGGAAGTCTACTTCGCCTCTCCTAACTAACATCCTGTCCAAATAGGTGTTTGGATAGGAGGGAACGCTATTGGTCCACGTTCACATCTTCCGCCCCGGATGCTCGACCCGAAACCTGTCGACCAGACCGCATCTAGCCATCAGATCAGCCAGGCTAGACTCGCACCTCTCCAACACTCTAGTAGCTTCGCCTCCTACCTTATCTATCTTGGGATCTAAGATGGCGTTCCAATCCCCCATTAGCACTACCTGCTTCCGACAATCTACAAACGCGTCCAGCTGACTGAAGAATGAGACCCTCTCACGAGCGGTGCTGGGCGCATGAACTGCGACCACCCGAAACACAGAATCTTTTACATCAACATCGGCCATGACCAGCCTGCCCTCCGCATCCCTATGAACAATGTTGACCGTCGCAGACAGGGTACATTTAACCAGTAAGGAGACTCCCTTCCCTCACGGGCTGCCATATGCTGAGAAAACCTCAAAATCTCAGGCCAGTACCTGACAGTCCACAGAAGAAACGAAATGCGTTTCCTGAAATCAAAGCCACATCCACTCCAAGGAACAAGAGGTCGTGCCAGAGGCGAGCCGCCCGGCCCAATGATCTCAAGCCCCTCGCATTCAGACTAGCCAAATTCAAAGCCATGGTACCTACCTTAAGATGTGTTACACTGAGCTCTGAAATCGGTCAGGGAAAGGACGACAACACTATATGCAATGCTCAAGGTGGTCAGGTTTTCCATATCCTGACCTTCTCTCACAATGCCATCAACGTCCAAAGGGAAAGTCAATTTAAGGGCCCAATAGAATGACGGATGAACCAACACTGGGACCCTTCCCTTGCATTGTTTTGAGAGTTCTCAAGGGAAGGGTCATTTTTCCTAATCAGTTCAATTCCCTTCAGCAGCCTCCAGCATTGTCCACAAGTTTGTCTTGCAGGCCTCTGGAAGCCTGACAAAAGTTGTTAGCAGTGGGGCGTCCGGGAAATTAGAGGGGACATTAATGTCTTTTCCTCCTATCTGTTGGCAATCCAGCAGAGGTTTTTAATTTTTTTCTCTGTCAGTGGTGTAAATCCATTGCCACAGACAGAGGGTCTATAAAACAGTTTCTCCCTCATTTCAAGGGGAAGAGTCTCTGATGCAGTAAGTATCTCCCCCTCCCGGGTTCACTCTCCTTTTTGGGGTGGTGGCTCAGTCTGCATTTGTGTGGGAACAGGTGTATGTGTAGTGTCTGGTGTTGGTGTTTGTGTTGTATCTGGTATTTGTGTGGTGTCTGGTTTAGAGGTGGAAGTGTGGCTTATAGAGTCGCTTGCACGCGACTAATAAACCAAATACAAACATAATAACCGGTCATAAACAGAAAATTAAATACTAATAACCTTACACTTACCTATGCACACATTAACACACCACTATCCGCCCCCCCCCAAAAAAATATATATATATATGTACGGTATCATTTTTTTTATTATGGAGCGGTTTAGTGAACCTTACATGATGCTATTTTTTGTGGGTGGGTATCCTGACAACGATTATCAAGGTTTCATCTGAAGCAAATACTTTGACAACCCTCCTCACAAAATGGCCGTTAGCCATTATGTTTAATTTTAGACAAATTATACTTCCTGTGGAGAATTTTGTTTACTTCTCTTTTCCTGACTCTTTATCGACACTTCACATACATTACCTTTGTTTATGTTTGTTTTCATAGGTAAATTTTCACCTTAGCTCCACCTCCACACTTTTCTTTAAAATGCCGACTTTTATTGGTTTTCGACTATGCTGATTAAAAAAATCTCATTTATATTTGGCACATAAAAGTAGTTTTCGAGATATAAAGACCTGTATTATGCACTTTAAATCAGTGGCTGCCAGATTTGTATGCACGCACAAACAAGGAACAAATCTAATTCTACTGACCGACACTGCCATCCTCCAATTTTTTTGTTGGTTTATAGTATTTGCCAGTGGGTGTCTTGACAACGATTATCAAGGTTAAATTTGGGACAAATATTTGACCCCCCCCCTCACAAAATGGGGTGTCTATTCTGATAGCCGTTCTTAACATGAGGAGATTGGGGTGTCTATTCCGAAAGCTGTTCTTAATATAGGGAGATTAAGGAGTCCATTTCTAAAACCTATTCTTAACACAAGGAGGTTGGGTGGGTCTATTCCGAAAGCCTTCCTAATATGAGGAAGTTGGGGTTGGGCAACAACAACAACCATTTTTCCCGGGGGGGGGGGATGCTTCCACCGGGTAACACCAATTAACGAGTTCTGCTCGTATTTAAATAATGTAAGTTAATAATCTTGTAAAAAAAAAAAAAAAAAAAAAAACATACACACACAAAGAAGAAGAAATTGTGGTTATATGCTATTAAAATGCTATCCTGTTAGAAATGGATGATCACCATATGTTAAATTTATATGCGAGACTGATCTCTCACTCTGAATTCTAAACTAATTGTTTTACCCAAGTTTTTCAAGATATTCAAACATAATCGTCTAAAAGAGTAGATATATCCGTTATTTTTGGGGACAGGAGCACCTTAGAGTTCTCATCTACAAATTTACCAACTTTTCCTTATATTATTTAATATTAAAATATTACTAAATATTCTTTAACGTTTTCTTGTATAATGTTAAAAATATCTAAACTGTAGAATGTATTGTAATGAAATTATTTGCCTAAATATTAAAAATAAAATCGTTCATATTAAATTAAAACCGAAAAATATGCTTGGAGGGGGGGGCAAAGCATTTTTCAGTTTCAATTTCATAGGTAACGTTTTTGCCAACACGACAAAACTAATACAGAAGAAAAAATAATTTGGCTCCAGAAGGTTGCCAGACTATAATAAATGTTTGAAGCCAAATTTTTCAGGAAAAAAGGCCAAATTCAAACGTGAAGCCACATTTTTAAGGTAAAAAAGGCAAAAAAAAAAAAAAAAAGGCCAAATTGAAAATTAAATAATTGACTATATTGAAGTTTTTAATATAGTCAATTATTTAATTTTCAATTTGGCCTTTTTTACCTTAAAAAAATGTGGCTTCAAGTTTGAATTTGGCCTTTTTTCCTGAAAAATTTGGCTTCAAACATTTATTGTAATCTGACAACCTTCTGGAGCCAAGTTATTAGTTTACTCATACTTTCGAAACTCCAGATCCCTGCTCGTTTTGTGAAGTTGAAATAATAACACAAAAGGTATGATTTTCACCACTCACTTGTTATGTTAAAAAAATGTATTTAACAAATTTAAGAGAAAAAGCTTTAAAAGGTTAAACTATTTTAAACCTTTTTTTCAGAGAAGTTAGTATGCTTCGCTTTTTAGAGTTGGTTACTTTTGTTTATAGCGCTCTAATTTTTTTTTCTCTCGTTTCTTTCATACTTTTTTTTTTTTTTTTAAGGCATACTTAGAAACGGTGCTTGTGCAGTTATTGAACCGCGCTAGGTACTTCACGGGGAACGTGAATGAATGACTGCTCCCTGAAATGCGCAAAAGTTTTTGACCCCCCCCCCCACTTTCTTCGTGTATATTGCATGCACTATTTTTCTTTAATCGAGCGTGTATTTATTTTATTTATTTTGAATTCTTTATTTCTTTGATTAAATTTGATTCATACTTTTATTTCGTGCTTGTTTTTATTTTTAGTTCATTTTATAGTAGTACCTACTTTTTAATTATATTTTCTCCACTAAATATTTTTATTTGCCGCTTCTACACTAATTGGAACGAGATTTTGGAGTCGATAAATGGAGTTTTCAGAAAAAAAGAAAAAAGATGGTTTCAACTGAATTTTTTTGTCAATTCTAATAAGTTACAATGGTAGCTTCCAAATTACGCAGTCGGAATTACCTGAATGCTACTGAATCATAAAAAAAGGTTGTTTTTTTGGTATTTATTTATAAGAAGTGAGACAGACAAGACGAAACTGTTGCATATTTTTTTTTTTTACAGGCTGCTGCTGCTGCATTGTACAGACACAAGTCGGAACTTCGAGAGATTTCTTGTTAAAAAAAAAAAAAGAGGTAAAATAAATTACTCTCAACTTTTTCTTCCTTTTTAAGCAAAAAACAAGTTAACTCTGAACTATTTTTCTGTGTAAAATTAAAAAAAAAAAAAAAAACAGAAAAAGGGGGGGGGGCAAGATATTAACCCAAACCCTTCCTATAAAAAAAATAAAAAAATGTACAAAAAAAAAAAAAAAGTTCGCTTGTCTTTTTTTTTTTTTTTTTGTCGGGGGAGGGAGGGGACATGCGCAGTGTTTTGCCGGCTGTCTTGCATGGCAAGAAACATGGTGGTCATTAACTATTACCGAAAGCATTGTTTTTTTTTTGTTTTTTTTTTTCCGTGTTATTATTGTACATAATTCTAGTCAGGTCAGCAGCGTAGCAGCGATACTATAAAATGTGTTTTTTTTTTAAGCAGCAGACCCGATTGCAGCTGTAACCGTCGAATATAAAAAAAACAACGACTTCTTAAAGGTAAATAATCGGGTGGTCCCCCACCCCCAGTGCACTTTCACCGTAAAATGTTTAAAAAGTCCATTTTAGCAATTTCGTAACTCGAAAGAAAATGATATACTAATGAAAGTTATAAACTTCCTTTTTATTTTCTTCGTTCTCCTGTTCTGTCGAAAATTCTTCGACACCTAAGGAAAGTGGGGAGATCAGAGTACGGCCGGGGACGACAGTTATGAAATTTAGCAAGATTGCGACCCCAGCTCTGATCAGGGATCAAGTAAAGATTAGATACTCCGTAGCAGACGACAAAAATAGGCGAAAACAATTCAAGGGGCACCGTTTGTTCGACCTTGACATTGCCGTTGTTTCTAAACTTGTAAACAGGTCAAATAGCAGATATATTCGAATGTTCGCGAGCAAGATTTTTTTAATATATTTACAAAACTTTAAGATTTAAAAGAAAAATATTTACAAAACTTTTAAGGATTTTAAAAAACAAAAAAAAAAAAAAAACTTTATTTACGCAAAACTTTTTAATGTAAGTAATAAAACGAACGTATTCAAAAATATGGTACTTGTGCATTTAACGAACCAGACGTAACTCAGCATTTGCTCGGCTTTGTCCGGCGCATGACGTCAACAGCCGGATAAAACCGAGCGTTGACGATAAAATAAAAACAACGCTACAACAAAATAACTGTACAATTAAATTGTAAAATGTAGAAACAAAAAAATTAAATAAATAAAAAGCAAAAACCTACTGTTCATTTATGTTTTTGGGGGGGGGTTTACACAGATTCGAAAAAAGTTGTCAAAAAACAAATATATGACAAATAAATGTCATCAAAGGCAAGATAAGTTACTTTTCTACCTAACTGGATATATTTTTGTTGTTTTTATTCAATGTAACATGTTTATTCAGCTAGAAAACCTTGGCGTTTACCGAGGTATTCGAAAATTCAAAATGGCGGCCGACTGTCTCTTTAACACGGTAAGTTTGGGAAAAGATGTTATAAATAATAAACTAGACAAAATACTATTAAAAAAAAAACAACCGAATATATGTCAACTTATGTCACGGTAATATATATTGAGAGAATTTCTAACAGTATTTTGTCTAGTTTATTATTTATAATACCTTTTCCCAAACTTACCCTCTCCGAGAGAGAGTCGGCCGCCATTTTGAATTTTCCAATACATCGGTAAACACTGCATGTTTTTCGAGCTGAATAAACATGTTACATTGAATAAAAACAAAAAAATATATCCAGTTAGGTAGAAAAGTAACTTATCTTGCCTTTGATAACATTTGTTATATATTTGTTTTTTGAAAACTTTTTCGAATCTATGTGTACAGTAATACAAACCCCTTTTTATTTATTAGTGGAAGGTGGGTTTCGGCCTTCCTATTTGGTACAGTTACAGTGACCAAGAAACCCTCCTTTTCGGCGGGGTCGTATCCACCGAAGACCCAGACCGGTGTCACAAGTCTGCCGGCGGTTAAAAACGGACTCGTCGATTTCTATCGTATGGCCTGGGCCTCCAATCTGCCGGGGATTCCTAAGAAAATAGTCCCTGCATATATCACGCAGGAAATTTTTACAATCCACAATTGTGTGGCGAGAACGTAACCCACATTCGCGATGGAGATTAAAACAAATTTTTTTTTTAACTCTCTTCAAATAAGCGTTTCTTGAGTTGTGACACTCTTCCAATTAATAGCGAAATTCTCGTCTGCTTAATCGGCAACGCTCGGTTATATCCGGCTGTTGACGTCATGCGTCGGACAAAGCCGAGCAAGTGCTGAGTTACGTCTGGTTCGTTAAATGCACAAATAATGGGCGTCTTTCTGAGTACGTTCTTTATATATTTACAGAACTTTTAATAAAACTATTGTTGCGGAGAGGCCTGAAGGTGGTTAGCCAACTGACCGTGCAACTAAATATATATCAGACACAAGGACAAGGAATGAAACAACAGGACAAAGAAGAAATGACAAACTCTGGTGGTTTAGTTTAAAGACGAAGATTCGCCTTTTATTTAAACAAACGAAAGGGTGGCAAATGCAAATTTGTTCACTGGGCGATGCTGGTCCGGGATCCGTCGCCGGTGTATTCGGTAAGGGGGATGCTTGTCGGTTCGCCGTAAGCTGGAATGACGTCGGAGGAATCGGCGTGGTAACTGATGCGGGTGATTGTTTGACTTGGGTCCGACTGAGATGTTACTGATACGTTAGCCTCAGGCTATGAGAGGAACGGACGGACAATTGGCAACACTGAGTTTTCAGCATCCGCTAGGTACGGACGGGCGCTAGGATCGGACTGACACTGAAGGAAGAAGTCAGTGTATGAGAGGTACAGACGAACGAATTAGCAAACACTGAGGGTTCAGTGTTCATCAAGCACGGACGGACGCTCGGATCGGACTGACACTGAAGGAAGAAGTCAGTGTATGAGAGGTACAGACGAACGAATTAGCAAACACTGAGGGTTCAGTGTTCATCAAGCACGGACGGACGCTCGGATCGGACTGACACTGAAGGAAGAAGTCAGTGTATGAGAGGTACAGACGAACGAATTAGCAAACACTGAGGGTTCAGTGTTCATCAAGTACGGACGGACGCTCGGATCGGACTGACACTGAAGGAAGAAGTCAGTGTATGAGAGGTACAGACGAACGAATTAGCAAACACTGAGGGTTCAGTGTTCATCAAGTACGGACGGACGCTCGGATCGGACTGACACTGAAGGAAGAAGTCAGTGTATGAGAGGTACAGACGAACGAATTAGCAACGCTGAGGGTTCAGCGTTCATCAAGTACGGACGGACGCTCGGATCGGACTGACACTGAAGGAAGAAGTCAGTGTATGAGAGGTACGGACGGCGAATTGGCAACACTGAGGGTTCAGTGTTCATCAGGTACGGACAGAGTCGTGGTGACGAGGTGGACTTCTACGGCGTGGAGACCGGAGCCACGGTAGTGGTGGTGGACTTCTACGGTGTGGAGACCGGAGCCACGGTAGTGGTGGTGGACTTCTACGGTGTGGAGACCGGAGCCACGGTAGTGGTGGTGGACTTCTACGGTGTGGAGACCGGAGCCACGGTAGTGGTGGTGGACTGGACTGCTACAGTGTAAGGACTGGAGTCACAGTAGTTGCGCGAGCGTCGAACGGTAGGGGAACCGTGAGCAAGTGCGGAGCTTTGCATGAGAACCAAGCCAACGAGCGGCGAAAATATCGCCGAAAATATTCAGAGGGCTGCTAGATACCGGGGACGGGCAGGAAATTGTTTCTATTTATAAACAACAGTTAATATTAATTCCCGGATGTGTTCTTTACGAGCAGTCGATGCTGAAGGATTTCGTTGTTTGTATTTCAAAGTTTTTTCCAGGAAATTAAAGTTTGTTGTTTTTGTTATTGTTGTAGAAAAGATGTTTTTTTTAAATTTCTTTTCTACAACGGGGCCCTGAAATCACGTGACAGCCGCCGACATTGCTGCTGCTGATGATTTTGGCGAAAGGCCCTCAATTGGTTGTCGTCTGTCGCGCTGTTGTTGTTGTTGTTGTTGTTGTTGTTTACTTGCTACTGCTGATTTTGGTAGAGTCTATTAATTGCTGGTCGTTTGTAATGCCGTCGTTGTTGTTGTTGTCGTTTACTTGCTACTGCTGATTTTGGTAGAGTCTATTAATTGCTGGTCGTTTGTAATGCCGTCGTTGTTGTTGTTGTTGTTTGTTAGCGGCCAAGCCGCGACAAGGCCCCCTCCCTGGATAATTGATCGTTATCAATTAAAGTAAATGTACGATTTGTATTTTTCTGGGAAGGTGACTTTCCTTCCTACACGGGTTTTTCTTGGTGGGATGGTGTGTGCTTCATGATCCGCTGCTGGCTCTGGTGGAGCAGGTTGTACCCGGATGCTTTCTGGTGCAGATGGGGGATCTCTATGGATTGAGCTGCGTTCAGGCTCGTGTATGGATTTCTCTAGTCGAGCAGGTTTTACTCTATCGATCGAGACGGTGTCTGTTCGATTTCCTCGCTCGATGGTGAGGTGCTTGTCCGAGCGTTTCTGGACTCTAAAGGGACCCTGGTATGTCGGTGTCAGGGGCTTCTTGACCGCGTCATTACGGATGAAAATAAATTCGCAATCCCGGAGCTGTTGTGGAACGTGGGTGTTTGGTGTGGGTTGCCTTGGCTGTGAGTACTTTAACTGGGCCATTTTATGGCGTAGTTCTTGGGTGAAAGAGTTTGTAGCAGTGAGGTCAAGCTTCGTATCATCGAAAAATTGACCGGGCAAGGAGAGTGGTGTGCCAAATACTATTTCCGCTGGTGAACATTCCAAATCCTCTTTGAGAGAGTTCCGGATAGATAGGAGTATTAGGGGGAGTTCATCCACCCAGTTGTTAGTGGGGTGTTTCGTAGATAGAGAAACTTTGAGTGTTCGATGAAATCGTTCGACGAGACCGTTGGCGCATGGGTGATAGGCGGTGGTTTTTATATGTTTAACGCCGAGCATCTGCGTAAATCCTTGGAAAAGTGAGGATTGGAACTGCGCACCTCGGTCTGTGGTAATGATACCGGGTACGCCGAAGATGGCTATCCATTCTCGCAGTACTGTCTTTGCTACAGTGTTAGCAGAGGTGTCACTGATGGGTACTGCTACTGGCCACCTGGAGAATCGGTCGACTATGGTGAGGAGGTATTGAAAGTCCTGGCACATCGGGAGGGGTCCGACGATGTCGACATGAATATGGCTAAATCGTGCGTCAGGGTTGTTGAATGTGCCTGGTGGAGATTTCGTGTGTCGTTGGACTTTGCATTTCTGACACTCAAGGCAAGTCGCTACCCAGTTCCGGACATCGAAGTTCATGTTAGGCCAGACGAAACGGTCAGCGATAAGTTTAACGGTTGCCCGTTTGCTGGGGTGTGATAATCCATGAAAGTGGTTGAAGATTTGTTTCCTTAGTGCCGGTGGTACGTAGGGCCTGGGATTGCTCAACTTTGTGTCGCAGTACAAGGTCTTACTGCTGAACGGTGCCGGAAATTCCTTTAGTTGCAGAGATGTGTTTTCTAAGGCCTCAGGGAGGGTTGTGTCGGATTCCTGAGCTGTCGCTATCATCTCTTGGCTGAGTGGGCCGTCTTCAATAGAGTTGACGTCAGAGCGGGACAGGGCGTCGGCAACAGCATTGTCTCTTCCTTTCACGTATTGGATGTCGGACGTGAACTGCGAAATGTAGTCCAAATGCCTGATTTCGCGTGTCGAATACTTGTCAGAGTTGTTTGACAGGGAGGTTGTTAACGGTTTGTGATCTGTAAGAACCGTGAAATGTCTTCCTTCCAATAGGTGCCGGAAGTGCTTGATGGCAAGGTATATTGCCAGGAGTTCTTTTGAGAAGGTGCTGTACCTCGACTGTGCCGACGATAATTTAGCTGAGAAGAATGCGATTGGACTTCGCTGATTATCGATTTCTTGTTCTACCACGGCCCCGACTCCAGTGTCTGAAGCGTCTGTCGTGAGGAATATCCGCGTTCGGACGTCCTGGTCAAGGTGTGCTAATTTCGTGAAGTTAGCCAGTGATGCTTTTGCTGTGTGGAAGGACTTCAGCTGGTCGCCTTCCAGAGAGATGGGTTTGTTTTTTCTCTGTATGATATTCGTCAGAGGGGTGAGGAGACTTGAGCATCCTGGGATGAATCTTCGGTAAAAATTTATCATTCCCAGGAAACGTCGCAGCTGCTTGATTGATGTGGGTACCGGAAAATTCTGGATAGCTTCTACTTTCTCTGGCAGAGGGGTGATTCCACGAGCGTCGGTGTGATGGCCTAAAAAGTCAATGTGTTGTGCTCCGAATTCGCATTTGTCTGGGTTGATCCGGAGGCCGTAATGTGCTAGGCGGCGGAACACTTCATCCAGATGTTTCTCGTGTAGGTCAGCATCTCTGCTAGCCACCAGGATGTCGTCAATGTAAGCATAGACGTAAGGTAGTCCACGCAAGACTTCGTTTATGAGTCTCTGAAATGTTTGGGCTGCGTTGCGTAATCCGAAAGGCATTTTGGTAAACTCAAAGAGTTCAAAGGGAGTTGTCACTGCTGTCTTTGGGATGTCCTCTGAGGCCACTGGGACCTGATAGTAGGCCTTAGTCAGGTCTATTTTCGAAAAAATTCTGGCTCCCTGTAGGCCGGCGGCGAAGTCATGGATGTGAGGAACGGGGTACCGGTCGGGGACCGTGGATGAATTTAGTTTCCGATAGTCCACGCATATACGGAACTCGCCGTTCGGTTTGGGTACCAGGTGCAGTGGTGAAGCATATGGGCTGTCCGATGGGCGGATGGTGTTGTCCGCCAACATCTCTTCAAATGCTTTCTTGGCGTAAGCTAGTTTGTGTGGAGGTAGTCTTCTGGGTCGGGAAAATGCTGGTTGTCCGGTCGTCTTAATGTGGTGTTGCGTCTGGTGTTCCCCTGCATCGGTAGATTTAATGGGCTGAGTTAGGTCCTTGTACCGGTGCAGGATGGTTGCGTACCGTGGATCGTGTTGTGTTGCCACGCTGATTCCCGTCGTGTTGAGGCTTGAAGGGGTTCCTATGATTTTTATCGAGGTCACGCCGTCAGACAGGGTCCTTGTCCTCATGTGGACGGACAGGTTGTAATAGGCCAGGAAATCGGCACCGAGTAATGGTGTTTTCACATCGGCCAATGTAAATGACCATTTGAAATCCCGCCTGAGGTTGAGGTTGAGGGTTAGTTCCTTGTTGCCGAAGGTTTGTATGGTTGATCCATTTGCTGCTCGAAGTTGAAAGGAGGTGGGTTTCAGGGTGGGTCTGTTGGTGGGTGGTATAACACTGATAGCGGCGCCGGTGTCCACTAAGAATTTGAGACTGTTATTACGGTCCCACACATAGAAAAGACGACTGTGTGGATGTGTCCCGACAGGAGTAGTCGTCGCTGTCTGTCGGTTTATTCGTTTCCCTGGGCCTTATTGTAATTGCAAGGAGGTTGGCATTTTTGGGCCCGGTCACCGAAGGATTGGTGGTACCAACATGTGCCTGGGAGGTTCCTTTGTCCTCGGCTTGGGGAGCGGGTACGGCTTCGGTTCCGGGTGTGGGGTATTGGGCTACGTTGTCTCTGGCGTAGGGAGAGTTTGAGCTCTCTCAGCTCTGCTCGCAGTCGAGTAAGTTCGTCTTCCAATCGTCGTGAGCGGTGCCCGGGGTCACTCTCGACATGATGTATCCGTTGGTGTGCCTGTGAGTATACTTTGTCGGCCGAGTCTGCCACTATTTCCAGGGGCGTCTCTACGGGTACTAGTGCCAGGACCTGGGTAATGTTTTGCGGAAGCCGATCCAACCAAAGACCGCGGAGAATGGGCTCTGCCATGCTGTTGTTGCCGAGTCGGCTCTTCATCAGTCGCAGGAGCTGGGATGGGGTTCTGTCCCCGAGAGTCACATTCGAAAATAGGTCTCTGATGAGATCCTCGTCTGAACGGCCGGTTCGCTTGAGGATTGCTTCCTTAAGGCAGGTATATGGGAGTTGCTCTGGAGTGTTGAGGAGGATGTCCTCTACTTCTTCTACCATAGATGGAGGTAGTGCCTGCACCACTGAGGCGTATTTCGAGTCCTGGCGAACGACCCTCCGGGCTGCAAAAATTGCTTCGAGCTGGATGAACCAACTCCTGGGGTTCACTGGATTGTAAGGCGGTAACTGGACCAGCGGGGCAGAAAAGTTAATCTCCGGCTCTGTGCTTTCTGCCATCTTCTCTGCCTGTCTATTTTTCCAAGCCTGTGTCTGTAGTATCACGTCGGGGTCACCACTTGTTGCGGGGAGGCCTGAAGGTGGTTAGCCAACTGACCGTGCAACTAAATATATATCAGACACAAGGACAAGGAATGAAACAACAGGACAAAGAAGAAATGACAAACTCTGGTGGTTTAGTTTAAAGACGAAGATTCGCCTTTTATTTAAACAAACGAAAGGGTGGCAAATGCAAATTTGTTCACTGGGCGATGCTGGTCCGGGATCCGTCGCCGGTGTATTCGGTAAGGGGGATGCTTGTCGGTTCGCCGTAAGCTGGAATGACGTCGGAGGAATCGGCGTGGTAACTGATGCGGGTGATTGTTTGACTTGGGTCCGACTGAGATGTTACTGATACGTTAGCCTCAGGCTATGAGAGGAACGGACGGACAATTGGCAACACTGAGTTTTCAGCATCCGCTAGGTACGGACGGGCGCTAGGATCGGACTGACACTGAAGGAAGAAGTCAGTGTATGAGAGGTACAGACGAACGAATTAGCAAACACTGAGGGTTCAGTGTTCATCAAGCACGGACGGACGCTCGGATCGGACTGACACTGAAGGAAGAAGTCAGTGTATGAGAGGTACAGACGAACGAATTAGCAAACACTGAGGGTTCAGTGTTCATCAAGCACGGACGGACGCTCGGATCGGACTGACACTGAAGGAAGAAGTCAGTGTATGAGAGGTACAGACGAACGAATTAGCAAACACTGAGGGTTCAGTGTTCATCAAGTACGGACGGACGCTCGGATCGGACTGACACTGAAGGAAGAAGTCAGTGTATGAGAGGTACAGACGAACGAATTAGCAAACACTGAGGGTTCAGTGTTCATCAAGTACGGACGGACGCTCGGATCGGACTGACACTGAAGGAAGAAGTCAGTGTATGAGAGGTACAGACGAACGAATTAGCAACGCTGAGGGTTCAGCGTTCATCAAGTACGGACGGACGCTCGGATCGGACTGACACTGAAGGAAGAAGTCAGTGTATGAGAGGTACGGACGGCGAATTGGCAACACTGAGGGTTCAGTGTTCATCAGGTACGGACAGAGTCGTGGTGACGAGGTGGACTTCTACGGCGTGGAGACCGGAGCCACGGTAGTGGTGGTGGACTTCTACGGTGTGGAGACCGGAGCCACGGTAGTGGTGGTGGACTTCTACGGTGTGGAGACCGGAGCCACGGTAGTGGTGGTGGACTTCTACGGTGTGGAGACCGGAGCCACGGTAGTGGTGGTGGACTGGACTGCTACAGTGTAAGGACTGGAGTCACAGTAGTTGCGCGAGCGTCGAACGGTAGGGGAACCGTGAGCAAGTGCGGAGCTTTGCATGAGAACCAAGCCAACGAGCGGCGAAAATATCGCCGAAAATATTCAGAGGGCTGCTAGATACCGGGGACGGGCAGGAAATTGTTTCTATTTATAAACAACAGTTAATATTAATTCCCGGATGTGTTCTTTACGAGCAGTCGATGCTGAAGGATTTCGTTGTTTGTATTTCAAAGTTTTTTCCAGGAAATTAAAGTTTGTTGTTTTTGTTATTGTTGTAGAAAAGATGTTTTTTTTAAATTTCTTTTCTACAACGGGGCCCTGAAATCACGTGACAGCCGCCGACATTGCTGCTGCTGATGATTTTGGCGAAAGGCCCTCAATTGGTTGTCGTCTGTCGCGCTGTTGTTGTTGTTGTTGTTGTTGTTGTTTACTTGCTACTGCTGATTTTGGTAGAGTCTATTAATTGCTGGTCGTTTGTAATGCCGTCGTTGTTGTTGTTGTCGTTTACTTGCTACTGCTGATTTTGGTAGAGTCTATTAATTGCTGGTCGTTTGTAATGCCGTCGTTGTTGTTGTTGTTGTTTGTTAGCGGCCAAGCCGCGACACTATTAATAATAAATAAATAAATGGTAAATTTTTTTTACGACATGCCCCAGCATATTATAAACACTCCAACCTCCCTATCTAAGAACCGCTTCCGGAAAAACCACCCCTAACCTCAAAAGCCGTTCTTATGGGGAGGTTGGGGTGTTTATACTACACTGGGCAGGTAAAATAATACCTGATAAATAAACCGAGGTTATAACTGAGAATTTCGGATGATATCAATTAAATACATAATTAAAAAAAAAAAATTGAAATAAAATTATAACCAAACTTTTTTATGGCAGAAACAAATAAAATAACTGACTTGTTCGGATTTTTGCAACCAAGATTAATTTTTATGTACAGTGTGTGTGTGTGCGCGCGCGCGTGTGTGTATCTTTCTTCGTGCGTTTTTAATACAATTCAATATTTATTTAAAGTGCGATGTTGTTGCAGGCGCCGAGGGTTCGTGTTAATGTCGCAAACTCAAAGTATAATAATAAAATCAGGTGTTGAATAATAAGATGTAGAAAAGTGAAAGTTCCTGATTAGAAATAACCAGTCTTTTTACGAAGAATTAAACAAAAGGTCCATCGCTTACTTAGCGGAGAGATAGAAAATGGTAAAAATAAAAGGTCCATTAAGTTGCAATTTCGTATCCGCGTGGAGGAATTAATTGTCGAGCACGCGCGTGTTTAACGTTCAAACGCGGACATGTTCATTTGGGCGAAAAATGCCCTTTTAATACTTGTCCGACCGGCTCCAGGAAGGCCTTCAGAAAAAACATTTTTTTAAAATTTGTTTTCCTTGTAATCCGATTGGATGAAAAGAATAACATTATTATGACGTAAGATGCTTTAAGTGACGTCCGCACGAACAACTGAAGTTCCGTTTAAGACCCACCGAATTTGCATGGGCGGGCAAAGGGAAATGTACGTGCAGTCGAAACGATGTTTACATATCTACGCACGCGCAACTGGGTTTTACTGTTAAGACAGCGCGTTTTGAGTAGATTCGACGCACGCGCGTCGGGGCTACGATAATGTATGTAGGTGGTCAGTGGATGAGAAATCCTTCTAGACCGAGGCAATTTTTATGCATAATAAAATTTAAAGTATAAACAATCGAGATTTAAAAAAAAAAAAATTTTATTCACATATCTTTTATGACTTTTATAAAGATGAAGTGTAGTATCACAAGATACAAATCTTTTTATAATTTTTATTTTTATTTAAAAAAAAAAAACAAAAAAAAAATCTTGCTATTTGCTTACTCCTCCATAAAGACAAAGTGCAAGTAAGTTTAGCGTCTGTAGGGGACCAGGATATATAAATACCCCAATCCCGTTACAAAAGAATAATGAAACGAATGGAATTGAAGGAAACAAAGACTCAATTGATGGATAAGATAAACGTTGTTTATTTGCTGTGTAAAGAATGAACGTTTTAGTTATAACATGTGTTCATGTCTGCGCGAGTGTAACCAATGTTCATTGCGGGACTGGTGTTGTAGCAAGAATAGGAAAGGTACTTATACAGTTTAATGACGACATTAAAAAATGGAAATATTGAAAAAAAAAATTTTTGTACGTACCTGTTATAGACTGAAGTTCTTCGAAAAAAAAAATTTCACTTCATTTGATCAAGTAGTTTTTTTTTTGCAGCGAAAAACAATTATTTATCACGGCTACGTCAACGTGGCCATTTTGGAAATGTTATTGCAGCGCCCAGGAATTTCCCAAGGGCAGGTAACTTTCCCCAAGGGCAGTTAACTGCCCTACGTAGCAGAATACCTCCATTTTAGGCCAATCTAGCCCTTTTTTTTTCCACCAGAATGAGAATTTTTTTTTTTTTTTTTTTTTGCGAAGACAGATGCCATTTTTGGAGTGTTTTTTTTTTTTTTTGTTGTTTTTTTTTAATTTGTAACAGAAGAAAATAAAAAGAATAAAATATTAGAAAAATTAGAAATATGCAACCGAAATTTTCGAATTAAAAAAAACAAAACTTAGGGTTTGTATTACTGTATATGGATATGTTTTTAGTGTTTTTATTCAATGTAACATGTTTATTCAGCTCGAAAAGCATACAGTGTTTACCGATGTATTGGAAAATTCAAAATGGCGCCAGAGTCTCTCTTTAACACAGTAACCTCAGGAAAAGACGTTATAAATGATAAACTAGACAAAGTACTGTTAGAAATTCGCTCAATATATATTACCGTGACATAAGTTGACATATATTCGGTGTTTTTTAAATAGTATTTTGTGTAGTTTATTATTTATAACACCTTTTCCCAAACTTACCATGTTAAAGAGAGTGTCGGGCACCATTTTGAATTTTCCAATACATCGGTAAACACTACTGCGCATGTTTCGAAAATAATCGCGTAAAAAAGTTCTTCAGTTCTTTGCATTCTTCAATTTCTTGGCATATTCAATAGTATTCTGCTTTAAAAATAAAAAAAAAAACGGAAAAAAATTGCAGATGTGATGTGTGCATCTCATTCTGGCGAAAAAAAAGGGCTAGATTGCGAAATCTGGCCTAAAATGGAGGTATTCTGCTAGGTACATTTCCAAAATGGGCACGTTGACGTCGTCGTGATAAATAATTGTTTTTCGCTGTAAAAAAAAAAAAAAACTACTTGATCAAATGAAGTGAAATTTTTTTTCGAAGAACTTCAGTCTATAACAGGTACGTACAAAAAATTTTTTTTTTCAATATTTCCATTTTTTAATGTCGTCATTAAACTGTATAAGTACCACTTTATTATATGAACAGTGTTAGCGCCGTAGCAGCGGTACGGCGTATCGCCGAGACATTAAAACGGATGAATAAAAAAACGTTTCAGTTAAGCATACCCACGCAAATTCTGTTGAAGTAAAAGCACCTCTGCGAACGTAGTTCAAGGCTATATATCACTTTCTATCCAATCATCACTCAATGAAAACAACTTTCCTAGAATCTTTTTTCTGACAGTCTCCGCTGAAGTCGGCCAAACCCAGTGTTGCCAATTTAGTGGTTTTCCCGCTAGATCTTGAGATTTTGTTTGCAATCTAGCGGGGAAAATTTTGATCTCGCGGATAGCGGTTTTTTTTCTTGAAAATCTGGAGGTATTTGACACCACACACCCGCAATTTTAGATTTAAAAAATGTGGTTGTAAATACTTCAAAACATAAACTAAACTCATTCATGTAGCTAGAAAATTAGCATTTATTTATTGCCTTTGGTGACAATTATTTAACTATTTTTGTTTTTCACCATTTTTTTTTTTTTTCGGTTAACCATTTGTAAAACTTGCTATAAAATCGATTTTTCCGATTTTCGGTAAAAATGTCACGTAATGGATAAATAAGAAAAAATAAAAAACGAGAAAATATAGATGAATATCTCGGTTATTAAAAGGGTCAACAACGAATAAATAATTTAAATCTTCTTTGATCAAGAAGCTTCACCTGGCGATAGTTTAGTGAAACGCACTAAAAAAGAGGGCCGCCGTCCGTATACTGCAGAAGTGCTTTTTTTATTTCGTGAACACAGTGTTAAAACTAAATTAATTTTTCTATATTTTTCTTACATTAGGCACCGCCAAAACTGGGGGGGGGGCAGATAAGTACTTTTTGACGGACCGTCTTTTTAAAAATCTACCAAAAATCAGGTAATTATCCAATCAATACGAAATTTTCAGCGATTATTAAGAGAAGAATGAACTTTATAACAGTGTACTTATTTTTCATAAACGATATATATATATATATATATATATATATATTTTTTTTTTTTGCTTACACCCCCCCCCTTGTTTTGGAGGGGGGTACCAAATATGCTTAAAATAATCATCTGAAACTGAACAAAACATATTCCGTTGTTGTAAGGAACAGGATTATAGATTAAAAAAAAAAAAAAAAAAATTGTTTACATACCTTATTTTGACGTCTGAATATCAGAACTTTGATTGTGTTTAATTATTCCACTTTTGACTTTTGGAGTGTGAAATTCGGTGAGTATGTTAAGTAAAATAATTAATTTAAGTTAAGCAACAAAAAAAAATTTTTTTTAATATTTATATGAAAAAAAGCCATTTTAAAATCTTTGATAAATAAATTAATAATTTTTTTTTAGCGAGCCGAATAATGCATGACCATTATTAAACAGGGAATGCTTTGAAGAATCGATACAAAATAAAAATCGATAAATATTGTGCCCTTTGTGTTAAAAATATCATCAGTTTTTCGATCCCGTTTGATAACGTTTGCTGCCTTTCGACTACGGTGGACCATACGCGCTGAAATAATTTTGTGGGATCTCCGTGACTGCCAAAACCGGTGCAAGCGTGAATCAGTACAGTAGTACCAAGAACGTCTTCATAACGAAGGGCACGGTAGTACCCAATTTTGGTTGGTCACACTCACATAGAAACGAGACGCTTCTCTTTTCATTGCGAGACAAAATTATGGATGGTAAATAAAAATTTATTATTATTTTTATTATTACACGTGTTTATTTTTATTTTACCGAAACTATAGCGGATTTTTTTTCGTCCGTCTGCCATAAACGAAACTTTACAGTGAAAAATTAATTTTAAACTAGAAACAGTACTTTTTTTTATACTGCGAAAAATACGCACCGTAAAAAAAAAAAAAAATGGTTAAACCTTCTTCATTGAATTATTAGGTGAAAGTGCAGAATAGTTGAACCCCCCCCATGTTAAGAATGGCTTTCTAAATAAAGTTATTTTAGTATGGCCCGTACACTTGCAGCCTCAGGGTTGCTTATGTAGTTTATTTTAATTTTTATTCTGCTATAAATCCCCCCCCCCCATTTGGGGGAGCCTAACCCCCCCCACACACACACACACATACACATTAAAAACCAAACTCATCAAAATGGTCCCCCATCTGGTACTGGCCAGCCTCGAGGTTGCTTATGTAGTCAAAAAACCCTCGTTCAATGAAGGAGAAATCTTTCTAGACTGGGTCAATTTTAATTTTTATTCTGCTTTAACCCCCCCCCTTCCATTTTTGGGAGCCTAACCCCCACACATACACATTAAAAACCAAATTCATCAAAATGGTCACCCATCTGGTGCTGGACTGCTGGACAGCCTCAGCGTTAATAATACATTGAAATTTCCCTCACTGAAAAATAAGTTTTTTTGTGCAAGTTTGGTCTTCCGTAGTTTGCTTTTTATCAACTACAAGCATAAATAGTAACGTAAACACTATCAAATCGATGCGAAGTAACTGGTTGCCTATATGAATAAGTGGAATTATTTGAAATCCAGGTACTTATAATATTTTTGCATATTCTCATAGAAAATAACCCTAAAATCTTAGTTAGACTAAAAATAAACAACTTAATTCTTTCAAAAACCTTCTTTTTTTTTTTAAATATTTATATACGCTTTGTGCAGCAGTGCAGCTGCAGGACTGCAGGAGGACAAAAAATGTCAATTGTTAACTTTTGGGAAATTTTAACATTTAAAATTTAATTAAAAATAATAGAAAAAGTTTTACATTATTCAGCTTTCTATATGATAAAATTCAGGATTTTATTTTTCTGGGAAAAAAAAAGTTACTCAGAAATCATGGATTTTAATAAATGTAATTTCGTTTTAAAAAACAACAACAACTTGATTTTTCGGCCATTTTTGGCGGTGCCTAGGATGAATTTAGGAAAACTCGTCCCGGGAAAACTCGTCTCGGGAAAACTCGACCCCGGAAAACTCGTCCCCTTTCGCTAGGTAGGAAAACTGG
Organism: Euprymna scolopes; assembly: GCF_053919585.1. Classification (NCBI taxonomy): domain Eukaryota; kingdom Metazoa; phylum Mollusca; class Cephalopoda; order Sepiida; family Sepiolidae; genus Euprymna; species Euprymna scolopes. The sequence goes on along the minus strand of NC_136490.1, from coordinate 26,333,102 downwards.
TCCCTTATTAAATAAATATCGATTACAAAAACATTTTATGATCGTTCTTGAAGGAGATATTGTTTTTTTAAAATAGACTATAGCCCCCATAATATTTTTTAAAAATATTTTGGGTTTGTATTACTGTACACATAGATTAATAAACTAGACAAAATACTATTAAAAAACCACCGAATATATATATATGTCAAGTTATGTCACGGTAACATATATTGAGCAAATTTCTAACAGTATTTTGTCTAGTTTATTATTTATTACACCTTTTTACGAACTTACCGTGTTAAAGAGAGTCGGCCGCCATTTTAAATTTTCCAATACATCGGTAAACACTGTATGCTTTTCGAGCTGAATAAACATGTTAAATTGAATAAAAACACGAAAATTATATCCAGTTTGGTAGAAAAGTAATTTATCTTGCCTTTGATAACATTTATTTGTTATATATTTGTTTTTTGACAACTTTTTCGAATCTATGTGTACAGTAATACAAACCCCCACTAAGAACTTAACCAGTTAGGTAGAAAACGGACACTTAGAAAATCGATTTTATTTTAAAAAAAAAAAAAAAAAAACATTAAACAAGTAAAAATATTTTTTTTTTTTTTTTTTTTAATATTATGGGGGTTATAGTCTATTTTAAAAAACAATATCTCCTTCAAGAACGATCATAAAATGTGTTTTCAATCGACATTTATTCAATAAGGGACCAGTTTTCCTACCTAGCGAAAGAGGACGAGTTTTCCCGAGACGGGTTTCCCCGAGACGAGTTTTCCCGGGACGAGTTTTCCTAAATTCAAAAACTATATCTCCCTCCGAAAAACAACCAACAAAAAATGAAATAAAAAAGATTCTTGATAAACGAAAGCGGAGTTTTCAATAAAATTGATTAATAAATTTATTTAGTGATTACTTATTCTCTTAATGATTGATTTTAGAATTTTGAAGTAAAAATTAAAAATGAGTTAACGAGAGATTGTTAGCACATGGCATCTCTCGCGCCAAAAAAATATTTCGCTTTTGATTTATTAGTTAATTTTTGCAAAATTTGACAGGACGACAATAAATGTTGATAATTGATAACATTATAATTTTAAATAACGGCTGAGTGCATTTGGTATGAGAGAAAGCAAAAACATAACAAAAAAAAAATCTATCATAATTAAAAAACCAAACCAAAAAAGTAACGAAGAATCGAATAATCGCTCCCTGTTTTTTAATTTTTTGTTTTGTTTTTTTATTATTGTTTTTATTACTCCAAAATACATCGTTAAAATAAGAACAAAAAAAAATTTGTAATTAACTTTGTATGAAAATAATAAACGCTTTAAAATAAGTGAAATCACTAAGAACTTAGCCAGTTAGGGAGAAAACGGACACTTAGAAAATCGATTTTATTTAAAAAAAAAAAAAAAAAAAAAACATTAAACAAGTAAAAATATTTTTCAAAAATATTATGGGGGGGGGGGCTATAGTCTATTTTAAAAAAACAATATCTCCTTCAAGAACGATCAAAAAATGTGTTTTCAATCGATATTTATTCAATAAGGGAACAGTTTTCCTACCTAGCGAAAGGAGACGAGTTTTCCGGGCACCGCCTAGGATCAATCTTCAACATTGAAACCGACTTTCCCAAACTTCGGTTAGGATTACGTTAGAATTGGGATTTAAAAGACCAGTTCGCTTCAAATTCTGTAGTAGTTTTATTTATTTTTATTTTTTTTGTAGTAGTCAATAAAAGAAATTTATTTAATGACAAGAAATATAAAAATAATAATCAATTTTATCGAAAATTAGATATATCCTCGTTGTTCAAGAGTTTTTTTTTTAAAGGGCTAACTCCTCCCCTAAAATTATATTTAAAAAAATATATATATTAAAATGTTTAATGTTCTTTAACCCCCTCCCCCTCCAAAAAAATCGATTTTTATAAGTTATAAACACGCTTTGGACTACTGTTCTCAATCTTGAGTCTTCCTATTTACTGGCCTTCCATAAAAGGCAAAGTTAGACATAAGGCCGTTTTTTAATGTGGGGAACATCCAGCTCCCCCAAAACGGGAACTTTGGATCAGAACAAAAATAAAAATTGCCTCAGTCTAGAAGGATTTCTCCTTCATTGAAAGAGAGAATAGGTGAAGTGAAGTTGAAGTCCAATCTAAACAAATTCAAAGTCCAAGGGACAGGAAAGTGGTTCGATCAGTACACACACAGACACGGTGACACGCCACCAACACTAACCAGCGTACACAAATTACCAACCGGCCGTTCTTTCCTCACTCCTTGCCTTCCAAAACGACCTGAATTTATAGTTGTCGAAGACCAACTGATTTGCATATATGCACGAGATTTTGCGAGAGTTTCCGAGATCATACCATTACAAAACACCGTCGGTGCCATCTTGGAATTATTTTCTTATCCTAGCTTCGCAGCGATGACAAAGCACACACGCACACCTAGGTCGTTTGAACAGTAAGCCCTCATTTTCACAGCTTTCACCACACTCCCCCCTGATATCATTATCACAGGGGGCAGGGAGGCGGCGACCTCCTTCTTCAGGTGCTTCTACGGAGGGGCAGACAGGGAGCTGAGCTCCCGCCCGCAGTCTGGGGATCAGTGAACCGGAGGCTGCTAACTTCAGTGCTATCGTCGTCTGATGAAGCCGGCGTATACCAGAATGATGGTTCACTGGTCGTGGAACTTGTTTCACTTTCGTCACCAAGTGGCGGCTGCACCTGTGATGCCGCTTGCAGGACCTGACGTGTCGGGGCACCCCATCAGTCCGCATGGCTTGCGGGCTGATCACCTCGGTAACACGCCCGGTTCCATAGCGCGTGGTGCATCTGCCACGGGTGTTCTTAACCCAGACGTTGATACTATCTCATGTCACCTCTGGCTCAGGTAGAGGGCTGGCCTCTAACACTTTAACCCTGACATGGTACCGGTGCAGCGCCTCAGCCGGCGTTGTAGAGGGCGAGACATCGTCCTTAGGGGTGACGTTGTACCAGTATAGCGCTTCAGGCACTGTACACCACTACCTAGCTGCAATGGTCTTGATGGCCCGGTGGTTTCGTTCCACGATCCCGTTCCCGCTAGGCACATGGACGCACCGAAATCGTAGTCGTACACCCCAGTTGTCTGTGAACTGCTTGAACTGCCCGCTAGCAAAAGCGGTGCCGTTGTCGGTCAGTATTTCGGAAGGAGGGCCACGCTCAAGGAAGACACTTTCCAGTTCCCGGACAACGGCGGCCTCATCCTGTCGGCGAAGTGGCCGCCACAACGCAAACCTAGACAGTCCACAGTCAATCATCGTCAAAAAATCCCCGCCGTTGTGGTGGGTCACGTCCACCGCGAGCCTGTCCCAATTGTTCTTTACGCTCAGTTTTCCCTTCTTCCACCGGGCAGGCACCGGATCGATCGACTTTCAGGTTTCACAACTCCTCACCACTGATTCTACCTCCTTCCTTGACACACAGGGGTCGACCAGTCTAGCGAAGTAGAGAGTTCGGTTTACACCGGGGTGCCCACTCTGGCAATGGACGTCAGCAACATTGTCTGGTTTGAATCAACGCCCCACCGCGGCGCAATTCACAGATACCGGTTCTTTCATTTCTTTCGGCAGGTCCAGCCAATGGCGCGGCACTCTGGTCTGCCGATCCGTGTGATTCTGACACGACTGTACTAGCATCACATCCACGACCAGGTTGTATTCCTTGATGGTTTCGGTTAGGGGAGCAAGCCGCCTCCGTATGAGCATTTCACCTGATGCCTTCGTCGCCAATCATGCCTTTCCACTCAAGGCATCGGTCGTCCACCGATACACACATGTGGAGTCTGTAACGATGTGCAGGACTCTGGCCTGCCACTGTAGCGCCAGGTTGACTCCCTTTACTGTGGCATCTAGTTCAGCCAGGTTGATGTGCCTGGCGTCATTTTCTGGCCGAAGCCAGCAGGCATCTTCCACGATAGATCCGTTGACCGCCAGAGCAACACCGAGGGTGAGCGAGCTGGCGTCCACCCAAACCGTAAACTTGCTCCCGTCGACGCAGCATTTCCCTCCCACCGGATCGTCCTCGGAGACTCTGGTCAAAGTCTCCTCTAGCATTTTCCGCAGGGCGGGGTCGCGCAGCTCATCGTCCCACCAGGTGGACATGGAAGTCGTTCGTCGCTTTATGGCTGCCACCGCCACCCGGAGCCACTCACACACGGGGAAGTGGCCCACCAGTTTCCCACAGATGGAGAAGACGCACCGACGCATGACGCTAGTTGGGACTTCTGGGACGTCACCACCTCTTCCCCAGCGGAGTCCATCTGCGCTGCCGCTCACGCGCAGGCCAAGCACCTTTGTCCCATCTCGCAGTCGCTCCGGCTCCTTGCACGTTAGCCCGAAGCTTTCGAAGTGTTATTTAACCTTCTGTGCAGGCATGAGGCTCTCGATCACGTAGATGTCATCGATATATGATGATGTCGCTTGTTGCACGGCTTCGTCCTGACAGCGGATCGCCTGCATGATTGCCGTCATGATGTTTGGAGCCACGTTCTGGCCGAACCCTAGCCTCGTCAATCAATAACATGTCCCTTTAATCTTGACCGTCTGGTACAGCCACAGCGATTTTTCGACGCTTATCTGCAAGTAAGCTCTTCGCAAATCCAATATTGCTGTGTCCGCCCCTTGTTGCCGGCACTCTCTCAGTTTGTGTGCACAGACGTCTGCACCCGCCGTGTGCGGGTTAACGTGCTCGTTGAGTTCCCGGTAGTCCATGACAGGTCGGACTTTTTGTTTGTTCTCCTGCCTGATAGCTATCAGGAGAATCAACCCCTTTGGGGGCCCAAGTTCATCTTCCGGGTACGGGACCAGCCAGCCATTGTCCTTCCAAACCTGGAGTTCTTTCTCGTACTGCCTCCTAAGATGTGCGGGAGGAGGATACTCCGCTAGCCGATTCCGCAAGGACACTGGTGGCTGGTCACCCAACCACTTCCAGGACACGGTCCAGGCGTTTGTGCCCCTATAGTATTTTGCGTGGAAGTCGGGTTCATCAAGAGTGATGGCTGCGCAGACCGGTGTCTTAAGTTGGGAGAACCTTACATCACTGGCGTCGTTTATGGTGATTCCGCCTAGCCGTGTAATGGAATCTATTCCAAGAAGAAGGTCATACCCCAGTAGTTCCCCGTCGACCACCAACGCCTTCACAGCCACCGGGGGGCCACTGCCAACTGCTTACGTAGACCTCGTTCACCCCTCACACATCACACATCAGCGAACCTCTGCCAATGGTTAGTACCGGGACCTTCCGCTCCTTCCATGCGATGCAACATCCCTTGCGTATCAGGGTTTGGGTGCACCCAGTATCAACCAGCGCTGATCGTTTGCGCCCGTCAACATTCACGATTACTTCAGGAAGCGCCTTGTTCACAGCCGCTTTGGGGAGGGTGTTGGCGCCGCGGCTTCCTCCCCCTGCTCGTTTCTCGGATACGCCCGAGCTAAATGGCCTGGCTTGCCGCAACGGTAACAACGCACCCGCTTCTGTGCTAATCCGGGGCGTGCTTCACGTCACTCCTACAATCCTTGGCGAAATGGTTGGGGCCGCCACATTTATAGGATCGTCGGCCCTCTACAGGCGATTCCAATGCCTCAACTGCTGCCGAGACTGGCTCCTTGTCGTCCTTTATGATGTTTCGGGCTCTAGCCAATAGCTCCTCTAATCCAAGCTCATTGAACATCGATGATGCCCGCAGCAGTCGACTGGCGCTTTCCGGGAGCCAGACAGGAAAGCTCATGCCAGTATACAGTTGCTTGCACCCCCGAAGGGGGCGGCAAGCTTCTTCAGGTCGGCCAGATAGACATCCACCGTCTCCCCTGGCCCAAGCCAGAAAATTGCCGCCAGGCAACAAAAGGGTCCGCTCCAAATGCTCCGTACAACGTCTCTTTAATTTGTTCCATAGTCGCGTCATCCCCGAGCTGCTGATACACGGCATAGGCCCCCTTGGTGAGCCTAAGCAGGATGACTATAGCTGGGTCTTTTATCTTGCACAACCGGCAAACGCGTTCGGCTTTCTCTAGCCATTCGACCACCAAAGGTCCGGGGAGCTGTCAAATTCTGGGATCAATTTCAGGTCGAACTTGTCCATACCGGAGATATCTGCCGAAATAGCTTGAAGTTGAAGTCCAATCTAAACAAATTCAAAGTCCAAGGGACAGGAAAGCGGTTCGATCAGTACACACACAGACACGGTCACCCGCCACCAACATGAACCAACGTATACAATTAGTAACCGGCCGTTCTTTCCTCACTCCTTGCCTTCCAAAACGACCTGAATTTATAGTTGTCGAAGACCAACTGATTTGCATATATGCACGAGATTTTGCGAGAGTTTCCGAGATCATACTATTACAAAATGCCATCGGCGCCATCTTGGAATTATTTTCTTATCCTAGCTTCGCAGCGATGACAAAGCACACACGCACACCTAGGTCGTTTGAACAGTAAGCCCTCATTTTCACAGCTTTCGTCACATATAGCATCAGAACAGATATTACACTTTGTTATTCTTGTTGCAGGAGGAACTAATCTCAGGTTACACCGCTAGTGTAACGTCCCTTGGCGGTGACAGGCCTATATTGTAGATAATGGCATGAGACTAAAATAAGATGCCAGTAAACCAAGTGTACGCGTTGTGTTGTTTTTATTAATGGGAATCCGCATGTAAAGATAATGAAACATGTTGGCAGCGGTCGGATGAACAGAGTTCCAAGGAAGAATACAAAATGGAAAATGTATTGTAAGAAAAATAAACGAAGATAAGTAATGTTCGATTTATTGTTTTACATTGCACACAGACACACACACACACACACACACAAAAAAAGAAAGTTTGTTTTGCTTTATCTGGTCATTGTGATCTATTTGCGTTTAAATAATATGAAAAAAGTTTAAACCAATTTAATCGGCCATCAGGGGGCATGCTATCATAAAAAACCTTGACACTTCCAAAGCATGTGGACCCGACCTCATCCCAGCTGTGCTATTAAAAAAGTGCTCAGCCGAAGTAGCTCCAGTTCTCTCCAAACTCTACAACAAATGCCTTAATGAATCTTGCTTTCCGAGCTGCTGGAAAACTGCTTCTGTGGTACCAGTATTCAAGAATTCTGGCGAAAGAACTGACCCATTAAATTATCGCCCTATTAGCCTCCTCCCACTTTTTGCCAAAATATTTGAGACCTTAATTAACCATGCTCTAGTCCAGCACCTTACAGATGCTAAACTTCTGACCGACCATCAATATGGATTTAGACAAGCCCGTTCCACGGCAGACATCCTCACTGTAATCTCTGAACGCATATACCATTCACTGGACAAAGCGGGAGAGGGCAGAGCGGTAGCTCTAGATATATCTAAGGCTTTTGACAGGGTATGGCATGAGGGTCTCCTCAGGAAGATTAGATCTTACGGTATCACTGGTAGAATACTTAACATAATTAAATCCTTCTTAGATAAGAGAAAAATCCAGGTTGTCCTCGACGGTCGTACGTCTAAACAATATAATATAAATGCGGGAGTGCCCCAGGGATCTATCCTTGGTCCTCTGCTGTTCCTGATATTCATAAATGACCTCCCCGATAAAATTGCCTCTGAGATGGGTATATATGCTGATGACACCACACTCTATAGCAGGCACGACAGGAAAACAAATGAACATATATCTAAAGTAATGGCAGAAACACTAGAGGATGACCTCAAATCAGTAGTGGAATGGGGACAAAAATGGATGGTAACGTTCAATGCCACCAAGACAAAACTGGTTCCATTCAATAATTACAGGAAACCTTCTCTACCACCTATAGCAATGGCCAACAACTCTTTAGCTGAGAGTACGTCTTTCAAGCTCCTTGGCCTAACGTTCACAGGAAACATGAGCTGGAACAATTACATCGAGGGCATTGCCAGGGCCGCTGCGAGGAAGGTGGGCTCTCTCTACCGTGCTAGAAAACTTCTAACACCCAAAAGTATCCTGTACCTCTATAAGGCCACTATTCGCCCATGTATGGAGTATTGCTGTCATATTTGGGCCGGTGCATCGGCTACTAGTCTCTCTCTCCTTGACAGGGTTCAAAAGAGAGTCACAAATCTGATAGGCCCTAAACTGGCATCAAAACTTCAGCCTCTGTCCCATCGTCGAAACGTTGCATCCCTCTGCCTGTTCTACAAGTATTATAATGGTGAATGCTCTGAAGAACTGCAAGCACTTGTGCCCCCACGACGTGAACACCCTCGACAGACCCGACAAGCTGCAAAATCCCACCCCCACACTGTAGAGATCCCTAGATGTAAAAGATCGTTCTACTCCAGTAGTTTCTTCCCCAGAACTGCTAGACTTTGGAATTCCATTCCAGGTCACTGCTTCCCCAACTGTACTGACATGCATAAGTTCAAGTGCAACGTGAACCAACATCTCGCTGCCCTAATCCCTACATAGTGCCCCAGTAGATGTTTCCCCTGATAGTAGCCCCCTACACCAAAGTGGCAATGTGCCTTGTTTGGGGTGAAAATGTAATAAAAAAAAAAAAATAATAATAAAACAAGATTGTATTGAAAAAAAAAAGTGTTCGAACTTAACATGGAAGAGATAAATAGACCAGTGGAAGTGTATAGAAAATAATCTGTCAGCGAACTGGAAGCTGTTTAAATTAAGATGGAATAACTATGTTATCATCACATATCTAGCGAGACAGCCAGTACCATACCAAATGGCGATGTTGCTGCATACACTTGAAGACGAAGCGTTAAATGTATATTATGGGTTTCAATTTCGGACTCCGGAAGAAGAGAGAACACCCAATGAAATTCTCCAAGCGTTCGATAAGTATGCCATAGGAGAAATTAATGAGACATACGAACAATATATCTTCCACACAAGAAAACAGGGAGAAGGTGAAACAGTGGAAGCATTTATCACTACACTACGTACGTTGATAAAGACATGCAATTTCTGTGAGAATTGCGTCTCTTCCATACTACGAGACCAGATAATTCTTGGCGTATACAGGCGCCACACCCAAGCAGAATTGCTTAAAATGAGACAATTGGACTTACAGAGGTGCATAGACATATGCAAACTATCGAAAAATGCAACGCTCCAGTCTAGAATTCTGAGACCCGAGACATTTAACAGAGTGGACTTGAAACCTAAGGGAAGGCCAACAACCACAGAAAGTAACAGAGTGTGTAGGGCATGTGCATTGCGACATGAACCCGGAAAAGAGTTTTGTTCAGCTTTTGGGAAGACGTGTTTCAAATGCAATGGAAAGCACCACTTTGCAAAAAGATGCAAATCAAGAAAAAAGAATATTCGGTTTGTTGGAAAACAAGATGATAGCAATAGCAGTAGTGATGGTTCAGACTATGGACACGTGGACAGTGTGACACGAAAGAAGGAATCAATTCCATCAGACCTGAAGTGATAAAAGCAGAAATGATGGTCAAAGGAAAGCCGGTTGTTTTTCAGCTAGATAGTGGAGCCTCAGTGAACATCCTGAACGAGAAACATGTGGCGGAAAAAACACTTGAGCAGTCCAATAAGACCCTTGTCATGTGGAACGGGTCACAAATGAAACCGTTAGGAGAATGTCGGATAAAAATGATAAACCCAAAAACTGGACTCAAGTATGCAGTGAAGTTTGTCATTGTAAAGGAAGACTTCCATCCACTACTTGGAGCAAATGCATTCCAGCAAATGGCACTCATTAGTGTGAACAATGACAAATTTAAGAGGGTTGCAAACATATCTACAAAAGACAGCAGCCACCACCTGGAGAGCATCATATCCGAATTTCAGGATGTATTCCAGGAAAAATTGGGTACGTTACCTGGAGAGGTTCATCTGGAGGTGAACTCCAACGTAACACTACATGTTGCAGTGGCTTGAAGAATACCAGTGGCTATCAAGGTAAAAGTAAAAGCCGAATTAGAAAGACTGGTCAAAAAGAAGGTAATTGAACCGGTGAATGAGTCAACACCATGGGTAAGTGCCTTATCACTGGTAATCAAAAAAAATGGAAAGTTACGGATATGTATTGACCCCAGACCATTAAATAAGGCTCTTAAACGGGAGCATTTCCAGTTACCGGTATTGGACGATCTCCTCCCAGAACTTGCTGATAGCAAAGTTTTCTCAACTCTCGATCTAAGGGATGGATTTTGGCACCTGAAGTTAGATGAAGCCAGCAGTCGCTTGACCACTTTTGCCACTCCATATGGTCGGTTTCGATGGAAGTTTTTACCATTTGGAATTGCTCCAGCCCCGGAAATGTTTCAAAGAGAACTATATAATAATGTGGCCAATTTGAAAGGAATCATCAACAAAGCATACAATCTTCTAGTGGTTGGGATTGGTAAAACGATGGAAGAAGCAACAGAGGACCATGATAGAAAACTCAGAAGGCTGTTGCAAAGATGTCGTGATCGTGGGATGTGATTGAATGCTGAGAAAATGAATTTACGGCAAATATATGTATTATTCCTGGGTCACAGGATAACCAGTGAGGGTTTACTTCCAGATCCTGAGAAAATAAAAGCCATAAAAGATATGCCACAGCTAACAGACATTAAGGAAGTGCAACGATTGGGAGGATTCGTGAATTATTTGGCAAAGTTTCTGCTCCACATCTCTGATGTGATGGCTCCAATTCGCAACTTAACAAAGGTGGATGTGCCATGGACATGGTCTCAGACCCATAAAGAAGCACCAGTATTGAGGATACTATGACTCCCAACAAACCATTGGTAATCCAATGTGATGCAAGTGAGAAAGGAATGGGGGCCGCATTGCTACAAGAAGGTCAATCCTTAGCATATATTAGCCCAGCACTTACAGACACAGAAACCCGATATGCACAGATTAAGAAAGAACTATTGGCAGTGGTTTATGCCTGTGAACGGTTTCACCAATACACATTTGGTCAACAGGTTACAGTACTGACTGATCATTAACCATTAGAAGCAATAATGAAAAAGGAATTGGGGAAATGCCCAAAGTGACTGCAAAATATGTTAATGCGGTTGCAAGTTTACAATGTGATTGTTCTATACCATCCTGGTAAGATGTTCCTAGCAGACACATTATCAAGGGCATACATTCATAGAGTGAGCAATGAATGTATCAATGATGATGATGATGTTCAAGAAACAGAATATATTCCAGTAATAGAGGGAAGGTTGCTTGAATTGCGCTCAGCCACAAAAGACAGATGTATGCAGATGTTACAGCAAGTAATTGTGGAAGGATGGCCAGAAGACAAAGTACATCTTGACTCGGAGGTGAGACCATATTTCAGCATGCGGAAAGAAATGACGGTACAAGATGGATTAATAATCAGAAAAAAACGAGTAGTAGTACCAACAACACAGCGAGCAGGGTTAAAAGACAAATTGCATTCCACACACCTAGGGGTCGAAGGATGCTGCAGAAGAGCAAGAGAATGCTTGTACTGGCCAAATGTGAACAGTGACATCAGAGACTTTTGTTTCAAAATGCCCAACGTGCAGGAAATATGAGATAGCCAATCCTACAGAGCCGTTAATGGTTCATGCAATTCCGGAGAGACCCTGGGAAAAAGTAGGAGTAGATCTCTTTAGTTTTGCAGATAGGGACTATCTCTGCACCATTGATTATATGAGTAATTTCTGGGAAATTGACAATCTCCCGACTACACAAGCTAGAACGGTGATCACTAAGCTTAAGCACCATTTTGCACAATGTGGGATACCAGATCAGGTGGTCACTGATAATGGACCATAGTTTAGTAGTCAAGAATTCTCCACCTTTGCAAGAAATTGGTGTTTTGCACATACACCCGTCAGTCCTTACAATAGCAAGGCAAATGGAAAAGTAGAATCTGCTGTAAAGATGGCAAAGAACCTTTTCCGGAAATCAATGGAAGATAAGGCTGATCTATACCTAGCAATGCTGGTGTGTGAAAGTTTTAGGCAGACATACATACATACACACACATACATACACACATACACACATAAATACATTTAAACAGAGGTGCGATTTATATAATAGACTAGCCTGGGCGTTACCCAGGTGTGTTGAGCAAAAAAAAAAAAGTAGTAGTAAGCAGGTAAGCTCAAACTCTAACCCAAACCGGAAGTGACATATGTTTAAATTAAGGTTAGTCAATCGAAAAGAGGGAATGACTTTCGAAAATATTGCCGAAAAAAGCGATCCCTCCCTGTAGTTGAGGGTGAGGGAATTAATGTTTTTAGCCAATTTTATTCCTCTCAAATTTCGGGAATTCTCGCGGTTAGTCTCGCCCTCTTTCCCATAAAACCAACCATGTCTACCGCTTCTTCTTCCTTGACAGCAAACAGAACAGACTTTCTGTCTTTTGGAGGTGAGTGCATTAGAAGAATTACTACTACACTCTCCCCAATCCTATGATCACACATGAAACACTCGGGTGGTGGTCTTTTGTGCCTTGTGCTTCTTCATGACAGAACACTCATTGTGTCTTCATCAGGAATAGTTCCAACACTTACTGTGCCTTCATCTGGAATGTCATTGACTAAGTTGTCATCTTCACCCACACTGGGTGTCCGCTCACCCAGTATCTCATTGATGGTCACAAATCTCTCACTACCATTTTCCAAAGACGTGTCAGAGCAGGCCATTGGTGGGCCCGGTCCTACTATAGGTCACAGGTCTCCCACATGGTGTGGTATTCCATTGACCAATATATTTTGCATACTCGTATTTCCAGTCACACGTCCCACTCCATACTTTGTAGTACATCCTCTGAGTGGACCTTTTACCCACACTTCGTCACCCATTTTGTAGACAGTTTGCTGTTGATTAGCTATCGGTGTTATTCTGTCAATTCCTTTACGCAGTACCAATGGACCATATTGGCAGGTGCTGTAGCAGAGCAAAAGTTATTCTTTGACATAATGCTGTACCAATATACTGCCTCTGGTATGGTACACTTCTATGACATTGCTTGATGATGCTTTACTGGAAGGAACACATGCACAACAAAATCGAAGTTTGATTCTCCATTCATCCATGAAAACTTTAAACAAGCTTCTCCGAAAAGCAGTGTTATTATCTGTTAGAATCTCTGACAGCAGACCTCATTCATAGAAAATTGTCTTTAGTTGATCAATTATACATTTTTCATCCTAACAAGTGATGCATCGCCAGACAGCAAACCGAGCTGGGCTGCAGTCAATCAATGTAAAAAAATTGGCCCCATCGTAATGAGTGATATCCATCGCTATCCTATGCCAGATGTTTTCAACATTTAAAGTCCGCTTTGACCAGTGTATAAGTGACGGATCGATCGACTAACACTCTTTGCATTTTTTGACGACGATTCTCACAGCAGCCTTGGAAACCCCAGGGTTAATTCGCTTCACAAAGAGTGTCCGCTTCACACCAGGATGACCGCTTTGTTGGTGAACAATTTTGAACTGGTCCAACCCAACAGAGTTCACAGATACAGTGCAGACAGGTTGTACAGGTTCAGTGTTCCTCTTAATTGCATCAACCACCGCTGAGACACTCTCGTCAATTGATCTGCCTTGTTTTGGCTAGATTTGACCAAGACTACATCCATCGACAGTGCATATTCCGTCGCCAGTTTCATTATTGTATCAAGACGCCGTCAGATGAACATCTCACTCGTAGCTTTAGTCTGTACCCTGGCTCTGCTGGTAAGGATGTTCGAGACCCATTTATGGACACATGCGGAATCGTGAATAAGTGCAAGGTGATCATCTTCCAGAGGATTGCCAAGTTCATTCCTTTAGTGATGGCATCGAGTTCTGCTAGGTTTATATGTTGGGAGTCCTTTTCTGGATGTAACCAGCACACATCCTCTATCACAGTCTCATTATATATCAATGACACACCGGTAGCGAGAGAGCTTGCATTGACCCAGACATTCAGAGCTTTGCCTTTGATGCACTGTTTGTCTTGCATGGTATCTTCTTTGTGGAGTCTGGTGAGAATCTCTTTGATCATGGTGTTGAGAGGGGCGTCATTTACTTTGTTGTCCCACCCTGTAGTGATGTCAGATGCTCTCCTGCCACAGCAACACGAAGCCAACCATCCACGGGAAGGTGTCCAACCAACTTGCCACAAAGTGAAAATATATTTCGTTGCGTGACAACATGAGGTATTTCTGGAATCTTGTTCCATCTTCGCCAACACAGAGCATTATCCTCTCCCCAGACCTGCAAACCATGCACTCATGCACCATTTTACAGTTTCTCTGGTTCTTTGCTGAGAAGTCCGAAGCTGCTGAGATGCTCCTTCACATTTCATAAGTATACATCGTCAATATAAGTGAATGTTGCCTGCTGTATATGCTTGTCCTTCATCAGGATAGCATCAACAATGGTTTGCATGATGAATGGTGCTACATTGAGTCCAAACCCCATGTGGGTCAGACAATACCTCTGTCCTTTGATCATTACTGTTTAGTATGGCCACAGTGATTTGTGCACACTTACAGAAAAGTATGTTTTGCGAAGGTCCAACACCGATACATTTGATCCCTCCTGCCGCCATTCTCTCAGTTTTTTGGTGCATATGTCTGCACGGGCCGTAAATGGATCTACATGTTTATTCAACTCCCGATAGTTGAGCACCGGCCTCACCTTTTGTTGTTTCTGCTAAATGACTGTTATTAGTGGAATTAGGCCCTTTGGGGGCCTCAATTCCTTCTCTGGGTACGGAACCAACCATCCATTATTAATCCAGACATGTAGCTCAGCATCATAGTCTCCGTTGGCTTTCACAGGGATCTTATACTCTGGCACTAGATTGTATAATTTTTGTGGTGGCTAATCACTGGAGCACTTCCACGACACATTCCAAGTTTTGGTGCCTTTGTCGAATTCTGCGCGAAAGTCTGGTTGTTCCAACTGAATGGTCACACCCAAAGCAAAAGCTGTTCCAACAAGATGTGCCTTGCCTCCCTTATCAATATGCACAATCCCAAATTTCTTGACATCCATTCTTAGAAGGAGGTCAAACCCCAATGGTTTGCTGTCCACCACCAGTACGTCAGTCTTCAGAAGATTTCTGTTCGCTAATGTTAATGTTATGCTGCCAATATCATGGCTTAACAGACACTTCCATCCTGCCATTAGAATTGCGGTATTCTTCCGTATTTTGGGTTGACATAACGACCAACTTACAACCGACGATGAGCAGCCAGAATCCACCAACACTATCCGATCTAGCCTGTCGATCTTTACCTTTATCATAGGGAGCACCTCCTCTAGTTTATGTTGGGAGAGAGTGGTGCTGGCTTCTCACCCCTTGTCTTGTTTCCTGGACACTTTGATGCCACATGTCCTTGCTTCTTGCATCAATAGCAGTATATCTCTGGAAGCACCCTGCCTGCTTTGCCCCTGGGTTGTCGACAGTCTCTGGCAGAATGACTGGGATCTCCACACTTGTGGCACCGCACTGTAATTGCATTCTGCTGGAGAGGGGTTGAAGGTTAGTCCACAGGTACATGAGGAAGAATTTTGTGTCTCCTGATTGCTGCAGCAATGGGTTCTTCCATTTCTATCTCCTCCGTCATAAGAGCCTGGGCACTCGCAAGAAGGTCATCCATTTGATTCAGGAAGATCCCTGCAACTGTTGCCTAACAGAACTGGGAATCCTGACACGAAAGCGCAACTGAGCTATCGATCAGAGGGGTTTTCTTCTATTAATCATGCAAGGTTCTTCAGGTCACCCAGGTATCCATCAACAGTGTCCCCAGGGCGCAAACGACACAAGACAAACTTGTCATATGCCACAAAAGGATCCTGCACAAAAGCCACAGGGAGGGCTCGTTTTACTTGCTTCAAATTCGCCCTTTGGTCATGGATTAATCTTTGGTATACAGACATCATGCCACCTCTTATCTTATCTTCCAGAGGAAGTCTCGAAATAAAGACGAAACGTTGATGAACACATAATACGGTTTGTTCCTTTTTATTTTCTCTATTTTGTCGGAATACTATTTCCATTACTTTCATCATATATATATATATATATATATATATATATATATATATACATACTTATTACAGAACGAAGATGTCATATTCTAAAAATTATGTAAATAGATCAAATAGTTATTTTAAGTAAGAAAATCAAAATTTACAATTTTTAGCGATTTTACTACTAAATGTATTGAGCATAAGGCTGACCTCAACTTCAATTTGAATTGCCTCCTCCTTGTTTATTTCATCGGATTTCATTATGCTCGACGAAAACACTACAACTTGCTAAGTTGTGAAATTCGATTTTCTTGAATAAAAAAAAAAAAAAAACACAGCGCTTCTACACTATTGGCACGAAATTTCGGAAATCATAATACTAAATTTCACATGAAAACAATGGTATCTACATATTCCTTGTATTTTTAAGATGCTTATATCCAAAAATTATGAAAATCGATAAGGTAGAAAATTATTTATTGAAGAAAATAAAGATAAAATTTGATGAAAACGATCATAAGACACAGAGTTCAAAAGGGAGGTAATTTTCCGTTTTGATTTAAACAAGATGGCGGCAATTTTCATCTGCTACCACAATTAAAGTTGTTGTTTTTTTTTTAATAATATTCAGGATATTCCGACTGCATAATTTGGAAGTTACCATTGTAATTTATTAGAATTGACAAAAAAAAAAAATCAGTTGAAACAATTTTTTTTTTATCTGAAAACTCCATTTATCGACTACAAAATCTCATCCCAATAGTGTAGAAACTGCCAAAAAAAAAAAAAAAAAAAATTTTTGATCAATTTATGTAAATTTTAGAATATGACATCTTTATTCTGTAACGAGTATGTACATTATACAGGCTTTTCTGTATTTTCTTTACTTTTTTAATTGACGCTATAAATGCAAACTTGAATAGCTACCAAAAAAAATTTAACCAATTTTAATGAAATTTTCAGTATTTATTTACGATCACAGAATATAATGAACTCACAATTTTTTTAAAAATTATAGTGAAAATGTACTATTTTATTTAAACAAAAAGCATCTTTACTAAAGTTATAGTTTTAAATACTAAAAAGATAAAGGTGTTTATTTACATAAATGGGCCTATAAACAAATTTTTTTCAAGAAAAATCTTTAAAAATCATTATGATGTACGTACCTGTCACTGCATGAAGATGTCATAGTCTAAAAATCACGTAAATCGATTAAGTATTTTTTATCTAAGAAAATCAAATTTTATGACATATTTTATCAAAAGATTAGTGCAACATCTTTCAAATGATAGGTTAGTAACACCTTTCGGGAATGTAGGATCAACAAAGGCAGACAATTGGCTTAAAAAAACATCTTTCAACCCTTGGAAAATCCCTTAAAATGACCACTTTTGTAGGTTTTCAGGGGCACTGAAAATGAAAATATCATTTATGAATACAATTTAACGTAAAATGAGCATCCACAAGTCATCCTCCCAAATTCTGTATTTACATTTTTGGCAGCCATTTTTTTTTAAATAATTAAATTAAAATTCCAAACGCCATTTATGGTAAAATACCTCCAATACTTTTATTTTTAGCTTTATAGTTTTTGTTTGTCGCACCTGTCGGCCACCTTACATTACGATAACTGACGTAAATGACAAATTCAAAAACAATTATTGTAATTTGCAAACTTGCACAAGAGTGTATATGTATATCTATAATATAAAGCTGAATGTCTGTGTATGTGTCTGGTCACGAATAGGCCACCTTCGTGGCCTTCGGGCCAACTGTTCCGGCAGATACTGCAAGCAAAGACCATATATGGGGGCGACCCCACATATAAGACCTTGGTCAATGTGGGGGGGGGGCAACCCTTCATACCAATTGTCACTATCCAGCTCCTCTACTCCCCGGGGAGTTGGTCCCCATTTCCCCTTCACTCCTCACATTAAAAATCGACCTTGTGCCTAATTTGCTTGGTAGGGGAGCAAATAAATACCTGGTCACGAATAGGCTCCTATATGGTTGACTATTTTAAAAAACTGATTACATATAATGATAGAAGATGTATTGAGACACAGGAATGGGTATGTTTGATCTGGCAGAATGATGATGATTCATTAAAATTGTGGGGTCTGCCTATGCACCTGGTCCACAAAGTATGGAAATAAAAAAATTAATAAAAACGTTTACATGTGTTTTTGATATAGATGTACATAAGAATACTTTGATAAGTGTGTTTTAACTTAAATAGGGATTGTATAATAAAATTGTGGGGTCTGCGTTTGTGCCTGGTCTTCATAGAATGGAAATAGGCACAAACTTTAATAAAGACTTTTCATATCTATCTGCGTAAGTATACTTTGATAATTATGTTTCAGTTTGAAAAAATATGGTATAATAAAATTATGGGGTGTTCGTTCGCGCCTGACCTCCATAGAATGGAAATATGTCACAAAGTTTAACAAGGTCTTTTAATATAGATCCACAAAATATTGTGATAAGTGTTTCAGTGTGAACAGGTATGGTATAATAAATTATGGGGTTTATCTATTTTATTTTTACTTTCATCATATTGTGCTTTGGTTTTCATACCCCCAAATTCAAGGCTATCTCTTTACAACCCTTCCTTGTCATAACCTATCATACTTTCATAAATCAGAGTCCATTTTCTGTAGGCTGTTTTTGAACCCAATCAATGACGGGTACTTTTGCTAGTATATATATATATTTGTATCTATTCTTCAAAGCATTCTCTATTTAATGGTATATTGCCAAAATTAGGCTTTCTAAAATAATTTTTTTAAATTTATTTTTAAAGATTTAAAAGTAGTGTTTTTTTTGTAAAAATAATTAATTTTTATGCTAATCTGAAAGATAATAATCATTGGTACTTGTTTAGTTTAATGAAGAAGTTTAAAAAAATGAAAATATTAAAAAAATTATATTGTACCCGTTATTTTCATAAAAAATTTCACTTAATTTGACCTTTTTTTTTTTTTTTTTTTTTTTTTTTTTTTTTTACAGAGATAAATCAAATTTTAATGAGATGGATCGTATCCCGTCCATCTGTTCTATTTCACAGACGAGGAGGGAGGGGGTGCCTTTAAACGAAAAAGGGATTAACAAAGGAAGAAATGAAAAAGAGATTAAAAAAAAGGACAGAGAAACTGTGTAAAATAAATGAAAAAAACTAAAATATTTATCTAGGTATTTTTTCTGCCCTTGTTTCAAAATAATCTTGTCAAATTTTTACAAACTTTAAGCGGTGATTGAGTTATCTCCCTTGGCGCCATTCCTTCCTTGTCCACAAAATAGGCAAGATGGCCGGTCTACGATCCATCTCATTAAAATTCAATTTTCCTCTGTAAAATCAAAAATAAAAAATCAAGTGAATTTTTTTTATGAGAACTTAATTCCATAACGAGTACGTATAATATAATTTTTTCAATATTTTTATTTTTTAACGTCTTCATTAAACTAAACAAGTACTTTATTATTAACATTCAACCAATTTCATATTTCAGAACTGAAAAGATGAAAAACTAAAACGGGGATTGCAGATGTAAAACCGGTCAAACAAAGAAGAAATAAAGAATTACAATGAAAATTACAAAGTTATAAAATGCTAAGAATGTATGTAGGAAAAAACTATAATATAGAAAAATATATCTTAAAGGTTAATTTAATAGCTATGTAATTTCAAATTTACCATATTTAAATTTGGTCTTATGTTTGCAGTAGGAGATTAGTTTGTTTTTAGAGTTTATTATATTACTACTTTGAGGGGAAGTAATTATAGTTATAGCTTCGGTTGTGCAGATGCGACATGACTGGAGTATAAGACAACTTTTTTTTAGGATAGTCCTTGAGAAGGGGGTATTATTAAAATTAAGCTTTTTAATTAAAGTGGTTAGAGAAGTTCCTTGGTTATTATTAGAATTTTGGTTGTTAAAAGAAGTGTGGTTTGATATTCTTTTCTTTATTAATGCTGAAGTAGCGCCGATATATGTATGTACTTTATTAACAGCTCGAGGTCTGAAATTAATATTAATTTGCTGATTTGTACTGGGGAAATAGTTTAAATTTTGTTCATTGTGATGAACAAAGGGTGGGACAATGGTTGTAGGATGACTGTTTTGGAGGGGATAATATATATATATATATATATATATATATATATATATATATATTTCACTTTAGTTCTAGCTAAGTATCTGCCTCAACATTTCGTCACTCTCCCAACAATTTCTTATATTTTTTCCCCACTCCCTCTGCTTCACTGCTTTTCATTTTTACGCTAGTATGATTTACTCCATACTTGCGGTTTCATTAAATACTTTACAAGCCAAATCCGATTCCACATTTTGCTAACTCCTCTCCTCTGATGAGATGTCAAATATTTCTTTTGAAACTTTGCGGATTAAAGGCAATTCATTTGTTTTTTTAATTCTTGCTAAAGTATTTTTTAACATGTTTTATTAATTTTTTTATATATATATATATTTAATAGTTATTATAGTAAATAATTATGTCAACTTCTTTAAGAAACTCGTTTTTTATCATTAAGCACTTTCAGTTGAAATAAAAAGTCAATCAATTTAGCTCTTATGCGCAGATCATCATATAATGATTAGATCACGCTGAGAGACGTTAAAAAGCATTTAAAGAATAAATGTTTGAAATTCAACAGTATTTCTCGTGGTTAACGGTAGCCGAAAGGATTGGGTCCTTACTAATGAAGCCAGAGATGGCTTCTGTTGTCGGGTTCTGATCTATCGACTGGTGTTAATCATGACAATCTGCACTGATGATTCCCGAAAGGATGAAACACTAGTGTTTGTAGGTATTTAATAATTATTAGTAAATAATTATATATTAAATGAAATTCTGAAATGTTATCAGATTATAGATTGTGTAATGCTGTTAACCTAAAGTCCAAATAAATATAAGTATCAATATTTATAAGACAATCTCAACCAGATAAAGAAAGCTCAATATACGAGATAGAGCAATAATATAAATAAAAAATTCTGAATCAAATTATGTAGATTTACAACAAAATTTATTGTTTGGCAAAGGAGTGCAAAAAATGATAAAGCTTTTTCCTTAATCCATGGATTTTCAATGAATGGCTCATCTCATCAGAGGAAATGTTATTAGCAAAATAGATGTGGGTAATTATATATTTTGCTTATTAGCATATACATCGGAAATTAAATTTAAAATGATAGTGTGAAAAGGATATTTTGTAGTTGAATGAATGAACAGTTGTAAAAATCCAAATCTAGATGAGCCATTTAATGTTGTGCTTACAGAAATTCAAGTGTTCAAAGTTTGACAAAATATTATTTTTGAAAATCACTTTGTTCAATTAATCTTTTAGTCAACTCTCATTAAATTTCTATTTCAACATGTAATCAGTTTCCATTGATTCCAGATCAAAAATGGATAATAAAGGATGTGTGACAGCTATTGTAGTGGGTGCAGGACTCAGAGGAAATATATATGCATCTTATGCTAAGGAAGAACACACCAAATTCAAGGTTAGTAACCTCCCAATCCTATTCCATACCTCTCCTATCTGTTATGTGATAATCCCAGTTTGGCTTATACCACCTTCATCGCAATAGCTCTCCAGCTTTTCCTCCCTCCACCTCTATACTATTTACCCTCTATCCTAGATACTCCAATATTTTTGTTCCTAATGTTTCTATTATAGATTAATTAATAACATTTTGTTAGTTAATTATGAAGTAAATAAAGAAAACATACCTTATTAAAACAAACTTAATATACTCCATCATGGATATACGGACAACTTCATGAAAGGTAACTAATTTGCATATTACTTTGAAAAACGAGTGTTCATTCGGTTGATAAAAGAAAACAAATCAACATTTTTTAGCCTTTAAACACAGACATGACACATCTGTTCATTTACATGGCTACAAAACGAAGAGAGAGGCACACGTCATACACGGGTTCTTATAATTAGTCAAAAGGAAATAACTCTGAGTTATCAGCACAAAACATACAAAGGAAGGTAACTCTTCACAACATTAAAACCCGGCTCAACATTAATAAATTTCTAATACCTATCACTAGATGTCACATTTATTATTTGTTACCTAACACCTCCTCTGATAAGAAGCATTAGGGTTCGAAATACCTAGGTATAAAAAGCATTTATATCCTTTATCCTATTGATGTAATTCCCTTACTGAATCGATTAAATCTATATGCACTAGTATATATTTTTGTATTGACAATTTTTTTTTCTCTTTTGTATCTAAGCGCCACCTTACATGTTGAGCTTTTTATTATTCTGATAAGTTTCCATTTAAAGAATCTGCTAATACTTGAATCTCCTCTTTTCTCTCTTTGACAGAATGGTCATTACTGACTAGCCATGACACTCTTCATGAATCGTCGCCATTGACCCCACTTCTTCACCATTCTGAGCAACTCAACCATGCTAATGTCTGCAAAGTCTTTCACATTGTCTGACATCCTTGTTTTGGGGCTTTCACATCCTCTTTTGACAAAAAAGCAGATCTTTTATTAGGCCGTTTGTTCTGGCCACATGTCCCAAAAATCGCAATTTCCTATTATTGATTCATTGTGTCATCCAAGTCTTTTTTTTTTTTTTACATAGGAATCTCTACTTATCAAGGGTCAGAGACTGCTCGAAGATAAGGGTTAAGAGTGTACAGTAGTCAATTGGACAATATAGTAATCGTTAGTAATGGAAATTCGGTAAATTTGTTAACTTAAGTGGAACGCCTCATCAAGAACTTGTTTACGTTGGACTTGAAGACAATCAGATTGTAGTCTGCTGGAAAGCAGGAAAATGGAAAACAGTTCCACAGGCTTGCACTTCTAAGAAAGAAGCTTTGTTCATGGAATCTACATTTAGGTTTAGGCATAGATAAAGAGGGGGGGGGAATTATTGATGGTGTTTTCAGCTAGACGAGTGTTTCTTGCGAAAGTTTGGCGAGGGGGACCATAGATTGACGCTCAGTCGAGCACTTGCCATGAAAATAATGATAAAGCAAACTCGCAACATCTGTTCTGTAAGATAGAAGTTGCAGGGAAGAGAAAAGAACATCTACGAGGCTACAAAGTCTATTTTGAACTCTATCCATGCAGGACAAGTCCATTCTAGCAGCTCCTGCCCTGATGTGGCAACAGTACTCCATCCTTGGATGTACCTGGCTCTTATATAGAGAGAAAATTGCATCAGCAGTGAGGTATCTACTGGATCGATAGAAGGATCCCACCATTTTTCCAGCGGCCTTGCCAACAGATTTGATGTACATGTTCCATTTCAGATCAGGAGTAAAGGTCAAGCCCAGAAGCTTGTCAAAACATGAGGCCTCCCCAAGACGAGAGCCATTTATTTCAATTGATGTCAGATGGGGATCAGAATGTTGATGATGTGAAGATAGAAGCTTGGTTTTAGATGCATTAAAAGTAACCAACCACTCCTTTCCCCATTGTACCACATGCTCAAGATCAGAGGAGAAAGAATCGCAGAACTTGGTCGTTTACGGTCTTAGATGTGCTAACATAGATGGTAGTGTCATCAGCATAAATGCCTATGAATGATGTAAGGATGTGATTTGGAAGATCATTAATGTAGATCAGGGAAAGAGTTGGGCCCAGGATGAACCCCTGAGGGACTCCAGCATTATTGCTGTGAACTTCTGATTTTTGTCCATCAACTACTACTTTTATGAACCTATCAGAAAGAAATGATTTAATAATTAAGACATTTCCAGCTATACCATAGCTGGAGATCTTGTGAAGTAAACCTTTATGCCATACCCTATCAAAGGCCTTGGATATGTCAAGACCAATTGTCCTAGAAAGGTTGCCTCCGTCGAGATTTGCTATTACTATGAGATATAACTGTAAGCACATCTGCTGTAGATCTAGCAGAACGGAAACCATATTGTGTGTCACTAAGAAGGTTATTTTTGCTGAGATGGTTGATTACTTCTCTATTTAACACAGACTCCAGCAACTTATGACGCAAAGGAGACTTATTTGCCTGAAGTGAGGGGGATGAGCGATCACCTGAATTCTTAAATACAGGGCATACTGATGAAATTTTCCAGGGTGATGGGAAGCAATTCTCCTTAAGACCACATTTAAACAGTTTTGTAAGTATGGGCGTTAGTTCTGGATGAAGTTTTGGTGAAAATGCACTGGGGGACCACCTGAATATTTACCTTTAAGAAGTTGTTGTTTTTTTAATATCCAACTGTTTACAGCTCCAGTCGGATCTGCTGCTTTAAAAAAAAAACATTTAATAGTGTCGTAGACTAGAATTATGTACAATAATAACACGTATAAAAAAACAATGCTTTCGGGTAATAGTTTAATGGCCACCATGTTTCTTGCCATGCAAGACAGCCGGTACACTGCGCATGATTCCCATGATTCCTCCCCCCCCCCCCCCCCCCGACTAAAAAAAAAGAAAAAAAACAAACATTTTTTTTTTGTACAGACTTTTATTTATTTATTTTTCCAAGAAAGGTTTTGGGTTAATATCCCCCCCACCTTTTTTTCTTCTTTCGTTTTTTTTTTTAACACAGAAAGAAAATATTTTGTTCTTAACAAGGAAGAAAAAGTTGAGGTTAATATTATTTATTATTTTTTTTTTTTTCCAAGGAAGGTTTATTGTTTTTATTTCAGGAAAGGAAGTTTTTTTTCTTTTTTTTTTTAACAAGAAATCTCTCCAAGTTCCGACTTGTGTTTGTAAAATGCAGCAGCCTGTAAAAAAAATTTATGCAAAAGTTTTGTCTTGTTTGTCTCACTCCTTATAAATAAATACCTGGCTACGTATTGCTGCATGAATTCTGCTCGAATACCAGGCCGCTTAATCCACTGTTTTATGTCTAGCCACATTCGTTCTACATTTTGTGTGTGGATGCTGGGATCCTGAGGGTCCACAAAATTTTCTGAGTGGTTTATGGTGTAGTGTGGAAAATGCTGGTCGAGGTTAGTGTATGCCTTCCAACAATCACTGAAAATCATTGAGCCCGGAAGGATAAACTTGTGCACCAACGGAATCAGAGTTTTAGCGTCCCGTTTTTCATCTAGGCCAGTCAACGCCGAAAAGCCATATCTAACTAGCCATCCTTCCTCTATTATACTTTCGGCGCACGATAAAGGTTTCATCGATTTCGACAGCTATCCCGTCGCCTCCAATGGGTTCCTGGTTGTTAAGCCAGTCCTCACAGAACTCTGAACAGAAGGACCGCCAATCAACTGAGGAATGGTGTGAAATGTCCAGATTTTTGCGTACTGTCCGATGATTCCACATAGTGCTTAAAAAATGATTGACAAACATTATTACTTTCCACGCTGGCATCCGAGCAATGAATGTTCCTGTGGTTTCGGTGACAGTGAAACCGCAATATTTTTATTTTTTTATTTTCCCACTTTTGTGTAGTGCGTGCACCTCAATATTTGTTTACCTTCTCGAAACGAACACTTATACTTGCATTGCGGACAGGTAATGCTTGTTGGCAAAACACCATGTTTTCTCAAAAATTGCCTGCTCCTGTCTTCTTCTTTGTGAAATGCCTTTACTGTGTCGAAATATTTGTTGCTACAACCGTAGCAGGAATCCACAGTATTGGTATTCATCTTTTTTTGGCACTTGAAGAAAATGTTAAAATAACTTTTTACAGAAATAAAAAAAAAAAAAAAAAAATAATGGAAAGAAATAAATGTATAAAGAACTGTATAAAGAGATAAATTCATGAAAAAAAAAAAACTTTTTTTGCACAGAAAAGAGTGAGAAAATTTTTTTTAGAATTTAATTTTGCGTGGTTTTTTGTTTGCAGTAAATGCTGAAACTGAAGAAAAAGAAATTGTCTGCTACAATCACTGACAATTTCTGCGCATGCGCACCCACTTCACCAGACAACAGGCAAGAAAAAAAAGAAAAAATGGCAAGCAGACATTACTATACTCGTAACCATGGGCTAATGCATGTGTCAGTTTTACTCATAATTCTAGTCCGCGACACTATTAAATGTTTTTTTTTGTTTTTTTTTTAAAAGAAGCAGACCCGACTGGAGCTGTAAACAGTTGGATATTAAAAAAACAATGACTTCTTAAAGGTAAATATTTGGGTGGTCCCCCAATGCACTTTCACCAAAGTTTTTTGAGTACTATAATTGGAATACCATCAGGGCCGGTTGCTTTACTGGAATCAAGGTTTTTGATTAGCTTGGCAACATTACGTACAGATATTTGTATATCACATAGTGTGTTTTCTGATATAGGAGGAAATATTGGGGGTTGGCGGCCTTAGTCGCAAAGAGTAGAATTAGCTGCAAAGTTCTTGGCAAAGAGTTTGGCTCTGTCTGAAGCTGACGAGTTTACCTAAGGTTCATTGATGATAGTTGGGATAGAGCACACGCTTCTGTTCAGAATTCTGTTTGCTATTTGCCAAAACTGGTGGAAACCAAGTCGCTGCTCAGCTACTTTGGACTTGACTGACTGAGCATACAACTCTCTTGCGTTCTTTATTACTTTCTTACAATGGTTGCTGGCAGTCCTGAAAGCGGCTTTAGTCTCCATACATCTACTATGTTGGAAGCAATAGAAAAAGTGATTTCTGTGTGCAATGGCAGCAGCACATTCTGAAGAGAACCATGGCTGGCTGTTAGATTTTTGCTGGAACTTTTTCGAGGTTATGAAACGGTCTATACCTACAATTAACCATTCTGTCAGGTCTGATACTATACTTTTTAAACATGGAATGCAGAGGTAGATCTGACATAGTACTTTGCACCTGCTGATAGGACAGCCTCCTTAGTGGTTAATCCAAAGTTCGAGTTCCTGACTATCAGGTGGATAACGTCAGCCCAGATAAAACGTTTACCTCCAGCACCCTTACTAGTGACATGGCTACAAGGATAGACATAGAAGCAGAAAATTTCTGACATCTCTGGTTACTGTTCGTGCAGAATACTGACAACCTAGAATACAGCTTTTTCTTCTCCCTTTGTCAGAAAAATCACTCATTAAAAAATGAGGACTGAGGGACAAATAAAGAGAAGCGAGAGTAACGGGAGTCTTTGGCATGGTCCAATCTTCTCCAGAACCCATTCGTTTGTATGCTTGTCCACCCAGCTCACGTGAAAAAAGTCTATGGTAGTACCACAATTCAAAAGCAGCAATTTTCCTTTTGTCGACTTTCTGCTCTTCTCTATACCTCCTTGAGAATACCAAGGCTTTCAGGAGTCATTTCTTTGTGCATTCTGAAATGGATCTGTCTTTCCAGATTATGGTTAGCGCAATCATTGCTGTCTCCTCTTTATATATGAATTATCAGATTGCAGAAGATTCATTTGGGAATCTACAGATTAAACTTGATTGATTAATTATTTGATATATCTTCAAATTTAATTGACATTTTAGAGTTGACTATAATCAACATCAGATTGCTGTTTCTTTTGTTCAAACCTTAGGGCGTACACCTTCATGAATTATTTATGTTCAAATTTAATTTTTTTCATTTTGCCAGATCACCGAAGTTAAACAACGATAAGCCTGGCCAGTACCAGATGGGTGACCATTTGGGAAGGCTAAGCGCTGTATGTACCACACCAAGTCATAGAAAATTCCAGGTCGATATCTAAGGATGTGTTTAATTCACTAAGATTACCATGGCTCTACAATTTGGAGAGCAGTCGTCACCGACACTGTTAAAACAGCAGGGACGCAGCATACATGCATTTGTACCGCTTATATATATAACACTAATTCTAATGCTGGGCGACATCAAATTGTCTTGCTGGCAAACTAAGTCAGGTGTGATTGACACTTGTTAAGAACTCCAGATGGTCCCAAATTCCTGCATATCGGAAAAATGAATCTTTCAATAAAGTAGAACTGACAATTAGCGACAAAAGTCTGACTAGCACCGGTGGAAATCTTGGCAGTCAGTCATTTGAAAAATAATGTAAGACAAGTTTTGTGTTTTTATCAGCTTTGACAAGAGATTTCTAGAGGGGAAAAATTGCAAATGACATGTTTACGTTCCCTGGGTCAAAGCATAGCTACCGAGAGAGTAGGCCAATGAACATGACAGCATAACGTCATTTCCTGTTCAACATGTAGGCATAGAAAGTTTCCGGTGTTCAGCCATGTGGCCATAAAAAATATTTTTCGTTGCCTTAGATTGTGCATGTTTTTTATTCTCCTAAAGAGAAAAAACAATTCTCCATTTAGATAATTATATAATTGCAATTATTATAATAATTGCACATTGGGATAATTTTAATCTAACAAAATATAACAGTAAGTGGGTTGTTTTTTTAATTTTTATATCTATTGAAGGAAGTCGAATATTTCATTTTATTTATTTTTTTAAACAGCAAAAACAATTTTTATATGTGAATATTTTTCAGTCTGTTCTTTTATTAATAAATAAAAGTTTTCATTGAGTATTTCCAAATATCTTAAAGTTAGAAGCATTTTTCATGACAGTGTTTTTTTTTTGTTTTTTTTTAAACTAAAATAATTGATTTCAATATTTTAGCACCGGACGTAATTTATTTCTTTGAAATATATTTAAAACTTAAAAGATTGTTTGTTTATTTATTTTATAACATTTTATCCGTAAATAATTAACATGACTGAATGGGAAATAAAATAGGAAATTTTCTATTCTCTCGAACACATTCACTTTATTCTTTAAATTCTTTATTCTCTCAAACACTTTATTCATATGATCACAAATTCATCTTGAAAATTCATAATTGAAGTTTTGATATGAACTAAAAAAAAAAGAGTACATTAAATTTTAGTTAACATATTTTCTTGTTTATCTTATAAATAAATATTGTTTGATATTTGTGCCATGTACTTACCGTGCTGAAATAATAGCGTTATTTAGAAAGCCATTCTTAATAGGAAGAGACTTTTTAACTATTCTGCACTTTCACCTAACAATTTGATAAATAAAAAAAAAAAGATACCAAAAATTCAACTTGAAAATCCTATCTAAAATATAGCATGGTGTGTACACTGCACAAGCACCATTATTATTATTATTATAACAACAACAATAATAAAAAATGGTACTTCATGGGGGAACGTGGACCCTGCGTAAAAAGGGCCAAAAGCATTATTTGAATATGTATGAAAAAATAAATGTAACAAAAAATATTTAGTGTGGGAAATATAAAAATAAATTAAAATGAAAATAAAATAAAAACAAGTACAAAATAATAGTATGAATCAAATTAAATCAAAGAAATAAAATAAAAATTCGAAAAATAAAATAAATGTTTACTATATTTTCTTAGTAGTTATGTGAACTTCATTTCTGTATTCCTGTATTCTGCACTGATATGAAAATGAAGACGATAGTGAAGTATAGAATTTCTAACCATGTAACTGATGAAAATACGCTACACATTTTGATGAAAAACATGGGGGGAAAAACAAACATAGAAGAACAGAAAACCAAAACTTTAAATGTAATTTCTGTATTAAAAGTAATAGTTATTTTAATATTTCAACATATAATCTTGTGAGGGAAAATCCAGCTCCCCAATAAGGGGCACTCTGGATAGGAACAAAAATAAAAATTGTCTCAGTCATGAAGGATTTCTCCTCCGCCGGCCGAGGACAGAAAAGGTGAATTGTAGCATTAGAACAGATACTACTACACTGTGATCTTGTTTCAAAGGGCAAGAATTGTTTGTTTTATGTTCCTTTAATTGTTTGTTCTGTAAATTCATAATTCAGTTTTATCAGTATTAGATTGCATATTGCTTTCAAATTATGTAATTTTACAGAGATAATATTTATATTGAATAAAGTTCAGTTTCATTATTAATCTAATTGGGTTCCTTTCTTTTCTTTTTTAACATGTTTTAATGGTCTTTTTAAAAATGCCATCATATAGTAGCGACAGTAACAGTAAATCTTACCTACATTGCTTGCAGGCATTTTTCTGTTAAGAGGCCTTCTACATCTCGGTGGCCGTGGTCAAAGGCACTGGAGAGGATTATGTACACACGTTAGTGAGGGATCCAACAGAGAAAGACCGAGAACCTGTTTCTTTAGAACAAAGGAAAAGAAAGAGATAGAAAAACTTATGGAGGAGAAGAGAGATATAGGTGGGGAGAGAGAGAAGGATTTCAGTAGAAAGAAAGAAAATAGGAAAAAGGTTCAGAAGAAAAGAGGAAATGGTAATCCCAGTGAGAGAGAGGGGGGGGGCAAATTCATTAAAACCATTTGTTTTAGCAGATAAGAGACTTTGTTTGCTGGCTTTAAAACAACACACATTAGCTTGCCGAAAAGGGCCGAGTAGAATAAGAAACTTTCCCTATGACCGGCCAAATAGACAGATATAAACACAAACCTTGTCTTGAACCTTGCAACAGAAATCAAACTGCTGAAAAAAAAATCCTGCATCCAAAAACATTAGTGTGTTCTAGAATGTGAGAGAAGCTCCAAATTTGACTAATCCTTTTTGTATGAATTACATGTTAAATTGTTTTATGCAAATAATTATTTTTGTTGAGAAAATGATCTGTTTTTTTATCATTGATTGCCTGTTAATTTGAGAGTAACACAGTTGTTTCCAAATCTACCTTGAAACCCAACAAAAGGTAGGAGAGTTCATGCTACGCCAATAAATAAAGGTATATCACACGAAACCGTTTGAAGGGACAAAGAGACTTTATTCTCGAGCATACAGAGCAAACTCAAAACAAAACAGAAAACGTAAACACAAAATGGAAGAGACAGACAATTCCAATAATTATGCTGAGTTATCTCCCTTGACTGATATGCGATCATAATTAAATACTGGCGTGACTTTTTTTTTTTTTTTTTTTTGTCTTTTCTCCTTTCTCCAGATAAGATAATTGCTCATAGAGCCGGTCACAAAGGGCTAGTAACATAGTCTTCCACGAATGATGGTTTTGTCTGGGGGGACGAGCATGTTTTTGTCTATCGACCATCAATGAGATGAGGTGTATTGTGTCTGTTCCATGGGAAGAGTTGACTAGAATCTTAGTCACAATAGGGGGTTGGCTGGTTGGTTGACTGCTTAGTAGTAACCCATTGTCCCTGCTTACAGAGATGGTGGGCTTGGTATGCAAGGGCAGGTTGCTATCTTCCTCATCACTGTCATTTGGATGTTCAAGACATCCTCGGGCTGTTACCTGGATAAGAAGGGACCCTGAAGCAATCATCTTTGTTGACCTTGTATGTACAAGCCCTTAACTGGAAGCCGGCAAACCTTTTGAATGTACATCCATTCATCTTGCTTGGATGAAACTAAGTATCGCTCACGTCCTTTATTTTTTGATAGGTCACTGTGAAGGTACACAATGTCTCCAACATTCACCTCCATACAAGGCCTACATGAGTGGTTGGGAGCTTTAGACCGCTCACTGTAAACATTGTTGGCCTTATGCCTATGATACTGCTCTTCTATAAGATCCGTATCACTGAAGTGGATGTGTTCATTGGTAAACTGGTCCCTGTGATTCAAGATTTCTCTAGGGGACAATCCGAGTGATCCAAACCTACAGTTAAATGTGCAACATGCTACAGAGAGTGAGAGTGTAGAAATCTGCAAACCAGCTGGGTCCAACTTGAGAATCTCGTGCTGGACATCTTTGACAGCCTTTTCTGCAACAGGGTTGCGATTGATGTTTTTAGGGTTACCTATCTCTATTGAGATATGGTGAGTGAGCATAAACCCATCATTTTTAAGGGATTTGAAGCTGGTGGCAGAGTCTCTCTTTACGACAACAGGTGGATTAATGATGGGTTTGATGGGAAAAGAGATCTTTAGATTAGCCTCCTGCTGCTCATTTGGAATAAGGAGTGCCACGGTATAAGAGCTGACGTACTCCCAGAAGACAAAAATCAGTTGTCTATTTCTCTTAATGATATCAGCAGCAAAACCCAGACCGAGTGCCTTTGGGTGAGGGTGGGAGGGTTCTTCACAGGACTGTGGAACAACTACGAGTGGGGAGTTGCTCAATGAAGCACACTGGTGACATGAGGATACAATTTTATTCACGGCCTCAGCCAGGTCCAAGGCATAGAAATATCGGCTCATTATCTGTTGCATCTGATGTTTGGTATGGTGTCCCAGCTTAATATGCAGTGCTGTCAATAAAGCATGTAGGGCATGTCGCGGGACAATAATTGCATTTTTCTGTTAAGAGGCCTTCTATATCTCGGTGGCCATGGTCAAAGGCAATGGAGAGGATTATGTACACACGTTAGTGAGGGATCCAACAGAGAAAGACCGAGAACCTGTTTCTTTAGAACAAAGGAAAAGAAAGAGATAGAAAAACTTATGGAGGAGAAGAGAGATATAGGTGGGGAGAGAGAGAAGGATTTCAGTAGAAAGAAAGAAAATAGGAAAAAGATTCAGAAGAAAAGAGGAGGAAATGGTAATTCCAGTGAGAGAGAGAGGGGGGGAGCAAATTCATTAAAACCATTTGTTTTAGCAGATAAGAGACTTTGTTTGCTGGCTTTAAAACAACACACATTAGCTTGCCGAAAAGGGCCGAGTAGAATAAGAAACTTTCCCTATGACCGGCCAAATAGACAGATATAAACACAAACCTTGTCTTGAACCTTGCAACAGAAATCAAACTGCTGAAAAAAAATCCTGCATCCAAAAACATTAGTGTGTTCTTGAAAGTGAGAGAAGCTCCAAATTTGACTAATCCTTTTTGTATGAATTACATGTTAAATTGTTTTATGCAAATAATTATTTTTGTTGAGAAAATGATCTGTTTTTTTATCATTGATTGCCTGTTAATTTGAGAGTAACACAGTTGTTTCCAAATCTACCTTGAAACCCAACAAAAGGTATATCACACAAAACCGTTTGAAGGGGCAAAGAGACTTTATTCTCGAGCATACAGAACAAACTCAACAGAAAACGTAAATACAAAAGCATTTAGGTCATGTCACGGGACAATAACTGCATCCCATTGTGGGAGAAGAGGATCCTTTCGACAAACAACTACAAGGCTAATGTGGCAGTCTGAAGATAGCTTTTCACATCCCTAATGCCATTAATTCACTTTGATGGGCGAGTTCCCTACATCAGGTGTGCCCATGTTTGTCTAGGGTCTTATCACTCATTTTGAATTTATTTCCATACGGGACGGCTGGTATATGTGAGGTTTGATGATTCCTTAATTATCTCCACAAGTGAAGTCCTAAACACAGCGACCTCCTCCTGAACCTGTAAGGAGCAGACCTGATATGTTGGGTGCCTGCGCTCAGGAGCATTACGGCTGGCAAAGTCAGCAGGCAAGTTTGCTCTTCCGCAAGATGTTGGATGGAAGCCTGGAAATGGCAGACAGTTGATAGGAACAACATTAATCTGGAGCTGGTGGAGAATTGGCCTCAGCAGAGCTTTTCATAGGCCTGAACACAGGGCTTGCCATCGGTGAGGACAGTGGGATGATGTTTCGATTGAATCAGATATGGGCCAAAATGTTTTGACTGAATCAGATATGGGCTGCAGCAATAGCCAATGCTTCAACTTCACATGGCAACCAGGTGGGTTGATGGCCATGTAGTCTCGCAGAAGAAAAATGACCACAAAGCAGTAGTCTCCCTCCTCTGTTTGTGTACATCAGGGCACCAATACTGTGTTGTCTAACAGAACCATCAGTCACGATCCACAACTGGTCGGCAGGACAGGGGTACATGAATGGTTTTTGCCAAAGTCAAGTGCTTCTGAGCAGCAAAGAATGCCGCACGTAAGTTTTCAGACCAGTTTACAGCATCCTGTGATTCTTTTCCTGCAGTGGCTTCATCTAAAGGTCTAAGAAAGTGGGAACAGTTAGGAATGACATGGTTTGACCTTGTAGACTCCTATGAATGATCGTAGACCTTTCACAGTCCTGGGAGGCTTACAGGAGCTAAGTGTAGCAATACGGTGGGGCTCAGTTGACACGGATCCCTCTGACCATATCCATCCAAGGATGGTTGTTTGTTTAGGACATATGGTTTTGCTGGTGGATAGTCTTAAATTAGCCAGAGATAGAGTTGCGAGAACTCTACACCAAACTGATAATAGGTCCTCAATGCTGTTCCCTCCACAGTAAAGATCATCAGCAAGTCGCCTAGTACTCTACAAATTAGTTCCTCCAGAGCTGTTTCTGATCCAGCATACCCATTGTGCATCTTGTATAGACACGCATGCCTCTGAAAGGGGTCACAACACTGCAATATTTCATGGATTCCTTTGTCAAGGGGAGCTGATAGAAGGCGCTAGTGAGGTCTGTTTTGATAATTAATCGCCACTAACCTATCTTCCTTAGAGTTGAGTCAATGTTCGGTATGGCAGATGGCTGAGGCTTCGCATATTGACCAATGCTGGGAAATGTAGTAACCAGGCGATGTCTTCCATTAGGCTTTTTGACAAGGAAGGACATACTCCACTGCTACTCCAATATCTTCTGGATGGGAAAACAGACCGATGTGTTCTAACTCATCGAACTTAAGCTGGAATTCTCAGAGCCTGTTTTCATTGTATATGGGAAGTTGGCCTCGAAGCTGGGGTGGTTGAGTGGGATCCATGTTAATGGAAGCCTTGAAGTGATCAAATGAGCCGCTATACCCAAGTAGATCCTCTCCGAAAACTTTATAAAACTCAGAATTAAGCTGTTGAAATTTCAACTTCTCTGCAGAGGATAACATGTCATCTGGGTCGATGACCACACAGGAAGCGATCTTGTTATGGTGTTTGCTTGAAATTGGGTAGTTACTCGGAATGCCAGAAGATGTTGTTGGAATGAACATGGATATAGCCTGACAAATATGTTGTGACCTACGTATTTGTTGTGGTTCACTGGTGTTGTTGACAAGACACACTTTTCCTCCTACACTCCTTGTGATTATGGGTAATGGCCAAAGTTTAACCGGCACTACGCAGCCTGAATCCTAACAAGGCTCAATGGCAAATTCGTCATCCTTATCAGCAGGCATGGAGAGTTCTAAGTACTCGCCAGGCCACACTGTGGTTTGTTGGTGCAGGGCACGTAAAACATAAGCACGTTTGACCAGTCTTGTGTCAGGAGGGGATGTAGTAGAGCCATTCCTGAATTGTGTGCCGCCAATCCATATCTCAAACCTAGCGGGTTTCACTGACAGGTCATTACTGCACATGAATGGGACGCTGCCAAGTATCTCGGTGTCAAGATCCTCAATAACGAGGCCCTCAAAGAAGCACATTGTGTCCGCTCTCTCTAGACTAAGCCTGGTCTCTCCAACCACATTCAGGGGGAAGAATCCGTCTGCTTGTTTGGCCGACTGGTAAGTTTTTGTGATTTTAGCGCCCAGGCGCTTGGCTGTTGAGTGTTGAATCATATTCCCAGTGGCACCACTGCCCACAACGATCCGTACCGGATCATGATTTGAGAACATGTCGATGTAGGAGGATTGTTTGGTTTTCACTCGAAAGGTTGTCATACTTAAATCAAAGGCCTTTGCAAAGTCAAGGAAGACAATGTTTACTGCATCACTATCATCTACCAGTTTAGTGATCCACTCCTCCATAATAAAGAGATTTGTTCAGCAGGATCTCTTCAGTATAAAGTCATGTTGGACTAGAGAGATTGATGCTGTGATCAGGAGTTGAATATTATGACTTAAGAGTCTTAAAGATTTTGCAGATGACAAAAGTGGAGGAGATTGTGTGGTTTCGTTTCCCAGTTTGTCTCAAGGAATGGTGCATAGTTGCCATCAAGAGACAGACAATATACAAGGTTATTTCTCTATGCCTCAAAGGAAGAGATAGTTTCATTATTTCCCAGGCACCACTGCTTAGGGGTGCATGCAGACATACTGAGTGAGATAAACTTGAACAACTGGTATATATGGATAAGAGACACTTCGATAGTTCGGTCTCGTCAAGATAATCCCTTCAGGCGGTCGCCCAATTAGTTGGTGGGTACTCTTTATACAGAAAAACAAAATTCCTTCTTTTTTTTAAAAAATTTTTTTACCCCTTTGGAATAGCGAATAAGGGTAAATAAACCGCTGCCACCATGCCAGTAAATAAAGGTATATCACACATGAAACCGTTTGAAGGGACGAAAAGACTTTATTCTCAAGCATACAGAATGAACTCAAAACAAAACAGAAAACATAAACACAAAATGGAAGAGACAGACAATTCCAATAACACAGTTATGCTGAGTTATCTCCCTTGACTGATATGCGATCATAATTCAATACTGGCGTTATCATATTGATAAGAGTTACTTTTTCTTGGATAAAGAAGATTGTCTCTGTATAGAGATACATTCATAAAAAAGTACTCATGGATATAAAATTAGAGTGTGGACATAAACTAAAAAAGAAAGAGTTCAACACAATGATGGAGTACTGTTGTAACATTTGGGTAAGATTCCACTCAGAGTACTGTTTTCTGTCTTGACAGAGTACAAAACCAACTTTGAAATTTAGTGAAGGATGTCCTTTTCTCTTCTCTACACATCCTTTCTTCAATTTTTGCAGAAGAGACGTTACTAGTCTTTCTCTGCTCTATCCTTATTTTCATGCTGTAACATAGTGCGAACAGCTATATGCAAATACTGAACCGTGAGCGAAATGACGTCATGCTACTTATCTCTCACTCCTGGACAGGGTTTAAAGAGAGTCGCCAATCTGATAGGTCCTAAACTGTCATCAAGGCTTTAGCCTCTGTCCCATCAACAAAATGTTGCATCCCTCTGTCTATTCTACAAGTACTTTAATGGTGAATGTTCTGATGAATTACAAGCACTTGTACCCCCTCGACGTAAATACTCCCGACAAACCCGACAAGCAACTAAATCCCACCCCTACACAGTAGAGATCCCTAGGTGTAAGAAAGCCTTCTACTCCAATAGTTTCTTCCCCAGAACTGCTAGACTTTGGAACTTTCTTCTGGGAGACTGATTTCCCAACTGTACTGACGTACAGAAGTTCAAGTGTAATGTGAACAGACATCTTGCTACTCATCTCCCTTCATAATATCCCCTACTTCAAAGTCGCACTGTGCTTTGTTTGGGGTGAAAATTGAATTTAAAAAAAAAACATCTGTAAAAACGAGAGAGCACGTTCGAGAAGACGATCACATTAGAGATGTTGTTGACACTCAAGAAGACAACCACATGAGGGACGTCTCAGTGATAACGGGAGAATGAGGACATAAATGTGGTATGTATTTTATTGTCTGCTTTGAGCCGTCCTTAAATAATACAATGATTTGCTATTTTCGAACATTGTTACCAATCGTCATGCTATTGTTTCACTGTCCTCCTGATAAATTCATTAACCCTGAGTGGCCTATGAGTTTTGATAAGTGGTGATTTGTTAGCAGTGTCAGAAGTCGCCATTACACACTAGTGAATAAACATTTGATTATTTAAACTCTCTCTGTTTCGAAGCTTATAACAATATGAAAATGTAATATCAACCCCTAATTTTTTTTTCAATAAAATGATCAAAGAACAAATTTTAAAATAATTAAAGATTTAATCGAAAAAAAATACAATATTTTTTTTCATCAGTTTTCTTTAAAAAAGATTTCACGAAATTCAACGAATTTTAACTTAATCCAAATCTAATATATATATATAAATGCCAAAAAATCACTTACCTATAAAAATACTAAGCAATGGGTGCTTCCATTCTTCATTTATAAGAATTACCCATATTTATATCTTATATTCCATGTATTTTTTAAATCAAAGGATTTTTTAAAGCAAGGGTCCCAGAAAACCGCATTTTCGCAACTCGTTATCCGCCATTAGCCAAAGCGGTGTTTCTTCGATTTTTCAAGTTGTCAAATAATGAGGCCTCAAAGGGACATAAATAATCATTTCCAAAACGTAAAAACAACACATTAGACCAAATACATTTCAAAAGTAATCTCGATAGTTACTATATGAAGAAACAAACATTTCATTTATCTTCCCTTATCTCCCCTTTGTAATTAATCAGATATTTGAAGTCAATAAAGTTGGTCGATATGGGTCAACGTATGTAAAAAATGATCATATTTCACTCATCAGTTTTCGCCAATTAAACGCAAATCACTTGACGAATTTTCGAATTTTTTTTCTTCTATCAAAGAAATACATGAGTTTTTGATTTAATATATTATATTTCTTCTTTATGGAGTGAATTCTTTTTTAAGTATCTAAAAAAAACATCCAATGAAATAGAAAAAATTGTCATAATTCTATGAAATTTTCTGGACAATATAACAAAATTGTAAGGTTTCAATTAAAAAAAATCAACGTGATTTTTAAAAAAAGGGGTTTAAAAATTTGGACTTAACAGGTAAATATGCAAATAACTATTTTTTTTTTAAATTAGTTTTTTTTTATTTATTGATCTTATATCTTACATTTGTGATATATAAATCTGAGGTGAGAAAATAAATTATTTTCATTTTAATAGACATTTCAAAATGGGGGGGGTGAATTAAAACAAAAGAACGCTTGTCTAGAATATTATATTCGGTTTATTGGAAAGAGCATAAAATTTCACATTGACCCTGAAAATATTCTAAAAATTGAACCAATAGAAAAATTTTTATAGATTTTTAAAGTTTAAAAATTGAAAGAAAATTAACTCGTAAAATTCATTTGATTTCATTACGTAAAAAAATGGCTGCATGAAGGCGCGCCGGTAGGTGTATCAGAATTTTTTTACGTAATAAAATCAACTGAATTAATTTACTCACCAAAGTTTTGTATATCACAAATTGAAGATAAAAGATCAATAAATAATATATTCAAATTTAAAACAACAAACAAGAAAAAAGAAGTGTTTTTTAGAAATTTACCTGTAAAGTCCGAAGTTTAAAATCTTTTTTTTTTTTAAACGACGTTGTTTTTTTTTTTTTTTTTAATGAAACCTTATAATCTTATATTGTACAGAAAGTTTCGTTTTATTACGAAAATTATTTCTATTTCTATTTCATTCAATGGGTTTTTTGGGGTTTTTTTTTTTTAGATATTAAAAAAAAAAATTCACTCCATAAAGTGGTATTTAAATATATTAAATCAAAACCTCGTGTATTTTTTTGAGAAAAGAAAAAAAATACATATTTCTTGAACTGTTTTTTTTTTTTTTTTTTAAGCAAAAAATTATAAATAAAATGTGACTAGTTTTTAGGTATGGAGGTACAAATTTCTTTACGCACAAAGGTAGACGGCTAACGCGAACGTGTGGTTTTTACTTCCTTCTGTCCACCCGCAATTCAAAACAATTAAACAAAAACGTAAAATGTTTGCATGATAGCGGGTTTTTCAAATAGGCGTCTAAAAAATTATTTTATTTAAAAGATAAATGGATTTTAAAATATAAATATGGAAAAATTCTTAACAATGAAGAAAGCAACTACACATTGATTAGTAATTTTTAAAGGTAAGTGTGTTTTTGGAATTTATATCGATTTTTTATAATCGACCTAAGTTAAATTTCGTTTATTTTCTTCAAATCTTTTAAAGAAAACCGATTTAAAAAAACAAAAAAAAACAAATATTGCATAATTTGCTATTAAACCTGTTATTATTTTTTTTTTTAATTGGTCCTTGCTCCTTTAATTGAAAAAAAAATTAGGGTTTGAATTACATTTTTCGAGTAGTTATAAGCTTGGAAAAACAGTGGGTCGAATTATTCAATATTTTTTCACGCATTCGTAAGGTTAGTTTTTGAGACACCTAGCGCGCAGGCACTTTGTAAACACTGTTTTTCAAAAAATAAAAAAAATATTTCTATTATTTTTTTAAACAACTTTAATAGTTTATTTTGGAAGTATATTCCATAAAGAAAATAAACAACCCACTTTAAAAAGAGAAGGTGCGAGTTTTTTTTTTATATTTTATTCGCAGTTTTGTGTTAGGGGTGTCAAAAATTCCCCCAAAATTCTGACACACCTATTTGTTAATATAATTTTTTTCAAATTTTAATCTAAGTAAAAAAAAGAAAAATACCCACTACATCTGTTGTCGATGTTCAATGTTTTACTAATTGTTGGGTTTGGTTTACTTTCTTACCTACTACTAGTAATATCTGTTTCACGACCAAGCGACTAAACTGGCATCGCAATCAGGCAGACCTTGCTTTGTCTTTGGGTAACAAAAAAGACAAGGTTATCTTCAAGTTCCATTACCTGGTGTTTACAATGGTTTTGCCCGGAGCTGTCATCTGCAAAATGAAAAGAGATTATTTTTCATTTTTTTTTTTTTTAAATTGTATTTTTTAAAATAAGCAAACCATTTTTTTTTTTTGTAAAACTTGCGGAGAACGCTCTGTTTTACGGTTGTTTTAAAAATGGAACAGAAATTTAAATTTTCTTCCGTTTTAAATTCGGTACATTTTTTTTTTTTTTTTTTTTTTTTATTCAATTTTCACCCCAAACAAGGCACAGTGCCACTTTGAAGCAGGGGGCTACTATTAGGGAATTAATTAGCGGGGTCATTATGAAGGGAGAAGAGTAGAAAGATGTTTGTTAACATTACACTTGAACTTCTGCATATCATTGCAGTTGGGAAAGCAGAATCCCGGAAGGGAGTTCCAAAGACCCGCAGTTCTGGGGAAGAAACTATTGGAGTAAAAGGCTTTCTTGCACCTAGGGATCTCCACTGTAAAGGGATGAGACTTAGTAGCTTGTCGGGTTTGTCGGGGGTAGTTACGTCGGGGAGGTACAAGTGTTTGCAGTTCGTCAGAGCATTCACCATTAAAGTACTTGTAGAACAGGCAGAGGGATGCAACATCTCGTCGATGGGACAGAGGTTGAAGCCCAGATGACAGTTCAGGACCTATCAGGTTTGCGACTCTTTTTTGAACCCTGTCCAGGAGCGAGAGACAAGCAGCAGATGCACCAGCCCAGATGTGACAACAGTACTCCATACATGGGCGAATGGTTGCCTTATAGAGGTATAGGATACTGGCAGGCGTAAGTAGTTTTCTAGCACGGTAGAGGGAGCCAACCTTCCTTGCAGCAGCCTTGGCAATGCTCTCAATGTATCTATTCCAGTTCATATTCCCTGTAAACGTTAGGCCGAGGAGTTTAAAAGAAGTACTTTCAGGCAATGTGTTCTTGGCCATTGCTATTGGTGGTAGAGAAGGTTTCTTGTAGTTATTGAAGGAAACAAGCTTAGTCTTAGCAGCATTGAATGAGACCAACCATTTTTGTCCCCATTCCACTACGGATTGGAGGTCATCCTCTAGTGTTTCTGCCATTTTCTTGGATATGTGTTCATTTGTTTTCCCCTCATATCTGTTATAGAGAGTGGTGTCATCGGCAAATATACCCATCTCCGAAACAATATTATCAGGGAGGTCGTTTATGAATATCAGGAACAATAGAGGTCCAAGGATAGACCCCTGAGGCACTCCCGCATTTATGTCATATTGTTTGGATGTACGTCCGTCGAGGACAACTTTGATTTTTCTATTACTTAAGAAGGATTTAATTACGTTATGAATTCTTCCAGTGATTCCATATGATCTAATTTTCCTTAGAAGACCATCGTGCCATACCCTGTCAAAAGCCTTAGATATATCAAGGGCCACCGCTCTACCCTCCCCTGTTTTATCCAATGAATGGTATATACGTTCAGAAACTACAGTTAAGATATCTGCTGTTGAACGGGCTTGCCTGAATCCATATTGTTTGTCAGTCAAGAGTTTAGCAGCTGTTAGGTGCTGGACTAGGGCTTTATTAACTAAGGACTCAAATATTTTGGCGAAAAGCGGGAGGAGGCTAATGGGGCGATAATTTAGTGGGTCAGTTCTTTCACCAGAATTCTTGAAGACTGGTACCACAGAGGCGGTTTTCCAGCAGTCGGGAAAACAAGATTCGTTAAGGCATTTATTGTAAAGTTTGGACAGAACTGGAGCAACCTCGGCAGAGCATTTTTTTAATAGCACAGCCGGGATGAGATCTGGTCCACATGCTTTAGAGGTGTCTAGGTTTTTTATAATAGCATGTACCTGAGAAGGGGTGATTTTCAAGTCGTCAAGTGTGGCGTCTGTTCGCAGAGGAAAATCAGGGAGTGAGTGGTGTACCGAGTTCAGTGTGGAGTTTGAGGCAAACCGACTGGCAAGCAGATTAGCCTTGTCAGTTGCCGTGCAAGCAACCTCATGATTGTTTGTTAGTGGGGGAATAATTGACTGTCCATTATTAACTACGCTGTTGTAGATTTTCCAAAAATCCCGGGTTCCTAATTTCTGTGCTTCGATGCGCTTTCTGGTGGTTTCAGAGTAATCTGACTTAGCTGTGTCTATCACTCTCTTACAATTATTTCTAGCTTCTATAAACTTCTGTTTATTTGAGCTGGACTTATGTCGGTTGAATCTGCAGAACGCATGCTGCCTTTGACAAATGGCAGCTGCACAAGCAGAAGTAAACCATTGGGGGGAGTGGGGCTTGCTATAGTATTTCCGTGCGGGAACATGTGCTTCAATAGCAGTTTTGAACCATTCAGTTGTCTCATTTGCACACTGTTCCGCTGGAAGAGTAAAGATATTTTGCCATGGGGCATCTCTGATGAGCTCCCTGATGGCTTCCCAATCAGCCTTTTTGTAATACCTCGTTGTTTTGAGTAGTGGGTCTTCAGTTTTAGGGCGAGAATTTAGGCTGATTTCTACCATTATCACAGCGTGATCAGCATTCCCGAGTGGACTATGGGCATTTGTTGTACAGTCATTGGGAACTGTTGTCAGAAAGAGATCTAGAAGTGAGGCATGTTGATCGTGCTGGTCTGGGAAACGTGTCGGAAATGTAACCATCTGAGATAGGGAATGAGATATAGAGAAGCTATATGTGGCGCTACCAGCTACGTCTGTGTGATTTGAGAATCCTAGCCAGTTACTGTGGTGGACATTGAAGTCACCAAATACATGTATTTGTGCGCTAGTATCGAGGGAGAGTGCTATATCTATGCTGTCTGAGACTTTGTTTATTAGGGTACAGTCTTGGTTTGAGGGAGAGCGGTAGAGAAAATATAAGTAGCTAATATTGTGTTGCATATTTAGTCTGAAGCACATAAAGGCCTGGCCCTCTGATTCTAGTTTTATTTCTCTAGTTAGGGGGAGGGTGTTTCGAATATAGACTCCAAGTCCATGCATATGTCTGTCCGAGTCCTTACGGTAGAGTGGGAGATAACCAGGCATGTTAAAGTGGTTAGAGGGTATGGAGGAGTGAAGGTTAGTTTCACTTAATGCTAAGATATCCGGGGTGTTTACAAGGAGAAATGACTCAACATCATCTAAGTTAGTTCTAAGCCCGCGGATATTAGTAAATGCAAGCCTCAAGGGAGGAGGCAGGTTGGTTTTCTTTGAGTTTGGTCCTGGTTTAAACGTAACTTTTGCTTGAGCTGTCATTTCATTTTATTTTATTTAAAAGTTTCAGTTAGGGTGGATGAGTGAGGGGATGCTGGACAAGTAGTTGTGCAGAATACCAGACATGCAATACAAGTAGACCATCAGCTGTCCTCACCCACAGGATTGTGGCCTCAGGAAAGCCCACCGGGGATGAGTGCAGGGTCCCTTTCCATGCGCGACATGGCACTACAAACATCCCGATATTTTACAACTGTTGATGGAGCAGCCGCTCTAAGCGCTACCGAAGAGTTAGGGCTCCTGTACTATCAGTCGGAAACAGCAGCCAGGAACTGTCAATCCGGTACCCTCAATCCATTAGGCAAAGCCAGCCCAGTCCAACTGCACTGACATATATGGCACTGAAGCACCCCACTGTGTCCAGTTTAGGGGGATGGGATGTGGCAGGAGTGGGGAAAAGCGGCGTTCATTACCCTAGTCAGGAAACAAGGTCAACCATTGGGTGATTCAAGCGAGTCCCTGTGATAGTACCTCTACGCCTGGCCAATAGGCAAAGAAGGAGTATGAAAGCCGAGCGATAGACAGAGTCTATCTCCTCCTTAAGCAGTTTAGGTTTGCCAACCGGTGATTTGTTTGAGTCACCAGCTCTAGGAAGGTTGTCGTCCAGGACTGAAGAGACCTCCCTCCCCTAGGTTTAGTTTCAGAGTTTTCCTTCTCCTAGACGGATGGCCTGGGAAGACCTACGGGTCCATCAGCTCCGAGGGGGTTCGCCCCGCGCCTGGGTCCTAATCCAGGTATTTCTGCGACCCCGCATGGGTAGTTAATATTTATTGGTTATTTAGGTTAATATCTCCTGGAAAATCGGGCATTTAGGTTAGCTTCTACAGAAGATTTTCACTCCTCAAGTGTGGTTTAAAAAGGGCATTATTATGCTGTCCATTTTCATTTATACTGAGAGAGGGCATACGTAAAAATTCATGCAGTGGAAGCAGTTAAATTTACTACAGTATTGGATCGAGAGAGTCGAGTTGATGTATGGTTAGATATAGTTTTGTAAGTTTAGCAATGTATGGTTAGATATGGTTTAGTAGGTTTAGGAATGTATGGTTAGATATGGTTTAGTAGGTTTAGGAATTAGGATAAAGTGCTAGAGTATGATCTACTTTCTATTAGAAATTCTGATTTGGTGCCCAAACCGGACATTTAGTAAGACTGAAAGATTAGATATGTTCAGTATAGAGACAAGAGAACATTTGATATGGAGTACAGTTATAACTGATAGATATAGGTTATTGCATATTCTGTAAGTATAGTAAAAGTATAGATGGATGGATAAGTAGTATTGTATACGAATGCATGGAATTTTAGACAATTTGAGTAAGTTGCCTTTAGACTACAACTAAGGAGAATGACTTCGCCTTTCTCTTAATATCCGGAAGTTTTTATTTCAATGAGTACCGGTTTAGTTTGTGTAATAATTATTGCAATACTATCTCTTAATAAAGAGATATTAACGGTT
Organism: Euprymna scolopes; assembly: GCF_053919585.1. Taxonomy (NCBI): domain Eukaryota; kingdom Metazoa; phylum Mollusca; class Cephalopoda; order Sepiida; family Sepiolidae; genus Euprymna; species Euprymna scolopes. Next base: position 26,288,217 of record NC_136490.1, on the reverse strand, counting down.
ACTGTTCATTATAGATTACTTTAAGTCAATGTATTGGACTAAGGCTAGTAAGTATTTACTTAGAAGCTTGGTTATGGGTTGGGAGTTATAATCGGGAGCATGCCTAGGAAATTTTAGGTGTTAATGGGTATCGATTTGCGAGTTTGTTAAGGTCAAGGGCGGAGAGCAAGGACCCATCTAAGTTACGTGAGACGGATTTGTTTAGTGTCAACTTAGGAAGTAGAGCAGATTTGATTTGTTAGTGATCAGGAGAAAAAGAATTTAAGTAAAAAATAATAAGGTTTATCATGCAAAACAGACAAGGCAGTCATCTTGGAGGTAAAGTATCTATAGGAGGTACTTGCTTAGTATACAAGCAGCAGTATTTTGTAGTTTGGAGAGGAATTTTAGGTACAATAGTTTCATGACTTATTGCAAAAGTCCGTAGTCAAGGTGAGGGACGATGTACTTCTAATATTGAAACTGGGTTTTTCTAATTTTAAAAGTAGTTGACTAGAGTGTTATTAGGTGTTCTACTTTGCTTAGGGATAGAATAAAGATTTAAGGTAATATTCAGGGTGATATAAGCAGTTTCATGAGGATTGGATATATGATCACTGGATGTTGAACTGCTCAGGAGGATTCTTGTATCAATTAAGAAGGATGTCTTGGTGATATAAGATTTGAGAAATTAAGAGTCTGGGGATACAGAGAGCTTTCAGCCGATGAGGATTCAGTATAGGCGATTGTATATAGGTAACAAAGGTGGTTTAGTTTAGTACGCACGTATTGTACATATTAAGTATACTGCTTCAGTTCAATCCTCTAACGCAAAGGAAAATCCGTTTGCATTCCGGTTTGCAATTTTTGTCAAGAGGAGAAATTTAAAAACAGCTTATCTAATTGTTGATGATATCAGTTTATAGACAATAGTATAGACTGATAAATTGTTGTGTAAGGCATAAGAGCCCCTCATCTTCAGATGAGATGATGGATCACGAGCATAAGTTCGGAGCAGGGATCCGGAAAGGAAATGGACGTGTACAAGCAAGGGGGGGTCACTGATGTTTATAACTTTTTTTTTTTTTTTTCTTAAAAAAAAAAAAAAAAAAAAAAATTTTTTTTTTAATTTTTTTTTTTCGATGGCTGATTATATTAAGTATCGTACTAAATAAAGTTTTCATGTCCTCTAAATAACTTAGCATAATTTCTTTTTTTACCGAGTTTGTCTTTACTATAGCATTGACTTATTAATTAAGTGACATGGCATTGTAAGCGGCGAAATAGTCTATTTAAGTGAAGAAAAGTTATCGGTTACAATATGCCTGAAAATGGAAAGAATATTAGCTTTAAATTATATGCGAACAGTTAGGAATTTTTACTTAGCTTTGTTTTTTTTTTTCTTGGATACTCGAGGCTAAAAAGCATGGTGGTCGTTTGTTTCACTTGGCCTCATACGGTCAAATGGCACTTGTGGTACCAAGATGCTATCTAATTAGGGAGACGGTGTGGGCTGATTTAGAGGGAGGGGGGGGTCACTTAGTGAAAAGTGTTCCAGTTGGCGGCGCGACATATTTCTTTACATGTGTATCGTTTTTAGGGGTATTAATGTTAACAATTGAATACGCGTTTCAAACAAATATGATGGAAATAAAATATTAATAGATATAACGTAAAAGTAATGGCATATATAACGTACAAGGTGAAAAGCGGAAAAAACTGAAAAGGAAATGTGCAGTTGAAAAGTACAGCTTTAGGAAAGAATTTAAATAATAAACTTACGGTGCGTAAGGATTCGTTGAAATAAGTTTTAACCGTCGTGAAGGAAAACCATCAATAAATTGAGAATCATAGAGTTTTAGGTTTAATTCAATAAATCTAATTATTTATAGGTTTTTTTTTTAATATATGCAATAATTGAACATGCAATAAGTCTGGATTTATAACACGGTGGAAATGATATTTAAATTTATACATTACGTTCAACTCACCGTTCACATTCGACATGTCAAGTTTTGTAGGTTTTCGGGTATGCTGAAAAGGTTGGGGGTGTTGTAGCGGTCTAGGGTATAGAAGGAAATGCGTGTTCCCCTCGCGTTCGGGTGTCACCAATTTGTGGTGATGGTGAAAAATAGGGAAAATGAATTGAATTGAGAAAGAGACGAAGTATGTGTTAAATTGAATTAAACGAACTAGGATTTATTTCATAAAGACACAAATGAAAGAAAAGGGTACTACACGTGTTTAGTTTGGCGTGCGGGTCTCATTGTTAGCTGGTGAGAGGGAAAGTTTATTGTTGTAGAGAGAGAGAGTCTGTGTGTATATGAGTGTTTCGTTCAAACTCATCCATCTCATTTTAAAATAACGGGGTCACCATCGTTTGTAGAGAGAATGGATGTTTTAAGTATAACACGTGTTCATGTCCACGCGGGTGTAACCATCGTTTGTTGCGGGATTGGTAGTATAGAAGGAAAAAGGAAATGTGTGTTCATCTCACATTCGGATCACTATCGTTTGTTCGTGCATGGGAAGAGAAGTGAGTGAATGTAATGGAAAATGGGAATGATAGTCCAGCATGTAGACAAAGACAAAGGATAGAGGGTTGACATCAGTTAAACTGTGCGCCATGTTAGCCGTCAGCTACGCGGTGGTGTTCTCTGGCACAAGTAGTAGATAGAGAGAGAAAGAGTGAGAATGTCAATCCAGTTCATGGAGAGAGAAAGTGTATAAAGTGTACGTACGGTCTTGGCTTTTTGTCCCACATAGTAGCAAGTGACGTGAGGTACGCGCGCGCCTGCCGAACGGCGGTGGCTGGTGCGCCGACCACTCACTTCGGAAGGCGAGATGGAAAAGGAAGATGTTGCTTATTGCTCTTGCTTTTATACTTGTTTCCGGTGGTCTTTTGCACATGTGTGGATTTCCTTTAAAGGGGAAGTGACGTTGTCCATGCATGCGTGTATGTGCGTACGTTAGCGTGTGTGTGTGTGTATACACGTGAATGTGAGTGTATGTACGCGAATGTGAATATATGTACATGTGTGACGTGGGCACGTATGTTTGTGTGCACGTATGTATATGACAAGTAATATAGCTTGAAATGTGAATGTGTGTTTTTGTGTGAGACTAGAAAAGGCTCGCGCAGTGTCTAATCCAAAAGCCGTTCTTAATAGAGGGAGGTTGAGGGGGTGTGTATTTGTTGTAAGCATACCCAAAAACCTTTAAAAGTCGACATTTCCAATGTGAACGGGGAGTTGGACTTGTATAAAAAAGCATACCAAAAAGGTTTACCAAATTGAGTTTTTTTTATTCAAAAATTAAATTATTTCGTTTTCTGTTAATAAATATATTATATATATATATATATATATATATATATATATATATATATATATATATATATATATATATATATATATATATATATAATACGATTGTTGAATGTTATTCTTTCGATTACTTTCGATTTTGGGGGTGAGTCGCAATTAAAAAAAAAAAAAAAACGATTAAAACGGAACGAAATTTAAATCCCCGTTCTATTTTTTAAACAACCGTAAAACAGAACATTCTCCCCAAGTTTTACCCCCCCCTTTTTTTCTTATTAAAAAAAAATAAATAAAAATAAAAAATGAAGGGGAAAAAAAGTATCATTTTGCAGATTACAGCTTCGGGCAAACCTCTGTAAACACCGGGTAAAAAATGTGAAGATAACCAAAAACTAGTCTTATCTGTTTAATGATTAGGCGACTAAAATGGTGTCTATATCAGGCAGGCCTTCATTTGTGTGAAGATTTAGGTGTGTGGATCCAAAAACAAAAACTATGTCCCCCACCCCGTTTTGTTCTTTAATCCTTACATTCCATGAGCAATGCTTCTGACAAAGTGAAAAGAATAGCTGTTTTTTTAATCAACTGCCCCCCCCCCCACTGTTTATAGGATGATAAAATTCAGATCAAGCTGCTATTTTGCTTTTATATAATAAAGAGAAAACAATAAGACAAAAACCCAATAAGAGTTGAAACAGCAAATGGTTCAATATAGTTTCAAATTAAGTTGAGTAATTACAAGAGGCGTCTCAGATGTAATGCCTCCTATTTTTTTTATTCTCTTGCACAAATTGATCAGACGGGATTGCATTGTTATGATGACTGAACTTATGCATTCATGACCTGAAGGCTTCATCTCTCTGTTGCAGATATTGACGTTGTGAGACTCTAAGAAAGCAACGCGTCATGGGCATGCATCTGAATTCCTGGCAAAAGTCTATTGAGAATGGTGGTGACTATGTAGAAAAATAAATTTTGGAGCAGGAAAGGTCGCTCATTTTAATGGTACCACTCGCGTCTTCATAGCTCTTCAATTTTTTGAGTTTAAAAAAATTGGAGGCTTTACTTTTGGAATGACCTTCATAGCATTATTATTAGTAGTAAGATCATTGCGGAAAACAAAATGCAAAAGTGTGGTATCTGCTTGTGAATTACATAATTCCAGCATTCGACTTGTATAAGTAAAGAGATTTTAATTAGCCGAGTATACGTAGTGACATACACTTATATTTCATTAATATTTTTTATGAAGTACGTCTTACACGCGTTTCATTGAATAGGGGAAGCCCATCAAAAACTATTCAGAGACAAATGTATGTTCCTCAAATTTCTGTATTTTCTTTAATTTTAAATGGAGTCATAAGTGGCAATCTGAATAAGCACCAATTTATATACTCCCCACTTTCCTTCCTTCCCTTTCTCACCACTTTGGATGAAGTTGAAGAAAACTATGAATTATTCACAACCTTCAGCCATTCCCCCACACCTTTCTCTTTTTCACATCCCAACAAGCCTTTTTAATATTCCTATTAATCCCACACCTGACAAATCCTCTTTCCTGTATCATTGAATCTATTTTTTTAACTGTTTATTTGACATCATCTATTTTTTCTGCTAATTTTTTATTTTAAAAATGTCATGTTCTAACAAAAATAATCAACGAGATATTGTTTATTTTCATTTATGTCTTTTATCTTTTTTGATAGATTGTTGCTGTTGCCGATCCCAAAGAAACTGCACGCAAAAGAATCAAAGATGAGTTTGATATTTCCAAAGAATTTATTTTCTCTGGTAAGTTGCAATTATTAATATATATATATATATATATATATATATATATATATACTAGCAATTCAGCCCGGCGTTGCTTGGGTCATATGTTAATAACTTTATATGTATATATATATATATATATATATATATATATATATATATATATATATATATATATATAATGAGTTTGTACACGTAACCAACATTTAAAATTTCTAGTGTTTAAACCAAAAATTGGCGGAGGACTTTGGTAAAGTTTTCAAAGCTCAAATCGTTGAACTTTGATCGCTTGACAGCATAATTTCTGGCCAAAAACCGATTAAAATATTTTCGCAAATCTCAATAACCCTTTTGTCAAATTTCGAGTCTGTAGATAAAAATTGACAGAGTAGTTTGCTAGGGAAATGTACACACACACAAACAAACAATATTACTTTAATAGATATAATAGATTGGTTAGTTAACCATTAATCTTAAACTCCAAATTATTTGCTACTAATTTACTATTATTCTTAAATCCAAACTTATTTACTAATAATTCACTATTAATCTCAAGCCCAAAATTATTTGCTATTAATTTACAATTACTATCAACTCAAAACGTATTTACTATTAATCTCAAACCCAAAATTATGTGCTATTGTTTTTTAACTCCAAACCTATTTACTAATAATTAACTATTAATATCAAACCCAAAATTACTTGCGATTTATTTACTATTACTCTAAAGTCCAAACTTATTTACTAATAATTAACTATTAATCTCAAACCCAAAATTATTTGCTATTAATTTACTATTACTCTCAACACCTGAGTCTGAGTAATTCAGAGGTCAATTTTTTAAAACTTTGACCACTTAACATTTATTACTTTGGCCTCAAATAAAAATAGAAAGTTTTAGCCGTATCCAGGTTACCTACATCTAAAATTTCAAGTCTTTAGACCCAAAATTGGCGGAAATATTTGGTAGAATCTTCAAAGGTCAACTCTTTCAACTTTGACCTTTTGGCAGCAAAATTTTCACCCCAAAACTGATTAAAATGCTTGTCGCATTATACTCGTTTTGTATAAATTTCAGGTGTTTAGATACAAAATTGGCTGAGTACTTTGCTAGACATCAAAAATATCAAGTCTTTTAAAATTTGACCCCTTGGCAGCTCAAATTTTCTACCCCCCCCTCAAAAAAAAAGCTTGCCCTATCTCGGAATACCCTTTATGTAAAATTTCAAATGTTTAGACAAGAAATTGATTGAGTAATTTGGTAGAGACACCAGAGGTCAATATTTTTTTTACTTTGACCCCACTTTTGGCCCCTTAACATTTATTTTTTTGGAGCTAAAATCGTATTAAAAAGTTTGATCCATGTCCAAGTAACCTACATTTAAGATTTCAAGTGTTTAGACCAAAAGTTGATGGAGGAGTTTGGTAGAGTTTTCAAAGGTCAAATTATCAAACTTTGACCCCTTGACAGCTAAATTTCTGGCCGAAAACGGATTAAAACAATTTTCCCAAAACTCAATACCTTTATGTTAAATCTCGAGTCTGTAGACCGAAAATTGATAGAGTTATTTGGTAGAAAATGTACACAGACAGACAGACACATAGACAGACAGACATTTTCACTTTTATAGATATACTAGCATGGGTACCTGGCGTTTCGGGTGTTTGGAGGTGTGTGTTGAGCAAAAAAAAAAAGTAGTAATAGGAAGGCAGGCTCGGACCCATACCGAGAAGGAGGAAAGGAACGTGGAAAAAACGTGACGTCTTCACTGTTATGACCATCACCAAACCAGAAGTGATGTAGGTTTAAATTAAGGCTAGACAATCGAAAAGAGGGGATGACTTTCGAAAATGTGAAAAAAGCAACCCCTCCCTGTAGAAAAGTGCCCAGTTGAGGGTGAAGAAATTAATGTTTTCAGTCAATTTTTCGGTATTTGTCGTCTGCAGAGTCGACCTTCAGCACGATACTAATCTTGTGAAAATCCATCGCCTCTGTAGAAGGTATTAGGCAGACATGCAAACATACATACATACATGCATACATACATACATGCATACATACATTCATACATACATGCATACATTTATATATTGGTAGCTCAAATTTTCGACCCAAACCAATTAAAAACCTTGCCCTATCTCTGAATACCCTTTATGTAAAATTTCAAATGTTTACACCAGAAATTGTCTGAGTAATTTGGTAGAGACTGCAGAGGTCAATTTTTTTTTTTTTAACATTTATTGTTTTGGGCTCAAATCAAGTTATTAAGTTAGATCCAGGTCCAAGGTACCTATATCTAAAATTTCAATTGTTTATACCCAAAATTGGTGGAGGAGTTTGGTAGAGTTCTCAAAGGACAAATCGTTGAACATTGACCCCTTAACAGCCAAATTTCTGTCCGAAAACAGATTACAAAGATTTTCCCAAATCTTCATACCCTGTATATCAAATTCCGAGTCTGTAGACTGAAAATTGACAAAGTTATTGTGTAGGGAAATGTACACACACACACACACACACACACACACACACACACACACACACACACACTTTCACTTTATATATATATATATATATATATATATATATATATATATATATATATATATATATATATAAATGTATTTTTCAGATGCTCTGTCACATATAAATTCGTAAATATGGACATGACTGTTAAATATAACCGGGATAGTATAATGTCTTTGATCATTTCAAGGGTGAAACCTCTTTTTCTAAAAGAAAACCAACCAAAAGTATTATTTCTATAATAGAGAGTTTTAAACCAAGAAATGTGTTTTCTTTTTTTTTTCACATGCAGATTGGAGAGAGGTGGCAGCAAAGGAGAAATTTGCTGATTGCGTCATCCTTGCGACTCAAGACAGAATGCATAAGGTAAAACAGCTAAAAAATTATTGAATGGTAATTGTTGTAAAATACAATATATTTTTGTTATCATTAAAAATATTATTAATCAAATCACACTGCTTGGCTACATCTGTAATGATGATATTTAAAAATGCTATGGCATCACTTTCTCTCTCTTTGACGGAATGGTAATTACTGACCAGCTGTAGCATTCTTCATGAATCATCGCCATTGACTCCGGTTCTGCACCATTCTGAGCAACGTTGTCTGACATTCTTGATTTTGGTCTTCCATGTCTACTTTTGCCAGGGGTTGTACCAAAGAGCAGCTCTTTTATTAGGCCGTCTGTTTTGGCTGCATGCCCCAAAAATCTCATTTCCTTGATATTGTTCAGCAGTCTTCGGCATGGTCCAATCTTCTCCAGAACCTACTTGTTTGTATTTTTGTCCACCCAGTTTATACGAAGAAGTCTACGGTAGCACCACAATTCAAAAGTAGCAATTTTCCTCTTCTTGACTTTCTTTAGCATCATCACAAAAATGTGAGCAGTACCAAAAAGTGGAGTGTGTCAGTTATTGACAATTTTGCACGTTGTATCCTTGAATGGCCATAAAATAAAAACTATTGAACATCCATTATAGTAACTTGGTTGGCAAGTCAAGTATATGTTGGAAGCTTTTCACCAAATATGGTTGGATTGCAGAAAGAATTGCAAAATTGACACACTCCTTTTGTGGCACTGCCCTGATTTTGGTTGTGATGATCGTGTTTAGATTAAGAATAGTCTAGGGATCGTTTTTTTTTTTTATTTGCAATAAAAATCTGAGGGATGTATTATACCTCCTACTGATGAAGCAAACACCAAAGTATCCCCTCCATATCATCAAACAGCAGTAAAACACTTTTGAACATTTATGACTGAAACTTGGTTGACAAGTCAAGTATAGACTGAAGTTTATTTGCACCAAACCCTTTTGATTGCCGTTTGGATGTATCGTGTTCAATTTGACTGCTCTGAAAAATGTTAAAAAAATTTTTTATGAGACAATTTACTTAAATGAACACTCGTTTTAAGTTGTTTAATTTTAATCTTTTTTTTTTTTTCAAACTATTATTGTATTAACAGGAACCAGCAATTGCATTTTCCAATTTGGGATATCACATTTTGCTGGAAAAACCGATGGCTGTAAGTAAAATGTTTTTTTAATCAGTTCTAGTTACTTGGGTGATTGTTAAATGCTGGTGGTGGTGACAAATTTGCTATTGATTATCTATCTATGTTTATATAAAACTGACCTTATCTAACTGTGTCTAAGAAATTGTCTCTACCAAACTCCTTTGTGAACTTTTGGTTACAGACTTGAAACTTGATTTGTAGACATGGAACAAATTCGATTTAATCTTTAGTTGGTAAAAACAGCTGCTAAGGGATCAAAATTGAAAAAAATTGGAACTTGGCAGGTGTAAGTAAACTAACGTAAGTTGGGGCGTGCAATAAGTAATGCCCCTGACCAACTTCCAGTTGTCTGATATTGCTGAAATTTTGCATGTGCAATGATTTATATCTCTACGGGTTATGTGGCCAATTACAGCTCTGAACTAATTGTGGTTTCTGTTTTACAGGTGTTTGAACTGAGTCAGGTGTGAAATGGAGCCTGTTGAATGTCGAGCAGTGACCCGGTTTTTGTATTTGAAAGGACGCACACCACAGGAAACTTTTGATGAAATGAAAGAAACTTATGGTGATAATGCCCCATAATATGACCTTGTAAAACGCTGGCGTCGTGAATTCAAACATGGCTGGAAGTCTGTGGAAACAGCTCCCAGACCTGGTCGCCCCACCTCCTTCTGCCATTGATGAGGCATCTGTCCATCAAGTTGAGGCTGCCATTTTGGAAGATCGGCGTATTACTATTCGCCAAATAGCCCAAGATGTCAAGATTAGTACAGGGTCTGTGGAAACTATCATTCATGACCATTTGCATATGCATAAGGTATCTGCCAGATGGATTCCCAGGTTAGTCACACCATTCCAGAAGCGAGAACACGCTGAGTGCTCGAGGATGAATTTGGAGATGTGCCAAGAAGATGAGTCAAAGTTTTTCAAAAGACTGATTACACAGGATGAAACCTGGGTCATCACTTTGATCCAGAGACCAAAGCCCAGTCAATGCAGTGGAAGCACTTGAACTCACCACCTCCAAAGAAGGCAAGGGTGAAGCCCTCCGCTGGCAAAGTTATGCTCACAGTCTTCTGGGACCAGGACAGAGTAGTGATGACAGATTTCCTGGCAAAGGGTACCACAATTACAGGAGCCTATTATGCTTCACTTTTGAGGAAATTAAGGGAAGCTATCAAAATCAAGCGGCAGGGCAAGATCAGCAAAGGTACCCTCCTCCTGCAGGACAATGCTCCAGTCCACAACTCACATGTCACCAGATCAGAAGCACGGACGTGTGGTTATAACATCCTCTCCCATCCTCCCTACTCGCCTGACCTTGCACTCTCCGACTTTCACCTCTTCCCAACCATGAAGTTGTTTTTGAAAGGAAAGCGTTTCCCAGATGATGCAGCCTTGATTTCTGAAGTCACGTTGTGGTTGGAGGACCAACCTGAGGTGTTCTACAAAAACGGTCTCCAGAGCTGCATGAAACGATGGGAGAAATGCATAACTGTGGGTGATTCCTATGTAGAGAAAGGCTAATAACTGTGCCAAGTTTCGTTGTTCTACTGCTATGGGAAGTGGGTCAGGGGCATTACTTATTGCACGCCCCTCGTAAAGTTCTCTTCTATGCATGCGCAAATAATATTTATAGGTTAAACAACATTATGTTTTGCAATTTTTGTATGCATAGGAATTTAAGTCAGATGGTTATGGATAAAGCTGTTTTGGTTTCGATTTTAGCAGATGGCACCCAAGTCATATTTTTTCTTACATTTGAAGTCACTACTATGTATTGGATACAATATAATAATCAATAATGAATTGACTATTATAATAAATATGAAATCTGCATAAATTAAAATATAGTTAAGTATATTTTATGACCAGACAATGCCGGTTTGTCTACTGGTATATATATATATATATATATATATATATATATATATATATATATATATATATATATATATATATATATATAAAATAAAATAAAAATTACAATTAAATTTACCAAAATGATCCAAGATGGTAAAATTAAAGTATATTATAAATATTAAAGAATTAATATTCATAAAGTTATCTCAGCCAGATGTAAAAGCTCGATAAAATCAAATAGGAGATAGAGCTTATAATACGTAAATGGAAATTCATTTAACTTTCTTGAATTTATATATTTGGATTTTACCGTCACTAGATTATTTATTTTCCACCAGACTATCCATTCATGTGTAATCACCTTTCTCTCCACCATATTCCCTCTGCTTCACTTTTTTGTTTTCAGGTATGATCTTTGACTTACTTGTTGTTTCATCAAATACATTTGCATGCAAAATCCGATCCCGCATTTTTCTAATTCCTACCCTCTGATGAGAAGGAAAGTCTTGCTTCGAAACTCCGCGGATTAAGGACTATCCACTTATCTAGTGTTTCCTTTTCAGATTAAATATGTTTTTAACTCATTTCAAAGTGTTTTTTAACATGTTTTATTAACTGTTTGCTCGTATATATATATATATATATATATATATATATATATATATATATATATATATATATATATATATATATAATCTAAGGTTATTGTTTTCCAGAGGTTAAGTAACCAATGAAGTTTAACAAGGTTAATACAAGAGTGCTCAATACTGAAGTAGAGTAGGGTATATACTCTTTATTTGTTTTTACGTAAGCAGTTAGTAATATGCTGCTACACAGTCATGAGCATGTTTCAGTCAGCCAGTTATCAGTAACTAGAGACGTCTTCAGGCGATACGGCTTATAAGAAAACAAAATTTGCAATGAAAATATCAGATCTTCCTCATGACAGGGAGTTAATATCAGGAGGTTCTGTCAAATGTTGTGAAAAATAAGATTTGGTTGTATGTAAATAAGACCTAATAGGGGTGCGGATTTGAGTCTGTGATGAGATATATAGGAATGAATGGGAAAGGATGGTGGAGGTTAAAGATCGAGATAAAGGTATTGGAAGACTAGAAAGAATAGTATTTGTATGCATGTGTGATGGTCGCCCTAAATCTTACACATACTAGTGTGTATAGGTTCAAACAGTAGCAGAATGTGAATTTGACATATCTATGCTAAAAGAGGTGTCAGATTTAATTGGGGTTATAATTAGCTGACGGAAACATGCTCATGACTGTGTAGCAACATATTGCTGCTTATGTAAAAATAAAGAATATATATATATATATCTATGTGACCTTGTTTGTCTGTATGAAGAATGCTCTCTACCAAACTACTCCGTCAATTTTCGGTCGAAGTGCTAAATAATAATCAGTTCTTCTGGAGTATTAAAGTTTCTATCTTCAGTGTAAGCAATACTAAGGTAAAAAAAATACAAATAAAGTTTTCTATCATACTTGGTCATGAATAATAGAATAAGATACAGCTACACTCTTTGATTAAATAAAGAATCTTATGAAGGCCATTTGGGATTCTTAGTGCATTCGTTGTCAGTGAAAAAAAAACAGATTCAAGATTTATGTTTCTTGTGTGACTTGCATCTGAAGAATTAGTATAAAAAGGGACTTTTAAAAAAATTATTATTGATTTTTGAGCTTTGTATTGATCAAATTGGAATTGTTAAAAGAGTTTTAAGATATATGTACAAGAGTATTTTACAACGGCTATGCCGAGTGGCCACTACTATATATTTATGTACTTTATTTCGATCATAATACGGCATATGGATCGATTTACATCTCGTTGTTAAGACCCTGTGACACATTGTTTTAGCTTTTGTGTGTGTTGCCATTTGGTAGAGGTTGCTTACTCTTTTTTTTTTTTCTTTTTAGTTTCTTTCCTTTTTTTCACTCTTCAGAAATCTTTAAAAATAATATTTGGTGATGCAAACCTCTGACGTTACCAATACAATACCAATACAAGTGCTAAATAATAATCAGTTCTTAGTGATAGTCTTCTCTTTTTATTCACATTCACCCCTAACTTGCCACTTGGATTTAAGGGTCTACTATTTGGGACCATGCCTTGCAAAGATTTACAAGATGTTGGTTTACATTACATTTAAACTTCTGTATGTCAGCCTCATCTTGGTTTGAGCCCCCCCCGCTTCGGCAGCACGGGGGACAAGATCAAAGTGTAGTATCTGTTCCGGCAGATACTGCAAGCTATGACTAGCTATGACTAGCAAAGACCAGATGTGGGGGCGGCCCCACATGCCTGACCATTAACCAGCTCCCATTTCCCACCTCTCGGGAGCTGGTCCCCTTTTTCCCTTCCCCCTCCCTTCAATCCTCACATTAAAAATCGGCCTTGTGCCTAATTTGCTCGGTGGGGGAGCAAATAAATACCATCTGTTCCGGCAGATGCTGCAAGCAAAGACCAGCTATGACTAGCAAAGACCATATGTGGGGGTAACCCCACATATCTGAACTTGGTCAAGGTAGGGATCACCCTACGACCACAGTTACTATCCAGCTCCCATTTCCCACCTCTCGGGAGCAGGATCCCCCTTTCCCTCCCCCCTCCCTCTCTCTCCACATTAAAAAACGGCCTTGTGCCTAATTTGCTCAGTGGGGAAACAAATAAATACAGTCAGCCTCATCTTGGTTATTATAGTCACAACGTTTCGGCCTTCATTAGGTGTTTTGTATTGAACTGGGGACCGTTTGTTAGGAGTCTCGAACCCAACCCTTTATTATTATTACGGGGGTACCGTGTTCAGACTCCAGCTAGGCTCTGGGACATAGTTGTTGATTCTCTTTTTTAAATGTTACTTTTCACTGCCTTCGTTCAGGATTGAACTCAGCACCTTTGGGTAACTGTAAACTTTGATACAACGTCTAGGACCACTCGGCCATATGTCACTAGGACAATGAACTATGGGATGAAGTAAAAATAATAAACAGAGAGACCCACTGGAAAGTGAAAAAAACTTAAAGAAACAGCTCACATGCTCGGACATACAACCTACTGAGCAAACCAAGCGTAGAGCTGAATGCAATTTGGACACCTCTAATAGAGAGAGAAAACCTTGAATAACAACATAGGTTTAAGATTAACAAAAACCAACTAAGAATTGTCCTAGTGACATATGGCCGAGTGGTCCTAGACATTGTATCAAAGTTTACAGTTACCCAAAGGTGCTGAGTTCAATCCTAAACGAAGGCAGTGGAAAGTAACATTTAAAACAGAGAATCAACAACTATGTCCCAGAGCCTAGCTGGAGTCCGAACATGGTACCCCCGTAATAATAATAAAGGGTTGGGTTCGAGACTCCTAACAAACGGTTCCCCAGTTCGATACAAAACACCTGATGAAGGCCGGAGGGCAAAATGGCTGAAACATTGTCAACAACCAAGATGAGGAAGTCAGTCCGACAATCTCAATAATTACCTACATGACAACTTTTACATAGTTACTTACATGATAACCTTTGCATAGTTGTCTACAGTATTACTTTTGAATAGTTATATACTTGATAATATTCAAATAGTTACCTGCATGATAACCTTTAAATAATAATCTACATGATAACCTTTTAATAGTTACCTACATGATCATTTTTAAATAGTTACTTATATAATAACTTTTAAATAGTTACCTACACAATATTTAAATAGTTACCTATAGGATAACTTTCAAGTAGTTACCAAAATAATAACCTTTATATAGTTACCTACATGATCATTTTTAAATAGTTATCTACATGATAACTTTTAAATAGTGACCAACATAACTTTTAAATAACTTCCTACATTGTCACTTTTAAATAGTTACATAACTTTTAAATAGTTACCTACATGATAACTTAAAATAGTTACCTACATGATAATTAAAAAAAAAACTTCTTACATGATAATATTAAAATATTTACCTACATGATAACATTTATATAGTTAGCTACGTGATAATTTTAAATAGTTAGCTATGTGATAACTTTTAAATAGTTAGCTATGTGATAAATTTTAAAAAGTTAGCTGTGTGATAACTTTTAAATAGTTAGTTGCATGTTAATTTTATTTTTATTTCGGACTATTAGTCTCATCTTTATTAGTTGTTGTTTGTTTGTTTTTATTGGTTCACAACGTTTCGGCCAATTTCCTCTGGCCTTCGTCAGGTGGTAACCGCGACGGATAGGAACTTCGAATCTCCTAACTGCATTCTCAGCCATCACTGCCATCCGTAGTTGTCGTCGTCTCACCACATTTTTGACCAATTACCTCTGGCACGCTTTGGGTGGGATTGAAACCGCTATCTTCAGACAATGTTCATCTGGAACCGTAGAGATTCAACGTCTCTATCAACTGCGCCACGGGCCCCGAAGGGCGATCAAGGTTGGATTCTTTGATCTTATAAATCCACATTTATTCATTATCTGATCTTCCATAGTCGGGTCCGTACCGATTGGTATATATATATATTATTCCTTAATTGGAATTTTTATTTTTTATTTTTGAGATGAGCATTTTTATGTTAATTTTATTTTTATTTCGGACTATTAGTCTCATCTTTATTAGTTGTTGTTTGTTTGTTTTTATTGGTTCACAACGTTTCGGCCAATTTCCTCTGGCCTTCGTCAGGTGGTAACCGCGACGGATAGGAACTTCGAATCTCCTAACTGCATTCTCAGCCATCACTGCCATCCGTAGTTGTCGTCGTCTCACCACATTTTTGACCAATTACCTCTGGCACGCTTTGGGTGGGATTGAAACCGCTATCTTCAGACAATGTTCATCTGGAACCGTAGAGATTCAACGTCTCTATCAACTGCGCCACGGGCCCCGAAGGGCGATCAAGGTTGGATTCTTTGATCTTATAAATCCACATTTATTCATTATCTGATCTTCCATAGTCGGGTCCGTACCGATTGGTATATATATATATTATTCCTTAATTGGAATTTTTATTTTTTATTTTTGAGATGAGCATTTTTATGTTAATTTTATTTTTATTTCGGACTATTAGTCTCATCTTTATTAGTTGTTGTTTGTTTGTTTTTATTGGTTCACAAAGCGTGCCAGAGGTAATTGGTCAAAAATGTGGTGAGACGACGACAACTACGGATGGCAGTGATGGCTGAGAATGCAGTTAGGAGATTCGAAGTTCCTATCCGTCGCGGTTACCACCTGACGAAGGCCAGAGGAAATTGGCCGAAACGTTGTGAACCAATAAAAACAAACAAACAACAACTAATAAAGATGAGACTAATAGTCCGAAATAAAAATAAAATTAACATAAAAATGCTCATCTCAAAAATAAAAAATAAAAATTCCAATTAAGGAATAATATATATATATACCAATCGGTACGGACCCGACTATGGAAGATCAGATAATGAATAAATGTGGATTTATAAGATCAAAGAATCCAACCTTGATCGCCCTTCGGGGCCCGTGGCGCAGTTGATAGAGACGTTGAATCTCTACGGTTCCAGATGAACATTGTCTGAAGATAGCGGTTTCAATCCCACCCAAAGCGTGCCAGAGGTAATTGGTCAAAAATGTGGTGAGACGACGACAACTACGGATGGCAGTGATGGCTGAGAATGCAGTTAGGAGATTCGAAGTTCCTATCCGTCGCGGTTACCACCTGACGAAGGCCAGAGGAAATTGGCCGAAACGTTGTGAACCAATAAAAACAAACAAACAACAACTAATAAAGATGAGACTAATAGTCCGAAATAAAAATAAAATTAACATAAAAATGCTCATCTCAAAAATAAAAAATAAAAATTCCAATTAAGGAATAATATATATATATAGTTAGTTGCATGATAACTTTTAAATAGTTAGCTATGTGATAACTTTTAAATAGTAAGGTATGTGATAACTTTTAAATAGTTAGCTATATGATAAATTTTAAAAAGTTTGCTGTGTGATAACTTTTAAATAGTTAGCTGCTTGATAACTTTTAAATAGCTGCTTGATAACTTTTAAATAGTTAGATGCTTGATAACTTTTAAATAGTTAGCTGCTTGATAACTTTTAAATAACTGCTTGATAACTTTTGAATAGCTGCTTGATAAGTTTTAAATAGTTAGCTGCTTGATAACTTTTAAATAGCTGCTTGATAACTTTTAAATAGCTGCTTGATAACTTTTGAATAGCTGCTTGATAACTTTTAAATAGTTAGCTGCTTGATAACTTTTAAATAGCTGCTTGATAACTTTTAAATAGCTGCTTGATAACTTTTAAATAGCTGCTTGATAACTTTTAAATAGTTAGATGCTTGATAACTTTTAAATAGTTAGCTGCTTGATAACTTTTAAATAGCTGCTTGATAACTTTTAAATAGTTAGCTGCTTGATAACTTTTAAATAGCTGCTTGATAACTTTTAAATAGTTTGCTGCTTGATAACTTTTAAATAGTTAGCTGCTTTACAACTTTTAAATAGTTTGCTGCTTGATAACTTTTAAATAGTTAGCTGCTTGATAACTTTTAAATAGCTGCTTGATAACTTTTAAATAGTTAGCTGCTTGATAACTTTTAAATAGCTGCTTGATAACTTTTAAATAGTTTGCTGCTTGATAACTTTTAAATAGTTTGCTGCTTGATAACTTTTAAATAGTTAGCTGCTTTACAACTTTTAAATAGTTTGCTGCTTGATAACTTTTAAATAGTTAGCTGCTTGATAACTTTTAAATAGCTGCTTGATAACTTTTAAATAGCTGCTTGATAACTTTTAAATAACTGCTTGATAACTTTTAAATAGCTGCTTGATAACTTTTAAATAGCTGCTTGATAACTTTTAAATAGCTTCTTGATAACTTTTAAATAGCTGCTTGATAACTTTTAAATAGCTGCTTGATAACTTTTGAATAGCTGCTTGATAACTTTTAAATAGTTAGCTGCTTGATAACTTTTAAATAGCTGCTTGATAACTTTTAAATAGCTGCTTGATAACTTTTAAATAGTTAGCTGCTTGATAACTTTTAAATAGCTGCTTGATAACTTTTAAATAGTTAGCTGCTTGATAACTTTTAAATAGCTGCTTGATAACTTTTAAATAGTTAGCTGCTTGATAACTTTTAAATAGTTAGATGCTTGATAACTTTTAAATAGTTAGCTGCATGATAACTTTTAAATAGTTACCTATGTGATAACTTCTAAATAGTTACCTATGTGATAACTTTTAAATAGTTACTTATGTGATAACTTTTAAATAGTTAGCTATGTGATAACTTTTAAATAGTTAACTTATAACCGGAAAAGTTTTCAAGATTATGGAAAACACTTTAGTGCCTTCCATAATTAAATGACTTTGATTTTCAGGATGAATTGTGATGCTTCTAGCTTTATTTTTTTTTATTTAGTTTAATAAACAACTGAGCAGTGTAATTCATGTGTGTTTCTTAGTTTTTATTATTTCCCTTTTATTTTCTTCCCAAAAGGTGACACCAGATGATTGCCGAGATATTGCAACGGCTGTGAAAGTGAATGGTACAATAATGATGGTGTGTCATGTCCTTACATATATGCCTAAATCTAATTGCATCAAGAAGCTCATTGAAGATGGAACTATCGGAGAAATAATGAATATTCAACTTTTAGAACCAGTATGTATTAAAATAAAATAACTGAAATGAAATGATATTTTTAGAGTTGTAAGAAATAAATAGGAAGAAATAAATTGGATGAAAAGGATTCTGTATAGATAAGCAATTATAATTATTTATTATATAAATACAACTGAAAAGCAATTACTTTGAACGTCCATTGAATATTTTCTCATTGTTATGGATTACCCGATGCAACGGTAATAACTCTGCTTAAAATCTTAATCTTAAACGTACATATGTAGCAATGAATATTATATATATTTTTTTATTTATGTCATTTATTTACATCATCTGGTACTTGTCCAGAATTCTCCCCTCCCCATGAAA
The DNA here is from genome assembly GCF_053919585.1 of Euprymna scolopes. Taxonomy (NCBI): domain Eukaryota; kingdom Metazoa; phylum Mollusca; class Cephalopoda; order Sepiida; family Sepiolidae; genus Euprymna; species Euprymna scolopes. The sequence continues at coordinate 26,269,245 of NC_136490.1, read as the reverse complement.
AAACAAAAGTAAATAAAAATCTTTATGATATACGTACCCATCATTGAACAAAAATATTGTACACCAAGAATTGCATAAATTGAGCAAGTAGCTTTATTTTAAATAGGAAAATTAAACTTTATAGCTAAGCGGTAAGCAATAATCTCTCAACACTATTTTGAAAATAGTCTTAAGGAACAAGAGAGATGACTCCAAATCGAAATTTTAGAAAACCATTTTTAACATGAAACAGGCATTGGAAAACTCAAATTTGTTTTAAAATGATTTCTTTATAAAAATATAAGTACTTGATTTATATTGGAATGCCTATGAATTTCTATTAATTGTTTAAAAATTATTTCTTTGTAAAAATATAACTACTTCATCAATTTGCATGCTTTTTCATGTATGATATTTTGCTTCTGGCACAGGTTACTTTTGTTTTTTCATGTTGCTACTATTCCCTCCTCTCGCTACTTGTCTTATTTGCTCTATCCCCCACCATTTAATACATTCAATCTGCAAACAAGCAAGCAAGATTATCAAAGTTCTATTATTGAATTAGTATATTGATGACATCATCATTTTTTTAAAGGGTATAATTGGACATTTCTTTTTTGGCAGGTTGGATTCTGGCATTTTGCACATTGTTTTGTCCGAGGTAACTGGCATCGTGAAGAAGACAGTTCCTGCTTCCTTCTGGCCAAATCTTGTCATGATATTGACTTGATTTGTTATTTCATGGGGAAAAATCGATGTACAACAGTTTCTTCTTTTGGAAAACTGAGCCATTTCACGAAAGAGAATAAGGTAACCATCTTATACATGCTTTTATTTTCTAGATTCGAGAGTTGGCTATTTGCCAGGAACATTGTAGTGACAGTGTGGAGAGATGGAGGGATAAGTGGCCATGCTGCAAGAAAACAATGGTCACTTACAGACACTAACCTAGAATGGTGTCATTATGAAAAATAGTCACTGTTGGGCGTCCAAAATGATTAACTAATAAAAGACAGAGTTTTGTCTGAGAGTCAGATTTATTTGGGATGCCATATTGTTTGAGTGCATTTAGACAAATGTTTATCTCTTGTACTGTCGGGGGAAGAAAAAGAAACGGCTACTGTTGATAATATGAGAAAATGCTGTCACTGTAGTTGGAAAAGGAATTGGACTGAACCAAACACATCTAACAGTTCGTGCTTCATCTCCAAGTTTTCGGCATTATAACCAAACACATTTTTCAAACAAAAAAATGCTGTCTCTGCACGAGATTTGAAGAAGTTGAAGCAAAAACCGTTCAAGATTATGAAGATGTTCCACAACCTGAAAGTAGTGAAATGGTTTCAATTGAAAGGTCAATGGGGCTGATTTTCAATGAGATGACCTGAAGGGGTTGGAGGTCATGTAACTGAATGTTACGTTGTGTGTGTATATGAATATGTTCCATAACACCGTACATGTTGAATAGTGGAGTTTATATTTTATCTGTATATTCATGTATGTGTAAATGCATGTATGTATATATGTCGTATCATTTAGTTGATCATCTAGTGTCTATATTTTAACATTTATGCAGCAGTTCTTAACAGGAAACGATTGACGTGAACGTATCGAAACAGTTGTAGACAACAGTTCTTTTAACAGGTGTAAATAAACACATACCTGGAAATATACGAACATTTATTTTCATGATTCCGGCCAGCATCTTCAGAGATTACAATGTCTTCACATCTTGGCTGCCTGAGAAAACCCCACTCCTTGTGTCATGGAAAGACCAACTTCCCCTTGAGTCGTCCGTTCTCTCTGATGAAAATATTTTTGAAATTTATATTTGCACTAGCAGGCCGCCTGGCGTTTTCCGGTCGTAAAATACCCTCTCCCCTCCAATTATGTGCAATAGTTTTCATGCCTACATTTTTGACATCAGTTCATCTTTCTTGTTCAATATGAGATCAGAAAGAGTACATCTTTTGATGCTTCTTCATAATTTAAAACAATTTTTTTTTTTATCTCATTCTATTATTGGAGTTTATATATATACAGTGCTGATCAAAAAGTTAAGACTACTTAAAAATCTTTAAAAAAAAAAAAAAAAACTTTCTTTTAAGGATAGATTTTAAACTCTTCCGACTTAAGGTTACTAATACTACAATCTAAAAGGTTATGGAAACAAAAAGGTACATTCCAAATATTTTATTTAAAAATTTGCATTTTTATTAAATTAGGCTTTTTACACATTATCAAAATTATAAAACCAAGGGTATAAATTGTTAGATTTATGGTAATTAATTGTCTGTCCTTGTTGCCATGTCACTAGTAAGGGTGCTGGAGGTAAACGTTTTGTCTGGGCTGACGTTATCCGCCTGATAGTCAGGGACCCGAACCTTGGATTAACCACTAAGGAGGCTGTCCTATCAGCAGGCGCAAAGTACTGGGACTGCTGTATTGCCATTTGGTGAGTGGATCTGGACCATGCAGTAGTCTCTGGTGGGACCTCTCGATGCCATACTAGTGGGTAATTGTTACGGCTTTACCTTTTCGTGTGCTACAAATAAAAAAAAAAAAATTTCCTGTCTTTTTCTCTCTTACTTTCCCTCTCTGTACTGCTCTAACCAAGTATGCCGACCTATTCCACAAATCCCAAAACCTCAACATGAAATATCTCCAGAATAAAAACTCGATTAAACCTAGAACCCCATCTTCCAGCGTAGACCCCTACTACCAGGTCTCCTTCTCCAATATCAGGGGTCTACGTTCCAACCTTCCAGAGGTTGAAACCCAATTACAGGAGACGAAACCGGACATATTATTTCTATGTGAAACTGGAATAGGGCCGACCACTTCCCTAGATGAGTTCATAATTAATGGATACTCCAATTTAACAGCTAAATCTGACTCCCAAGATCGCCATGGGCATGGAATATGTGCCTACATTAAGGATGGCTTCCCATGTGGCAGGGATATCTCTAGAGAAGATCCTAATTTACCCTATATGTGCTTCAGGGTTGCACTTGCTAACACCACTGCATTTATATTTGCCCTCTATAGGCCCAACAACAGCGGAGTTACTATCTTTAAGAGCATATCTGAGAAAATAGACCACATACTGTCTTCACATCCCTCGGCTAACATCCACATCTGTGGTGACTTCAACGTCCATAACGTGGAATGGCTGACCCATTCAAATAAGACAGATGATGAGGGGAGGTTTTGTCATGATTTTGCCATTGCTTATGACCTCACTCAGATTGTTCGCGAACCCACCCGTGTGCCCGATACACCCAATCAATATGCAAGCCTCTTAGACCTTTTTCTTTCAACTTCCCCTGAGCTATGTTCATGTATCGTTCATTCTCCTTTAGGATCCTCCGACCACTCCGTCGTATCAGTTAAGATAAAAACAAAATGTAAGAAGCCATCAGACGTACCCCTCCACCGTACTGTATACCGATACTCTATGGCTGACTGGGATAGCTTCCGTACATTCATATCTGATTTACCTCTGCACTCCATGTTTAAAAAGGAAGTGTCCTCTATAGTATCAGATCTGACCGAATGGTTAATTGTAGGCATAGACCAATTCATACCATCTAAAAAATTCCAACAAAAACCTAACAGCCAGCCATGGTTCTCCCCAGAATGTGCTGCTGCTATCGCGCACAGAAATCACTTTTTCCATAACTACCAACGTAATAGATGCACTGAGACTAAAGCTGCTTTCAGGACTGCCAGCAACCACTGTAAAAGAATAATAAAAAATGCAAGAGAGCTATATGCCCAGTCTGTTAAATCCAAGGTAGCTGATCAGCGGCTTGGTTCCCACCAGTTTTGGCAAATAACAAATAGGATCTTGAACAGAAGTGTGCGTTCTATCCCAACCATTATCAATGGACCAGAGGTTATCTCGTCAGCGTCAGACAAGGCCAAACTATTTGCCAAGAACTTTGCAGCTAATTCTACCCTATGCGACGAAGGCCATCAACTCCCCATATTTCCTCCTATAACACAGAACAAGCTAGGTAACATACAAATATCCGTGCATGAGGTCGCCAAGCTAATAAAAAACCTAGATTCCAGTAAAGCAACTGGCCCTGATGGCATCCCAATTATAGTGTTAAAAAAGCTTCAACCAGAACTTGCTCCCATACTTACGAAACTATTTAAGCGCTGCCTTAAGGAGAAGTGTTTTCCGACCCCCTGGAAGACCTCCTCAGTTTGCCCTGTATTTAAGAATTCAGGTGATAAGTCATCTCCCTCTCAATACAGACCAGTAAGTCTTCTCTGTGTTATGAGTAAGTTACTGGAATCAATATTAACTAGAGAAATAGTCAACCACCTCAGCAGGAATAACCTTCTTAGTGACACACAATATGGTTTCCGCTCTGCAAGATCTACCGCAGATGTGCTGACGGTTATATCCCACAGGATTAGTGAATCTCTTGACAAAGGCTTCCTTTCTAGGGCAAGTGCTCTCGACATATCAAAGGCCTTTGACAAAGTATGGCATAAGGGTCTACTTCACAAGATTTTCAGCTACGGTATAACTGGAAATGTTTTCTCAATCATTAAATCATTTCTCTCTGATAGGCTCATAAGAGTAGTGGTAGATGGACAAAAATCGGAGGCCTGCAATATAAATGCTGGAGTCCCTCAGGGGTCAATCCTGGGCCCAACTCTCTTCCTGATCTACATCAATGACCTCCCTAAACACATACTTAAATCATTCGTTGACATCTATGCTGATGACACGACCATCTACGGCAACACATCAAAGGCTGTAAATGACGAAGTTCTCTCGGATTCTCTCTCCTCTGATCTCGAGCGCGTGGTTCAGTGGGGGAAGATGTGGCTAGTTACCTTTAATGCATCCAAAACCAAACTCCTATCCTTACATCATCAACGCTCTGATCCCCAGCTGGCATCAATTGTGATGGATGGCTCTTGTCTGGGTGAGGCCCCGTGTTTTGACAAGCTTCTGGGTTTGACCTTTACTCCTGATCTGAAATGGAACACGTACATCAAGTCTGTTGCCAAGGTCGCAGGAAAGATGGTGGGATCCTTCTACCGCTCCAGAAGATATCTCACTACTGATGCAATTCTCTATCTCTATAAAAGCCAAGTACGGCCAAGGATGGAATACTGTTGCCACATCTGGGCAGGAGCTGCCAAAAACAGCCTATCATGCCTTGACAGAGTACAAAATAGACTTCGTGGTTTAGTGGGGGATGCCCTTTTCTCTACCCTGCAACCCCTCTCCCACAGAAGAGACGTTGCGAGCCTATCCTTGTTTTATCGTTATTTTCATGGCAGGTGCTCGTCTGAACTCCAATCCCTGGTCCCCCCTCGCCAATCTTTCACGAAAAACACCCGTCTAGCTGAATCCACTGTGAAAAATTTCCCCCACTCTATATCTGTGCCTAAATCAAAACGCAGATTTCATGAGCAAAGCTTCTTTCTTAGAACTGCACGCCTGTGGAACTCTGTTCCGTCTGCCTGCTTCCCTCCGGACTACAACTTGGATGTCTTCAAGTCTAATGTTAACAAATTCCTAATGAACCGCCCCCCCTAATTAAACACTTCATAAAATCTCCTCACTAACGTGATGTACTTACAATAACCCTTATCCCTGAGTGGCTTCCGGGCCTTGATAAGTGGTGATCACTGTGTAAAAAAAAAAAAAAAAAAAAATTCTAATGTTTTTAGTTCAGTTAGAGATTAGCAATCACTGTGTAAAGGTGTTATCATGCCTAAAGCAAGAAAACTAACCAAAGTTGAGCGCTGTCGAATGCTAGGATGCCATAAGCAAGGTTTGTCACAACGAGCGATAGCAGCTAAGGTAAATCGCAGTAAAACTTATTTGTAACTTTCTAAAGAACACTGAGAATTATGGAAAAGCAAAATCCTTAGATAACCCCCCCCCCCGCCAAAATTTCTTCTGCATTGAATAGGAGAATCAGACGGGTTGTTATGAATGACAGGACTTTCTTCTAGTCAAATTAAGGCGGTTACAGATGCTGATTGCAGTCCAATAATCATCAGACAACACTTACAACATAAAAGCATGGTAAATAAAAAGCATAAACAAATTCCTCGATTGCTACCACGTCACAAAGTGGGCCGTTTAAAATTTGGTCGTTAATACCAAACCTGGGACGTTGAGAAGGGGAAGAAAGTTCTGTTTTCTGATGAGAAAAAATTCAATTTAGATGGTCCTGATGGTTTCCAGCGATATTGGCATGACAAAAACATGTCTGTTGAAATTTTTTCCACATGTCATAGTGGTGGAGAGGCCATAATGGTATGGAGTGCCTTTTCTTACTGAGGGACGATGGAGCTCCAGGTGGTGCAGGGATGTCAGACAGCAGCTGGTTATGTTAGCATGCTACAAAAAGCATCTTTGATGATGAAGGGTCATCATTTGTGTGGGGATGGATGGTTATTCCAACTGGATAATGCTGCAATCCACACTGCAAGACAGACCTTGAGCTTTCTACAAGAAAATCTTTTGGGACATCCTGCATGATCCCCTGCACCTTAATAGAAACCCTTATTTCTAGCATTCCCCCCCCCCAAAAAAAAAATTTTTGAAGTCATCAAAAACAGTGGAGGTAGAACTCATTACTATATTTGATTGTTTAATGTTTTCATACACTTTTCATACAATTTAATAGCATTTTTATCTCGGGTCTAATAATTTTGATCATGTGTAAAAATCCTAATTTAATAAAAATGTAAATTTTAAAAATAAATCAGTTTTTTGTTTCCATAACCTTTTAGACTGTAGTATTGGTAACCTTAAGGCGGAAGAGTTAAATCTATCCTTAAAAAAAGTTTTTTTAAAAAGATTTTTAAGAGGTCTTAAAGTTTTCATCAGCAGTGTATATATATATATATATATATATATATATATATATATATACACACACACTAGCAATTCAGCCTGGCATTGCTCCGGCGTTTGGAGGTGTATGTTGAGCAAAAAACAAAAACAGTAAATTTTTTAACTTTGACCTCTGTTATAACCCCCTAAAATTTATTGTTTTGGACTCAAATCAAGTTATTAAGTTAGATCCATATCCAAGGAATATTTAAAATTTAAAGTGTTTAGACCCAAAATTGGCGGAGGAGTTTGGTAGAGTTCTCAAAGGTCAAATCGTTGAACTTTGACCCCTTAACAGCCAATTTTCTAGCCAAAAACCGATTACAAAGATTTTCCCAAATCTCAGTACCTTGTATATCAAATTTCGAGTCTGTAGACTGAAAAATGACAGAGTTATTGCGTAGGGAAATGTACACACACACACACACAGACACGTTCACTTTTATAGATTTATAGATATATAGATATATCTATATAAGTGAACACCAAAGCCAACCTGGTCACCGCCATCTGTTGAGTATTCATTGAGCTCTCACCGGCACTTCTGGAAAAGGCATGTTTCCAGTTCCAGACCCATATCGATCAAGGCGGTGATTGAGGCTGAAGGTGGCTACATTGGATAGATGTCAGCTCTACTACATAATACAGTTACTTGAATTGATTTTTTCAAAGTTTCAAAATAAAGCTGTAGTTAATTTATTTATTGCGGACTATTATCCTCATCTTTCTTAGTTGTTGTTTCACAACGTTTCGGCCAACTATTCCTCTGGCCTTCGTCAGGTGGTAACCATTCTCAGCAATTACTGTCATCCACCAACAACTAAGAAAGATGAGGATAATAGTCCGCAATAAATAAATTAATAAATAACACTCATCTTAATAATGAATTTCAGTTAAATAATAATAATATATGAAATGTACACTCTTTAACCCTTATCCTCAAGTGGCCTCAAGGCCTTGATAAGTGGTGATGCCTATGTAAAAAAATATATATATATATGTCAGCTGAGTTTTTTCAATAAAAGTTTTAAAATAAAGCTATAGTGTTGTTTGCTTTATCGTTCTACCCCGTATATACATATATATATATATATATATATATGTGTGTGTGTGTGTGTGTGTGTATGTATGTATGTATGTATGTATGTATGTATTAGTAATGAGATGATTCCAACATTTTTTTCTAGTTCCGATAAAAGTACTGATTTAATCGTTTCAACACTAATATATATTTACACTTTGTATAATTCTGGCCTTCTCCTCTGGTGAGAAGCATTTAACTTCGAAATGCCATTGCCTAAAAAGTTTTTTTGTTAATTTTCCCCTTTACTTTTCCTTATTGTTTTGATGGTATAATAAAAGTTATATATAACTTTTATTCCTCATATTTAATTTGATATATATATATATATATATATATATATATATATATATATATTAGGAAGTGCAAGAAACTATTAACTAAATAAATCCGGACGTTACAACCTACGCACCCTCGGATCATATCATTTAAGGAAAATTTAATTAATGAAAGACAAGAACTAGTACAATGTTGTGGCATAGAAATAAGTCTTTACTATGCCACCTAAAACCTGAATAAGTAAATAAAAACAAAAAATTAATCTGTATTAAATAGTTTCATTGAAAAAAAAAGGGGGGCTGAAATGACAAGAAGGATCTCATAGAAGTCATGCAGATATAATAAAGAGTGTATCTTTAAGCATCCTAGTAGAAATGCATAAAATATTATTAAACAAGTATCTTGAAGATAATTAAATAGCTTAACACATATTGAATCAACTAACAAGTATAAATTTAGTCATAATGTAATTGGAAACATAATATTATAATGTAGTTGGAAACAATAAATTTAATCGTAATGTACTTGAAAATTGGAGTAAGAAACATAAAAAAATAATTAATAAGAAAACTCCATAAATTCAGCATGGTGAAAAAATATATGATAAAAATGTATTTGCGTTAATAAATGCAATCGTCTTTAAAATACAAGGGAAATAACTAAGAAAACCTCTAATTGAATTATTCCCTCTTAACTGGGAAAATTAAAAAAGTTAGACATTTATCTCCTATGAGCTGGAGGTGGGAAGAGGGGGGGGGCAGCTTTGCCCGGGCATAAAATACACTTAAATATGATATTTTAATTTTTCCAAATTTTGTATATACTATTATAAAGTCGTGATTTTAAAAGTAAAAAAAAGATAAAGTATTTGGGTGCCATTAGTTACAGTCGAAACTAAAACATTCTAAGCTGGTGACGTTACCACTGTACCAACATGACACACATATTGTTACATGATAAGGACTGTCCCCTTTTCATGTAAGTAAAAAAATAAGGAATTAATTAAATGAAAATGATATTAGAATAAGCGGGGATTGAACCCTGTAGATAAGTCTTAAAGAACAATAGGTTTAAATGGAATGTCTAGTTAAATTGTTGATTCTGTTAAAATATTTAATAAATACAAATTTGGCTGGAAACTATTCACATTCTTAGAAAGAATGCATAATAAAAATATCGGTTACAGAATTAGACAAGTAGGTTAAATTCCTTTGTAAAACAACAAAGAGAATGGAAAATTTCCTGGTCATCAGAAATGGTTTCAAAATGTGCAAATCGCGCATGTTTGAAACACGTGAGTTGTGGTCACGTTGACCAGACATACGTGTGATTTCTCAATATAGAAAAGAGTTTGAAGTTAGTTAGAAGATAATCAGATCAGTCAGTGGGAAGAAGCAGAGAGGTTCAGACAGATTCTCAGTTAGTCAGGGCACCTTCTAGGAAGCGAGAGGTTTTAGAGATAACCATGTAAAACTTTGAATCCCTGAAATACGGAATCATGTCCAACCGGTCGAAGAATAAACGTATCATCATGTGTTTTTATAACTGCCGTCTTGTGTTGTGTCATTCTACCAAAACAAAGGTAAAGTGAAATTGTATTAGTATGAACTTTGTGTTTATAAAAATGAATAACTGTCAAAACGTAAATGTTAAACACACTCTCGGTCTATCTATCAAGATATTCATAAATCTCCTCTCATTGAATTACAGGCTTGGTTCTCCTGTAGTAATCTGTACACTACCTGTCTGTCTCATTATATATAAAACCTGTCTCTATATCTCAACAATATGAACACTCACAATGAATATATATAATATCTAGCATCTCACAACACTCAACAACATGAACACTCCTAAGACTGTCTCACTCTAAAACTCTTACAACAAGAACAACAACAAATATATAACATCAATCCTCTTAAATAAGAACAACGTAACATACTCTCATATTTGGTACCTTCTAAAATAACACCCAGTACGTAACAATATGAACTGATTAAAAAGTAGAGTTAAAATTAAACTAAGATGAATGTACAAAATGTTTAAAGATTTTTTCAATTTTGACTCATTTATGACCCCTTAAAAACTATTTTAACCAGCTAAAGATCCATAAAAGAACAGTCCATAAAAAATCAAATCATTTGAGACCCCTAGTGCAACTCTCCAACTTTTAGTTTTGGGGGAGACAGACAGACATATAGCCTTTTATATATTAGATGATACAAAATAATTTCTAATTGAGCCTTTACAAACTTATAGTAGACAATATTGATTTATTAAATATACAATTAGATTTTAAATATATATATATATATATATATATATATATATATATATATATATATATATATATATACACGTTATGAATATTAAATTATCAAGCATTTTAACCTTATATGAAGAATAGACAATATAAAAAAAATTCTAAGATGGCCGCACATAAAAATATAAAATGTGATTTAAAAAGTAAGGAATTAGTTTTCTATCCACAAGAAAATAAACCCATTAAATATTATATTGTCATGCATATTTCTTTCTAAGCAAAAAAAATTCTATTTTTATGATGAGTATATGCATGAAAAGATTCAATATTGACCTAGTAATAATTGATGGTTTCTGTGTAACAAAACAGATCTGTAAAAAATGTACCAAACGTTTTGTTATGTTGAAAGAACTATTTGGTAAAAGTAAAATATGTATTTAAAACTTGGAATATAGCTATACTGTTATTCTTTTATAAATGCTCAGTTATATTTAACAAACATTGAGCTTCTAAACAAAAAGGATTTTCTCTCCTCTAATCTTGAGCATGTGCTATGATGGGGGAAAAATGGCTGATTACTTTTAATGCATCTCAAACCAAGCTTCTATCGTTACATCATCAACGTTCTGATACCCATCTGGCATGAATTGAAATGAATGGCTCATCTTGACAAGCAGCTGGGCTTGACCTTTACTCTTCATCTAAAATGGAACATGTACATCAAAACCGTTGCCAAGGTCGCTGGAAAAATAGTGGGATCCTTTTATTGATCCAGTAGATATCTACCCGCTGATGCAATTCTGTACCTAACGCCATTTATGGTAAAATATATTATTTTTCGCTTTATAATGTTTTCCTTCACAATAATTGATCCATCAAGCTTTAAATTTTTCAAATTAAAGAAAAAAATACTTTTTTCTATTTTTATATCAAGCATAAATTTTTAATATTTCTCAGTTCCACTATCACTTGTAGTTAGTTTTTAATTTCATTATTCAAATCATTTTTCCTTATTTTCTTAATAATAACCAATGAGCTAGACTTTTTTTCCCTATAAACTAGATCATACTGTATTTTCTTCAATTCTTTATTGCATAAATCAAGTTGAGAAAGACTTTCATTAGAATTTGGTGGCTCTTAAAAGGGCTGTTTTTGTTAACCGTCTGGGAGGATGCAACTTGTTGGAATGTCACAAGCATCATCAACGGAAATCCATGTCTTCATAGTTATAGTTAATTTTCAAAAAGGGAGATGACAACTTTGTGTAAAGCGTAACGGGCTCCCGTATCTTGAAAAAAATGTAATACACAGATACACTTATCACGTATAGTTTTCACACCCTGTTTTTTTATTTTATTTTATTTTATTTATTGTTTTGGTACATATTCTTTAAAGCATTCTTTATCTATTGCCACATGAAAAGTTTACACATTCTAAAATAAAATTTTTAATTTATTTTTAAAGATTTAAAAGTATGCCTATTTTAGCGTTTTCATAAAGAAATACTTTCTTATTCTCATCTGAAAGATAATAATTATTCAATGAATCTCACACTTCAAAACGCAAATGATAAAAAAATTAAACACATTCAAATTTCGGATTTCAATCTTCGATATTGAAGGCACCCTGTGAATTTTTTTTTTCTACACTCGCTCACCCTCCTACCACAAAATGAGTGTGTGCTTAGTGGATCACTTGGACTTTAAGGGGTCGAACAAGGGACAAATGAGGAAGGGGGCAGGAAGTCCCAAAAATATATTTATACAACGACTATGAAAAAAGAAAGTTACACGCATATAAAGTGCATTCTTTACTTATTAATCGGTGAAAATTTATTGATTAGATAATTACCTGATTTTTGGTAGATTTTTAAAGACAGACTCTGTTACGAAAATCAAAAATAAATTTGGCGGTCACTATATATATACTGGTTAGTTTTACTCCAATGACCAAAGGAAAGATTCATATCACAAGCATAATTTTTGTTTGTTTTTAAATTTTTCATTTCAGCAAATGCCTATAATTCCTTTTTACTGTTTTAGATGTATTTTGCAATCTATAATAAAAAACATTGTAAATATATATTATGATATGTGCATGTATTTTTAAGCCTTCCAATGCAGCTTCACGATGCTTAAACTGCCCTGCAGACATTGAACAATCATGTCCTTTTTCTGCTTGCAAAATTTACTTAGAGAGATCAAAACGAGTAAGTTTCGTTTTTCTGTTACTCTTTAAACATTTCTCTTTGTACGGCTTTATTGCTTGATTGCGCGTGTTGAGGGTCTCTTCAAGTTGGAAGTTGATGTATTATCATGGATAACACAAAATCGGAATAAAATGGGGGAAAATACAAATGATAAAGAAATGGTTGAATTTATAATTACATTTATTTCTCATAGAAAGTTCCTATTTACTTGTTTCCCTCATGAGAAAAGAATTAGACACAGAGCCAGAATTTAATGTGGTAAAAATCAAGCTCCCCTAAAAAAGGGATTTTGGATTGGGACAGAAATAAAATTTCCTAAGTCTAAAAGGGTTTTTTCTTCTTTGACTGAAGACAAAAAAGGTGAAGTGTAGTATTAGAACATATACTACACTTTGTTCCTTGCTAAAAGACAAATGTATGAGAGATATAATAAAACACGATACATAGTTTGGACTATTGTCATCATCTTGAGTGTTAGCTTCACGTTTTTAATCTCCAACCTTTTTTCAGGTGTTTCTTGTGGAACTCCAGAATCATTCTAACTCGGGAATCTGCATGGAATTTTGAATGGAACTCTTTATTTAATCTATGGGAATAGGATGCTCTTGTGTGACACCATGGTGATGGGGGTGTTTAATCGGACGGGATGGGGATGAAGGATTACAAAGAAATGCAAGACTTAGCTAGCAAAATTGGACCAACCGCCGATATGTCATTATGGGCTCATTACAGGCAAACCAGATGGTATATTATCTCAAAAATGGAGACAGATTTGGAATTATCCATGAGATGTCAAAGGAGATGTTTGTATTAGAAGTGACATTAGATGATAAGGGCCACACACAGTGCGGGGCGAAAGAAACCCAGGGGACTGCCAATAGATATCAGTGTGAGCAACAACTCCCCACCCAGGAAATAGGGAGAGGTGTTGAGTGGACAAGATAAGGGGAGGCTCTGAGAGGAAGAGAGATGGGGAAAAAGGGTTGGATTCAGAAAAATCAGAAAAAAGAATTTTAAAATAAGTAGAGTTGTAGCTAGCAAACTGAGCGGCTGGGCTGGTCAAGCAATCCCGACTTGGGGGCCCTCAGGGCCTGGTGTTATGATGTTAACTAGCCTGTGTTAAAGAGAAATCTGTGACTTTACTTGTCTGGTCATACATCGTTCACTGCTATAGTCGGTCACCTCAATTTAGACAGTAGCTGTTACGAAGTAATGAAATTAATAAATAGTTTGTTATTTTTATAAACCGAAATTCTGTTTGCGGTGAGGACTCTTCATTTTGCAGCAAGCCGCAAGGACCAGCAGAGTTACCAATGTACCCGGAGACCACACAGGTTAGGAGACGATTCGGTCGAGAGGCGACGTGCTCCACCATGGAAACACAATGTGTGAAGACAATCAATAGGCCAACTTGTGACGGGACAATGTACAATCGAAAGAGCACCTGTCATATCGAGTGCAGTTCATCAAGGTTAGAGACACCTGGTATGAAGGGTACCGTACAGGCCTGTTATACTTGTTCGCTCAGCCATGTTCAATCCTTAGTGATGCAATTACAAAATACTTAGGACTTCTACTCAGTCAGCCATGACCGAGTGAGATCATGCTATCCCCATAGATTAAATTAGAGGATTCCGTTTGAAATTCCATCCAGATTTCCAAATTTGTCGGAAAGATTTCTGAGTTCGACAAGACACACATGGAGAAGGTCGGAGGTTACATCAACCGAAATATTGTGAAAATAATGCTTATGATGAGAACAGTAGTCTGCAGAATCCAAATGATAAAGAACCAGTTTTCATCTAAAAAAAATGCAGAAACATAATGTAGATGAAACAAAATCGAGAAGACATGAATTGCCAGGGCAAACAATTTATAGAGAAATGCATGGGTGAAATAAAGTCAACACAACCTCCTTTGTTATTTATCTTTGAACTATATCTGTATAGAAAAGAGTTACACTGAAATATCAAAATATTTTCGACTGTCTCGGATTCTATTAACAGTAAGTGAAATATTGACTGACACATAAATACACTTTATTTTTTGAAGAAAAATATTGCATGTATTCAATTATGTTTTTTTTTTCATCTTCTCTTTCACCATTCTAGTTTATCTGCATTGCTTACAGCCTTATCAAATATATATATACTTATTTACCAGCTATGCTTCAAATAATTACCGAGCCCTTTTAAAATATATATATATACTACAAGAATACCTTTCTCAGGATGGTAAAACTATCGATCAAATTTTATGCAAATCGAATACATTTGAGTTTCCAAATTGGAGTCTGTGCATGTTATGATCAGTAAAACTCTTTAAAATACTCTAAACAAACGGGTAATATGTGAATATTAATTCATGTTTAATACCTATTGGTAGAATTTTCACAAAAATCAAAGTTATTTCAATTTTCAAGAAGAGCTTCTACCAACTACACAACCACTCTTATACCCTTTGCATGAAATTAAGTTAAACTAAATATAGCCTACAGATGTGTTATAAAATTCAAAATGATTGGTTCAGGAGTGAATCCTATACTCACAAACATATAAACATACCTGACTTTATGCACGTGCGTGGTCATAGTGTGACCTTTTTAAGTAAAAGCCTAATCTGACTCCTATATCGATTTGTCAGATATATCGCTATTTAGGTATGACTTTGAAAATCAGACAGATATGTTATATATATATATATATGCTTTTATTTCTCTTTTCAGGGTTATAGAGGGTGGCCTCTTACAGCTGTAGTTGATAATCCAGATGTAGAGAACTTGACTGATGCTCTCCTGCATGGACCTTATGGGAAATGTGTTTATGATTCAGATAATGACGTCGTGTCTCATCAGTTAAGTGCTTGGGTTTCCTATGTTCCTAGCTGCTTAATTTAACCATTTCATTGAATAACAATTAAAAATAGCAGTAAGATAGTGATTTAAAGGTTATGAGAGTTTTTTGAAGCATGAAAACGATGTTACTTTTTGTATTTAATATTTCATTTTTTTTATTATTTTTTATATATTTCAAGCGGACCTCCACTTTCAATAAAAAAAAAAAGTATCGAAATGAAAATGAAAGACGAAAAAATTGGAAATTTGTAGTATGGACAGTGTTCGTTCCTAGCAACTATGTTTGCAAGAGTTCACGTGAATTATTTTAGCCGTTTGTGGAAGAAGAATATATTTTTTATTTATTTTTAAAATGTTGCAATGTAATAGTGTTTAAGTCAAACGGCAAAAAAGAGACACAATTTATTTCAATATGTTTAATAAAATGGAAATAAAATTGTGGAACGGTAAAAATAATGTTATTGATAGTTATCTTAATGATAGTATAGTATATGAATTTAATGAAAGGTTCAATTTTAAATTTCGTAGTGGGTATATGTGTTAAATAATAAATTTTAAGTGACAGTATTCAGGAGGTTGAAGGTTCAATCCTCAATGTGGGCAACACTAAGAATCTAATTATGCATATATTGTTATAAAGATATTCCACTGTTTACTTTTATACATGTATGTGCTAGTGTACACAGGAATTATATATTGCATAATCATGTTGACACACTGGTTCCTATTTGATCATCAAAGTTAAGTGACATTGAGCCTGGTCAATAGTAAAATGGGTGACCATTTGGAAATATCAGATGCTTTTTATGTGCTGCACTTATCTTGGCATTGTTTCCAGTTATTCCAGAGTTATCCTTACCGCTGGAATCAAGCAGTGCCAACCCAGGACAGGTGTGGTTGGAGATTGTGCAACCCTGGCCTTACAATTACATGCAAGTTACTCTTATAGGTGGGGGGTGATATCATTGTCTTGATGATACAGGAATAAGGTAAAAAACAAAGAACATACTAGGCAGGACAGGAACGAGAAAAGAACACATGCTTATGTATATTGAATTATTCAGGCTACTGTGCTCGTCTTGGATTGCATTCTCACAACGGTTCAGCCGATGTAGCCTCCAACCTTCTTCAGATTCCTATTTTATGTTGAACTCTGGAATCTTTTTTTTTTTTTTTTTTTTTTACAAAGGGGTTACCACATATCAAAGCTCGGAGGATAAGGGTTAATGTGTGCATTTTCATTGGAACAGTAGTGTAGTAATTGTTTGTGGTGGAAATTTTGTATAATTAGATATTTGCAAGGACAGTTCAAGAAGATCTTGTTTACATTGGACTTGAAGACAACAATATTGTAATCAGCTGGAAAGCAAACCATTGAAACAAGTTCCGCAGATGGGCAGTTCTAGGAAAGAAGCTTTGTTGATGGAATTCACATTTAAGTTTATGCACCAATAGAAAGCGGGGGAATTCATTGAGAGTGTTTTTTGGCTAGACGAGTGTTTTTTGTGAAGAGGGGATAAAAAATTGGAACTCAGTCATGAAAATAACGATAGAGCAGAGACAGGCTTGCAATGAAAGGAAAGAGGTTACATAGAAGAGAAAAGGGCATCGCCTACTAAATTACAAAGTCGGTTTTGAACTCTGTCAAGGCAAGATAGGTAGCTTTGAGTAGCTTCTGCTCAGATGTTAAATGAAAAAGGTTGCAGATTATATTGTCTAAAATATTGAGAACAGTAGGCAAAATAATCCAAAATATTGATCCTAATCTCAAAAATTCTGAAAACTTGATACAATATTTCAGAATGATACAATATTTCAAAATGATACAATATTTCATTTCACTTTTGAAACTTTTTCACAAAATAAATATTTGAATATACAATGGTTTGGAAAAGTAGTTGAGATGGAAGTGAGTACTTCTCTTATATTATTTTATTTTAACGTTCCAACTGTCGATTATAGTGATTCAATAGAAGTTAAATAACATTATCTCACTTATAATATTGCTATATTTAGGCCACTTAATAAACATTCAAATGGCAGTATATATTAATTAAATAGAAGTTAAATAGTTATCTCCCTTGTTGGGGGCAGCTTGCTCTCATTCCATCAGGCATGTCTTAAAATAATTCATAATTGTATGCTTAGTATCGCCTGCATTAGGACTGAACCTTCAACCTCCATAAAACTGTCGTTTAGAACTGATTGTTACTTAACACAGATATCTATTACAAAATTTCAAACTTAACCTTTTATCAAATTCATGTCAGTTTATCTCTCAGGCTGGGAACAGACTAGGAATCCTTGGATTAAATAAAGGATTTATAGAGATTACAATGGTCTATTATATTTATTAAATAATTGTGTACTTCTTTGTGAGATTTTTGCAACTCGACGTACTCCTACATACAGCATCTGGAATTCCAAAATTGGTCACCCATTTGGTACTGACCAAGCTCAACGTTGCTTAACTTCAGTGATCTAACGAGAAAATTGCAAGTTTACTTAATAAACAGAAGAGTTCACATGGTAACAGGTGTTGTATCTGACTAACAACGCACTCAGTGACGTCCCCTGAATGATGTCACTTCCTTCTTGATAATAAACGACCAGGCAGTTGCGATCTTGATCACAACCTGTACGCACGTGTCTTGTTGCCGTTTAAGCTTAAAAATGTTGTATGGTGTCAGAAACGAGATAAATTTTTTAAAAATGGCGAGACACTACACACTGAAATGTTTAAAATCATAAGTACCACGTCAATCGAGATAAAAAACTGAGTAGTGCAGAATGACAAAATGAGGAATTACAATCATTCAACTCAGTCAAAGAAAAGTTTAACAGACATTTTAGAGCTACCACAAGCGCAGTGTATGAGAGAGCTAGATTTAACAACTGATTCATTCATAACAGAACTAAAAATCCTCACAAAAATCTGTTTGAATACCTACATGATAACATCATTAGAGATCGCATAATTATCGGATGTTTGGGCACCCAGTTATCCGAACCCTTACAAATGGTCTCAGATCTTAGATGTTATAATGCATACATGCCAAAATGAGGCTGTGAAGAAACAAAAAGCATTTATTGACATTGCCGGAAAGCTTATCCAAAAGCAACTCATCGAAAACGATGCATACACCCACTCAATAATAGAAATAAAAAGAACTGGAGACAGTATACAACAAACTCCAAAGGAGATCACTATTGTTCTCACAATGATAACAAGAATACTGCCTATTGGAATTCGTATGAAGGTGCAAAACAAAACTATCTTCTGCAAGTGCGACAGCTAGAGGTGAGGTGCCTAGCATGCAGGAAGAAGAAACACCACCTAAGATACTGGTTACCACTGTGGAGCCATGGACCACTTCAGCCAATGCTGCAAAGTAAAGAATGTACACAAAATACATCGACAGCAAACAGCCTGCTTTCCAAAGCATCATGTCATTAGACTAACAACTGACCCTGGAGAGTTATTCTAAACGTAAACCAGAACTCTCTAATGTTTAAGGTGAATTCTGGTGTTGACATTGTAATGGACCAGGATATAATACCCTAATTCGCTACAAGAAAATAATGAAATGAATGGAATTGAAGGAAACAAAATCTCAATTGATGGATAAGATTGTAGCGTCTGGTGTTGACATTACAGCAATCCACGAACATGTTTACAGGGAAATGAAAGGCATAATATGCCTTGAAACTGCCAATGAATCCCTTCACAGCCCATAACACACACAACCGTACGTTACAGGGAAAACAACCATGACAATTGCTGATCACAGCAAACAGAATAGGTAATATTTATCATCCCCCAATGTAGAAGAACCGTTGCTGGGCACAGTAGCCATTGAAGCTCTGAATTTAGTCACAGTACACTTGAGTTTATATAATATCAAACATAATCTGCAAGAAGACTATGATCCAAGACGCAATATGCCTGAATTATTCTCTGGCCAATTTGGAGGAGAATACAATATCTCTCTAAAACCAAATGCAGAACCTTATTCAATTCAACAAGCAGAACTACAGAGGATGGTGGAAATGGGGGTCATCAGCAGAGAAGTACTCTGAAAGCTGCTCAGCCATAGTTATGGTCCCTAAAACAAACAGGAAGTCGGAATATGTGTCGACCTCATCAAACTGAACAAAAGTGTAAAACTTGAGTTGCACATAATGCTCAACTGGGTGAAGAAAAATGATGAGCAAATTGGATGCTAACAGTGACAAATCCCACTTAAAAAGAACTCTCACACATTGACTACCTCCATGGAGGGACAATTACTAGATCTGGACAGATATTAAAATCGCTAATCAAACTGAACCTTAAAAAAAGGGTATTATTATACAAACACCGTGACAGCGTTAGGGTTAGGGTTAGGGTTAATTCGCTGTCACGGTGTTTGTATAATAATACCAAAAAAAGGGTTTGAACACCTCACATACATAAATTAACTATAAAAAGAAAAGGAGATGTTGTACCTGACTAACAACCCACTAAGAGTGATGTCTCCTGAATGACGTCACTTCCTTCTTGATAATAAACGACCAGACAGTCACCATCTTGGCCGTAACTTATGCATACATTTGTTGTTTTCTTTCAAGCTTACTAATGCAACAAAAGGTAGTTGCGTTCTGTCTTACTCCAATTCCTGACAACATTTTAAAAACTCTTTAGCCAATTTCATGTTTGTTTTATTTTTATATTTTTATATAAAACAAAATCCAAAAGAAAAACAAAAAAATCACAAAATATATATATACGGTATGTTCATGTTTTGTTATTTATTTCATAATAATTTTAATAAATTCTGTGTTAACATTCCAAAGTACAAATTACTTCCCTTGTGGTTATATTACATGTCAAAAACAAATACAGTCACCCCTTGTATCGTGATATCATGGAAATGTTTTATGTAATAATGCATAAATAGAGATCATAATGAAATGGCTGATTATATTGATTAAAATAATTGTTAAATAGAGTTATCTCCCTTGCACATTTTTTTATATTAACGATACTAAATGTCGGTTCTAATGACTGATATTGATTAAATAGAAGAGTTGAGTGTGATTGTAAGTATGGTGCTGGGGATACACCATGAAAATCAACTTCTAAATGACATGAATTTTGGCGTTAGAAGACAGTTTGAAGAGAAGGTATGTAAGATGGCATGTGTTGAATGTACAAAGAAATATATATCAATTAAAACTCTGTGAATTAGGATTTAGAAAAATTTATTATTTGACAAGGAAAAACATGAAATATTCATTGTGTGTTCTCTTCTTTGCTCTGATGAAGTGCTGTCCCTGAATTGGGACTCCACTGAAACATGTATGCACATATGTAACCAATAATGTTTGTATAATATATTTTGTATATATATATATATATATATATTAGTGGTGGGCCGATTACTCGGAATCATTAATCATAAGAATCATGTATTTTGGGAGGAATCGGAATCAGAATCGCATCGTTAGAAAATACCTTAGTTTTATGATTCTTTCATTATGATTCTCTTATATTTTTAAGTTGAACTGTTTGTTTGAAGTGAAATTAATGCTGTCAAAAATTATGATAAAAACGTCATAGAACTTTTCTTAACATATTTAATATGATATACAAAATTTTTATTAACTACTTTAAAGGTAATCTTGATTTATCTTAATGAGTTTTCTTATTCCATCACATACATAGGCACTGTCTGTCTGTTTTGAAACTTCAAGGCCCATAATTAGTTATCTGTTTGCATTTTACTTTAGGGGCCCGCAAGGTAACATTGCTTTAATTTGTGAGTGAAGTTTATGTATAAAACTGCCTAACTACGTCAAGTCCATGAAAAAGTTGATGAATACTAACCCTCAGAGAAAAAAGATTTTATGGTGCTCTCATTGCGAGTAAATCATGTTAAAAAATCAGTGGTTTTGGCAAGTTTTTTTTTTTACCGACACTCTTCCATTAGTAAATGAAGGAAAAATTTCATTAGTAAATGAAAAATGTCTTGTCAACCGGCTGACATACACGAGTACTACCCCACTAGCGAAATATGCATTGGCTCCGTTGTTGTACGTTGTTCGACTGGGAGAGACGTTATTATTTTTAAAAGGAAAGATTTTTTGTGTGTGTGTGACCTCAGTCGAACAAAGTACAACATCGGAGCCGATGCGTATTTCACTAGAGAAGTAGCATGTGTGTACGTCCACAGAACAATATATGTACTTCCTACTTTCTGACGAAGGATGTTTCAGGAAATATTTCTAAAACTAAAGTGAAACTGTATGGTGAGTTAGGATGTTCACTCTTTCGCTGCCTGAAGTTCAAGTGCCCCAAGACGTTTTCTGTGCATGCGGCTAAAGGCGCCTTTTTTTTACTGAATTGCTTTGGAGGTTCAATGTTTTGATTTTCTGACCAATCAGAGAGTTTTCCGGGCTGTCGGAAATTCTGTGTCTGTGGGAGCCGATGAGAATCTTTAAAAGAGCTCTGTATTTTCCAAAAAAAAAAGACCAGTTAACAAAAATTCAGAGATAGTGTTGGAAGGTATATATCACTACTGTCTGCAACTCAAATCTAATACGACAACACTTTGAACATAGCAGTCAGCTAATCAGACAATGTAGGCGAACACATAGACACAGTAACTAACTTTTGCATTCCCCCTTTTATTATCGTATGCTCCCTTGAAATTAAGTTTATGAAAATAATTATTTTAAAACTTCTCACATTTTTCAATGAACCTTCCAGAGTGATTAATTAACTCTACTCAAAAACTTTCAGTGAAAATTATTTTATATAGTTGAGAGAGGAAGTTTTCTTTACAATTTACAGACCCGTGAACTAATCACGGCTCTTGAATTATCAACTCAAACTTCCTCGAAATCTCAAACTAATTTCCCCCTTTTGTTCACTCATAAATGAACTATTATTTTCCATGAAAATATTTCCTAAAATGTAATAAATCTTTTTCCTTTTATAAATTGAGAGTTAACCTTGTTTGTTATGTTGATATATTTTCTACGAAAGAACCTCGTAAATTCGACTCTCTGTCTCGCTCTCTTTACTTCTTTTCCCACAATAATAACATTAATTAATAATAATTAAACAATAAAAAAATAAGGAATAGGCCAAAACTGATCACATGGTATTAGTTCACAAAACTTTGACAGTCGGTCGGCTTTTTTGAAGTATCCCAAAACAAAAACGTTAGAACTACATATTATGCTGACTGACGGTTCCGTTTAAGGTCTTTCGAAAACTACAAAAGAAAACAATCATTTTGCTATTTGTGAATTTAATTTTGTTTTTCTTTTAGCATTTACATTTCATTAAAATATTCTCAGAATGAAGCGATTAAACATTTCTTTTGGAACCTCTTGCACAACAAAAACCCCCAAAAAATGTGAAAAATTTATTAAAAAAGGAAAAAAGTTTAACTTTAAAAAAAAAATCCTTTGAACCATAGCTTTGCAAACTAATTAGTCACTCAGAGCCATTCAACTAAAGGACTGTAGGGGCTTGGTCAACATTCACTGATGCCTGGTATCGCAGTCGTGATGTGAGCATAGGTAAATGTTTCCCAACCCCTAACAAAAGATGAAAATAAAAAGGTTGTCAGAAAAAGCATTAAGGCGGAGGCGATTTTGAACGTTCAATAAATGACTTTTATTTAACAATAGAAAACAATTACCAAAAATTTACTTTTTTATATAGAAATAAAGAGGTAAGTCAAGACATTAAGTAAGAATAAACATTAAAGGGCGATAAGTATATAATTATATAATAAAAATAAATATAGAAATAAACCAATTTATTTAAATTAAAAGAAATATCATTATTATTGTTAAAAATATTTTTTAAAAAGTCAAATAAATAAATAAATAGTAACAATTTGAGACGATTGAATATAAAAATTTACTCAAGATTTAGTTATATTTAAATTTCATTTAGAAATAAGAATATTCTAGAAAGTGGAATAAAAATCAGTAAGCAATTAAAGCTGCAAAAAGAATTATCGAAGATAAAGAGAAAATAAAACAAAAAAATGAATATCAAAAGATAAACAAAACATGTTATTTCCCTTGAAATTTGATGTTATTGTATTTTTGTTGAATTAATCATGACTTACTTTTTCTTTATATTTTTTAATATATAAAATAACTCCTGAAATTGATTGTTATTAATTTCATGGTGCATGTTTAATTCATGGTTAAAATATTTGTTTTGACTTTTATCTTCAATGAAAGAAATTTTAGGAAAAAAATCAAATCGTTTTCAAAATTCCCTTAATTATATTTCTACTTTTTCGCTGTACCAATTTTTTTCGTTGCACAAAAACTTTCGATTATATAATTGTATATTTCAAAACAACAATTCCATCGGAATCGTACTTGGTATCGGAATCGTTAATCAACATTTTCCTGGAATCAGAATCGAAAAAATTTAGGAATCGTCCTAACACTAATATATATATATATATATATATATATATATATATATATATATACCTAAATTAATAGAACTTGTTAGTATGAATAGATGGGTTTAGTGATTTTATTTCTAAATTCAAAATGGCGTAATGTAAACATATTATAAGGTATTTACAGCTTCTCTTCCAATTTTCGGATTTTAATCATGTCAAAACGCATTTTATTTCCTTTTGATTGATTGATTATTGCTATTTTTTCTGATGAGTTAAGGGCAAAATAGATTCACTAATTGATATAATAATTAAGTGATTAATTTTGTGCTATAAAACAGATGCTGTCAAGAATTGTAAATATCAACTGAATTTAAGGAATAAATTATAAGATGGACAACATAATGAACTTTGGTTTTGTCATTCATTCACTACAGACACACACACACACACACACACACACACACACACACACACACACACACACACACACACCTTCTAGATGTCACATTTCCTTATATGTTATCTAGCCCCTTCTCTCCTCTTCTGATGAGAAGCAGTAGGCTTCAAAATGCCTAGGTATAAAGAGCATTAATAACCCCTCCTCCTATCCATGTATCTTTCTTATTGAATTCATAAATAAATTTATATGCATCAGTATATATTTTTCTATTGTTGGTAATTTCCTTTTATTTTATATATATATATATATATATATATATATATATATATATATATATATAGAATATGAAGAATAAGCCTCCACTTAAAGAATCTATCTTATTCTTTGAACTCCCTCATATATATATATATATATATATATATATATATATATATATATATATATATATATATATATATATAATTATGTTGTTTCTTTTCACGTCAGGTGGTCAATATGCAGTTTGAAAATGGTGCAACTGCATCTTTTACTGGTGTTGCATTTACTGAGAAAATCTGTGTTCGTCAATTGAAAATCTTTGGAACAAAAGTAAGTTTCTTCAACCTTTTATTAAATACCTTATGGATACCCGTATCTACATAACTGATATTGAGCACTTTTCATAAATATAGCAACTACTACAACTGTGAATATGCCTCATATGTGTCCATTCACTACACTGCTGCGATCATCCGACATGTTGTGCTGCGTTAAACTTGTCCGTTAATTCATCAGTCAATGCTGTAATGAAGAATCTTCTATCCAAAATAAAACGATTCATAAGCCGTTAATAACTTTTCATGTCTCTGCTTATATATAATAGACACTTTGTTTGTATGAGTTTTTTCCCTATGAATTCCAAACCGGTTGGATCAATTTTTAAAAAAATTTACGCAAATGTACTTTATGTGCCTGGGAGTGTTCTTAAATAGGTTTTGTATTGGAATGTCTCCGATGAGTATAAAAAATTGATAATTGAAAAAAAATTTGATTAAAGAAGGAACAGTTCGATTCTGACCAAAGTCTGCACTCTTATACAGACTAACATCACAAGTTCAGTTGAGAAGTTTTATTACTGCACAAGCAGAAAGGCTAGCCAGTATATGAAATTAACAGTAGGTTTTTTGATAAGACAGGGAGCATTCAAAGGTATGAACCTGCAATCATTCAATCTAGCTTTGGGCAAATAGCAATGCATGTTCAATTAATCATCTCTCATATAAAATTTGTGTGTGTGCATTCACTTTAAGGTCAGGAACTTCACAAGATACACCCACAAAGCTGGTATATTCTTTTACAATATTGCCTTGGACAGAATATCATTACATTTTCAAGGGTCAACAGGAAAAAATTAGTGATTTAAAGTGATTTTTTTCCTATCAATCCTAGGTGTGAAAATGATTTTGTGATAGAGAGAGAGGTAGGGATGAGAGAGAGACACAGAGAGAGAGAGAGAGAGAGAGAGAGAGAAAGAGAGAGAGAGAGGGCTGGAGAAGTATTAAAAGGAAGATGTTATACATATTTTTTAATTTTTCTATTTTCATGTTCATACTCCTACTATTGCTAGGTAGTCATACTAGTATATAATAAATCGTTAAATTGAGTTGCAGCATTAAATAAGCCCCCTAAAAGATTGTGATGTCATAATAAAAACTATATCTTTTGTTTTTGAATAACGAACAAAATACAAGTTTAAATTTCTTCTTTTATTTAATTCCTTTTTTTAGGGAGAAATCCGGTGCAGTTTTGACGGATCGATAAGGCATTATGATTTTAATAGCAACAAAACCTGTAAGTTTTTTTTTTTTTTCGTATTTTTAATTTTATTTTTTGTAAGTTTTTTGTTTATGAATTTTTATTTTTTTTTGTTTTGTAAGTGTTTTTTGTATTTTGATTTTTTTTCTCCATTTTATTTCTCTGAAATGTTGCAATTATTATTTTCACATCCAAATAAAACTTGCTCATTAGTT
This sequence comes from Euprymna scolopes, assembly GCF_053919585.1. Classification (NCBI taxonomy): domain Eukaryota; kingdom Metazoa; phylum Mollusca; class Cephalopoda; order Sepiida; family Sepiolidae; genus Euprymna; species Euprymna scolopes. The sequence continues at coordinate 26,242,865 of NC_136490.1, read as the reverse complement.
CAAAATATAATATCTTAATTTAATAAAACGAAATGACTTTTGACACTGTATGTGACACCATCACTCAAATAACTTTCCAATCGTTGTGGTGACGTCATCGCAATGTGATTCCTACAAACAAAGCAAATGACTATGATTGCTTACACTCTCTCCTTCTCTGCTTCATTAGAATGTGTTTTTTTCTTCGTCACCCTCCAAAGTTAGTAAGTTGGATATAGACGGTGAAAGATTGTTTAAAGTTATTTCAAGACGATTATATTATATTTGATATAGACAGTGAAAGGTTGTTTAAAATTATTTCAAAAAATTGTTGACATGGCGATAAATAATTAATTTATTTGAAGCTTAGCACCTAGGATATGTTTTTGTTTATTATTCTTTGACAGAAAAATATAATAAAAAGTAAAGTTTTCATGATTAGACATTGTATTTTTGCTTTAATACAACATTTTAAGAGACCTGCAATAAAGTGATGGACAGTGGAAATTCCTTGATAAAGAATAAAATGTTATAACTTTGTGAATATCGCATGAATTTGAATAAAATTTTGTGAAATAACTAACTTTAAAGCAGTCATTTGATTATGCAATTTTTATTTTTTGTGACATGTATTTAGTGAAATATTGATATTTTAATAATCTGCAATAAAGCGATTGACGCAGTTTATATATATATATATATATATATATATATATATATATATATATATATATATATATATATATATATATATATGTACACACACACACACACACACACACACAAGGATCATTCCAAAAGTAAAGCCTCCTATTTTTAACTCGAAAAGTTGAAGAGCTAAGAAAACAGGAGTGGTACAATTAAAACGAGCGACCTTTTGTGCCTCAGAATTTATTTTTCTACATAGTCACCCCCAATTCCAATAAGTATTTTCAGCCAATGGAAATACTTCCAAATCTCAAAAAGTAACACATATACGTGAATGTAGTAAGCCAGTGTAAATTTAGAAATTCCTATAAAACATGGTCAGAAAATCAGTTTTAGAGAGATTTCACCAATAATGAAAGGAACCCAAGATCATATTCTCCACAAACCACCTCATGCCCTTTGAAATGGTGAAAGAACTCCATGACTCATGTGTCCAACCTTACCGACTCGTGCACAGCTATACACACATGATAAGAACAAAGGTAAACGCACACACATACACAATACCACGCAATGGAATACGCTATGATCATTTGTATTACTTGTTTTGATTGGGCTATTGTTCTCATCTTGAGTTTAATTTGTGATGAAAACAATAGTCTGATCAAAATAAGTAATACAAACAATCAGCAGGGCCACCCGGTATTGCTCGGAACCATATAAAACAATGAGAAAAATTAAGTTGATTTTTAACATACTTGTTATTCTTAGGATAGAGGAATTTTTGATGTCTGTGTAATATTAGTTATCTCGAGCAAAAGAATATTTTACCTGCCCTAGGACGGGTATTACATAACATATGTATGAAATAATTGTACCTTCCCTAGGACAGGAAATTTACAGCATGTATATGAAATAATTTTTCCTTTCCTAGGACGGGTAATGTACAACACACATTTAAAATAATTTTACCTACTCTCGGCCAGGTAATCTAAATATATATATGAAACAATTTAACATACTCTCAACAAGTATTGTACAACAGATATGAACTAATTTCTATTCCCACCAACATAATTGTGAGAAAAATGAAGTGATTTTTAGAAGATAGATCATTAGGATTTCCAAATTAATACCTAAATACTTTGTCTTGGTTAGTGATTAGGCAACTTGTGCTTCACCATAAAATTCGTCATTACTGTGTTTATTCTCCCAGCATAATCACCGACACTATAATTTTAAGTGAAAGGATGTCATATCTGTTTTTCTTTTTGTTTTAATTTATTTTTGGGGGGGTAGTTATTTTTGTGTGTATCCGTTAGAAGCGTTGAGTGAAATTTGAAGAATAAAACATGTATAAATACATTTGAAATATATTTCTTTAAAAATAAACACCTGTTTATTTCATAAAAAATTTCGCGTTGCAGTTTTGGCTTCAAATGTATTTATACATGTTTTATTCTTCAAATTTCACCCAACGCTTCTAACGGATACACACAAAAATAACTACACAGATTTTCAAAATGCGCGACTACGCGTCACCTATCCGGCTTCATAAAAAACCCACAGTTAACAACATCACGTGGACTCTTCATCGAACTATCTTTCACTACATCATATCGAGGAAGAAGAGGAAAAAAAAAAAAAGATTGATAAAGGAGTCTTATTCCGAAATATATTTCTTTAAAAATAAACACCTGTTTATTTTATAAAATTTTGCGTTGCAGTTTTGGCTTCAAATGTATTTACACACGTTTTATTCTTCTTATTTTTTTGTTTGTTTAATATATTATTAGCTTATTTCTGTACTTAAAATGCAAATGTGCCTAGAATACCCCCCCCAAAAAAAATATATGCAATCTATAACTAACAGTGCCATATTGATTCCACAATATAAATTCACGTGCAAATATGGGAGGGGAAGGTATTTTCAAATAATATCTTTAATTTCCAATTAGAGCTACAGACTTATACTAAGTCCCTTCAAAACTAAGATGACTCAGCAGGTTTTCAAAAATTTAAAACCATAACACTATGAACATATTGATTTGTGACTAATATTCACTCAACTTTATTACTGTGTTCTGCTATGGACATTTATTAGCATGGAAGTAACTTTTATATTATTTTTTCTATCAAAATGTTTTCTTATAAACTTTCTTATTTCTCCGTTTTTCATTTATAAATCTCTGTTTATGTCGTAGGTAACACTTGCTACTTGGTGACCCCTCTATTATTTTAATGTTCCATATTATTTTAATTTTTTTGTTTCATGTATATTCCTCACTTTCTTCCTTTGCTAAAACATAACTTTTATGCCTCAAATTTTATCAAATGTTGGTGTGGTTCTTGGTCATACCTAAAGACGCTTCAAAATGATCTTTTTTATTGTTTACTGTTTATCAGTAAGTACTTACTGATATTCTTACCTACCATTATACTATCAAAATAAACCTGTAAAGTATAATTCATTAATTTATTTTTCCTTTTCTTTTTCTTTCCATTTTATAAATAATAAATATCTTTCAATCTCTCCCCGCCCGGCTAAATCACTTTAAACCCCATTTTCAACCCGTTCCTTCACTAACATTAACTCTCCAACCTGTTGCCATGGTGATCCTTTAAATTAACTGTTACTTATGCCGTTATAAATAAGAGTAGTGTCTTTTAATTTTAAACCGTTATAAACTAAAAAAAAAAAACGTATATAAGAATTTACACATAATTAATATTTAATTATAAACCCCTCTCTTATTGTATACACTCCTGCTACTTTAAATTCCAACGTCCTCTCCCTACCACTCCCCCTTCTTTTCTAACTCCCCTTCATCTACGATTTTTCCATTCTTATTTGATTTTATAACTTAGTCCATCTATGAATTCTGACGATGCTAGTTGGATTTTTCCTTTTTGAGGATTTTCCTCTAGCTGAAACAATTTGTAAACTCATTCTGGACTCACAGTAATAAATTTCCTATATATATATATATATATATATATATATATATATATATATATATATATATATTAGTAGTAAGAATCCAGATGGTGGATCCAGATGTTTGTCTTTCTGTTATTTGTCTATTGTCATTTTTTTCGAAAATTTCTTCTATCTGGATTCGCCAACAAACAGGTTATTGACATTAATACTGCCATCAAAACATCGAAACACAGATGGGCAGGGTACGTAGCCAGACATGACAATGTAGTGTTATCATAGAACTACTTTCATACGCGTAACAAGTAAATCATGGCATATGAATATTGATGTCAACCGCCTAATACATACGTATTCGACAACATGGCGTAGACCTCTACACACGTACATTCAATCTCTCTTCTTATATAAATATGTCAATAAAGTTCTATATTAAATAAAACCACAACTTGGTTATCAATTACTTATAACAACAAACTTAAACTAACGACAGACAACAGATGGTCCATCAGGACAACGGAATGGGCACCTCGTGAACATAAGAGGCCAAAGGGAAGACCAACAACAAGATGAATGGACGACCTGATACAACACATGGGTCCCACATGGCAGCAGATAGCTTGTGACAGAGATATATGGCTAAAGTCCAAGAAAGGATTTAAAACCCTTATTGATTGATTGATTGATTGATTGATTAGTAAGAATACACATAAAAAAAAAACAAGAATAGGTTTAAGGTTCTCAAAAGTCCAAGAGTTGTCTGCAAGCACTGATGGCATAATGGATAAAGTACTAGGTAAATTTTAATTTCACTTTTCTGGGGTTAAACGTTCAATTTTTAGTGTAGGTGATACTAAGAATACAAATTACTTAAAACTTTTATTTCATGACTCACAGAACAAGAGTATACTACCTCTGTGGATTATATAAAGTGAATGATTTCAGAGTTCATCAAGAGACACCGGAAGAAGGTTGGAGGTTACATCGGCCAAAACGTTGTAAGAATAACACTTAAGATGAGAATAGAGGTTTGAATAATCCAAATAACACAAATCTTCAAAAAATTGTTTTGCTTTCAATTTTTATTTTAAAAATATTTGTTTTGCAATGGACGTTCTCAATTTCTCGTTTCAGATGAGTATGAACCACTCAATGATCCGAATATAAAACCATCCTTGCAAGGACATGGAGGTGCAGATTATTACACAATCAAATCCTTCGTTGAAGCAGTTCAGGTGCTTTTTTTTATATATAAAATATAAGATTTTATTGAAAATGAGATAATTTTTTCTTCATTTTATTCCAAAAGATTTGCCATTTTATAAAGTCATGTGTGGAATATAATATCTTTATGTGATGCCCATTTTCAGTGATGCAGGTCTACACTCTGCAGCAGGTCTCTGTCTGTTTCTGCAATTAGAAGACGAATCTTTCTTTAATTCTTTAATGTTATGTGGCTTTTTCTGATAAACACATTTCTTAACATATCCCCGCAAGAAAAATATCACATTTAGACAAGTCGGGGGACCAGGGAGGTCATGGATTTTCAGCAAATCTGTAAATAAGCTGTTCACCAAAAAATTTGTCGAAGAACGTCCATTGAATTTCTGGTGGTATGTGTTGTCGTTTCATCCTGCTGAAAGCACGCGTGTTGGATTGAAATTCAATTTTGTTTTAAAGAAGAAAGAAATTCTTGATCATTTGGATGTAACCTGAGTTAACATCAACAGAATTTCCAGCATTATCTTTAACAAACATATGAAAACGGTCACTCATTAAAAAATGAGGTTGTCATGTGTTTTGAAAACTTTCATCTGACGTGCAAAGTAAACACTCTTTATCTTCTCTCTCTCTCTACCCCTGTTTCTCTTCTCTCTATATTAGCACTTATCAAGGCCAATAGGCAACTCGAGGATAAACCCGCTTCTCATAGTCCGCTGACTAAAGTTTTTGTATGATGGCTAATCTGTACAGACGGAAGTGGAGATCTTTATGTAAGATGCTCCAAAGGCAGCAAGATGTTTCTGAGCAGATTGCTTCGGACTCCTGAGAGTAGCTTCTTGAACACACTCGACATTATGTGGAGATCTTACTGTTCTTAGTGCCCCAGGAAGCTGCTTTTTTTTTATTTTCTTTTTTCTTTTTTTTCTTTTTGCGTTCTGTGCGAAGAAAATGAACTCAGTTTAGAATTGTGTCTCTTTTGAGAACTGCCTGATGTCGAGTTAGGTTAAAATGCCGACGAAATTCTCTCTGAACAGCTATGACTGGTTTGTAATTTTTCACTTTTTGCTCTTGCATGCAAAAACCTTCTGCTTAATTGTTTTTTGTACTCTTATCTGGAATAAACAAAATTCATTATTAAATTATAAAATGGCATATCTTCGCAAAAAGAGTAATAGCAATTTTAGAAACACCTGTTATTTCTGTTCCACCTATGCTAGAGCAGAAAATGATTAGAAATTCGTTTTGGTCAAGTATTACATCAGGTATTATGACATATATGGATCAATATTGATAAACTATTTGATTTCAAATATTTATTTGAAAAAGTTGTTCTTTGCCTTTTTACATTTTGGAGTGAATACACCTCTTGTTTAAAATGCTCACCGACAACGTACGTCTCGTTGGTTTCGGGACTAAAAGTGTACTGCCAACTCGCCTGTCATGCTGACTAGGGATTGGTTAAGGAGAAATAAAGAGAGAGGAAGGGAGAGGAAGATGACGAGGGACTCTGGATAGCAGTTCCTGTTTTATGTCCGGTTTATGAGAAAGAGAATCCTTTATAACAATTTTGCTTTAATCACAATTTCTTATTCTTCTCTTTATCCATACATTTTCTATTAACCTATTCATTTCTTAACACATTTCTTAACATATGCCCACAAGAAAACATATCACATTTAGACAATTTGGGGGACCGTGGAGGCCATGGATTTTCAGCAAATCTGGAAATAAGCTGTTCACCAAATATTTGTGAAAGAAAGTCCATTGAATTTCTGGTGGCATGTGTTGTCGTTCCATCCCACTGAAAGCATGCGCGTTGGACTAGAATTCGATTTCGTTTTAAAGAAGAAATTCTTGATCATCTGGATGTAACGTTCTGAATTAACATTAACAGAATTTCCAGCATTATCTTAAAACAAGAAAGGTCTGATCAGTTCAGTTTCTTTTTTTTTTTTTTTTTTGCCTTCTGTGTGAAGAAAATGAACTCCGTTTAGAATTGTGTCTCTTTTGGGAACTGCCTGATGTCAAGTTAGGTTAAAATGTCGACGAAATTCTCTCTGAACAGCTATGACTGGTTCATTATTTTTCACTTTTTGCTCTTGCATGCAAAAACCTGTTTAATTGACTTTTGTATTTTTCTCTTTAAAATAATTGAAATAAAATAAATAATCACAATTTCTTGTTCTTCTCTTTATCCATACATTTCTATTAACCTATTCATGTTCCTGGCACCGACATAAGTGACAGCTCTTCTATTCATCCATTCCAATCACAAAAATAAAATGTCTTTATTAGCTATTAGGTTGGTGCAAAAGTTTTTGCCAATTTAAAATTTTACCTTTAAAATTAAAAACTGCTTTTGAAAATCTTCATTCTTAACCTTTGATCTCTATAACTTGATTCCATTTGTCAACGAGCTTGAAATATTTTTGCTTGTAAAATTCTTTAGGTTTTGATGTGAAATACGAATCTAACTCCTGCCCAATCTCTTCTTGTGATGTTAAACTAAGACCATCTAAATGGTTTTATAATCCTTGAAATCAGTGATAATCTGAGGGAGCTTGGACAGGAGAATGGGGCTTCGCAATCAAATTCTCCTAAAAGATATTTGGTCAGTAATGATGTGTGAGGGCGAGCATTATCATGATGGAAGATGACTCCCGTTTCTGTTTATTAAAGAAGGTCGTTTCTAGACCAATATGGATGAAAATATTGTGGCAGAATATGAATGATGCGTTAATAATCTGAAATGAAAAGTTATAACTTAATCGTGGTGATATGCTTAAATAATAACAATATGTGTAAAATTACAATGATTTAAATAAAAATTACAATGCCTCTTCTACAAACTGATAAACTTTTGCACCAACCTGATAATATAAGTTTTTATATACAGTGTATTTATAGCCATCACTTTTCTTTTTTCTATTTTCATGCTACAGGAAAATGACCAAATGAAAGTATTGACAGGAGTTGAAGAATCCTTAAACAGCCATCTTGTTGTTTTTGCCGCTGAAAAAGCTCGTTTGGAAAACAAAGTTGTTACTATTCATCCTGATGGAACATATACTTAAAATAGATAGAATTTTTTTGGCTATCATGAAAAGAAAGCAGGTTTACTCTGTTAGACACCCAAATACCACATTCACTCTATGAGTTGAGCTATTTTAGATATTGCCAATCTTTTTCAATAAAATTATCAGTTTATGGTTTGCAGAAATACATTTTAAATTTAAATTTTTTAACTCTTAATTTTTATGAATCAATCTATTCACATCTTCAAATAATAAATCTTTTTTTTTCTTCATATTTTCTTTTGGTGTTAATATTTGATTTTTAAGAATCTTTTTCGAATAAATATTTTTGAAAAAACAATTTCTTTGCCTCAATTTCAGTTTTGTCAATTGAATTTGGAAAAATGTTAATTGAACATATTGTACAAATTTAACTCGCAAATACTACTTAAAAAAATAACGCGGTAACACAGACGAATAAACGTCTTAAGATTTTGATTGTTTCTTGATATGCAAAATATTGTTGAAAATATTATGTTTTAAATATTAATCTATATACCTACCTCCCTATGAAGGCTGTATGGAGCATATGATATCAAGTCTAATGTGGGATATAGGAAATTTTGATTGATATCATCAACTAACAGTAAACAACTAAAAAGATCATTATCTCCCAGTTGATGCAGATAACATTCATAACCGTCACTAGATGGCAGTGATTGATACCAATGTGCACTGACATTGAATTTAAAAATTTTTAGTTGAAACAGTTTCATGCACGATTGTTGAGAACCTGTCGAAAAGTTAGACGTAAGTTATCTGACAGTTCTGGACCACCACCAAATTAAAAAAATTTGATAATATAAAAAGAATAAAATGTTTTCAAGTGTCATCAGTGATTCTTTCGACAAACAAAAATTAGCCATTTCTTGATTGCATTGTCTGCGATCATCCTGCACACTTGTTTCTTTAATGTTTCAATACAGTAATTTTTTTTTTTTTTAATTACATTTTCACCCCAAACAAGTCACAGTGCCACTTTGATGTAAGGGGCTACTATCAGGGACAAAGTTACAGGGATACTATGTAGGAAGTTGAGCAACAAGATGTCTGTTCACATTACACTTGACTTATGCATGTCAGTACAGTTGTGGAATCAAGAAACTGGAAGGGAATTCAAAAGTTTAGCAGTTCCGAGGAAGAAACTATACGAGTAGAAGGCTTTATTACATCTCTGCTGTGCAGGGGTGGGACCAGTGGCATAGCATCAGATTTTGCCACCTAAAATGTTTCAATCCTTTTGTTTCTTTTTTGCGGATACAATACTCCTTGCTTATCTAGTTTTAGTTTCCTAGTTTACCTAGTTTTAGTTTCATACTGTAGGAGTGGGACCAGTAACGTAGCATCAGATTTTGCCACCCGGGGTGGTCATAAAATTTAATCCCCCACCCTCCGCAGGCATATAATTACCTGTTTTGCCCTGTCCCTGCTGGCATATAATTACATGTTTTGCCCCAGAGAGGATAGTCCAATGTAGTTTTCTTTTCTTTTTCTTTATAATGTTATTATTAAGAGGTCGAGCCTCTCGAAGAGAAAACAAATATCTTGTATCGACGCTTTCTGAAATCCTTGTGTGTAATCGCTTGGTTTAAGCGCAAAATTTAAGATATGGAAAGTCATACATTTTTTTTTTTTTGATAAATTTGAATGAAAATATTTGAAATTTGAATTTATAAATTTAAATGAGAACATTTGGAAACATGAAAAGGTTAAGAAATGAAAAAAAATCATTTTTATTTACTTTTTTATTGTTATTTCCAAATTTTCACAAAAAAACATGGCTGTATCAAGGAGGGGATAGTCCAATGTAGTTTTTTTTCTTTTTCTTCATAATGAAATTATTAAGAGGTTGAGCCTCCTGAAAAGGAAAAACCGTCTTGTATCCGTGCTTTTTGAAATCCTTGTGTGTGATCGCTCAGTTTAAGCGCAAAATTTAAGAAATTTGTTGTGTCAATCCTTTTAAAAATAGTTTAAAATTTCTTTCTAAATAAATTTCTTTCTAAATAAATGTATTTATGAATTGAAAATAAGGCTATAAATTTATTTTTTTGAGAGAACTATCACAAGGCATCAAGTCGGTTGAAAATTTACAAACATACTTTCCGCGCTTTTTTTTGGCAAAGTTATCAATAACTATCAAAATTCACTCTATCGACAAGTTCCCTCTCAATGGAGAGGATTGCCAAGTCTGTAAGCCTTGTCTGCTCAGTTTTGATCGAATGTAGTTTTTTATGAGCTTCAGTTTCAAGAAAGATCGCTCACAGCTTGCAACGCTAATAGCTCGGATAAGGAAGATGTGCAGCAAGATCACAATATTAGCGACGGAATCCCCAAGATGGTATCTCTGTATAAAGTTCAAGAGGTCCATTGATTTTATCTTTTCCTGAATCTTTCACAAAATACTGTAATCTCTTCTTTTCGGCAAAGAATTTATCTTTTTCTATATCTTCATCAACTTCACCAAGCTGAGAATCATAACTATCATCAAGCAGATTTGACAGTGTAAGATATTTCTTCAGTCAATGATAGACAGCATTTCCTGTCTCAACTCAGTATCAAACCCCAGTGCTGCATCAGTCAATCATTCACCGCCCATTCGTTTCTTTTTGCAGATACAATACTCCTTGTTTACCCCCATTTCAGAGCGGTTTTTTGACTCGTCTATTGCAGTATCCACCATCTTTTCTGTATTCTGAAGAAGCCAATGTCTCAACGACGTCAGCCTGACAGAACTCTGTTGCAGATCGAGCCCCTTTTCTTGAAGATAACTCTGAGCATCATTGATTTCTGAAAGAATAGTTTTCCAAAGGCTCAGAAATAAAAGAAACGGAAACTGAGAATTAAAGATGCATCTGATCTTGTGGTTACATTTTCTCCTCCTTTTGTGAGCTATTCCAGGGCAATGACGATTTCCAATAATTTTTTACCACAACATTTACAACATCTGCTTGAGTACTCCGTCTAGTTTCCACAGTCCACTTGATATTTAGACCGGTCAACTGAATCAAGACATCCCAGTCATGTGTAAATGCAGGAAAGAACAAGAATAACAGGACCAGTATGCAAAAAAAAAAAAAAAGTGAACTGCTACAGAAGCGGCATGTACACGAGCCTGATTTGATGAATGGTTAGTGCATGGCAACAATAGAGCTTTTGGGTTGATTTTGGAGATTTTTTCCTGCACACCCGATCGGTGGCCTGCCATAATAACAGCATTGTCAAATGCCTGACCAAAACAGTCACCAATCTGAATCCCATCGTTCTTCAGTTCTCTCAAATGCCCTCCGCGCTTTTACCTTTTGTCTCAATGAAGCGGAGAAACGACTCCTCCACTGTCACTTTATTTTCGTCAATTTTTACGTAGTGCAACACCTCACTCATCTGGTCTTTGTGAGATACATCAGGAGTGCTATACTTGACCAATAAATTTACCAATTCTGAAAAATTCCCTTTTTCTTATCTCCATCATTATGGATGTCTTCCCGGTGACCCCGTAGTGCGAGATTTTGCTTGGCAAGAAACCTGATGATGTCCAGCAATCTAGCTAGAATTTTCCGCCACTTCTTAGTTTCCTTCTAAATAAGATGTTGCTCTACTTTGTCAACTACCTTTCCTTCAACAAGTCGGATCTCTAGATCCTTCCAGTTGAGAAACTCTTGAGCATGAGATATGCTACTTCATGCTTACGTACTTTTGGGTTTAATTTCCACCAATTCATAAAACCCACATCAGCAGAAAAACTTGACAGTCCAGTTGAAAATAGTCTGCAGCAGAAGCAAAATAAGGCTTCTCTGGAAGAATACACCATCCATGTTTACAAAATTTTCTCACCGTACCTTCTTTGAAAATCCACGCAAATATTTTGAAAAAAATTTTAAATTCGATTTTTAAAAATAGCACAGCATTTCTCTGCATAAGCACTTTCTTGTGTTGTTCCGTATTAGTACCACAAAAGGTGAGATATCACCCCCCCCTCCATAAAATCATTTTTCTGATATACCTAACCTTAAAAATATATATATGCAATGCATATATATATATATATATAGAGAGAGAGAGAGAGATCCGTCACTACTCCCCAACCCCATCCAAAACAAGAAACTTATAGAGAAAGAGTCTTTCATTTTATTTTCTACTATCAGTTTAGCCCAGCTTTGCTCAAGCCCTATGTACTGTTAATAACTTTATATTCATATATATATATATATACACACATGCATACATACATATATATAGTGTTTACCCCAAAAATTGACGGAGGAGTTTGATAAAGTTTTCAAAGCTCAAATTGTTGATCTTTGACCTCTTGACAGCTAAATTTCTGGCCAAAAACCAATTAAAAAGATTTTCCCAAATCTCAACCCTTTTGTCAAATCTTGAGTCTGTAGACTAAAAATTGACAGGGTAGTTTGCTAGGGAAATGTACACACAGACAATATTATTTAATAGATATAATAGATTAATTCACTATTAATCTCAAACCCAAAATTATTTGCTACTAATTTACTATTATTCTTAAATCCAAACTTATTTACTATTAATTCACTAATAATGTCAACCCAAAATTATTTGCTACTAATTTACTATTTTCTCAACTCCAAACATTTTATAATAATTCACTATTAATCTCAAACCCCAAATCATTTGCTGTTAATTTACTATTGTACTCAACTCCACCCTTATTTACTATTAATTCACTACTGATCTCAAACCCAAAATTAGTTGCTAATGATTTTCTATTGTTCTCAAGGCCATACTTATTTACTAATATTTCACTATTAATCTCAAACCCAAAATTATTTGCTATTAATTTACTATTACTCTCAACACCAAGTTTATTTACTACTTGTATTTCTGCCCTGCTTTGCTCGGCCCTTATGTACTGTTCACAACTTGCCCTATGTGTGAATACACTTTATGTAAAATTTCAAATGTTTAGATCAAAATTTGGCGGAGTAATTTCGTAGAGACCGCAGAAGTCAATTTTTCTTTACTTTGACCCCTTAATATCTATTATTTTAATCTCAAATCAAAATACAAAGTTTTACCCATATCCAAGTTACCTACATCTAAAATTTCAGGTCTTTAAACCCAAAATTGGCGGAGGAATTTGGTAGAATCTACAAAGGTCGTCTCTTTCAACTTTGACCTTTTGGTAGCCAAATTTTCGCCCCAAAACTGATTAAAATGCTTGCCACATGTCTGAATACCCGTTATTTAAATTTTCAAATGTTTAGACCGAAAATTGGCTGAGTAGCTTGCTAGACACTGCAAGAGTAAAATCTTTTAAACTTTGACCCCTTGGCAACTCAAATTTTCGACTCAAAGCGATTAAAAAAGCTTGCCCTATCTCTGAAACCCTTTATGTAAAATTTCAAACGTTTAGACCAGAAATTGGCTGAGTAATTTGGTAGAGACCGCAGAGGTCAATTTTTTTAACTTTGACTCCAATTTTGAACCCTTAACATTTATTTTTTGGGCTCAATTGAAATTATAAAGTTAGATCCATGTCCCAGTAACTTACATTTAAAATTTCAAGTGTTTAGACCCAAAATTGATGGAGGAGTTCGGTAGAATTTTTAAAGGTCAAATCATTGAACTTTGACCCCTTGACCGCCAAGTTTCAGGCTGAAAACCGATTGAAACGATTTTCCCAAATCTCAATACCCCTTATGTCAAATTTCGAGTCTGTAGACCGAAAATTGACAGAGTCATTTGGTAGGGAGATGTACACAGACAGACAGACATACATTTTCACTTTTATAGATACTAGCAGTTCAGCCCGGCTTTGCTCGGGCCCTAGGTATTGTTCATAACTTTATGTGCATATGTATATAATATATATCTATGGTAATGCCTTTCTACATAATAGACTTCCTTAACTACTATAGGGAAAAGTTAGTAGTGACTGCAGAAAAAATTTTTAAACTTTGACCCCAATTTTGACCCTTTAACATTTGTTTTGGACTCAAATCAAATTAAAATATTTGACCCATGTCCAAGTAACCTACATCTAAAATTTCAAGTGTTTAGACCTAAAATTGGGGTAGGAGTTTGGTAGAGTCTGCAAAAGTCAACTATTTCAACCTTGGCAGCAAAACTTTCGCCCCAAAACTGATTAAAAAGCTTGTTGCATGTCTGAGTACCCTTTATGTAAAATTTCAAATGTTTAGACCCAAAATTGGCTTAATAGTTTGCTAGAGATCGCAAAGGTCAAATCTTTGAACTTTGACCCCTTGGAAGCCAACTTTTCGGCCAAAAACGATTAAAAAGCTTGCCCTATCTCTGAATACACTTTATGTAAAATTTTAAATGTTTAGACCAAAAATTGACCGAGTAATTTCGTAAAAACTGTAGAGGTAAATTTTTTTTTAAACTTTGACCTCAGTTATGACCCCTTAGCATTTGTTGTTTGTGGGGTATATGCAAAAGGGGGGGTACCGTTTAAGGCTAGGCTATGGTTAGAAACAAAAACAAAAAATAAGTAATATACAACGTACCGAGCATATCTGCATCGCTCTTTGGGAAAGAAGGAAAGGATGGCTAGCTCATTTATATACCCGAAGGGCATCTTGGGAAGGCAGGGCATGATGGGAGAAGCTGTTTTCTTTTTTCTTGTCTTTTTTTTTTTTTTTTTTTTTTTTTTTGATAGGAGGATATAAAAGCTGGAGAAAATTCCCTGCAAGGGACACAAAAAGAAAAGAGTCGTGAACATCTTCTCTTGAAAAGTATTTCGTGTTGCTGACGTTCAGATTGTGCGGTGTGACATTGGTGGCGAGAGGCCAGGTGTGGTCGATTGGAAAAGAAGAGGACAGAAACGTGCTGTTGTTGAGCGAGTGACTCACTCCTTGCCGAACTCCAGAACCGAATCCTGATCGTAACATCACAGGGGGTGGGGGTGGGGGGTATATGCAAAAGGGGAAAAACACAAATCAAATTATAAAGTTAGATCCATGTCCAAGTAACCTATATCTAAAATTTCAAGTGTTTAGACCCAAAATTGGCTGAGGAGTTTGGTAGTTTTCAAAGGTCAAATCGTTGAACTTTGACCCCTGTAGGGGAAAATAAATTTAACAGAAATTAAATTCCTCTGCCCCAAATAAAATAATAAAAAAAGAAATAAAACACAATGATACTTCCTTCTCGTTTAAAATGCGCCGCATTTATTTTTCAACAAAATAACAAGCTGAACAAACAAAGTCCGATCGGTAAGAGTTCTTGTGAAATCATTGAGGTTAGAATTGGTGACCCCTCCTTTTACTTAAAAATTCAAAAATCAGGAAATTAAACAATTTTAATAAAATTTTCAGTATTTATCAAATAATGATCACGGAATATAATGAACTAATTATTTTTATTTAAATCTTAGTGGAAATTGTATTATTTTGTTTAAACAAAAAATACCTTTACTAAAGTTATGGTTTTCAGTAGTAAAAAAAAAACGCAGGAATTTATTTTTGCTTTTTTTATATAAAGCATCGTAATTTGTAACAATAAAAATAAAATAATTTTTACAGGAACATTATGAAAAAAGCCCTTTAAGTCCGTATTAATGAATTCGATAGAACTCGAAGAAAAATTAATTTCTCGAACTGCTGATATTACCATTGAATTAAGCATTGTTTATTTAATATTTTCACAAAAAATTATAATTGCAAAAATATTTCTACTTTTTTTTTTTTTTAAATTACATGTTTCGCATAATTTTTATATGCAAGCTTTTAATAATTTCCTTGCTCGCAAGAATGTGAAACTTTCGACGTAACATAATTTTTCATATATTGAACAATAATTTTAAAAAAAAATAATTTAAAAACAGAAACATACAAAAATAATTAAATTTAAAAAAAAAATTGGAAAAATGTATACAAACGTTCCATGTCGGTAATTACGGATGCCCATTCTTGAAAAGAAAAGGAAACCTGTCCGTTTTGCCCCCTCCACCTCTGCCCCTACCTTTTCCCTCCAACTACCCGACGTCATTTTCAGATACGTTTCAAATTGTGTAAAGTCGACTTTAAATTTCACGAAAACATTCCGATTAATTAAAACATAAGTTTGTATTTTTTTTAAGTGTTAATTTTTTCAATAATTACAAATTGTTTCCTTTCCGCTTTGAATTTTGTATAGATATTAGTAAATAATACTGTTAACTTTTTTTTTCAATGAATAAATTGTCAGTATAATTAATGAATTTAATTAACATTTATGCCGTTTAAAGTTTATAAAAGTTTAAATTCTATTAATAATTGTTTGAACTTTTATAATGAATAAATTGTCATTGTAACTTAGTGAATTAAACACAGTTTTCTCGACCTGGGGGCAATTTCTTCATCACTGACCATTGTCTACAACTACGTCCGCCTGCTTGCTATATTTAGCGAAGCCAAGGAAAAGACAGCAGAAGGACTACCAGCCTCGTCATCACTACAACGCTACAGCTGTTGCGACCAATACTACTACCACTACAACAAAGTCATCGTCGCGCCTTATAAACAGCAACAAGTATCGCCATTAACACAACATTATAACCAGCACCGCTGCTACTAATACTACAACGGAGGCTTCGTCGCGCCTTATAAACAACAACAACTATCGCCATTAACACAGCATTATAGCCAGCACTGCTGCTACTACTACTACAAACGGAGGCATCATCGCGCCTTGTAAACAACAACAACTATCGCCATTGACACAGCATTATAACCAGCACCGCTGCTACTACTACTACAACGAAGGGATCGTCGCGCTTTATAACAACAACAGCAACAACAACAACAATCTTCCATCTTCACCCCAACGACAGCTCGTTATTATTCTGTGTTATTTACTCGAAAATAAATTGTTGAGTTCGTCCAATTTTTAATCCTGTGTTGTCTATTCTTTTTGCTTGTCACCATACGCTTCGTAACATAACAACTGGTGTCAGAAGCGTGCGACAGGTAGAATGGACTACTAAGGGTGCACCCGTAACGAACTTCTCAGTTTTATCATAGACCGGAAATCGGCACTCCTCCAGCTAAAATCGAGTACATCACGACCAGACGAGTCCCTTATCACCGAAATAAAAGCGGACCTAGAGATTATGCTCTCCACCCTCAAATCGACCACCTTAACCGACACGCCCAAAGCCGATAACAACAACTACAATCTGATGATCAGATTACAGGCCATACACGATTCGGTAAAGGATATAAAAAAGTTCAACCCCGGGAACGATGTTAACCGCTTCATCACGGATGTAAACAAAACATACATGATACACGTCAAGCCGGAAATCAGTACACACCCTAGTATCGAAAAAGAGTTTGTCAGAATTTGCAAACAGCTTCTGAACGAAGGGATATTCCAGCAAATGACGGACTCCCAACACGACACATCTACCTTCGAGCAACTCAAAGCATACCTCATAACGACCCACGGCAGCCAAATGACGAACTTCCAGCACCTCAGCCGGGCTTGGGATTTGCAGCGTCGAGATGGGGAGAGATTGACAGATTTCGCCGGCCGACTGGAAAACACGATTAGAGAGGCTGCAGTACACATAAAGGCAAAATTTAAGTCGGACCACTCACGGGAAATACCTGCAGATACTGTCTTCTCTCTCATGGGTGCAATGCTAATGAGCGAGAAGGTGAAAGCCTGGACACCGAGCTTATACCCACACATCGTCAAAACAATGGATAAGCATTATACAGCGGGTGGGATAGCTAGTGATGCACAGCGGTACATCGACTGTGGTGTCAAAACGGACGATGAAATTAATGATAGTCCCATCGCGTACTACGCAAACAGGCCACAACGATCTGATCAAAGGACCAGGCGAACTGAACACAATGTGAACAGGCAAACACTCCGCCCACAGGCAAGGAAAGATACCACAACACCGCACAACACCAAACCCACTGGCACTCACGGCCATTTTCAGACGCGCAGGGACGATGAACAAAATCAGGATGCTGAGATCTGCCAAAACTACATGAAAGGCTATGCATGCTCCCATGGACGCAACTGTCGGTACCGGCACCCACCTCGTGCCCAGGCATATATCGCAACAGACGACAAGGATATGCCGCCGGAAGATACTCTCCCCACTACCATGGCCGAGGATTTTCAATACGGACCGGGCGAGATGTGATGGCTCACCCCGTGGTCCAACAGACTCGCCATCACGTATTTAGCTTTCATCAACACTCGGCGCAGAAGTCACCTTTCGTCAACACACATTTCATGATCGAAGGAGCTACGTTCTCGGACATATCTATGTTGGACTCAGGCTGCTCCACTTGCATTATGCCAGTATCTCGAATACCCGAAGAGATCAGACGTCGAATAACGCCATCCAACGTGCATGTGAGAGGCATAAACGGCAGCATCCATATCCTTGGCGAACTTAATTGTGGCATCGCCATCGGCAACCACGATTCACCCAGGTTCGATGGGATCAACATGCTGATAACATCCGCTATATCTCCAATCCTGATCGGCCAAAGCATCCTTGGTCACAGCACATTAGACTCATACACAATCGACCACCAAAAATCAACGATCGAATTCAGACGCACGCTCGCGTCCACTCCGATAACTCACGCGGCAGCAATACTACCAGCTCTTACGCAGAAGATACCAGCTGATGATACCACATTTGGAGCCCACACCATCGATCATCCCACTAGACTCACACAGCCCAGCCTCAAGACACTAAATGAAAAACTACACTGGCTACAGAGTAATGTGGGTGTGGCATTGCCCAACCATCCAAACCGCGACGAACTGGAGGCCACTTAATCATCCGCTTCGCCGACATCATGGGTACCGAAAAGGGAGAAAAGGGTACCGTCATCAGACCAGTTCAAATACCAACCAATGGCCAATCCCGCTGTCAGAAGCAACACCCAATCGGCCAGGCTCTCGAGGCTGATGTCGATGCTGAAATCATGCACATGGCCGCCAGAGAGATCATCGAACCATGCAAGGACCCCAAGGGTTTTAATAGCCCTGTATTTGCCATTCGCAAGAAGAACGGGGCAATCCGGGTAGTTGCCAACTTCAAAGCAACACTCAACAAGGTCCTAGTCGATCTCGACCCCTACCCCATACCTACGATTGACCACCTGTTCCACAGAATCGGCGAAGGAAATAAATATTTTGCATCCCTTGATCTTCGCAGTGGCTATTGGCAGATCGCTATCGACGAGCGTGATCGACACAAAACTGCATTCACATGGAAGGGCAAATGCTACCAATACACACGACTCGCCTTTGGTCTCACATCTGCCGGACAAATCTTCTCCCGCTGCATAGCTGAAGCCTTGGCCACTGTTACATCTCGCACCAACATATCCTCGTACATTGACGACAACCTAGTCCACGCCAAAACATTTGAAGGATACATACTGGCACTGGAGCAACTATTCACCGCCCTACGTAAATTTGGACTAAAATTGAATCCGGATAAATGTACCTTCCTCGCGAACGAAGCAAAATTCCTTGGTCGCATCGTAAATAGCAAGGGTTTCAAGGCCGACCCCGAATACGTCCGCGCCATCATGGAAATGAAGCCTCCAACAACAAAAAAGGAACTGCAAGGCCTCATAGGTCGTTTAGTGTGGATACGGCAATTCCTGGAGACACGGGTACAGGAACAAATCAGGTCGGACACATTTTCCAGCATCATGGCCCCCATCCATGAACTGAATAGGGCGGGCAAACCATTTGCATGGACTGAGCAGGCGGACAAGGCCTTTAATAAGATAAAGAAACGACTGTCCTCGCCTCCTGTCATTTCATTCCCTGACTTTGATCAACTCTTCACGCTCACCACTGATGCGAGTGACACCGCATGTGGGGCCATCCTAATGCAAGAAGATGACAGGGGAAAGAAGAAGATCATAGCAGTCGCTTCACACATATTTAACACCACGGAACAAAACTGGTCCACAACTGAACGCGAGGCATATGCAATAAAGTGGGCCATAGCAAAATTCGACTACTTCCTACACAGCCGCCCCTTCGTCATCTTCACCGATCACAGATCACTAACCTATCTGGATCAGCGGGTATTCAACAATGCCAAAATCCGCAGATGGCAGGAAGAGGTCGCATGCTATAAATTCGTCCTGGAATTTGTGGAGGGCGAATCCAATGTCTGGGCCGACATGCTCAGCAGAAGTCATGGCCAAAGAAAAAATAACACACCAGCTGACGCCAACCTTGCAGGCAAAACATTCAGAATCCAGGGTTCGGACCTACACATTTACATCCCATCTTGGTGTATGGACGAAATTGATGGATCAATGCTCATCCCCGAAACACACACACCTCAGAACACCCGCCACCACAAGAATATTGTGGATGCGTTCTTTGCCTATCACTCTACATCGACCATCCCCACAAAATACAATTGCGACCATATCAATATCGCTGCTGAACAATGCACAGACAACACACTGTCGAGAATCATCAAAACCCTCCAGACGAATAACTCCAGCAAAAACTGTAACATCGACCCCGATGACCATCGGGCCCCCATACTCAACAAATACATCCACCAGTTCTACCTGGAGCCCGGCACATCTGTCTTGATGATTAGGGACAACAATCATTCCCCAAAACTGGTCGTACCATACACACTCCGTCCCAAGTACCTGCATCAGGCCCATGACTGCGTCAATCATTCAGGTATCGCCCGCATGCGCGAACATCTATCCGGCTACTGGTGGGAATGCAAGGACCATGACATTAAGACGTATGTCAACTCCTGCGAAACATGTGCCAAGCGGAAGGGTAACTATGGCAAACGCAAGGACTGGCCCACCGGACACTGCAAACGTGGAGAAAGACTGTTCGAAATCATCTACATTGATTTCGTCACAATGCCAATTTCAAAGGGGAAACGCTACATCCTAACCATGCTGGACAGTTTCAGTAGACACCTTACGGCTGTGCCATGTTCCAGAGATTGTGCGATCGATGCTGCCCGTGAAATTTACAGTTTCTTCCTTCGACAGCGGGAAATGCCACGCATTGTTTCATCCGATCGCGGAACCCACTTCACGGGGGAAGTATACAGGATCTTTTGCCAACTCACATCAATCACGCAGGAATTACATTGTGCCTGGCGACCACAAAGCTCAGGCAACATTGAACGACAGCACCGCACGATGAAAAACGCCATATACATGCTGTGCGAAGATAGAGACTGTGAGTGGACCGACGTCCTCGAATCCGTCATCTCATCAATGAATGCTACCATCAACAGTGCCACTGGAGCGTCACCACACTATATAATCACTGGTCGGCAGCTCAACATTGGTTTACCAAGATTACCCGACAACAGTATCACAAACCACAGCCCCACGGCTTACGGCATGCAGGTCAATGCCCTGTTAAGACAAGTTCATCGACACGTCGCGCTGGCCAACAATGAAGCTGACCATGCCCAAAACCCAAATTTAGACAAGGACATGAATAAGGAACCAATACAAGTCGTCATACTGTCTGCCACGTGTCACCGTGACGACCACCACTCAAGTTTCATGATTCCTGACCGCTTTGGGGAGAAATTGACTACGTAGGGATTCACTCTACGATCGCTGCCATGGCACCAAAGTCGAGGCACATGATCATGGTTACCTCCACGAAATTACAGGCAGAACGCTAAGATGCCTTACACACCGTAGCGAAAATAACAACTCAAAAGAAACACAGTTTTCTCGACCTGGGGGCAATTTCTTCATAACTGACCATTGTCTACAACTACGTCCGCCTGCTTGCTATATTTAGCGAAGCCAAGGAAAAGACAGCAGAAGGACCACCAGCCTCATCATCACTACAACGCTACGGCTGTCGCGACCAATACTACTACCACTACAACGAAGTCATCGTCGCGCCTTATAAACAACAACAACTATCGCCATTAACACAGCATTATAACCAGCATCGCTGCTACTACTACTACAAACGGAGGCTTCGTCGCGCCTTATAAACAGCAACAACTATCGCCATTAACACAGCATTATAGCCAGCACTGCTGCTACTACTACTACTACAAACGGAGGCATCGTCGCGCCTTATAAACAACAACAACTATCGCCATTGACACAGCATTATAACCAGCACCGCTGCTACTACTACTACAACGAAGGGATCGTCGCGCTTTATAACAACAACAGCAACAACAACAACAATCTGCCATTTTCACCCCAACGACAGCTCGTTATTATTCTGTGTTATTTATTCGAAAATAAATTGTTGAGTTCGTCCAATTTTTAATCCTGTGTTGTCTATTCTTTTTGCTTGTCACCATACGCTTCGTAACATAACAAATATTATGGGGGGCTATAGGCTATTTTAAAAACCAATATCTCCTTCAAGAACGATCATAAAATGTGTTTTCAATCGATGTCCCGTTACTCTCGCTTCTCTTTATTTGTTCCTCAGTCTCCATTTTTAATGAGTGATTTTTCTGACAAAAGGAGAAAAGCTGTATTCTAGGTTGGCAGTATTTTGCGCGAACAGCCGCCAGAGATGTCAGAAATTTTCTGTTTCTATGTCTATCCTTGTAGCCATGTCACTAGTAAGGGTGCTGGAGGTAAACGTTTTATCTGGGCTGCCTGATAGTCAGGGACCCGAACCTTAGATTAACCACTAAGGAGACTGTCCTATCAGCAGGTGCAAAGTACTGGGGCTGCTGTATTGCCATTTGGTGAATGGATTCTAGACCATGCAGTAGCTTCTGGTGGGGCCTCTCGATGCCATATTAGTGGGTAATTGTTACGGCTTAATCTTATCATGTGCTACAAAAAAAAAAAATTCTTTGTTTCTTTTTTTCTCTTACTTTCCCTCTCTATCCTGCTCCAAGCAAGTCTGTCAACCTAGTCCACAAACCCCAAAACTCTATCATGAAAACTTTCAAGATAAAATACACGATTAAACTCGGATCTTCGACTTCCAACATAGACCTCCATTACCATGTCTCCTCCTCCAACATCAGGGATCTGCGTTCTAACCTTCCAGAGGTTGAAACCCAATTACAGGAGACTAAACCAGACCTATTATTCCTAAGCGAAACTGGCATTGGACAGACTAATCCCCTAGATGAGTTCGTAATTAAAGGATACTCTAACTTAACTTCCGAATGTGACCCTCAAGATCACCATGGGCATGGAATATGTGCCTATATTAAAGATGGCTTTCTGTGTGGTAGGGACATCTCCAGAGAAGATCCTAACTTACCCTATATGTGCTTCCGGGTTGCACTTGCTCAAACTACTGCATTTATATTTACTCTCTATTGCCCCTACAACAGCGGAGTTACTATCTTTAAAAGCATATCTGAGGAAATTGACCAATCCTATCTGCTTAACCTTGATTAGGGGAGGTTCTGTCACTATTTCTCCATTGCTTATGACCTCACTCAGATTGTTCACAAAACCATCCATGTGCCCAACTCTGCCGGCCAGTATGCAAGTCTCCTAGACCTTTTTCTCACAACTTGTCCTGCATTATGTTCAGTTTCCGTTCTGTCTCCATTTGGATTTTCCGACCATTCTGTTGTATCAATTAAGATAAAAACGAAATGTAAAAAGTCTTCAGACATACCTCTCCATCGTACAATATATCGATACTCTATGGCAGACTGGGATAGCTTCTGTACATTTATATCAGATCTACCTCTGCGTTACATGTTTAAAAAGGGTGTGTCCTCTATAGTATCAGACCTGACAGAATGGTTAATTGTAGGTATTGACCGTTTCATACCCTCGAAAAAGTTTCAGCAAAAATCTAACAGCCAGCTGTGGTTCTCTCCAGAATGTGCTGCTGCCATTGCGCACAGAAATCATTTTCCATTGCTTCAAACGTAATAGATGTACTGAGACTAAAGCTGCTTTCAGAACTGCCAGCAACCATTGTAAAAAAGTAATAAAGAACACAAGAGAGTTGTATGCTCAGTCTGTCAAGTCCAAAGTAGCTGAGCAGCGGCTTGGTTCCCACCAGTTTTGGCAAATAGCAAACAGAATCCTGAACAGAAGCGTGTGCTCTATCCCAACTATCATCAATGGACCTGAGGTAATCCTCTCAGCATCAGACAAAGCCAAACTCTTTGTCAAGAACTTTGCAGCTAATTCTACCCTTTGCGACCAAGGCCACCAACCCCCAATATTTCCTCCTGTATCAGAAAACATGCTATGTGATATACATATATCTGTACGTGATGTCGCCAAGCTAATCAAAAACCTTGATTCCAGTAAAGCAACCGGCCCTGACGGTATTCCAATTATAGTACTCAAAAAACTTCAACCAGAACTAGCGCCCATACTTACAAAACTGTTTAAACGTTGTCTTAAGGAGAATTGCTACCCATCACCCTGGAAAATCTTATCAGTATGCCCTGTATTTAACAATTCAGGTGATCGCTCATCTCCCTCTCAGTAAAGGCCAATAAGTCTCCTGTGCGTCATGAATAAGTTGCTGGAATCTGTGTTAAATAGAGAAGTAATCAACCATCTCAGCAAAAATAACCTTCTTAATGACACACAATATGGTTTCCGTTCTGCTAGATCTACAGCAGATGTGCTTACAGTTATATCTCATAGGATTAGCGAATCTCTCGACGGAGGCAATCTTTCTAGGGCAATTGCTCTTGATATATCAAAAGCCTTTGATAGGGTATGGCATAAAGGTTTACTTCACAAGATCTTCAGCTATGGTATAACTGGAAATGTCTTAAGTATCAAATCATTTCTCTCTAATAGGTTCATAAGAGTAGTTATGGATTTCGTTTTTCGGACTCACTTCCTCATCTTCGGTGTTTCTTCTATTACGTTTTGGCCGTATCATCCTTCAGCAGGTGTATCTCGAACTCGGGAACTATTTTTTGAGGGAATTTCGAACCCAACCCTTTATTGTTATGGGGGTACCATGTTCTCGTTCCATTCAGACCATCCATGCTTCTACTGTTTACAAGAGTGCACATGTGTACCATTGCCGAACATAATGGAAATGTTGACCTTCTGCATTGAATCATCGTACTTCAGAATGGGTACTGAAACATATCGACAAGAAGAAGGTCTGACCATGGGTTCGCCCTTGTCACCGGTAATGGCGAATATATACATGGAATACTTCGGAAACATGGCATTAGATTCAGCTCCCTTAAAGCAACAATGTGGCTCAGATACGTTGATGACACCTTTATACTCTGGCCTCATCAGGAAGATGTCCAGATACTACTGGATCATGTGAACACAATACAAACATCCATACAGTTCACAATAAAGAAACAGATAACCAACTGGATATACTCATAACATACACAGTGTGGGTTCAAGACATCTGTGTATTGCAAGCCCACCTTTACCGGACAATACCTAAATTTCAACTCCCATCACCCATACAGTGTCAAATATGGAATCGCACGCTGTCTACAACACCAAGCACAGACAATAAGTAGCGACCCTCATCAAGTAATGACTTGGCTTAGAGATATCCTTCGACGTAACAACTACCCCGATAGCACACTATTCAGTAGAGGAAACAATAGAGTAAGGGAAGAAAGTGAGTCATAAAAACTTCCAATGGTCTGCCTACCATACATACAAGGCGTCTTCGAAAGAATTCTAAAGATATGTGCCCTTTACAACATCAGGGTGGTATTTGAAAGGGAGTCAACTCTAAGAAGACACCTAGTCAAAATAAAGCCACCAATGGAGGAGAACCAAACCAAGAACTGCATATATTCCATCCATGCAGCTGCAGCAAGGTTTACAAGGGCGAAACATGCCGTCCTCTTAAAGTAAGGGTGGAGGAACATCGAAAAGCAGTGACTAGAGGGGAGACGGAAAAGTCGGGTATAGCCTACCACGTATGGAAGGAAAAGGGTGACCATCGCCCCCCCCCCCCGAGATGTAGTTAAAATAATAAACAGTGAGCCCCACTGGAAAATGCAAAAACTCAAAGAAACAGCACACATGCTAGGACATAACAACCTCCTGAGCAAACCGAGTATAGAACTGAACACAATTTGGGAACCTCTAATCATAAGAGAGAACCTAGAATAACAACTTAGGTTTAACAGTTCCAAAAATTGATACATCATTGTCCTAGTGACACATGCCGAGGCGACTAAGACGTTGGAACAGAGATTGCAAGTCTCCAAGGTGCTGAGTTCAATCCTGAGCGAAAGCAGTGGCAACACAATGGCAGCGACAGCGATAGACGCAGCAGCAACAGCATTAAGCGGTAGCCGCAGGGACGGCCTGAATGGAATGAGAACAATAAAGGGTTGGGTTTGAAATTCAAAAAGAAAATAGTTCCCGAGTTCGAGATACACCTGAAGAAGGCCGAAGGATGATACGGCCGAAACGTAGTGGAAAAAACACCAAAGATGAGGAAGTGAGTCCGAAAAACGAAATCCATAATGAAATCACCTCATCCCAGAACTATAGACAATTAAGAGTAGTAGTTGATGGGCAGAAATCAGAAGCTCACAGTACTAATGCTGGAGTCCTTCAGGGTTCCATCTTGGGTCCAACTCTCTTCCTGATTTACATTAATGATCTTTCAAATCACATCCTTACATCATTCGTAAACATTTATGCTGATGACACTACCATCTATGGTAGCACATCTAAGACAGTAAACGACCAAGTTCTCCTAACTGAAATGGAACATGTACATCAAATCTGTTGCCAAAGCCACTGGAAAAATGGTGGGATCCTTCTATCGATCCAGTAGATATCTCACTGCTGATGCTATTCTCTATCTATGTAAGAGCCAAGTTCGTCCAAGGATGGAGTACTGTTGCCACATCTGGGCAGGAGCTGCTAGAAAAGACATGTCCTGTCTTGATAGAGTTCAAAATAGACTTCGTAGCCTCATAGGAGATGTCCTTTATTCTTCCCTGCAACCTCTATCTCACAGAAGAGATGTAGCTAGTTTGTCTTTGCTTTATCGTTATTTTCATGGCAAGTGCTCGATTGAGCTTCAATCTATGGTCCCCCCCCCTCACCAAACTTTCACAAGAAACACTCGTCTAGCTGAAAACACTATCAATAATTCCCCCCACTCTTTATCTGTGCTTAAACCTAAACGTAGATTCCATGAACAAGGCTTCTTTCTTAGAACTGCACGCCTGTGGAATTGTCTTCTGTTTTTCTGCTTTCCAACTGACTATAATATGGCCGTCTTTAAGTCTTATGTAAACAAGTTCTTGGTAAGCCGTTCCTCTTAAGTTAACAAATTTACTGAATTTCCATTACTGACAATTACTATATTGTCCAATTAACTACTGTACGCTCTTTAACCCTTATCCTCGAATGGCCCCTGGACCTTGATAAGTGAGGATGCCTATGTAAAAAAAAAAAAAAAAAAAAAAAAAAATGGTCCCCCGTGAGTGCAGTGAACGAGGCATAAAAAAAATGACTAAGTTAAGCATTAGCATTAGCACCCACCCATCCGCCCTCCATTTAGTCCCAAAAGTCCCGAGGGGTCGTGAAAATGAACAAACGGTGCAGTTTTAGGCCTTAACATATGTAAATTTGAGTTCTGCACCATTGCAAAAAAGAAATGACTTGCCCCATCACTAATTATGGTTGTCACATTAACTACAATTAAATACATTAAGATATATATAATTATTTTGTATGTAGTTCTTTAAGACATGCAATTCATTTTAAAGGTTGAGAAACGCCGAGACGAACTTAATAGTCAGAAAAAAGTCATTTTAGCAATAAAGAATTAAAAAAGACAAATGTATTTAAAAAAATAAGATTTTATTTTCATATTCCTGAAAAACAAATGAAAAAAAAAGAATCCCCAAAAGATTCACTTGAACAGGACAAGCATACAAATAATGTTCTGAAAGAAATGTTGAACTGAATTATTTCCTTGTTGCTTATATTGTAAAAAGCAGAAAAAAATAAAATAATTGTAATTTCCCGTCAAACTTTTGTGCCCTCCAAAATGAAAATTTAAAAATTAGCGATGCCAGAATGAGAGAGATGAATAATATTTACAAAGTTATATAAAAAATAAAGAAAAATGTTTAAAAATTCCTGAAAATTCTCCAGTATCAATTCTGTGTGTGAATCTAGCTCAGACTTTATGGAAAAATTATTAAATTTAAACATTTTATTATTTGGGACACAGAAATCAAAGCTTGAAAAGAAATGTATTTTCCATTTACTTAAGGCAGAAGCAATTAGGAAATAAAAATTTCTGGACATGAAAAAACATGGAAATATTATTACATGTCAGATGGTATAACCCCCCCCCCCCCATCCCATTTGGTTTTATTATGCTGTAAACATGCGCGCACACACATTTCTACTTTTTTTTAAAAGTTAGAAACAATCATGCTTGCAAATATTCAATCATTTACACATATATACATACATGCACATTCACTCTATATATACATATATACACACATGGCAAATCCTGGTTATATTATATATAACACTTAAAAGAATTGCCTATTTTGAAGTACGTTTTTTTTTTGTTTTTTTTGTACCATAATCATAATTTCAGGTTTATTTGTAATCTTCAAATGGCTTCAGAATCAAATTTGAACTTTTTTTTTCTTTACCCACTTCTGGTTGCTTATCATGTACGCAGCTATCTATTCCAGCTAGTATTATTCTGAGACTTTTTTTTTTTTTTTTTAATTAGATTGAGATTGTATATTATTTGCATATCTATTTTTAATGTCTGTGTCAAATTAGATTCTCATAGTTGCTTCCCCTTGATTGATTTTTTTTTTTTTTTTTTTTTTTAAATTAGTAATGGCATATTTTAAAAAATAAAGCACTTAATTCCTTTAAGTACTATAAAGCACTGTCTAGAAAAACAAGTGCAAGTGAAAAACTCCAAGCTGGCCAAAAGGCGAATACTCATAGCCATCAATATATATATATACTCATTTGGTGCTGAAAGATTCATTAAACATTGAGCAATTCTGACAGAAGGAAGAAAATGAGAGTATAACAAAACAAAGACAAGATAAAAACGGTTAAAAAAAAAAAAGAAAAGTGCTTATCCACCCTACTCCATCTGTCATATGAAAAAACAAAAAAAAAAAATTTGTCTGATGTACATACACGTAATGGAAAGAAAATATCATATATCAAAAATCATGTAGTTTTATTTTTATAAACATAATCATTTTTAAATGAATTTCAGTTTTTTCCAACGACACCTGCCCCCTTATGTTAAAAATGACCTTTTGAAAGTTTGAATCATTTAGAATTATCTCCCTTGTTCTTTAGGATTGTTTTCAAGATGCTGTCTTGAGATCGTTGCTAGCAGTTTAATTTGATTTTCTTTTTTAAAAATTAGACTTCTTGATCAATTTACATGATTTTTGGTGTATGATATTTTCTTTTCATCACGGGTATGTACAACATAAAGAGTTTTCCTTATTTTTTTCTTTTCATGGGGTGAAATTCTGAACAAGTACACAAAAACAAAAAAGGTAAGACAAAGAAGAAAAAAAAATGCAACAATAATACACACATAAAAATATGAGTTTTGAAAAACATCTTTTCAATATTAAAAATAAGATTTGTTCTTGTGTATATTTATATATATATACAACTAAAACTAATATTTATCTTTATTTATGGTATCATACACACTTGATGATTATTAAAAAAAATAAAATTTTACTTTAAAATAGATGACATCATAAAGGATGAGTAGTAGCTTTTAGCAGTCACTATTCATCCTTGATAACGTCATTAATTTTCAAGGAAATCCAATAAATCTAAAACAGCCTTACTATGCTGAAGTATCCGTCTAGTCCAGGTAAGAAGGAATAACTTAAAGCTTTAAAAAATAACATTCTTTACATTATTTTGCATAATTCCACTTAGCAAAATACGTCTTTGTTTTTTCTTTTATTTTGTAACCCTTATAGAAATTTGGGAATGTTAGGCGCTGTATGTACTGCGCAAAGTCTTAGAAATTTCCAGGTTAGTACTGGCGGGCATGTTTAACTCAAGGTGGGGGTAGGGGAGATACATCCCTAAATCAAGATGGAAAGCAACGGGAAGCTACCATCTTTACATGTCTTCCCGAGATTACCATAGCAATACAATTTGGAGAGCTATAGTCGCTGATGTTGTTAAAATACCAGGGCCACTACATTCATAGAAATTTTTTTATAAAGACGATCGATTATAAAACCAACAGAGTTTTGAATTATTTATACAATTCTCATCTTAGTCTTATTTTCATGTTTAGCCGATGTAACCTCTGACCTATTTCAGATACATCTTTTTGAACTTGAGAAGCTTTATAGGACTTAAAAACTGAATCATATAATCCTTAAGCTTAAAAACTGTACTTGAAAGAAGGTTGGAGGTTATATCAATCTATGATATTATATTGCTGTAACTATGATTCGCTAACAATTACAAAAAACAAAAATTTTTTAAATGCAATACTAGGCCACCTAAAGAATCTATAACATTTATTTTTTGTAAATTTTTATTTTTTTTCATGGTTATCACATCTACCTTAGCATAGACAAATACTTCATCCAGTCTGCAAGTCTCTTCAACACTAACCGAGAAGATAACTCATTAAGTCTATTTATATATTCTAACTGTTATCATGATTATATTCTCACATTTTAGCAGCTATACTTTCTGGCCTTCTTCATGTGCATTTTATTATAGGCAATGATAACCTGACAGTCGGTAGTAACATAGCATTCACACTAAATCATAAAGTTATCTGCCAAGTGCACAAAGTCAATTATTATGAGACTTATAACATTTTGAAGTCATCATCACATTATATGATTAGTCGAGAGTTGATTTGTTAAGTTTATCGTATAAAATACAAGGAAAAAATTTGCCACTAGTTGCGATTCAAATTTTAATAAAGTTAGATAGTAATGATGAGACGATTCTAATATTTTGCCCCGCTTCTCTATAAATCTTGAAATATTTATATTTAGCTAGGGTTTTTTTTTTTGGGGGGGGGGGGGGGATTACTGTAAATACCCAATGTAACATGCGCATATATTTTCAGAAACGAAAAATACACTTGCGGGTAGGGGTGGTCTAAAAATTTTTTTAATTTACTGGTAGTTCAAAATATATAAATATTTATTAATTTGTCAGTAATCGTAATAGAAAATTAAGTTTTAAACACTAACAAAAATTAAACAAGATCATTTTTGGCATTGGAAAATAGGCACAAAATTTTCCAATTACAATTTTTCCGATTCAGATTCGCAACACTATTAGGTAGACATGTAAGAAATAGGTGCGCAGAAACTCTTTTTGGCTGTGAAGATCTTTCAAAAGGACTTAGTTAAGGAAGTGTTTATTTACCTTCCCTTCATGTTAAGCTAAAGATGTTTATTTACCTTCCCTTCATGTTAAGCTAAAGATGTTTATTAGCATTCTTCAGTAGAGGTGTCTCAAGCGATTAGCAGTAAACTAACCCATTCTCAGAGTAAAGCCTAGAAGGGTGGACCCCCTAGGATCAAACAAAACCATACCTCAGCATAACAGCAATATAACAGTATGGTATAAGTGCATTGACACACCAGTATCCGCTAGATCTCCAAAGATATCTCACTGCTGATGCAATTCTATCTGTATAAGGGCCAAGTCCATCTAAGGATGGAGTACTGTTGCAACATCTGGGCAGGAGCTCCTAGAAACAGCTTATCCTGCCTTGGCAGAGATCAAAATAGATTTTGTAGCCTAGTGGGGGATGCCCTTTTCTCTTCCCTGCAACCTCTTTCCCACAGAAGAGACGTTGTGAGCCTGTCTCTGCTTTATCATTATTTTCATGGGAAGTACTCGTCTGAGCACCAATCTATGCCCCCCACCCGACTTTCATGAAAAATATTTGTCTAGCTGAAACCATTATTAATAATTTCCCCTACTCTTTATCTGTGCCTAAACCGAAACGTAGATTCCATGAACAAAGTTTCTTTCTTAGAACTGCACGCTTGTGGAGCTCTGTTTCTTTTTTTCTTGCTTTCCAACTGACTACAATATGGTCATCTTCAAGTCCAACATGAACAAGTTCTTGATGAGCCATCCCCTTAAGTAATCCAAGTTTTCGCTACTAAGAATTACTACATTTTCCCATTGACTACTGTACACTCATCAACCCTTATCCTTGAGTGGCTTCTGGGCCTTGATAAGTGGTGACTCCTTTATAAAAAAAAAAAAAAAAAAAAAAAAAAAGTTACACAATGTTAAGCCTGGTCAGGACCATATAGGTGACCATTTGGTAATACCAGGTGCAGTATGTAGGAGGACTTTGACACCTCCCTACAAAAACCTAATGTCATCATCTCCTCTGACAGGAATGAGGGCTGCTTATAAATTTGATATTTCCTAGAAACTTCCCCAATTGGAGGAAGTTGGTTCAACACACTTAGAGTGAATGCCGGTTTTGGTTTTCGACAGCAACAAAACCATTATGGACTAACTTTCAAGAAAGCGTTAGGATAGTTAGCTAAAATGGATATCCAGTAAAAATCAAAATTGAATAAAATATATTTAAAATTAAAATCGTTGTTGTGGTCTGTTTGGATGTATATCAGCTAACCAAGGAAAAGATCAAGAAAACAGCTTTACCCCTGGCTCTCAAGAAATAGACCAGAGAATCTAGTGTCATGATCTAGGTAACATATGACAGCAACATTAACAGTACGGCATAAGCACGTTGACACATTAGTATCCCCAAAGTTAAGCAATATTAAGCCTGGTCAGTACCAGATGGGTTATAAATAATATTCCCAAAACACATCCATCTTTCATAGTCATTTATCTTATGTAAGTTCAAGTTACATAAGAAATATTACCGCATGAATGCAATTTATTTCTGCAGTTCTCCAATTATATTTGAGAAATCGATACTTATAGGAAAGACCAGGTGAGGGTTGTCAACATTCCATTGCAGAAGTTAAACAACTCAATTGCATTAGAAAACTACTTGCAACACCTGGTGTCTACATCGGTAACTCCTGAACCTCTGCCTGCTTCAGCTAAAGAGACAACATAACGTGGTGGAAATATGAGGGCGTAACATGTGGAGGATGATTAACTTACATCTTTTTAAAACATTGCTTTTATTTAGCAGGCCACACGTGAGCGAGTAAGAGAGGGGGAGACTAAAATATTTGTTAATGAACAGTATCACAGTTTTTGCAATTTTTTGTATTGGGATGATAATTAAGAAGTTTATTGGACACGAAATGAGAACAGTGTATTCCCTTCAGATTGAAGAAACTCTCCAAGAATTTAGTTACGAAAATTAAACATTTTTAGTTATAGTCAAGATTGTCTACACTTTTTTTTTACTTCCTATTTCTACTCCATAGATGGGACGATGATAATAAACAAGATTTGGTCCCTTCTGATTAATGACTTCTCTTCTCAAGTAACATGAAAGCCCCCTCCCCCCCTCATGTTAAGAACGGCTTTCTTCTGTTTGATCATGTCTAATTAACCAGCCAAATTAACAGCAGAAACCAGAAGTAATAAAGAACAATTATGACTATAAGCACTATTTTTTTTTTTAGTTACATAATGTCCTAAGATATCTTGCAAGTTGACAAAGCTCTCCTGAAGACTAACCCAGTCTAATAATATCAAACCAGCAATAACACTGGTATTAAGTATACTATTTTATTTGCTCTTTTTCAGATTCATTTTTTTTTTCTTTTGATGTTGATTTCTTAACATTCCATTTTCTTTTTACGACTCTGCATCACATGTATTTCATATTCTATGCCAATACCCATATTGTCAGTGCTGGTTTAGTATCCTTAGAGGTATTCATGAAAAATAGTGAAAACTTATAGATTATATTTGAACAATATGTAACTATCAGGATGTGATTTCTATGCATAAATAACTTAGATATCGATTACGAAGACTGGACGTTTGAAGAAGGCCTAACAGTACAGTGGATTAGATGTAATTAATAAACGCATCATGATGGAGATAATAATTCAAAAACTATAAATAATAACAATAATGATATCTACGCTCAAAAATATCAAGAAATGCTTATACAGACAGATGAAAATCACATTCCAAATAAAAACTATTTAATATAATTAAGTATCAGATAAAAATAAAGCATCATCACCAAAAATTAGGAAAAAATTATCAAGTCGCAATTTAATTAAAAGTAAAAATCTATTTTATCTTAAATTGCAGTTTTGTCATATTAAGTAGTTTAGAAGCGTTATTTGAAAACGGGAAATAATTCAGTCAGTTATTTCAGCAAATTTCTCTTAAAATGGACAACTTATGCAAAATATATTTACTTTTAATTTAACTTCTGCTTGATAGTTTCTTCGAATTTTTGGTAATGACACATTTTTTTTTTTTTTAAATTTCTCCTTTCGGAAGAAGCCAGTACAACCCGCCTAGGGTGAGTGCCATTTTGATACAGTACAGTATGGTATACTTTGTTTTTATCTGATATGTAAGTATATCAAGTTTTTATTTGGAATGCAATTTTAATCTGCCTTTATCTGTATAAGCACCTATCAAGACATATCGATCAAACCTAAGCCCGTTCCCCCCTTAATATACGGCAAGCAGAAAACGAATAGAAAAGAAATAAATAGGTAAAATATAATCTAATACTTGAAAAACGATTTTTTGTTTTTTTTTTTTAAAAAGAAAGAAGATATTCCTTTAATAAAGAACATTAAAAAAAAAAAAATCATACAATGCTAGCTGTAAAGTTGAGTCAGAAAAAGATGGTGGCCAAATCGTGACACACATTTTTTAGTGTCTGTTTCTTTTTTATTGAGGGGTATGAGGTTGCGTAGTTTTTTTTATCACTGGATTAGAAAAAAAGGAAAATTATTCCGTTTTTCATTTAGAGAGAGAAGGCAGGAAGACATGGGAGGAGGGAAAAGGGCTTTGCGTCTTTTTCCTAGTTTCTGTAAAAAAAAATAAATGGGATGGGGATTATATTTTGTTTGTTATACATATAGAAAGAGAAAAAATAAGAGATAATGAGAAAGAAAAAATGAGAGAGAGAGAGAGAACAAGGAAGAGATAGGATTAAGCAGAAAGAGAAAAAGGGGTTGGAATTGAAGACTTGTACAAATGTTTGAACAATTCAAACTTTCTTTTTTTTTTTTAATTGGTTATTTTCTGTGGGTGAGGGATGCTGATTAAAGACGTTATCTTTCACTCATCCATAACGTTCTTTGTCTTTCTTTACTTCTGCTTGTCTCTTCAAAATGGCTGCATTCATCTCCTGAATCCGTAAGATCTTTTGATCTAACTCAGTTTCTTTTCTTTTGATAAAACCTTCAAGAGAAAAAAAAGAAAAGAGCACATTAATTTCCAGATTAGCCAGATTTTT
The DNA here is from genome assembly GCF_053919585.1 of Euprymna scolopes. Taxonomy (NCBI): domain Eukaryota; kingdom Metazoa; phylum Mollusca; class Cephalopoda; order Sepiida; family Sepiolidae; genus Euprymna; species Euprymna scolopes. Next base: position 26,207,633 of record NC_136490.1, on the reverse strand, counting down.
GCACTTCTGATACAATAAAAAGATAAAATAAATCTGTCAATATGAATTAAAAATGAATTTGTAGAAAAACCCAAAACTCAACGTTTCATCCATAGCTTTGGAAGCTTTACAAAAAAGCTAAAAGTAGCACATAAGTAATTTTGGAGAATATATATAGTATTTCTGTTTTGCGGATATATCCTTTCACATTTTGTATCAGTTTATCACAAATTTAAACCATTATTATGATTATTAACAATGTATAATAAAAGGTTGGGGTATTTTCTATAACAGTGTTCTGAGTCGGTAGGGTTCAAGGAAGAGTCTCCAATCTAATAAGTCTCGCTTTGTCAACTAAGCTCCAACCTCTGTCCCATCACCGCAATGTTGCATCCTTGTGCCTATTTTATCAGCATTTTAATGGAATGTTCTCTGATGAACTCATTGCACTTGTGCCTCCTTGATGTACAAACCCGCTTAGCAACAAAATCACACCCCTTCACTTTTGAGGTCCCTAAATGCCAGAAAGTCTTCTACTCTAATAGTTTCTTCTTGAACAGCTAAACTTTGGAATTTCCTTCATGTTATCTGGTTCCATGACTGTTTGATATGCAGAAATTTAAATGTAATGTAAACTAACATCTTATTCATCTTCCTTAAGCAAGGTCCCAAATAGTAACCCCCTATGTCCAAGTGGTGATGTGTCTTATTTGGGATGAACGAGAGTATATATATATATATATATATATATATATATATATATATAAAAAAATGCAAGTACTTGTACCATTTAACTCATAAATTGGAAGAATGGGGAGATTCATACCTTTCCAAAGGTTTATTAGTTATGTTCAATAGATTTGGTACCCAGGAAATGCCCAGTCAGTCGACTAGAATACAATCTACGTTTAAAGTTATGTCCTATCTGTAGACTTTAAGAAAACTAATTTCACGATTTCTTTGTGTAAATAGTAAACATAAATTAAAATTTACCTTTCTTCTTTCCACCTGTATTTTCTGCATGATTTTCAGGTGATCCCATCCATCGCGGAGCAGATAATCTGTCTTCCAACTTTTTGGCAGGATACACTTCATCTAAAAAAGAGAATTAGATTACCTTAAAGAAATCATTCCTGAATTTAACCATGGACGAATTTGAGAAACTTCAGTTCACATTAGATATTGTTAAAAGAAAACGTGTCTAATAAAGAATATTCCCCCAAAAGCTGACTTTAATTCGCTGGCGCTAAAGAAACGTTTGCAGATGAAAGTTAAAAAACAAACAAATGCAACATAGCATGGACGGCTATATGCAAATGCATTCAAAATAATGTCACTGGTAAAGAAAAAAAAGGAGAAAGAGGACGAGTACGAGAGACGTGAAGAAGGTTCGAAATCACATTAGAGTCGTGAATAATGTTTGAGATCACGTGGGTGATGTTACAGCCGCAAACATGAGGAAACAAATGTCATTGTTACAAAAAAACAAAAAAAAATTTAAGTTCTTTTCTATTCTTTGCTTTGCAACTGAAAACTACAACGTGTTGGTTTCTCAACAACGTTACACAAGGCAAAGACTGAAAAAGTACATATTTTGATTATAACAATTATGGAGACTGGAACTAACAGCTAGAGCAAAACACCTGACAGAGATAAAAATACAGAGAAGCATTTTTCAGGGAGACTATCATGACTATTTTTTTTTTATCATAGTCATGATGCTGCTCAGCAACACACAGGAGATGCAATGCCAGACACAAATTCACAAATACAAAAGAAAAAAAGCTAAACCATCTCACGTATATCCTCGGTTAACAGCTTCGGTGACCATGTCTCTCCAAATTGTAAAGCCATGGTAATCTCAGGAAGGCAAGTAAAGACAATAGTTTCCCCTGTTGCTTTCCATATTGATTCAAAGGTGCATCTCCTCCAGTGAGTTAAATGCGCCCCCAGATACCAACCTAGGATTTTCTATGATTTGGCACGGTACATACAGTGTCTAGCATTCCCAAATGGTCACCCATCTGGTACTGGCCAGGCTCATTATTGCTTAATATAGGTGATCTGGCAAGAACTAGTGTGTCAAGACGATTGTGCCATACACATATATGGACAATCTTAAAATATTTCCGAAAAAACAAAAAGGAACTAGAGATTTTTTAGTGCATCAGAATGAAATTCAAAATAAAAAAGGATACACTTCTTGAAATAAATAGAAAAAAGGATAAAGGGTAGGGAACTGCTAAACCAAGAAGTACCGAGAGTTCTTTGCGAACATGATACTTAAATATCTAAGAGTTCTGGAAGAGAATGCCATCAAATCCGCAGTAATTAATGAGATTAGACAAGCATTTAAGAAGAACAAGAACATTTCTTGAAACCGAATTATACAATAGAAACATAATAAAAGGAATAAATATCTGAACAGTAGCACTACTATAATATTTTAGACACTTCATAGGCTAGACAAACAGAATAAATTATGCCTCTAGATAAAAAAAAAACTAAGAAACTAAAGACTATGCACAACTAAATGTGAGAAGAGAAAACTATGTGAATGGTAAAAAAAAACAAAAACAAAAAAAATAAATAAAAAAAAACTAAAAAAGTGCATAACCTAAAGTACAGAAAGATTGATTAGCGCTACAAAAAAAGCACCATCAAAATGAACAATATAAAGAGTTGTGTAACAGAGGAACAAGAAAATCAAAGCGGGAATAAAAACAATTTGGCCAAAATGAAAACTTTTAAAATCATTTGTGCACATAGTTTGACAAATACATTTGTCTGAATTAATAATAAAAAAAAAACATTTTAAGCAGTTAGATGCATTTCTCTTGTAGGTTTTGTAAATACTTCAAGAGATTAGATAGGCCTACAAAACTTAATACACTTGGTTTTTATCTGTTCAAGTACTCCCTTATACTAGAAGGATGATTAAAGTTGATCAGATTCTTTCTTCAAGTTCACCAATACCAGGAAAGGACCATAACACGCTTTAGCACTTATGCAGAACACGAACCGCGCTGGAACATCGGTGTTATGTAGAAATCCATTCTTTACTGTTCTGTATCTTCATCGTTAATAAACTAACGCACCGCAAAAATTGGATCCAACTTGAAAAATTAAATTTAAAAAAAAAAAAAAAAAATGTAGGATATAACGGGACAACTTACCAGAGTATAGCTGCCCAGGGGATGGAGAGGTGGGGTGCAAATGACAATGATCTTCTAATTTCCAAAACGAACGATTGCTTTCTAGCTATGCTAACAGATTGCAGTTCTTTTATTTCTTTTTTTATGGCAGCTTCAAATAACCAAAAGTTTTAGACCAATCAGAAAAAAGGTTAATTATTCTATTTTTTTTTTTTTTTATTCTTTAAAGTTTATTATCATTTATATATAGATACATTTTTATTTGTAGTTTATATCTAATAAAAAATATCAGAAATATGACACCACACTCTGAAGTTATCAAATTTGCTGTTTTTATCCACCATGAATGTATAAAAAGCTAGATTTTTTCTTCAATAAAAAGTTTGAGCCAAAGTCCACAACATAGCTTTACCAGCTTTTCTCGCCGCTCTGCCAAGCAAATCTAAAATAATATGTCTCCATTCATACTGACCTTAATGCACACACATACACACAACGTATTTCACACTGTCGTTTGATTGAAAACAAATATATAAATTTAGTTATTTAAATGCTCCTAACATTTCTCACTGAAATTTTTCACTACAATGAAAACAAATGAATGAATACTCATAATCAAATGTAATTTTTGTAATCAAGTGATTGAGTTTTAACTGATTTTTTAGACACATGGATAATCCACAGCATTTAAATTATCGATTCATACTTCCTCGATATCTCAGCTAATGAATCCCACTTGTTCTCCAAGGAGTTTAAAAAAAATGAACAAACATTCTGTTTTCCTATCTATATAAATTTCCATTTCAAACATATATAAAATCTCTTTTGTGAACTTATATTTTTGAACTCATTATTTTGTTTATATTTATCATATAACATTCATCTCATTTTCTCACATTTGAGTATTACCTAAAATATTTTTGCCTTAAAAATGTTGCTCTAAAACTGGCCATCCCAAAAAAACTCATGATGTATGAAAACACATGGATATGGCTAAGAAAAGGATACTTGAAGTGAGGAACAGAATTGCTACTGACAACTGCACAAATTGATGCAATTAGAACAAACTACATAAAAGCCGTGATAGACAAGACTTAGGCAAACAATAAATGTAGACTGTAGACAGAGATGAAACAATGGAATAAATGAATAAAGCAAACTAGTTCAAAAGGAATACAAATACAGACTACCATTCTCATCTTCATTTTCACAACGTTTCAGTTGATGTAAGCTCTGACCTTCTTCAGGTGTATTTTCTTGAACTCGGGTCTGCAAGAACCCATGACGCAATTGGAAAAATCAACTGTAAAAGTGATATTCTCCTGAAGGTTAAAAGGTTCAATTCTCAGTGTGGGTGACCGAAAAATACAACTGTGAATTACTTAGGACCTCTATCCATTCACGGCTGATGGAACGAGAGCATGCTACCCCCATGAAGTAAATTAAGGCTGTTTGAAATTCTGCTCAAATTCCCGAGTTTGATAAGATATACCTGAAGAAGGATGTAGGTTACATCGACTGAAACCTGTGAAAAATAACACTCAAGATAAGAACAGTAGTGTGAAGAATTTAAATAACACAAATAACCAATCCTCATCTAAAAAATTCAGAAACCTAATGACTGTGTCCGTTAAGAACTATGCAAATGTTTGTACTTTGAACATGCTGAAAAATGATAGATATACAAAGACTGTTTTCAGAACTTTTTGGGGTATTGGAATCGATATTTAAAAACATTTGTATTTTATTTTCTGATGCCAAAATATGTATAAATCACAAGTGTATTTTGACATTTGCAAAAATATATGCACATCTTACCTAGGTTTTTATAGTAATCTGAAAATTGAAATTAAAAAATAAACACCTTAATAGCTAAATATTTAGAGATTTTAAAAGAATCGGAATTGGTAATTGTATCCCAATAAGGAATTTAGAAGAGAATCTGTAATTGTATTGGGAAAAATATTGGAATAATTCCATTACAGTAATAGAAAATGAACATGATAAAATTCTCTGGGATATAGAATTTAAAATGGACAAAATCAGTCAAGCAAAATGACCAGCTTCTCAACTAAAATTATGAACCTCAATGCCAGCATGACCCCAGAACGGGGATAGATAAGTGACCAACAATCGTCAATAACCGCTATCCGAATCAAAAACTTGTCTTTGTTATATCTAAAAATTGAATGTAGATCTCTGCAAAACAATGATACCAAATTTATTTCATTTTTTTATGAATATCACTCCAGACAAGGTATGAAGCCAATTGATGTAAAGAGCTGAAAACACTTCAAAGTAAAAAAAACAAAAAAACTAGTCAATGATAAATGTTATAGGGACAGATTCCAATCCAGAAAACAGTAATTTTTTTCCCCTTTGTCAGAAACATGGCTCATAGAATGAGAGGACGAAAGAACAAAATAAAGAGAAGCAAGACTTACAAAGTTGTCAAAAGTAGACCCAAGGTTCATTTTGGCAGATTATGACCGTTTAAAGTTTGTTGGATATTAGAAGATTTGCTGTCTTGTATAGTAGTGGTCCAGAAGTCAAATTTCAGTGTATAAGTAAAACTGCAAGCTTTGAACATGTGAAAAATCTTTACAAATGTATTGTCATTTTATGGCAGATGAGAATCATAACAGAAACAATAATTATTAGATGAAATCAGCTTAAACATTGGGAAAAATCCCATTACTTCTCAAGAAAAAAAGAAAAAAAAAATGATACAGAAGTGAAGCTTTGCTCATAGAAGAGATTTTAACACCTTGAATCTTCTTACTATGATTCATAACACATCAGGGATCAAGTGAGATTTCTCTTTTAATAGTAAACCAACAAAAAGACTCAGATTTGGACCAGGTAAAAACAGACGGAAGCACAATTTGATAATAAGGCAAACAATTCACTCACTGGAAACTTGGGAAGTTTTTGTGCGAAAGGCAACTATATTAATCCTAACTTATTGATAAGGGGCCCCCTTTTTTAAGCTGTGATGGTTTTATATGCATAGAAACACACAATATCATGCACACTAAGTTGAAAAAACACCAACATTTAAAAAAAAAGTGCCTGTTACTGAAAATAGTAACCTAACTGTAAATCAATAAAAAAAAAAAAAAAGAAATGAATGATATATAAAAAATGATATAAAATGATATATAAAAAATGATATAAAATGATATAAAAAAATGATATAAAATGATATAAAAAAATGATATATAAAATGATATATAAAAAATGATATAAAATGATATAAAAAAATGATATATAAAAAATGATATAAAATGATATAAAAAATGATATATAAAATGATATAAAAAATGATATAAAAAATGATATAAAAAAATGATATAAAAAAATGATATATAAAAATGATATATAAAATGATATAAAAAAATGATATATAAAATGATATAAAAAAATGATATAAAAAATGATATAAAAAATGATATATAAAATGATATATAAAATGATATAAAAAATGATATAAAAAATGATATATAAAATGATATAAAAAATGATATATAAAATGATATAAAAAATGATATATAAAATGATAAAAAAAATGATATATAAAATGATATATAAAAGGATATATAAAATGATATAAAAAATGATATATAAAATGATATAAAAAATGATATATAAAATGATATAAAAAATGATATATAAAATGATATAAAAAATGATATATAAAATGATATAAAAAATGATATAAAATGATATAAAAAATGATATAAAATGATATAAAAAAAATGATATATAAAATGATATATATAAAATGATATAAAAAAATGATATATAAAATGATATATAAAAAATGATATAAAATGATATAAAAAAATGATATAAAAAAAGATATAAAAAATGATATAAAAAATGATATAAAAAAATGATATATAAAATGATATATAAAATGATATAAAAAAATGATATAAAAAATGATATATAAAATGATATATAAAATGATATAAAAAATGATATAAAAAATGATATAAAAAATGATATAAAAAATGATATAAAAAATGATATATAAAATGATATAAAAAATGATATATAAAATGATATATAAAATGATATAAAAAATGATATAAAAAATGATATATAAAATGATATAAAAAATGATATATAAAATGATATAAAAAATGATATATAAAATGATATATAAAATGATATAAAAAATGATATATAAAATGATATAAAAAATGATATATAAAATGATATATAAAATGATATAAAAAATGATATAAAAAATGATATATAAAATGATATATAAAATGATATATAAAATGATATAAAAAATGATATATAAAATGATATAAAAAATGATATATAAAATGATATAAAATATGATATATAAAATGATATATAAAATGATATATAAAATGATATATAAAATGATATATAAAATGATATATAAAATGATATATAAAATGATATATAAAATGATATAAAAAAATGATATAAAAAATGATATAAAAAAATGATATATAAAATGATATATAAAATGATATATAAAATGATATATAAAATGATATAATAAAATGATATAAAAAATGATATAAAAAATGATATATAAAATGATATAAAAAATGATATATAAAATGATATATAAAATGATATAAAAAAATGATATATAAAATGATATAAAAAATGATATATAAAATGATATAAAAAATGATATATAAAATGATATATAAAATGATATAAAAAATGATATATAAAATGATATATAAAATGATATATAAAATGATATATAAAATGATATATAAAATGATATAAAAAAATGATATATAAAATGATATAAAAAAATGATATATAAAATGATATATAAAATGATATAAAAAAAATGATATATAAAATGATATAAAAAAAATGATATCTAAAATGATATAAAAAAATGATATCTAAAATGATATAAAAAAATGATATATAAAATGATATAAAAAAATGATATATAAAATGATATAAAAAATGATATATAAAATGATATAAAAAAATGATATATAAAATGATATTAAAAAAATGATATATAAAATGATATAAAAAAATGATATATAAAATGATATAAAAAAATGATATATAAAATGATATAAAAAAATGATATATAAAATGATATAAAAAAATGATATATAAAATGATATAAAAAATGATATAAAAAATGATATAAAAATGGTATAAAAAATAATTATATGTTTACAAAGTGAAAAGATTACATTCAATTTACATCCAAATTTTATAAAAAAAAAACTATAAATAAAGAGAATTTCACTATATTTATTCATCTTTACACATTAAACTGGCTGATTTATGACATCAATATTCCTATCAAGAATTTGGATAAGAGATGAGATCAAATACGCCACAAAAATTTCTAGAATTAATCGTTTGGTATAATAACCCTGCAGACTTTTTATGATCTCTTCCCCTTCCCCCAATTTTCTTAGCATTTTGTTTTAAATGGAATGGAACATCCTACCAGATGCCAGAGACATTCATCTGCTATCTCAGACATTCCAACTGAAAGATCCTTTTAAGATTCTAACCATTCCTTTAAATACAATTGTTTGAATCTGTTTTGCACTTGGTTCACTGGGCATATTTGCTAGGTAGTTTCTGAAATTCTTCAAGAGTCCAGTTGCTCCTATGATTACTGGAATGACGGAGATCTTCCTAAGGTTCCAATCGTACATAAGACGTTGGTATTTCATTATCTCTTCTCCTTTAACTCTGTTTAATCCAGCATCATTGGGAATTTCAACTTCTTCTAAGGTTGCTACTTTCCCCTTCTTTTCTCATATCACGATATCAGGTTTAACAGCTCCATTTTTTCGGTACATAGCTGTAGGAATGACATACTCATAGAGAGTGGTGTATGATTTATTTCCAACTGTTCTTTCTGGTATATGTCCCCAGTGTTAGAAAATAGCCGGGCAGAAGCAGTAAATTTTCTGTTTATCTGTCTATCTATTTATCTAATTATCTGTGTATCTATCTATCTATTTATTGATCTACCTATCTATGAGTGGACAACAGAGATTTGAATCGTCATGTTTTGACAGGTTGTCAAACTGTGACCAGTCAAGTTTGCACCGGAAGATGAGAATGGAGACTGGAAGTGACGTGTCACATGTTCCGGTTTGCGCCAGCATAGTTATAAGTTGGATTTGGGAAACCAAAAGAGAAGGATGGGCTAAAAATGAGTCTCTGTATGAGGGAAGAGAAGTCTCAGAATGGAGGCTTAGAAGTCTTTAACACAAAATCATTAGACAAGTACATTAGATTCACACAAGAAGTCAAAACTATCTAAATATATTTGGCACTATGTGAATTATGTAACAGTTATGTATATCTATATAGCTCATCGGACCCCAGAGCAAAGAGTTTAGGCTATTGTTGAAATGACTTTTTCCTGCTAACCAAATTGTTTTTTCCTGTGCAGTTCTAGGTCTATCCTTCCAGGCTTTGCCTTTCTACCCTTTGAAAAGAGGTTAGTTTATTGTTAATCGCATCAAGTGCCCCTAGCAGGGAATGCCGACAGGGCTGCCCAAGCATTTTTTGTAGATCAGAATGTTCTTCCTCTAGGGCGCTGACTTTAAAAATCGCACTTTTCCATCCCTTGTGTCACATCATTTTGTTGTGAGAGGGAGATAAACAGCTCATAGATTTTTTTTTTACATAAAAAACCAGCTGTATCTACATTGGCGTTTTTTTTTTTTTTTTTTACTTTTATTTTTTAAACTTTTTTTTTAAATGTCTTTTTTCTTCTCAAATCATCTTTTTGTTTTTTTTTAAGAAATATGATTTCAAAACTTCAATTTATTAATTGAACCACCCTGTTATAAAACTAAACATTTTTTTTATAGTAATATTGTTTTAATCTCTATAAAATTATTGAATATAAATATGGCACTCCCAGTTCTGAATTTTTGAGATGAGGTATGAATGTTTGCAGGATTTAGATTAATCGCACAATTGTTCTCATCTTGAGTGTTATCTATTACTGAAACATAGTGCAGATGGGCTAGTGCATCTACCACTAGTCTCTTGCTCCTAGACAGGGTTCAAAAAAAGTCGCCAACCTAATAGGTCCTGAACTATCAACTAAACTCCGTCCTCTGTTCCATTGCCGAAACGTGGCATCCTTGTACATGTTTTACAAGTATTTCAATGAAAAGTGTTCTGACAAACTCCGAGCACTAGTACACCCTCGATGACAATACCCTCGACAAGAAGCAAATCCCACCCCTACACTGTAGAGATCCCTAGATGCCATAAAGCCTTCTACTCGAATAGTTATTTAATCATAGTAATTATAAAGATCATAGTTATTTAATCATATTAATTGTAAAGATTATAGTTATTTAATCATAGTTATTATAGAGATTATAGTTATAATAATTATAAAGATTATAGTTATTTAATCACATTAATTGTAAAGATTAGTTATTTAATCATATTAATTGTAAAGATTAGTTATTTAATCATATTAATTGTAAAGATTAGTTATTTAATCATATTAATTGTAAAGATTAGTTATTTAACCATATTAATTGTAAAGATTAGTTATTTAATCATATTAATTGTAAAGATTAGTTATTTAATCATATTAATTGTAAAGATTAGTTATTTAATCATATTAATTGTAAAGATTAGTTATTTAAACATATTAATTGTAAAGATTAGTTATTTAATCATATTAATTGTAAAGATTAGTTATTTAATCATATCAATTGTAAAGATTAGTTATTTAATCATATCAATTGTAAAGATTAGTTATTTAATCATTAATTATAAAGAGTATAGTTATTTAATTACAATAATTATAAATATTATAGTTATTTAATCACAATAATTATAAAGATTATAGTTATTTAATCACATTAATTATAAAGATTATAGTTATTTAATCACAGTAATTATAAAGAGCTCAATAAATGAAGTTCAAAACTGTTTGAATTGCGTAAAAATTCCTAGTGGTTCAAAAGTTATGAAAATTTAAATCTAAAAAAATTGTGGTTCAAAACTGACAGCATGGTTGAATAGTGCAAGACCTATTACATTGGTGACTTTTTTTTTTAGATTGTTTTAGAGAGAGAGAGAGACTTGTGGTCGATCCCTTTCTATACCAATTGATAAATTGTTTTTATTTTTAACTTTTTCTTTCATTGTTTTTTTTTTTTAAATTTCACCAATTCAGATGTTATTTTATATGAATATTAATGTGAGCCATTATTTTTGTACAGAGGGTGTACACTCATAAAATTAATAAAGATAATAGACTTATTTTATTATGCAAGAAGAAGGTTTTAAAAAAGTAAATAAGCTACAGATGAAATTTGCTTTATTTTTTTTTATTTCATTTTCATAGTTTTAATATTTAATTTTCCAAGCAGTTAAAAAAAAAATAAAAAAATTATGCTAACAGACAAAACCTGTGCAACACAAATGGATTCTTGTTCGAAATTCTACTTATATTAAAAAAACAAAATTTTTAAAAATCTGTATGATGTATGTACTTATGATGAAATGAAAATGCCATATTTCAAAAATCATGTAAAGTGATTGAGTAGTTTTATTTTAACTAAGAAAATCAAATTTTATGAATAAATCTTGAATAAACAAACTCAGATATCTCCATAAATAATTCATGCGAAATCAACCTTGTAATGACTACAATTTCCTATTAGTTACTTAAATTCATTTAAAAATGATTTTTTTTATAAAAATAAAACTATTTTATCGATTTACATGATATTTGGAATATGATCTTTTCATTCCATCACAGGTACGTACAAAGATTTTTCTGATTTTTTTTTTAATATAAGAGGAATTTTGGGCAATCATTAATAAATGATATACACATTCAAATTACTTTAAATTTACATTGCATCAATGTGGAGTAACAATAAATAAAAAGAACAAAATTCTCAGAGTAAAATTGTTTTTTTAAAATTACCTTTTGAAATAAAAGACAATATGTACATTTAAAATTAAAAGTACAGACAATTTTATAAAAATAATATTGCCTGTAAACCGTTTTGAATGTCTGTTAGGAATTTCACACGTTTAAAATTTTCAAATGTAAATTGTTTTGTCTTTTTTTTGTTTTCATTTTTTTTAACTAGGTTAACTTTTCATAACATTTGTATTTCAACATATCAAGCAAAGTGTGTGTCAACAGTAATCTTACTATGCCATTTAATGATATACTATATTTCAAATTAAAAGTCATAACGTTAAGTAACACACTTTAAAACATTTGTACTCATTTTGGGGAAGGGGGGAAACTGTTTCAAAACGCAAGTGAACAAGAGAAGGATTGAGAGACACAATTCTTTCTTCTTTCTTTTCTTCCTTTCGTATGCTGGCATTTGTTTTACTTAAAACTTCGTTTTTTCCAAAATGAAAAGTTTCACAAAAACTTCTGGGCATTAAAGCATTATAAAAATTTCATATATCATATATCAAAATAAGGCTCTTGTCAAAAATTTTCCCTATACTGAAAATAACAAAAATAAAGAAAAATCTATATGTACATACCCATGACGGAACAAAAATGTTATATTTCAAAAATCATTTAAATTGATCAAGAAAATTAAATTTATATACATACTGCCGTCTCGAAAATAATCTTAAGAAAAGAGGGAGATAACTCAATAATTTAAACTTACAAGATTTTTTGTTTTAATTTCTATGAATTCCTATTAAGCTCTTAATGATTCTCTTTATTTAAAAATAAAACTACTTTATTTTTTTTTTTACAAGGTGGTCACCACTTATCAAGGCCCAGAAGCCACTCAGGGATAAGGGTTATTGTAAGTACGTTAGTGTGGAGATTTAATAAAGTGTCTACTTAAGGGGGCGGTTCATCAGGAATTTGTTTACGTTGGACTTGAAGACATCCAGGTTGTAGTCAGGTGGGAAGCAGGCAGACGGAACAGAGTTCCATAGGCGTGCAGTTCTAAGAAAGAAGCTTTGTTCATGGAATCTATGTTTTGATTTAGGCATAGATAAAGAGTGGGGAAAGTTTTTGACAGTGGATTCAGCTAGACGGGTGTTTTTCGTAAAAGATTGGCGAGGGGGGGGGACCAGAGATTGGAGTTCAGACGAGCCCCTGCCATGGAAGTAACGATAAAACAAAGATAGGCTTGCAACGTCTCTTCTATGGGAGAGAGGTTGCAGGGAAGAGAAAAGGGCATCCCCACTAAGCCACGAAGTCTATTTTGTACTCTGTCAAGGCAGGATAGGCTGTTTTTAGCAGCTCCTACCCAGATATGGCAGCAGTATTCCATTCTTGGTCGTACTTGGCTTTTATATAGATAGAGATCAATTTATGTGATTTTTGGAATATGATATTTTAGTTTCATCACAGATATGTACATCATACAAATTTTTCTTTTTTTTTTTTTTTTAATATAGGGAAAATTTTGGACAAGAATCAAAAGAAAAAAGGGAAAGGAAAATTCTATAGAGAAGCCAAAATTACTTACCATGTTCAAATGTAAAGTTAAACCGTGGCCTTTTCTCATCATTTGGTTCTTCCACATCCAGATTATCACAGCCTGCACGATAGTCAGACTCTTCCTTATTTGGTAAAAGTTTTGTCGATCGGCTTTTAATTATCGCTGCCCAACCCCGGGGCTGTGTGGATAGTCTTTGCTTAGAATTATTTGAATAGTGCTCTTTTTGTTGGAAATTGCTGTGTTGATCAGAGTCCAACACTTTTCGTGTTCTGTGTCTCTTGGGTTTGGGGGACAAGCGCACAACACTCGAGAGGCTTCGCTTTTTCAATAAGCTATTCTCATTATCCTCACCCGAATCGCTCTGGTCTGAAAGATCATACCTCGCACGTTCAGTAGAATTTTGCTTTGGCGATCTTTCTTGCACGACTCGGCGCTGATTTTCTCTGTATGGGAGAATAGGTCCATTGGAACGGTTATTGGTACTTCCACCTAGCTCGTAAGGTGGATGGTCCTTGAATCGTATTGGCTGACTGATACTGTCAGAGAAATTCTCACCGTGGCCACTGTCATCACTGCTCTTTGATGATCCACTGTTGTGGAGCCGACGATAATCCTTGGCTCGAGACGTTTTTAAACGAAGGTCTTCCACTTCACCGCAGTTTCGTTCTTTCAAATCACGAGAGCGCAATTCCTCTTTGTGACTGGAATGCGATAGTTTATCACGATGGTGACGACGGTGACGTTTTCGCGACTTTGGTACGATGCCTTTGAGGGAAATAGTCTTCTTCAGGTCAGAGCCTTTGATCTCCTCAGTAGACTCAAACTTCTTTTTTCTCGCTTCAAACACTTGTTTAACTACGGGCTCTGCCTCCTCTTCCAAATCAAGAGATTCTGAAGGCAGGATATCAATGCAGAATGATTCATCGGCCACTTGTTTATCACTGGTATTTAACTCTGCAGTCGAAACATCGATTTCTCCGTTCTCCTGAATGTCAAGTAAAGGTTCGTCATAATCTGCCAAAAGACTGTCTGAAGAAATTTTATCGTGTATTTCCAGACTGTCCTCTGTGGCTTCCAACTCTGAGTTGTCGGTTACAGTTTTCTGAATGAGAATTTCTTTAGATTCATCACGTTTAACAATCCGTGTGTCGAGTTGTTGAGACGCAGATTCTTCTGTATCTGAGCCTGTATCCTTGTTGAGGTGGGACTCACTGGATATGGATAAAGCATCTGAATCACTCATGGAATCGTCGTCACTCCCAGAATCATCGTAACGACTAAATTTGCCATCTTTCCCTAAAATGAGAAAACAAAAAAAAATTTGTTAACAAAACTAATTTCAATCACTGATGCAAATCTTAAAAGACAGGTTTAGATCTGATGATCTCAAATGAAGATTAAATCCGCAGAGTATAGGATTGATATGAGCAGAACAGAAGACTACATTGAAAGAATCAATGAGAGTTCTTGAGTTAGTAAATGCAGAACAGTTGAGGTAGCAGGTTCAGATAACAGGGGAAGGTCAAGGAAAACATAAGTGATGAGGATGGATTTGAGAGACAAGGGATAAAAAAGACCTGGCCAGATAGTTTACTTTGAAATTCAATTTCTAAAAGCTCTTTTGCACATGACAGCATGTATAATGGATGTGATGATGGTATGCATTCGCTAAATACTTTCAAATTTTGTTTCATGCCAAAAAATGTTTTTTTTAATTTTTTTGTTGAATTAAACAATTTTTATTTTGAACACGTCATAAATAAAGCAAAGGTTGATTTTTTTCGAATCAAAAGTAAAAGATTTGAATTTCTGAAACACTAAAGCAGAGTTCAGATTTGTTTTTTGATCCTTTTTCATCCTAAACAAGGTATATTGAAATTTGAACATAAGAGACTACTAATTGGGATCATGTCTACAACTGTGGGGACTTGCACCATGAAATGGTTGTTTGTATTACATTAAAACTTCTGCATGTTAGTACAGTCAAAAGTAAGAAACAGGGAAGGAATTCCAAAGTTTAGCAGTCCATGGGAAAAAAGTATTAGGCTTTCGAGCAGCTAGGAACCTCACAAATGAAGAGGTGAGATTTTACTGCTCGTCCGGTTAGTCAGGAGTATCTATGTTGAGGAGGCACAAGTGCTATGAGTTTATCAGAGCACATTCCATTAAAATACTTGTAAAACAGACACAGGGATGCAACACTAGGGAGAGGGGACAGGGGTCGGAGCTTGGTTGATGACTTTTTTGGACCTTATATAAAAAAGAGAGACTGGTGGTGGATGTACCAGCTCAGATGTGACAACAATACTCCATGCATAGGTGAATTGTGGTTTTGTAGAGAAATAGAATACTCTCAAGTGCAAGTAATTTTCTAGCATGGTAGAGGGATTCTACCTTCTTTGCAGCAGCCTTGGCAATGTCCTCAGTGTATTTATTCCAATTATATTGAAAACTGATCAATCAGATGAGTATGAGTATATTAGTCACAATGTTGCTTTTAAAAAATCTTCAAAGTTTGGGGAAAGTGCGAAAACCAGTAAATAGTAGTTACCAAATGCCCCTCCATATATCCATATATAGGGGTGGGGGTATCAATGTTGCCCATGATGGAATTGACATATAGTAATGAAAAAGTGCTAAATATCCTTACTATAGCAAGTATGTCCAAACAGAACTTCATTTCTTCTATTATTTGTGGACCCCCTGCTAGTATATATAAGAGAAAGAAAATTAAAATTGTAAAACTTTAAATTGTTTTTTGGAGTATTCAGTCGAACAATAAATTTGATTGTAAATTTCAACTTAGTTTTAATTTTCTTTCTCTTATAATAAGCTCTACTTTCTATTGTGTATTGGGCTTTTTTTATTCGGTTGGGATTAAAATATCTATATATAAATACTTTAATTTAAAAAATAATAAATAAAAAATACGTCCAAATAAAAAATGGGCGACTTTCTAAGAAAAACACCAGATCTCCAAGGCGGAGACATTAACCTTAATATCGTTTAAAAAATCAACAACAAAAACTATGTAAACAGATAAACGATAAAAAAACTAAACAGTAAATTGTCTATGGTATCATAGCATAATGGGTTATGGCACTAGACTGAAATACATAAGGTCTGGGGGTTTGAATCCTAACAGTCAAGCTATGCTGAAGAGGAGTAGGGCTCCGAAACACGCGTGTCCATAGATTACTGTTTTTATAAATAAATAAATAAAAAATATGTCCAAATAAAAAATGGGTCATTTTCTAAAAAAAACAAAAAAAAAACACTGGATCTCCGAGGCGGAGACGTTAACCTTAATATCGTTTAAAAAAATCAACAACAAAAGCTACGTATATATAAATAGTGGTATTTATATTAGATTGAACTTTAGCGTTGCTTATATCAGGTAAACGCTGCATCTTTTTTATTCCATTATTTTATATATATATATATAAGTTTAGGTATGTGTACATGTCTCTCTCTATTTAGATGTACAATATTCACTGCTAAAATAATTAACTGATCATTATGAATTTTAGAACACAGGAGTTGATGTAAGGGGTGGTAATGTGGGCTATATTTAGTTTTAATTTCATGCAAAGAATGTAAAAAGGATGTAGAAACCTGACATGAAAATTCAGATATTTCCGAAAAGGAGCATTTTGGATTGGGACAAAAATTAAACCTACCTCAGTCTAAAAGGATTTCGGTTTCACTGACCGCGGATGAAAAAAAGGAGAGTTGCGTATCAGAATAAACACAACATTTTGATCTTAGCTAAAAGACCCACACAATGGCAGTCACGTAGAGCATATCATGCAACTAAAAATATTCTTCATAGAAATACAATTGTTTTCTATGTATGGAAATTCATGAAACACTTTACAGATCAGACAGATTTTAAACTCAGCATAGTTGGTTCCATCATCTGTAACTGCATTGTGCTAATTACTCACAATGAAAATGGTAAAAAAATAGGTTCTTCGTTATTGTATCGAAATTCAAAAAATGAAAGGAAGTATCTACTGAATTGTCATGTGACAGTAATGAGAACGTTTAAAAATTAAAAGGTAGAAAAATTAATTATCAATGAAAACAGTTTTTGAAAACAATGGGTGAAAATTAAGTTTTGCTAAATTAACCAAAGATTTTCATTTTTCAGAAAATATTTACTTCCTTTTGTTACAATTAGAACTCTCCGGTTTCTTTTTTTTCGAAACTCAATTTTCGCTAATTGTCTTAGAAAACTATTTTCATTAATAATTAATTTTCTACCTTATTGGTTTTCGTTATTTTTTGGATATGTTCATTACTGTGACATGACAATTGAATAGATCCCATTGGTTTCACTTAAAATTCAATATTCTAATTTTACTACAATAATAAAGAAGAACCAAAAAATGTCCCCATAATAAAGTTAGGACATATGCAGTATAATGTCAAAATTGTGCAGGTGATTTACAGAAAAGGCCGGAAGGTACTGAAATACTGAGCACCTTAATTATGATGCAAAAATACCTTACACAATTAATACTTTTTTTTTTCTCAGTTTTAATAATTTTCTAAAAGTTTAATAAAAATTGTCCAATAATTATTCAAAAATATGGTTTTCATTTTTCAATTAATGTGAACAGACATCTTGCTACTCCCTTCATAATATCCCTGCAACTTATGTGCCCAATAGTAGCCCCCTACTTCAAAGTGGCGCTGTGCCTTGTTTGGGGTGAAAATTGAATTAAAAAAAAAAAAAAATGTTTTTTCTTTTTTTTTAATTAGCTTCATACTGACAGAAATAATATATTTTTCAATGAAAGAAAATGACCAGCGTTAGTGTTTAAAAAAAAAAAAAAAAAAAAAAAAGAAACATCAAAACTCTGTCAGTACCTTCTAGCGTTTTCCATAAACTGCCTGGACAATTTCAATGATAGCGCATTTCTTATACCGCATAAGTACCATTATTTTTAACATCTTTCCTTTTTACTGTGAAAATATCAATTTATCATTAGGTTGGGGCAAAAAATGTTGTGAAGTAGCGGGGAAGATTATCACCCCCCCCCCCAAAAAAAAAGAAACAAATTTTTTAAAAAAACTTTCGTTCTGCACTTTTCCGGCATTTTCAATAAATCCACCGGACAATTCCGATGATAACACAATCCTTTTACTGCAAAAGGTACCACAAAGTTTGATGATAAATAAAGCTACAACTTACTTTTCTTGGTGATTCTGTCAACGGCAGCAGAAGAATTATCTTCAGAAACATTTGATTCCAATCGAGCCCATTTGTCTTGAGGAAGTAAAATGTTTTTCTTACTAGACAATTCAGAGTCGTTGCCAGACTCCTCTTGTGATTTGCATAATTCGTGTCTGGATTTCTTGTTATTTTCAGTCTCCAGGACCACTGGGATAACAACCAGATTGTTAATCCGAGATTTAGAAGAGACACATTTCTGCCATTTGTTTTTCCTCTCTGCAGCATTGTAGGGATGAGATTGCCGAGAAGAAATCTGGGAGCGCCTTTGCCGATGATAATGATGACGACGATGCTGAGGGGTGCGGCGAGGTTTATGATCCACAGCCTGAAAATAAATAAAATATATACTATTTATTAGCAGATTGCCTGGCATTGCCTGATTGTAAAATACACTTAAATATGATATTTTAATTTATACAGATTTTGTATTTATTATTATAGAAACAATTCTCTATTGATTATTATATTGTACCCAATATATAGTAATGATTTAAAAAAAAAAATTATTGAAAATTTTATATCTATATCATTAATTGCTAGATGAAAGATAATGTTTTTAAATTGCAACAAAATGTACATTACATGAAATAAATCCAAGGTAATTTTTTGATTCAATTTAAATTAAATTTTTATACCTTACTTTGTAAATTTTACAAAAGTGCACTTTGAAGATGAATAAATTTCAAATTTAATCTTGTACCTTTATTTTTAAAGCCTATAGTAAAAACATTTTGTTTAAGAATTTTCATGCCTTGGATGAAATGCTTTTCTAACTTGTATCTTAGCTTTTTAAGATTATAAAACTCTCCTTCTATTTCAGTTTGTATTTCTCCTCACACCACAACTCATTTTTTGCAACTCCCTCTTTGCAATACAGGTCTGAATAATGAGAAAATCTGAATTTTTTTTAACAAAAACTTTAAAATAACATTTTTAGATTAAATTTTTTTAAACTTCTTTCAGAATAGAAAATCTTTAAAATTCAATAAGGAACATATTTCATATAGGTTTCATTAACAAATATTCAGTACATAACGAGAAAAATAGAGATGAAAATTTTAAAAGTACTGTATAACTGGTTAGTCAATAGTAGTCCTCACCAGTGAAAGTCTTTGTTGTTGTTATTCTATTATTATTTAAAACATTTTGTTCCTGCCCTTTTGCACGAGGACTAATATATATATAATTCCCCAAAACCTCTGACCTTGATGGAAGTTAAACTAAAACTTGGTGGATAAACAGTGCAGTTTTAAGCCTTAACATATTTAAATTTGAGTTCAGCACCATGCAAAACTGCTAAATAGACATACACACAAAATTTGGGACAAATATGATAAAATAGTCCCAAAAATTAAGTGTTTTTAATAGCCCTAAAAGAGCCCTTGGACACACCCAAAAGTTATCAAGAAGTCTAAACAAAATTATATAGAAATCAGTTATAACTTTTCAGAAAGTTTTATAAAAATCCAAGCCATCAATTTTTTTTTTAATAAGAACAAAAGTGTCAATTTTAGCCATTATAATCCGAAAGGCACCCCCTAGGGGAGCAACTGGAGTTTTCCCAGAAAATCCGTTCTGTTACTTTTTTTACTACTATACTCATTTCTACTCATATCATGTTTAATGTTTGTGCAAAATTTTAAAAAATTCCAAGGCATAGTTATTGAGAAAAATGCAGACAGACGAACAAACGGACAAGGGTGAATTTACAGGTTCACCCTCCTTTTGTCCGGGGGGGGGGGGGACCAAAAATATATCTATATGACTTGGGTTCATCAGCTCGAATCAAAACCGAATACCAAACTTTATATATATATATATATATATATATATATATATATATATATATATATATATATATAGATATATAAAAACTTTAGTTCCTTCAGCTATAATCGAAATCGAAACCAAAACTTATAAAGAATTCTTGATAAAATTATTTATATAAAAAAATTGATAACTAAGGTGGCATCAGCTAAAATCGAAACCAAGACTTATGAAGAATTCTTGACAAAATTATTTTAAAAAAATAGATTATTGGAGTGCCATTAGCTATAATCAAAATTGAGACCAAAACTTATGAAGTCTTAGTAAAATTATAAAAAAAATAAATGACTTAAGTGTCATCAGCTATAATTGAAACTGAAACCAAAACTTATGAATTCTTGGTAAAATTATTTATGATAAGAAATGGAAGTACATAACAATGAAACGACCCGGATGTAAGTGTGACACAGAAAACAACACACGCTATCGTATTAATATATAGATACAACAAACACTTATCGACTCTAAAATAAGAAAATTTGGTATGACATTCTTGTTGTATCAGATGCATCATGAAGAGTGGGGTACAAAAAATCTAAAACTACTACAGTTGAAGTGTTTATCTCCCTCATATAGCAGAATGATGTGACACAAGGGTCGAAAAGTGTGATTTGAAGAGCCAGTAGCCAATGGAAAGAGCATTTTGGCCAGAAAAATGTGCCTGGGTAGCCCTGTCAGCATTCCCCGATAGGGACACCTCATGTGATTAGCAATAAACTAACCATTTTTTGAAGAGAAAAGGCCAAACCTGGACAGGACCAGAAATCATACCTCAGCCAACAATTGGTTGGTTGAATCAGCATATCAATCTTCTTTGGATTTTTTTTTTTTTTTTAATAATTTTTGTTGTATTTTAAGTTGTTTTCAAATTTTATTTGTTTTCTACATTTGTTGTCTTCAGATGTTTGGTTGCTTTTAAGGTTGGTTGTTACTAAGAATATTCGAGTGATGTTTCAATGTTCCTATTTACTTGCCTCCCCCACGAGGGCAGAGTTAGACACAAAGTCGATTTTCAATGTGGGTCAAAATCCAGCTCCCTGAAAAAGGGCACACTGGACAGGAACAAAAATAAAAATTGCCTCAGTCATGAAGATGAAGTGTAACACCAGAACAGATACTACACTTTGTTCCTAGTCAAAAGTTGTTCGAGAGAGATCTATAGTTTGTGATATAGATTTGATTTTGGTGCCGAGGGAAAACCTCAGCGTGTATACTACTACAATTGAATATCCATATCTGTAGTACCAGATCTAACATCTGATCGATTTATTCAGAGACACCTGTAAGGACACTTACAGATGCAACAGATAAAATAAGCACTGTATTCCTGGAGGCACGTCCCAAAAGAAGCATGGCTCCATTCAATGTGTAAAATAAATAAAATAAAGCTGGTTTAGTCACAACTTTCACAGCCATAAAGATTATATGGAATCTGAATATGGACTTAAAAAGATATTTTCCAAAATATTTAAGGCCGAATTTCTGAGCCCCCCTCCCTTTTTGTTTTTTTTTACTTCTTGATTTTTGAGAATCAAATATTTCATCAATATATTTACTTTTCATTATTTTGTTTACATTGTTTTCTTTCTTCTCACTAATATCTTGGAAAAAGTAAGCATTTACTTAATTTTATATATCATATACATATACCACTATAATAAAGTAAAGTTGTTTTCCCCCCCATGTCACTGACCTAGAACAGAAAAAATGAAATATTTTTTTGGTTTTTTATTTTACATTTCGAAATAGAATTAACATTCTTCTTCAAAGACCAAAAGAGAAAAAATGAAGTATATTATCAGAAAACAGACACAGAACTTTAACATCAATTAGTAATCCTAGATAGATAAAATGTTTAAATAAAATGTATTACTATATATATATATATATTGGCTTGAAGAAGTCAAAATTAAAATGAAAAGAACAAGTTAGCTTGATACTTTAATATTTACTTTTTTCAAGTTAAATAATTCTTTTCTATTTCCCTCAGCAATGCTAGGACACAGATCCTGCTAGTTTAATATAAAGGATAAAATGTCTTGGTTATAAATTCTGAAACAAATGAAATCAGAATTTCAATATTCAAAAATAACTTGATCATCTGTAAAATTTTTTTGTTTTTTTTCACTCCAAACAAGGCACAGTACCACTTTGGCATAAGGTGCTACTATTTGGGACCAATTTTGTAAAAATACCATGCAGGGAGTTGAGCAGTGAGACGTCTTCTCAACATTTTATTACACCAATTTTTTAAATAAAAAAAAACAAATTGGTGTAATAAAATGATGATCTGACGGAGAAAAGAATTAAATGATTTTTGCTACATCATCTTTTTTTTTTTTTCTTAGAGTTTGAATGATAATACGTACCAGTTTATTCTGGGTAACTCGAGCAGAACTTATTTTGGTTGAGCGTAAAGCTGCCTCCCGAAGAATCGAGAGATCTTCGTCTTCATCCGCTTTAACACTTGGTGAACTCTCCAGCTGAGGAGGAGCTTCTGTTTTTGCTCTCTACAAAATACAGAAAGAGGAATTAACTCTTAAAAAAAAATGTAAAATCATTGGTAGGAAGAAAAAAAAAAAAAACTTTAAAAATATTATTAATTTTTTAACAGATTTTGTAATATTCATCTATTAGATTTTCTCTACAATAGTTAAAATAGGTAATTGCAAATTATTACAGTTTCTTATTTACATTTCACAAACTCAGCATAATAGTTAGAATGTTCACTAATGGGTTAGGAGATAGGGGTTCAATCTTCAGTTGTGTCATACCAGAAACTAAAAAAAATTTTTTTAAATGGTACTTAATGCTGCCTTGCTAAACACTCATTATACAGTAAGGTCTTGTGTAAATGGAACAATCCAAGAAAAAGAATGGAATTTACCCACATCTTGATGAAATAACGAAAGAAAACAAAGTTTTGGGGTTGCTCTAGACTATAGTTGATCTATTTATTATTGTTTCACAAACAATTGATGCACGACTCAAATCAAGTTTGTCATATCTATTTTGTGAAAAATTAAAACAATAAAATAATTATCATCATTTGGACATATCACTATAATAAAGTAAAGTAGTTTTTCCCCCCCCATGTCACTTTGTCTATTATACTTCACTGACCTAGAACAAAAAAAAATGAAATATTTTTGGTTTTTTATTTTACATTTCAAAATAGAATTAACATTCTTCTTCAAAAGACCAAAAGAGAAAAAAATTAAGTATATTATCAGAAAACAGACACAGCATTTTAACATTAATTAGTAATCCTTCTAGATGGATAAAACATGTTTAAATAAAATGTATTACTATATATATATTGGATTGGAGAAGTCAAAATTAAAATGAAAAGAATAAGTTAGCTTGATACTTTAATATTTACTTTTTTCAAGTTAAATAATTCTTTTCTATTTCCCTCAGCAATGCTAGGACACAGGTCCTGCTAGTTTAATATAAAGGATAAAATGTCTTGGTTATAAATTCTGATACAAATGAAATCAGAATTTAAATATTCAAAAAATAACTTGATCATCTGTAAAAAATTTTTGTTGTTATTTTTCACTTCAAACAAGGCACAGTACCAGTTTGGCATAAGGCGCTATTATTTGGGACTAAATTTTTAGAAATACCAACCAGGGAGTTGAGCAGCGAGATGTCTGCTCACATTACATTTGTACTTTTGCATAGTACAGCCAGGGAAGCAGGGATCCAGGAGATAATTCCAAAGTCTAGCAGTTCAAGGGTCTTTCCGACATCTAGAGATCTCAACATTTTAGGGGTGGGATTTTGCTGCTTGTCAGGTATTTACGTCGAGATGTACGAGTGCTTGGAGTTCATTGGAGCACATTCCATTGAAATATTTGTAAAACAGGCACAGGGATGCAACATTTTGGCAATGGAACAAAGGTTGAAATTTGGTTGATAATATGGAACCTATTAGGTTTGTGACTCTTTTTAACCCTGACTAGGAGTAAGAGACTAGTGGCAGATACACCAGCCCAGATGTGACAACAATACTTCATGCATGGGCAAATGGTGGCCTTGTAGAAGTACAGGATATTCTCAGATATGAGTAACTTTCTAGTAGAGAGAGTTCACCTTCTTCACAGCACCCTTGGCAATGTCCTCAATATAATTGTTCCAATTCATGTTACCTGTCAATGCTAAGCCAAAGAGTTTGAACAAAGTACTTTCAGGTAGTGTCTCATTAGCCATAGCTACCAATAGTTGAGAAAGTTTCTTGTAATTATTAAAAGAAAAAAAGCTTAGTCTTGGCAGCATTAAATTTTACTATCAATTTTTTTTTTTTTTTTTAAATTTATTCCACTACAGATGAGAGGTCTTTCTCTATTTTAGCCATTTCCTTAGATATGTATTCGGTTGTTTTTCGCCTTGTGTCATATAAAATAGTTTAAAATATGAACAAAAACATAGGAATTTGGATAAAGAGTTTTTGTTTTAATATCAAACATCAATAAAAGAAAAGATAGCAAATCAGGAGGACTGTGAGCTTGTCTTTGATCTAAACAGGTGTAGTACTTGGGAAATAATGGTGCATCCAGACCAACATGCTTATAACCTATTTGGGGTGATCACACACACTTTGATGTATCAGTGTTTACAGTTCAATAAGAACAAAGGAAGAAACATATGCTGTTATCTGCTGTTTTTGATTGCAGATGTGAATCCCCTTTTATGACATAAATAATACACAATTATCTCCTTTTCCAACACCATGACTAGATCGAATAAAAAGTAGAACAAAAAAATCAACTTACAAACTTCAGTGATGCAAGGGCTGCTTGCCGTAAAGCTTCCAAATCGTCAAAATCCTGAAATAGAAAGAAAAAACAAATAATGATTACGATATATTTAATCGTATAATGTCACGTACAATATTTCATAGTGTAAAATCTATTCATATTCTGAATGATCATTACGTTTTTACTAAATATTTTTGTTCTATTTCAAATTCTTTGTGGTTGATTAGAGCTGCCTGGTAACGTAAGTTCGTTCCAAACTCTTTCAGGTCTGGTATGAAGGCCTCCTTATGAAAATTACATGTGAACACTCTAGAAATCTTGGCATAAAAAAAAAAAAAAAAAAAAAAAAAAAAAAAAAAAAAAAAAAAAAAAACGAAATTTTATAAGGGGGGGGGGGTAGTTTGAGCAGTTAGCTATCCAAATACGTTTGATATTTTTTCAAGCTGAAAAGTTAGAATAAAAAAAAAATAATTACCCTACCACTAACCTAGGTTGGAATGACAAGCCCATCTCCTAAAACTTGAACTTGTCGTATCACTAACTCTACATCTGAATAACAAGTCCCCACCACCAAAAAAGACTGCTACCTTTAACCCTAGATACAAAGTGGCAAATCCCTCACCTAAGAATCTTTCATTAACTTTACCAATAACCCTAAGTCTGAGTGACAAGCCTCATCTAACAAAACCCCTCTTAAAACCACAATCATAAAAAAAACAAGCACTTCCTCCACAAAGATTTATTTGGTTAACTGCCCTAAAACACTAGAACGGCCCAGAAATGGGTGATTATTTTACATTTATGTGAAATTAATCCCCCACCCCAGTCTAAATTAAAAACAATTGATTCCCTGTACAAAATTACACTGATATGGCAAATTTTATTGATTAATCTTGTGTGTTAACAAAAATATTACATTTTTTTTTTTTTAAACTAGCGTAAAAAAAATCTGACAAAATGTGTATGATTTCAAAGACGGAAAAATATATAAACGTGAGAGGCACAAAAATAGTCATAACTTCCTCATTTTTGGACAGGAGAATTCCATTAGTTCAGCCTTGTTAAATCATTTCTCTCTGATAGGCTCATAAGAGTAGTGGTTGATGGGCAGAAATCAGAAGCTCACAGTATTAATGCTGGTGTCTCTCAAGGGTCCATCCTGGGCCCAACTCTCTTTCTGATCTACATCAATGATCTCCCAAACCACATACTTAAATCATTTGTTGATGACACGACCATCTATGGCAACACATCAAAGGCCGTAAATGATAAAGTTCTCTTTGATTCTCTCTTCTCTGATCTTGAGCATGTGGTACAATGGGGAAGAGGTGGCTGGTTACTTTTAATGCATCTAAAACCAAGCTTCTATCTTTACATCATCAACGCTCTGATCTCCATCTGGCATCAATTGAAATGGATGGCTTTTGTCCTGGAGAGGCTCCATGTTTTAACAAGCTCCTGGGATTGAACTTTACTCCTGATCTGAAATGGAACATGTACATCAAATCTGTTGTCAAGGTTGCTGGAAAAAATGGTGAGATCTTTCTACTGCTCCAGTAGATATCTCACTGCTGATGCAATTCTATCTATATAAAAGCCAAGTATGTCCAAGGATGGAATAATGCTGCCATATCTGGGCAGGAGCTGCTAAAAACAGCCTATCCTGCCTTGACAGAGTACAAAATAGACTTCATAGCCTAGTGGGGGATGCCCTTTTCTCTTCCCTGCAACCTCTCTCCCACAGAAGGGACATTGCGAGCCTGTCATTGTTTTATCATTATTTCCATGGGAAGTGCTCGTCTGAGCTCCAATCTCTGGTCCTGCCTCGCCAATCTTTCACAAGAAATACCCGTCTAGCTGAAACCACTGTCAGTAATTTTCCCCACTCTTTATCTGTGCCTAAATCAAAACGTAGATTCCATGAACAAAGCTTCTTTCTTAGAAGTGCACACCTGTGGAACTCTCTTCCATTTGCCTATTTCCCACCTGACTACAACTTGGATGTCTTCAAGTTCAACAAATTTCTGATAAACCGCCCCCTTAAGTAAGACACTTTATCAGATCTCCATTACTAACGATTACTACCATATTGTCTCATTCATTACTGTACATACAATAACCCTTATCCCCAAGTGGCCTCCGGGCCTTGATAAGTGGTGATTTCCATGTCAAAAAAAAAAAAAAAAAAAAAAAAACCCCGACATGTTTAAATTCAATTGGAATGAAGACATAACTCCTTATTTATTCGAGGATGTCCTAAATTTGACATATCTTTTTAATTTAAGATGCAAAAATGATTAATAATTTTGAGATGTTAATAATTATTCACCTTTTGGAGGAGTGATATTAAGACGATAAGGGTTTTCATCAAAAAGGTTTTAAATATAAACATTTCTTTTTAATTTGACAAACTTCTTAATGTTTTCCTTTTAGTGTAGTATCCAAGATTTTGATAAACTCGTAAGATTTTTCACTTTTGCCGGTACTATTTGTATTTAAATTTATATTTAATATAAAATTGACAAACAATACGTCCGTTATACCCCAGATTAGGGTTACTAGTAGGGTTAAGGGATAGTATATTGTACATATCCGTTATGGAATGAAGTTCTCCGAAAAAAAAATTTCACTCAATTTCATCAAGTATTTTTTTTTTTACAGCGAAAAAACAATTTGTTATGATACCGAACAAAAGGTTCGATTTTTAGGAAGAAAAGCTAGTAATAAAGATGGGGAGGGAGTGTCGGCACTTTACATGGAGTTATCTCCCAGTGGCGTGTTAAAAATTTTCAATGGCTGACTTCAACGCGCTCTCATAAAAATGTGTTTTTCCGCTGTAAAAAAAAAAAAAAAAAAAAAAAAAAAAAAACTACTCGATCAAATTAGATGAAATTTTTTTTCGGAGATATTCAGTCCAAAACGGATAGATACAATATAACCTATTTTTCAATATTTTCATTTTTTAATGTCTTGATTAAACTGTACAAGTGCCAAATGTAATTTTTACGGAAAATTGGGTAAAATTGCATTTTTCTTAGACCTTATAAAGTAGACAGTAAAGAGAACAGGAGAAATAACCCAAAACGAATATTTTAGATTACTTGTTCATGACTGCAATAGTTGTTTATAACGATAGACTTTATTTTATTAAAAACACGATAGCAGTTGTTCTACTCGATGAATTTTCATAATTTTTTAATATATTACTATTTTTTTACATGACCAGTAAGTACGTAATATTGTTTTTGCTTAAAATGACATAAAAAAAATCGATTATTTCGACTATCTTAAGCACTAAAAAAAGATATTGTGAAACTTGAATTTAACTTGAAAATACTATTAAGAAATAGCATGGTAACATAAGTGCATAAGCATCCAAAATATATATATATATATATATATATATATATATATATATATATACACACAGAATGGAATGATAAAATTGTTGCCCTAGAAATGATGACAAGATTCCATTTTCGTTTGATGAAAACTGGTTTTCTTTTTTGTTGCAGACCATTTATTAGTTAGCAAGTTATGTACAAATCTCAAATGCGATAGGAGCCGCCCATCATGTCTGAAAGTGACACAATGTTCAACAAGCGAAATCAGAGATGCGCTGCTGTAGAACTCATGCTCTCTACCAATCCAAGTTATGACAACAGGACCATTGCCAGCACCCTCAAAATGCAAATCTGGACAGTTCAACGCTTGAGGGCACAGCTCAACGAAGTTTCCGGTCATGGTTATGATCTTTGGTGTGGTTTCAAGGGCTACATCACACAACCTCACATCTGTTCGGAGTCAGCTGGAAAGTCAACACCAAAGTGTACCTGGATGTGCTGGAAAGTGTGGTGATCCCTTTGTGCAATCAGGTGGCCGGTGGCAGACCCTGGGTGTGGCAGTAAGACTCAGCGCCAGCCCACGAGTCCAAAGAGACCCAGTCTTGGCTTCAGAAGGCGTACTATGATTTTTCACCCTTCTTTCTGCCCCCCCCCTCCTTTCCCTACCTGAACTCTCTGGACTACTTCATTTGGTCATACATCGAAAACATCAACATGACCTCCCACAACACCAAAGCCAGCCTGATCACCAGTGCTTGTGGAAAAAGCATGCTCCTAGTTCTGGACCTGTATCGAGGCAATGATTGAGGCTGAAGGCAGCTACATTGAATAGATGTCAGCTGTACTACATAATTAAGTTATCTTAATTATTTTTTCAATAAAAGTTTTAAAATGAAGTTGTAGTGTTGTTTTCTCATGGGCAACAAATTTATCATTCCACCCCATATATTTATAATTCTGAGTGATTAGCCTTGAAATTAATTTAAATAAAATTAATCCGGATCCTCCATTTCCGAGTAATTCCAGCCTTTTAAGGCAGTTAGTTAACGATTTTGGATAATTTATTAAAATAGTCAAGAAAACAAAAATGGGGGTGAAAAATATTAATACACAACAAATAAAAGTCACCATAGGCAAAATAAGTTAATCTTCTACCTGTTAAAAATTGTCTTTGCGTCCTTATTACTTATTTATTACTTATTTATTATTTATTTATTACTTATTTATTATTTATTTATTACTTATTTATTTATTACTTATTTATTTATTTATTACTTATTTATTATTTATTTATTACTTATTTATTATTTATTTATTATTTATTTATTACTTATTTATTACTATTATTTATTACTTATTTATTATTTATTTATTACTTATTTATTATTTATTTATTACTTATTTATTTATTACTTATTTATTTATTTATTACTTATTTATTATTTATTTATTACTTATTTATTATTTATTTATTACTTATTTATTATTTATTTATTACTTATTTATTATTTATTTATTACTTATTTATTATTTATTTATTATTTATTTATTATTTATTTATTACTTATTTATTACTATTATTAAACGTTCCTGTTGCTATTCTTTTTTACGATTTCGTGTTACTATCTTTTTACGGGTACTTTTAAAGTTTGTGTGTTCTTACATATATGTTCTTGTGTGTGTGTGTGTGTGTGTGCGTTCTATTTTTACAGTTTCTTGCCTTGAAGGGTCTCGACATGTATGTGCAAATATATGTGTACATACCTGCTTGCCTTGTCCAGCGGATAATATCTTGTCACTGGGCTGCCATCTCATGGGGAGTGGTCACTGCTGCAGATTCGTCGATAACACAAGATTGATTTAAAGCTTCAATTAGTTTTATTAAAAAGGCAAGCCTATGTCTCGAACCCATGGTTGTCGGAGGAGAGACCCTAATGTTACGTCTGCTTCATCTGCAATCCAAAACTAACTCTCCGATTCTGCTTCATCTGCAATCCAAAACTAACTCTCCGATGTGGTCGCCAACCGAAAACCTATGACCACAATTCATGTCACCCCTAATTTATGGTGCATCTAACTAGGTTGACAAAAGGTGACTTGAGTTTGACGGATGTCAAGTCTAACCTTCTGTGACCCCACTAAACTCGCTGATGGGAATCAAAAATATACCTACATAACTTGCTATTTCTACAGCTACCTAGATAGCATTTAAGTTACGATCCCCAGTACTACATACCTACCTGGATAAGTTTTGTTTGTGTTTTAACCTATTTTAAAGTGTTTTTTTTTTTTTTTAACTTAATACAGCAGTGTAAAGGTTGTCGAGTTAGAGCGAAAAAAAAACAAAAAAAAAAACTGGGTGTCCTTATTAGGCATAGTAGAATTTCGATAATCACTCAAAAATCGAAAATTAAACAAAATGTTGGTAAAAATATGTTCAATAAATGTCACCTACCATGTAAAAAATGTAATTACCAGTATTTTGTATACTTTTCGATTTTTGAGTAATTATCGAGACTTGACCATTGCTCTAAAGACACCGACAATTTTTTTCATTCTTATTCAACAGCCTTTACACAACTTTTATTACTTTTTTTTTTTTTTAAATAAAAACACTTTAAAATAAGTTATAACATGAAAAAATGGACTTGTGCATCTATGTTACCATAATATTTGTTTAACTAGTATTTTCAAGCTAAATTAAATTTTTACAATATTTTTTTAATTTTTTAGGTGAAAGTTCAGTGAAAGTTCTCGTCCTCATGTAGGTATCCCCAAAACAATGTGAAAAACGGAGCGCATGTTCCTCTGACGTCAGACTTGTGTTAACTATAAAAACTATGGAAAAGCAGAAGGACTTGATTATTTTTTAAAACCTGTTTATCTTCTTGGGTCTGTACACATAGATTCGAAAAAGTTGTCAAAAAACAAATATATAACAAATAAATGTTATCAAAGGCAAGATAAGTTACTTTTCTACCAAACTGGATATAATTTTCGTGTTTTTATTCCATGTAACATGTTTATTCAGCTCGAAAACCATACAGTGTTTACCGATGTATTGGAAAATTCAAGATGGCGGCCGATTCTCTCGTTAACACGGTAAGTTCAGGAAAAGGTGTTATAAATAATAAACTAGACAAAATACTACTAAAAACCACCGAATATATGTCAAGTTATGTCACGGTAACATATATTGAGCAAATTTCTAACAGTATTTTGTCTAGTTTATTATTTATTACACCTTTTTCCAAACTTACCGTG
The DNA here is from genome assembly GCF_053919585.1 of Euprymna scolopes. NCBI lineage: Eukaryota > Metazoa > Mollusca > Cephalopoda > Sepiida > Sepiolidae > Euprymna > Euprymna scolopes. The sequence continues at coordinate 26,175,590 of NC_136490.1, read as the reverse complement.
TTAAAGAGAGAATCGGCTGCCATTTTGAATTTTCCAATACATCGGTAAACACTGTATGGTTTTCGAGCTGAATAAACATGTTACATGGAATAAAAACACGAAAATTATATCCAGTTTGGTAGAAAAGTAACTTATCTTGCCTTTGATAACATTTATTTGTTATATATTTGTTTTATAACAACTTTTTCGAATCTATGTGTACAGTAATACAAACCCGATTAATAATATTATAAACATTTGTATATTAAATATGGTTTTACTGAATGTTCTTTTCGTTACCTACGGGCTTCCATATTTTGTTCCGTAAAAAGAGACGAACAAAATATGAGGAGGTGGGGGCTACAAAATGCTTAATATTTGTGCAATAATATTTTCAAATCGGTTTTAATCTGGCGATAAAATAGCTGACAAGAGCCATATTTATGTAAAAACTTAATATTTAAAAAAAAATTTAAACACAATTAATTAAAAATCTATGTTGTAACGGAACATTTTGAAATAATGGAATTTTTATCGTTTTAATCTTTTAAAAATTAATTAATGTTTAAGAAGTTTCTTTTTCTTGGCAATTCAACTGATTATAGTATATATTAATTCCAAAAAACGCTATTTAAAAAAACATTAAATTTATATCATTTTTTAATTGCAATTTCAAGGTATATTTTTGTTCAATACGTGTATTTAAACTTTTAAAAAATAAATATTTTTTACGTATTTGAACTCTTATGTTTCATAATAAATAGAATTTTCGATAGATTTAAATATATTTTGTTCGAATTTCGAAAAAATAAATATGGGGGGGGGGCACGCACTAAAAAATATTTCCCCTCATATATTTTATGGAAACTACATTTTATATGCAATTTTATTCTAAAATAATAAGTACCGAAAATTTCACGAAAATCTGATCATTAGTTATTTTTGCTAGATTTATTAAACACGGGTATGTTTTCACGTTCGGAATGTGTGCTACAATGCTACATGGGCACATTATTTTAAAGCGCCAGTTATGTAAACACGATTTTCGTCTCGCAATTTCATTATTTTCGTTCGATGAAAAAAATTTTAAAAAATTATTACTGGTTTATTTTGCCCTTCTTTTAAATGGTGCAAAAGTTATATTGATAATATTAATTTATAATAAAAAGTTACATAGGGTGGGGTAATTCTGTGGTGAATTTTGGCAGTCCCTACATGTTAAGAATGGGTTTTTAAATAATAAAGATATTTTAGTGTGGTATCATGAATGCAAATGTACAAAAAAACAAAACAAAAAAAAAACGATCCAGATAGGTAGAAGAATAACTTAACTTGCCTTTGGTAACATTTGTTACACATGTTGGTTTTTCACATGGCTCGATTTTTTTTTTTTGGGGGGGGGGGGAATAAATTCAGTGCGTTTTCTTTTTATTGGGGGAGGCGATTTCATGTAGTTTTACGACCTTGCCACTTGGACTTGAAGCTTAAAAAAAACTAAAATGGTCAGGAAATGAGATCATTCTACGTTAAATTTATATACGAAATTGATTCCCCCATCTAATTTTTTTTTTTTTTTTTTTTTCTTTAGAAATCAATCACCTTAAAAGGGATGGGGGGTAGCGAAGCATCGTTTGTTTTTAATTCAATCACATGGAAATTCATGTTTTTGTAAATTTAACGCGAACAGTTCGTCTGATTTAATTAATTTTTTGGTGCTTATATATTTTTGGTACCGTGTCCTTTTTAAATAGTTTTTTTCAGGTTATATTCAAGTTTCACGCTATCTTTATTTTTATTAAATTGTTAGGCGAACACGGAATAGTTACAAAACACCCTCCCCATATTAAGAATGGCTTTCGAAATAACGTTATTATTTCAGTAGTGCGGTACCAAAAAATACATAAGTACCAACTTTTTTTTTGTTTTCTATGTTAGCCTTCTTCAAATAATCAGAGACAAATTTAGTTAAATTATTGTGAAAGGATAGGCCTAAACATTTGAAATAGAATAGATACGAAGGGAGGTCGATCCCAAATTTCCGTTCGTGTGAAATGCAATATTTAAAAAGCAATAATAAAAAAAAAATAATAATATATTAGCAAGAAAAAAAAAATAACTAAATGTAAATTTTAATTTTGTGGTTTCTTTTCGCCGTTGTAACTCATTGAATAATATTTCCGAATCAATACAGGTAGCCATATAGGCTAAGCTATAAAACCACCTAAATATATTTAATTGTAAACTTTGTTTTAACGAACTAAAAACTTCGCATCAAAATACAGCTCATCCCCAAAACAACAACACGGGATTGAAAAATAATGGAATTAAAAGATAGCAAACATTAATAAATTTCATAGAATAACATTCAATCCAAAATTATTAAAATCTTAAATTAAAATTAAACCTACACAAACGAATAACATTTAAAATATATCTACAAATAACAAAGAAACAAAAAAGCACTTACTTCTCCATCAGACGCCATTTTGAGAACTATTGAGAAATAGTGTTAATGTATGAAATACATAGTTTCGTATTTACGATTTTAAATCTTATATTTTTATCTAGATATTCAAAAATAAATAAATAGCGATTTGTTTTATGAGATTATACTATTTTAGAAATTATAAATAGTATTTTGTGAGAAATATGATAAGTCGAAATGCATACGTATCTAAAACTGCAGATAGCTCAGTAGTTTTCTGTATTAATGAGCTCGCTCACTCACCTCTGTTTATGTTAAAAACCGTTGTTATTTATCCGGTCGCTACCTTTGTTGAGGGATGGGCGATTTACACTTTTAAATATAACTGTCTACATTGTAAGCTTTTTCTTGTTTTAGCCGAAGAATAGTGTATATATTATAAACACACGAATCTATCCGTGTTTTATTTTAAATATAGCGTCTGTTTATTAAACGTTTAGCTTGACAACAAAAACATATGGAGCCTGGAGCCCTGCTTTTTAATGCCAAGGTCACATAGAACACACGGCTACGATGTGTACCTATTTACAATGCCTCCCCACGGGACAGAGTTAGACACCAGGGTCGTTTTTTAACATGGAGAAAAGGCTACGATGTGTATCTTTGTACTCTTAAAACTATTTTGATCTTGTTATCTTGTTTGTCACAGTGTACACCGTATGACGTCACAAAGAGATAACGTCATCATCCACTTAAACAGAGTTCCAAGACACCAGATAAATCCTTTATGACGCTACAAAGAAAAGACGTCACAAAAGGGTGAGATCATCGATTTAAACGTTTAAAACACCAGGAAGAGATCCTTTGTGACGCCATAAAGGCTGAAGTAACGAAAGGGTGGCGTTATCCATTAAAATAAAAAATATGTGGACAATGACTGTCAATCACTGAGGACCCACCCACCCCACACTGATGAGTTGAAGCTCGTGCACAAGGAGATATAATATTCAATTTATCGATTTTCAGTATTTTTTTACTCAATATGTGAGTAGAGCCAGATAGTAAGTTATGAAAATATACATGGCATGAAGTTCATATTACCACCTGTTATATATATATATATATATATATATATATATATATATATATATATATATATATATATATATATATATATACACACACACAAACATACACGTGGTGTTAAGCTTAGCTTGCTAACCAATCAGATTTATTTTTATTCTCGCCCATGTGTTGAAGTTTTCGTTAGTCAATAGCAGGCTAACCTCTATTTCCCTCTTCTTTGTTTAGTTTTGGAGAGGGTGACTCATCTTTTTTGTTTTGTTTTGTGAATGCTGGATTAAAAAGTAACCTGTGCTTGCTTGGAGCACATTTTATTTATTTTTATTTGATTTTAAGTGTCACATTAGTTTAGTAATTATCATTTCCTACACTGAATATTGCGTAAGCATGAAACACTAGTGTTTGTAGGTGAAAATAATATTTTATATATATATATATATATATATATATATATATATATATATATATTTTAACTCATTTCAAAGTGTTTTTTAACATATTTTATTAACTGTTTGCTCATATTATAAGCTCTATTTCCTATTTGGTTTTATCGAGCTTTTACATCTGGCTGAGATAATTTCATAAATATTAATTCTTTAATATTTATAATATACTTTAATTTTACCATCTTGGATCATTTTGGTAAATTTAATTGTAATTTTTATTTTATATATATATATATATATATATATATATATATATATATATATATATATATATATATATATATATATATATATATATTGATCAACAGACTGTTTCACTGTATCACAATTATTCAGTACCAGAACCTATCTCAAACCCAGGATCAAATAAACAATCAGGTTGATAGCTAGTAGCTCTAACCAACTGGCTATAAGACTGATGCTATCGAGATAGATATGTATTGGCTTCGCCATAGGTGGAGCACTTTGGTAAAGGAAATAATGATTCCACTAAGCATTGCAGTAATGCTCTTCTGTAAAAATAATTAAATAATTTCAATAGTAAGTATTGTAAATGAAAAATATAAATAAATAACCTTATTTTTAATGCAATGCGATTTCTCTCATTATTGCATGTTTGTAGCATAATTGGTAGAGCGCTGAACAGATCTGGCCACACTGATGAGTTGTAGAGACAAAACACATGTCTGTTGATAACCATATTTTATAGAGAAAAATCTTTGTAAAAATACAGTTTTGCACCACTTTTATATCATTTTCCAAAGATTAAAATCAAGATATAATGACATTAAACCTTATGCTTAGGATTCTTATTCCCACTTTGATCAATATCCATTGTATGATTTGGATTTTGTAAAATGGATAAATCTTAAGCTTAAGGGGCTTTAGGAAAATTATGTTTAATTTGTGTTGAATGACTATGGATCAAATTCACTGCAAATCTGAAATACAGTAGAATCCCAGGATATGGCATTATTTCATTCCAGGGTTGGGATTGTAAGATGAAATCTCTGTATGGCGAAGCCTAAGCAAAATTTTATACAGTACATATTAAAAATTAGTAACAAAATACAGTACAGTATATAATACACATGTATATAATCAAATAACATTATAAATAACACCATTAAGCAGGGCAAATACCATAAACAGGGGCTAGAAAAACATTGTATTCCCCGTCGTAACCTCAAAAAAAAACATATCCCCGGACCACTGTATCCCTGGGTTCTACTGTATGTGAATTTTATTATGATACAGGGTGAAACAATAAAGTTGTCGCTCTAACGAAAACAACACTACAGCTTTATTTTAAAACTTTTATTGAAAAAATCAAGTCAGGTAACTTGATTATGTAGTAGAGTTGACATCTATTCAATGTAGCTGCATTCAGCCTCAATCATTGCCTCGATATGGGTATGGAACTGGGAATATGCCTTTTTTTACAAGCACTGACAGGAGCTCGGCGGATCGTGACGATCAGGTTGGCTTAAGTGTTGTGGGAGATCATGTTGGTAATATTCTCAATATATGACCAAACGAAGTAGTCCAGTGTGTTTAGGTCAGGGAGGAGGGGTCTAATGAGAAAAGGGTACAAAGTTATAGCACTCCTTCTGAAGCCAAGACTGGGTCTCTTTGCACTTGTGGGCCGACACCAAGTCCTACTGCTACACCCAGGGTCTGCCAGCAGCTACCTAATTGCACCAAGGGATCACCACACTAGTTAGTAGGGGAAATTTGATAAATTGGATTATTAAGGGGAATGGCTCATCAAGAACTCGTTTACGTTGGACTTGAAGATAACCATATTATAGTCAGCCGGAAAGCAGGCAAATGGAAGAGAGTTCCACAGGTGTGCAGTTCTAAGAAAGAAGCTTTATTCATGGAATCTATGTTTAGGTTTAGACACAGATAAAGAGTGGGGGAAATTATTGATAGAGTTTTCAGCTAGACGAGTGTTTCTCATGAACGTTTGGCTTGGGAGGACCATAGATTTGAGCTCAGATGAGCACTTGCCATGAAAATAGCGATAAAGCAGAGACAGGCTACCAATGTCTCTTCTGTGAGAAAGTGGTTGCAGGGAAAAGAAAAGGGCATCCACCACTAGGCTACAAAGTCTTTGTCAAGGCAAGACAAGGTCTTACTAGCAGCTCCTGCTCATATGTGGCAACAGTACTCCATCGTTGGATGTACCTGGCTCTTATATAGGTAGAGAATTGCATCAGCAGTGAGATATCTACTGGATTGATAGAAGGATCCCACCATTTTCCCAGCGACTTTGGCAACAGATTTGATGTATGTGTTCCATTTCAGATCAGGAGTAATGGTCAAGCCAAGGAGCTTGTCAAAACATGGAGCCTCCCCAAAATGCAAGCCATTCATTTTAATTTATGCCATATGGGGATGAGAGCATTGATGATGTAAGATGCATTAAAAGTAAACAGTCACCTCTTTTCTGATTGTACTAGATGCTCAAGATCAGAGGAGAGAGAATCAGAGAGAACTTGGTCGTTTACTGTTTTTGATGTACTGCAATAGATGTTAGTGTCATCAACATAAATGTCTACAAATGATCTAAGAATGTGATTTGGAAGATTATTGATGTAGATTAGGATGAGAGTTGAGCCCAGGATGGATCCCTGAGGATGAGGGACTCCAGCATTAATTAATCTGATTTCTACCCATTAAGCACTACTCTTAAGAACCTATCAGACAGAAATGATTTAATAATTGAGAAGACATTTCCAACTATACCGTAACTGGAGATCTTGTGAAGTAGACCTTTATGCCATACTCTATCAAAGGCCTTTGATATGTCAAGAGCAACTACCCTAGAAAGGAAGCCTCTGTCGAGAGATTTGTTAATCCTAAGAAATATAACAGTAAGCACATCTGCTGTAGATCTAGCAGAATGAAAACCATACTGTATGTCACGAAGAAGTTTATTTTTGCTGAGGTGGTTGACTACTTCTCTATTGAATACAGATTCCAGCAACTTACTCATGATGCACAGGAGACTTTAGGTCTGTACTGAGAGGGAGATGACCGATCATCTGAATTCTTAAATTCAGGACATACTGACGAGGTTTTCCAGGGTGTTGGAAAGCAATTCTCCTTAAAACAATGCTTAAACAGCTTTGTAAGTATGGGAGCTAGTTCCGGTTGAAGCTTTTTAGCACCATGATAGGAATGCTGTCAGGGCCAGTTGCTTTACTGGAATCAAGGTTTTAGTGTTTTCTAATACAGGAGGAAATACGGGGGATTGACCTTGGTCGCGTAGTGTAGAATTGGCTGCAAAGTTCTTGGCAAAGAGTTTGCCTTTGTCTGATGCTGACGAGATTACCTCAGGTCCATTGATGATAGTTAGGATAGAGCACACGCTTCTGTTCAGGATCCTGTTCGCTATTTGTCAAAACTGGTAAGAATCAAGCCGCTGCTCAGCTACTTTGGACTTGACAGACTGAGCATACAACATTCTTGCATTCTTTATTACTCTTTTACAGTGGGCAGTCCTGAAAACAGCTTTGGTCACAGTACATCTATTACGTTTGAAGCAATGGAAAAAGTGATTTCTGTATGCAATGGCAGCAGCACATTCTGGAGAGAACCACGATTGGCTGTTAGGTTTTTGCTGGAATTTTTTAAGGGAATGAAACGGTCTATACTTTTTTTTTTAAGGGAATGAAACGGTCTATACTTACAATTAATCATTCCATCAGGTCTGATACTATAGAGGACACATTATTTTTAAACATGGAATGCAGAGGTAGATCTGATATAAATGTACAGAAGCTACTCCAGCCATAGTGTATCGATATACTGTATGATGGAGAGGTACATCTGAGGACTTATTACATTTCGTTTTTATCTTAACTGATACAGCTGAGTGGTCGGAAGATCCCAGTGAAGACAGAATGGAAAATGAAAGCTCAGCGCAAGTTTTGAGAAAAAGGTCTAAGAGACATGCATACTGGCCATCAGTGTCGGGCACATGGGTGGGTTTGTGAACAATCTGAGTGAGGTCATAAGCAATGACAGAACCTCCCCTCATCATCCACATTGTGAACATTGAAGTCTCCATAGACATGAATATTAGCTGAAGGTCAATTTTCTCAGATATGCTTTTAAACATCATAACTCTGCTGTTGTGGGGGCGATAGAGAGCAAATATAAATGTAGTAGTGTGAACAAGTGCAACCCGGAAACACATATAGAGTAATTTAGGACCTTCTCTGGAGATGTCCCTACCACATGGAAAGCCATCTTTAATGTAGGCACATATTCCATGCCCATGGCGATATTAGGGGTAAGGTTTAGAAGTTAAGTTAGAGTATCCTTTAACTACAAACTCATCTAGGGAAATAGTCGGTCTAATGCCAGTTTTGCTTAGGAGTAATAGGTCTGGTTTAGTTTCCTGTAATTGGGTTTCAACCTCTGGAAGGTTAGAACGTAGACTCCTGATGTTGAAGAAGGAGACATGGTAGTGGTGGTCTACATTGGATATTGGAGATCTGGGTTTAATCGTGTATTTTTTCTGGAAACTTTTCATGCTGTTTTGGGATTTGTGGAATAGGTCAATAGACTTGCTGAGAGCAAGACAGAGAGGGAAAGTAAGAGAGTAAAAGAAATGAAGAAATATATTTTTTGTAGCACATGATAAGGTAAATCCATAAAAATTACCCACCAATATGGCATCGAGAAGCCCACCAGAAGCTACTGCGTGGTCCAGAATCCATTCACTAAATGGCACCTGCTGATAAGACAGCCTCCTTAGTAGTTAATCCAAGGTTCGGGTCCCTGACTATCAGGCGGATAATGTCAGCCCAGATAAAACCTCCAGCACCCTTACTAGGTTAAGGTTAAGCAGATAGGACATGATCAATTTTCTCAGATATGCTTTTAAAGATAGTAACTCCGCTGTTGTGGGGGCAATAGAGAGTAAATATAAATGCAATAGTGTGAGCTAGTGCAACCCGGAAGCACATATAGGGTAAGTTAGGATCTTCTCTGGAGATGTCCCTACCACATGGAAAGCCATCTTTAATATAGGCATATATATAGCGATCTTGAGGGTCACATTCGGAAGTTAAGTTAAAGTATCCTTTAATTACGAACTCATCTAGGGGATTAGTCTGTCCAATGCCAGTTTCTCTTAGGAATAATAGGTCTGGTTTAGTCTCCTGTAATTGTGTTTCAACCTCTGGAAGGTTAGAACGTAGATCCCTGATGTTGGAGGAGGAGACATGGTAATGGGGTCTATGTTGGAAGTTGAAGATCCGAGTTTAATCGTGTATTTTATTTTGAAAGTTTTCATGATAGAGTTTTGGGGTTTGTGGACTAGGTTGACAGACTTGCTTGGAGCAGGATAGAGAGGGAAAGTAAGAGAAAAAAAGAAACAAAGAATTTTTTTTTTTTTGTAGCACATGATAAGGTTAAGCTGTAACAATTACCCACTAATATGGCATCGAGAGGCCTCACCAGAAGCTACTGCATGGTCCAGAATCCATTCACCAAATGGCAATACAGCAGCCCCAGTACTTTGTACCTGCTGATAGGACAGCCTCCTTAGTTGTTAATCCAAGGTTTGGGTCCCTGACTATCAGGCAGATAATGTCAGCCCAGATAAGACCTCCAGCACCCTTACTAGTGACATGGTCACAAGGATAGGCATAGAAACAGAAAATTTCTGATAACTCTGCCGACTGTTCACACAAAATACTGCCAACCTAGAATACAGCTTTTTCTTCTCCCTTTGTTAGAAAAATCATTCATTAAAATGAGGATTGAGGGACAAATTAGGAGAAACAAGAGTAACGGGAGCTGCCGATAATGAAAAATCAGTAAAATAATCCAACTTTGACGGTATATATATAAACAATATATATATATAATTTATTACGGCAGCTAATACATTAATTGAATAAATATGCAACACACTCACGATTAGAGTTTAACGGTTAACAAACACATAAACATTACGACACCATCTTGAAAAGAAGAGTTCGTTAACTCTGCCTTTTTATAAAGGAGATAACTTAACAAATTATATGCATATTAATGCCAATATAAAGGGAGACAACTTAACATAATGCATCCACCATGCATTGTCTACTGGCCATTAAAAAAAATTATAATATGAAGTATTGTACTTAATATAAGTTCAATTATCATGTTTAAGGGAAATCATGGAAATAGATACCCCTCTCACTAACTGAAAATAAATAGAATTGTCGAATCTTTATGCAATATTTAAAATCAACTTGGTAGAAATCAATACATTCTTGGATGAGAAAATCTATTAAAGAAAACAATTCAAATATAAATTAAAAACTGAAATAAATAGTTAATATTAACATTTCCAGTTAATAAAAAACATAACAATAAATCGTGCAACAAACTTAACTGCTAAAGTCTTCCATCTTTAGTGCAACTATTAAAGACTCATTCGCTTTAAATATGTTCAGCATTGAGTGTACATTATGTACGTTATGAGTTGTACATCGGCGCATCTCTGATCTTGATCGTTGAACATTGTGTCACTTTCACACATGATAGAAAGCTCCTATCACTTTTGGGATTTCTGCACAACTAGCCAACAAGAAGATGGTCTGCAACGAAAAAAGAAAAACGTTTTTAATCAAGCAGAAATGGAGCAATATATTTTCTAGCACAGTTTTATCGTTCCACCCTGTATTGATATTATGTCTGCTGAAAATCTTTTAAAATACTCTCAAGAAACTGAAATTTGAGAAATATTTTTGAAGTGATATCTAATTTCACAAAAAAGTCAGAGATATCTGCATTTTCACGAAGGACATCAACCTCTTATTACCTCCATTTGCACAAAAATACATAAAACTAAATATAGCAATCGCTTATGCTCAGCAGTTTTGTTTGAAAATTCGATAGTGATCAATCAATGAGTTGAGGATGTAGCGTTGTACACCTGTACACACATTGTGGCCTCAGTCGCAAATTGGACAAAAAAATAGGAATTAATTCCGACTCGCTTTCTGGTTTGTGCAACAACATTCATTTCTTTGGCGTTACAGCCATGAAGTCACACACATGATGTAGGACATTCTCCATGTCACTCCAGAGATTTCGAACGTTGTCTCGTCTCTGTCGAGATCTTTGTCTTTCCTCTTTAATAGCCCCCCCCCCCTCTCTTCATCGGTGACATCACTTTTTTTTTGCATCTACATACGCACATCCTGCTCTATTACAAGGAGAGTATCGTCTATATACAAATATGCAAATATATACACATACCTAACTCAATAAAAAGAGATATTGTATAGAGTTTATTTATACAAACATTTTGGCTCCATATATGTACGCATCGCCATCATCATCATCATCATCATCATCATCATCATCATCATCCTTGGTTTAATGTCCATTTTACATGCTGGCATGTGTTGGGTGGCTTAAAGAAATTGAGTTCCAAACTAGACATTTATGCTGACGACACTACCATCTATGGCAACACATCAAAAGCCGTAAACGACCAAGTTCTCTCCTCTGATCTTAAGCATGTGGTACAATGAGGAAAAAGTGGCTGGTTACTTTTAATGCATCTAAAACCAAGCTTCTGTCTTTACATCATCAATGTTATCAACCTTATCTGGCATCAATTGAAATGAATGGCTCTCATCTTGGGAAGGCTCCATGCTTTGACAAGCTCCTTGGCTTGACTATTACTCCTGATTTGAAATGGAACACATACATCAAATCTGTGGCCAAGGTCGCTGGAAAAAATAGTGGGATCCTTCTATCGATCCAGTAGATATCTCACTGCTGATGCAATTCTCTACCTATGTAAGAGCCAGGGACGTCCAATGATGGAGTACTGTTGCCACATCTGGGCAGGAGCTGCCTTGACAGAGTTCAAAATCGACTTCATAGCCTAGTGAGAGATGCCTTTTCTCTTCCCTGCAACCTATTTCTTACAAAAGAGATGTTGTGAGCCTGTCTCTTCATTATTTTCATAAGAGCTCGTCTGAGCTCTAATCTATGGCCCCCCACTTGCCAAATTTTCATGAGAAACACTCGTCTAGCTGAAAATACTATCAATAATTTCCCCCACTGTACCTAAACCTAAACATAGATTCCATGAACAAAGCTTCTTTCTTAGAACTGCACGACTGTGGAACTCTCTTCCATTTGCCTGCTTTCCAGTTGACTACAATTTGGTCATCTTCAAGTCCAACATAAACAAGTTCTTGATGAGCTGGCCCCTTAAGTAATCCAATTTACCAAATTTCCACTACTAACTATTACTACAATATCATCCCATTGACTACTGTACACCCATTAACCCTTATCCTCGAGTGGCCTCTTGGCCTTGATAAGCGGTGACTTCTATGTAAAAAAAAAACAACAACAAAAAGAAACTAACCTATCATTGGCCAGATCTTTATCCCCTTTTTTTTCTCAAGTCCATTTTTATAATTTCTTCCCATGTTTCCTTGATCTCCTTGTGTGAACTGGACCTGCTACTTCAACTGTTCAACATTTATGAACCTTTTTTTTTTTTTTTTTTTTTTTTTACACAGTGATCACCACTTATCCAGGCCCGGAAGCCACTCAGGGATAAGGGTTATTGCAAGTACATTACGTTAGTGAGGAGATTTGCTGAAATGTTTACTTAAGGGGGCGGTTCATTAGGAATTTGTTAACATTGGACTTGAAGACATCCAAGTTGTAGTCCGGAGGGAAGTAGGCAGACGGAACAGAGTTCCACAGGCGTGCAGTTCTAAGAAAGAAGCTTTGTTCATGTAATCCGCGTTTTGATTTAGGCACAGATATAGAGTGGGGGAAATTTTTCACAGTGGATTCAGCTAGACGGGTGTTTTTCGTGAAAGATTGGCGAGGGGGGACCAGAGATTGGAGTTCAGACGAGCATCTGCCATGGAAATAACGATAAAACAAGGACAGGCTCGCAACGTCTTTTCTGTGGGAGAGAGGTTGCAGGGTAGAGAAAAGGGCATCCCCCACTAAGCTACGAAGTCTATTTTGTACTCTGTCAAGGCAGGATAGGCTGTTTTTAGCAGCTCCTGCCCAGATATGGCAACAGTATTCCATCCTTGGACGTACTTGGCTTTTATATAGATAGAGAATTGCATCAGTAGTGAGATATCTTCTGGAGCGGTAGAAGGATCCCACCATCTTTCCAGCGACCTTGGCAACAGACTTGATGTACGTGTTCCATTTCAGATCAGGAGTAAAGGTCAAACCCAGAAGCTTGTCAAAACACGGGGCCCTCACCCAGACGAGAGCCATCCATCACAATTGATGCCAGCTGGGGATCAGAGCGTTGATGATGTAAGGATAGGAGTTTAGTTTTGGATGCATTAAAGGTAACCAGCCACATCTTCCCCCACTGAACCACGCGCTCGACATCAGAGGAGAGAGAATCAGAGAGAACTTTGTCATTTACAGCCTTTGATGTGTTGCCGTAGATGGTCGTGTCATCAGCATAGATGTCAACGAATGATTTAAGTATGTGTTTAGGGAGGTCATTGATGTAGATCAGGAAGAGAGTTGGGCCCAGGATTGACCCCTGAGGGACTCCAGCATTTATATTGCAGGCCTCCAATTTTTGTCCATCTACCACTACTCTTATGAGCCTATCGGAGAGAAATGATTTAATGATTGAGAAAACATTTCCAGTTATACCGTAGCTGGAAATCTTGTGAAGTAGACCCTTATGCCATACCTTGTCGAAGGCCTTTGATATGTCAAGAGCAATTGCCCTAGAAAGGAAGCCTTTGTCAAGAGATTCACTAATCCTGTGGGATATAACCGTCAGCACATCTGCAGTAGATCTTGCAGAGCGGAAGCCATATTGTGTGTCACTAAGAAGGTTATTCCTGCTGAGGTGGTTGACTATTTCTCTATTTAATATGGATTCCAGCAACTTACTCATAACACACAGGAGACTTATTGGTCTGTACTGAGAGGGAGATGACTTATCACCTGAATTCTTAAATTATTTCAACATTTTCATACGATCAATATAGAATAAGTGAGGATGGCTGTCCATTCTAACATTTAAAAACAACTACTAAGTATGAGTTGAGTGAAGGAGAAATATGAAGGAAATAAAAATACACATGGAAATATAAGTCCATGTGTATTGAATAGAAGTGAAATTAGGTAGTCCTATGGGAAGAAAAAAGAGTTTATGTATGTGTATTGAAGTTAGGGTCCAGTGCCAACCATGATAAATTCTTTGTCTTTCCATCTTAATTGACTATCAGGCCAAAAGCCCTGGTGTGTTCGTTGCGTCCCAGGTGAGAAGTTTATGGATTCATCCGAGCACTGTGAAGAGTGTTGCTAATCCTGAGAGCCAGAATGGAAGAGAGAGTTACCGTGGTTTTACCTTTTTATGAACTTCATCACATGCATAGCTCGCCTGAGAGATGGTCTCTGATTGGATAAACCTGAAGGGAAGTTGACTGCTAGCACCAATCAGCACAGAGCTTACAAGTCAAAGATATTTAAAATTTCAAACTGTAAAGTATCGCTGCTTTCGGTTCTGCACATACCTCTCTATACTGTCCAGATTTCAAAACCTAGTATACAATGCCCTTTTCTCTTCCCCGCAACCTCTTTCTCACAGAAGAGATGTTGTGAGCCTGTCCCTGTATTATTATTTTCATGGCAAATGCCCCTTTGAGCTCCAATCTATAGTACTCCCTTGTCAAAATATTCACAAAAAAAACATTCGACTAGCTACAACCACTATCAACAATTTCCCCACTCTCTATTTGTGCCTAATTCTAAACACAGATTCCATGAACAAAGCTTCTTTCCTAGAAAAGCCCGCATATGAAACACTATTCTATTGACCTGCTTCCCAGCTGACTACAATATCATCATCTTCAAGTCCAATGTAAGCAAGTTCTTGTTGAGACGGCCCTTTAAATACTCCAAATTGTATCCAGTTTACACCATTAACAATTACTAAACTACCATCTAGCATTCATTAGCCCTTATCCTCAAGTGGCCTTCGGGCCTTGATAAGTAGTGACTATCTTGTAAAAAAAAAAAAAAAAGAAAAAAGTAATCCAACTGTGAAGTCATAAAAACTAAGTCTGTTTCTACGCATTTTTTTAATTTACCATTGTAAAATAGTTTGTTAATTGTGACCTTTGTTAAATAAATAAATAAATAAATAATTTTTACATTTGGTTACACTTTTTTCTTTTATGAAAAAAAAGAAAGAAAACGGTGATGGTCATGAAGTGGGTGATCAGTTTACATTAAATTTATATAAGAAAGTGATCCCTCTTCTGAAATCTAAATATTTGGATAAAAATAATAAACCAGTATTCTGTAGCGACATCATAGCTAATTGTATACAGAAAACAATTGCTCTATAAAAATAGTGAAAAAAAGGAGTAGTTATAAATAACAATATAAGTAAGAAACCTAATATTGACAGATCCGTTCATGATGGTGGTTCGTAAAATAATTAATATGATTTAGACATATTTCTCAGCTACCAAACTTTAACTATACAAAGAAATAGGATCAAGTATGTCTCCAGAACCCAAGAAAAGTAATTTTTCCCTCTATTAAAAATCGACCTAACAACGAAAAACCAAACAACTCAGTTTTATAATCTATACACGTATTGAAAGGCAACTGGTGCAGATCCGAAGTCGTTTCTTTCATTTTGCTTATTTTCTGGAATCCTTCAAATCTACATCCAAGAAATCATATTCAGAAGATTCCAGTCAAGAAAGATCAACTAGACCCCCACCAAAGAGATGGGTCGACACCAGATAAAGGTTGAGATTAACATGCCAGTCCTGATAGCTAAAAATCTTGCCCAAGATCATGATAAGTGGCAAAATTTTATGTTTAAGCATGTGACGAAGCTCTTTGGAGTATGCAAATGAGTAAGTCACCTACTCATTGGAAACTATTTTTCATCTCCAGGTCTTGTACAGATTAGCTATCAATTAGAAACTATTTTTCATCTCCAGAAATTGTACAGATTAGCTATCCATTGGAAACTATTTTTCATCTCCAGGACTTGTACAGATTCACTTTACCATTTATTTTTGTCAACATCAAAACGTCCACTCTTGACAGTATCTGTTTCATAGTGCAGAAACAATCATACAATAAATATTTCCTGCTCTGATTCTTCAGAAAAGTAGGAACTTTTTAACTTTAAACAAAAAATAAAAATAAAATGGCGTTCCAAAAGTAATGCCTCCTAGTTTTATTTTACCTGAATGTATCAGAAGGGATTGCAAATTGCATTATTATGATGACTAAACTTATGCATTCATTACCTGAAAATTTCATCTTTTTGTTGCAGATATTGATGATGTGAGACTCTAAGAAAACAATCATTGTCATAGACATACATTGGAAGCAAAGATGTGTCATTGAATTCCTGGCAAAAATGCAATGGTCGTGACTATGTAGAATAATAAATTCTGGAGCACAAAAGATCGCTTGTTCTAATGGTACCAGTTCCGTTTTTGTAGCTCTTCAACTTATTGAGTTAAAAAAAATTAGAGGCCTTACTTTTAGAATGACTCTCATATGACTAAGTGCATTCTGGATGCTTATGCATAGCTGCCGTTCATCGCTGGTAAAATGTTCATTAAGAATATTGGTGACTATGTAGAAAAATAAATTCCAGTCACACTCCTATCTTCGTAGCTTTTCAACTTTTTGAGTTAAAAAAAAATAGGATGTTTTACTTTTGGAATGATCACTGTATATAAAGTTACTGTCCACATAAATGGCCTGTGATTCCAAAGGTCTCGGGTTGTCTATGCTCTGTATCATCCTTTTGTTACTTCAGTATTCATGATGTCATAAAGAGTGTCTTCTTGATTTCTTCAACCTCTTTTAGTGGATGACGTCATCTCTTTGTGATATCTTTTATTTGTGACGCTATATCATACTTTTCCAGTCTCTTTCAAGTCTGTTTAAGTAGTTAAATCGTTCCTTTGTGATGTCATCCAATATTCATAGAACCAAACAAAAGAACAAACCAGATACAAAAAATTCCACAGAGTTTTTTTCTTTTTTACACATGTTCACTCCTTACAAAGCATATCGCCACTTGGATGTAAGGGGCTACTATTTGGGGTCACATCTAGGAAAGATTAACAAGATATTTGTTTATGTTACATTTAAATTTTTGCATATCAGTACAGCCAGGGAAGCAGGCAGTGGGAAGGGAATTCTAAAGTCTAGCTGTTTGAGGAAAGAAAATATTAGAATAGAAAACTTTCTGGCATTTAGGGACAGCGACAAAGACTTTCTGGTAAAAATCTATTGAGAATGTGGTAAATAAATAAATTCTGGAGCACAAAAGGTCGCTCGTTCTAATGGTACAACTTCCGTTTTTGTAGCTCTTCAATTTATTGAGTTAAAAAAATTAGAGGTCTTACTTTTACAATGACTCTCATATGACTAAGTGGATTCTGGATGCTCATGCATAACCGTTGTTCATCGCTGGTAAAAAGTTCATTAAGAATGATGGTGACTATGTAGAAAAATAAATTCTGGTCACACTCCTGTCTTCGTAGCTTTTCAACTTTTTGAGTTAAAAAAAAATAGGAGGCTTGTAGTTGTAGTAGTATTTAGATAGATAGATAGATAGATAGATAGATATGAATGTATAAGATGTGCTACTGCTCGATATAAAAACAATTTTTTGGATTCAAATAAAAATAATTATAAATTATAAAAGTGGTTATCTGTCCCCAAAGTTTTAAGCTTCAGAGAAAATATCAATAAACACAACACACTGAAGAAAGTACAATGACACAGAAGATTGTATAAAATCTAGTATTTATTAGCAGGCATATTAATTTAACAAATATTTAAAGAGCAATGAAAAATTGTGTAGCAGCAGCAAATACTCGTTGCTTGAGATTCTGAATATATTTGGTTTATAAGATCATTGCTGATTGGTTGTAGCAGTCAACTTCCTTTCTGGCTTGCACACTCAGAGACCAGTTTTCAAGCGAGCTGGCGACATGGCAACTCTCTTTCTCTCTCTCTTTTCTCCTCCTAGATGTTGGACTGGCAGCAACTCCATATGGCTTGGATCAATCTCTAAATTACTCTCTTGTGGAACAACAGAACTCTATCCCGAGACTTTTAGCTCTGGATTTGACTAAGATGAGGAGAAGTATTCAAGCATGGCTACTGTCGTATCCGGGCTTCAATACGGTACACACATGAACTCTTTTATCTTCCTACAGAACTATCTTTCATCTTTTGTCTACATATAAACTCTCTTTCATCTTTTGTCTACATATAAACTCTCTATCATCTTTTGTCTACATATAAACTCTCTTTCATCTTTTGTCTACATATAAACTCTCTATCATCTTTTGTCTACATATAAACTCTCTTTCATCTTTTGTCTACATATAAACTCTCTTTCATCTTTTGTATACATATAAACCCTCTTTCATCTTTTGTTTACATATAAACTCTCTTTCATCTTTTGTCTACATATAAACTCTCTATCATCTTTTGTCTACATATAAAACTTCTTTCATCTTTTGTCTACATATAAACTCTCTTTCATCTTTTGTCTACTTATAAAGTCTCTTTCATCTTTTGTCTACATATAAACTCTCTTTCATCTTTTGTCTACATATAAACTCTCTATCATCTTTTGTCTACATATAAACCCTCTTTCATCTTTTGTCTACTTATAAAGTCTCTTTCATCTTTTGTCTACATATAAACTCTCTTTCATCTTTTGTCTACTTATAAACTCTCTTTCATCTTTTGTCTACATATATACTCTCTTTCATCTTTTGTCTACATATAAACTCTCTATCATCTTTTGTCTACATATAAACAGGAACCTACCCGTGTGCCCGATAATGACGGCCAGTATGCGAGCCTACTAGACCTTTTTCTCACAACTTGCCCTGAACTATGTTCAGTTTCTGTTCTGTCGCCTCTTGGATCTTCCGACCACTCTGTTGTATCAATTAAGATAAAAATGAAATGTAATAAGTCCTCAGACGTACCTCTTCATCGTACAGTATATCGATACACTAAGGCTGACTGGGATAGCTTCCGTACATTTATATCTGATCTACCTCTGCATTCCATGTTTAAAAAGGATGTGTCCTCTATAGTATTAGACCTAACTGAATGGTTAATTGTAGGTATTGACCATTTCATACCCTCTAAAAAGTTTCAGCAAAAACCTAACAGCCAGCCATGGTTCTCTCCAGAATGTGCTGCTGCCATTGCGCACAGAAATCACTTTTTCCACTGCTTCAAACGTAATAGATGTATGGAAACTAAAGCCGTTTTCAGGACTGCCAGCAACCATTGTAAGAAAGTAATAAGGAACGCAAGAGAGTTATATGCTCAATCTGTTAAGTCCAAAGTAGCTGAGCAGCGGCTTGGTTCCCACCAGTTTTGGCAAATAGCAAACAGAATCCTGAACAGAAGCGTGTGCTCCATCCCAACTATTATCAATGGACCTGAGGTAATCTCGTCAGCATCAGACAAAGCCAAACTCTTTGTCAAGAACTTTGCAGCTAATTCTACCCTTTGCGACCAAGACCGCCAACCCCCAATATTTCCTCTTGTATCAGAAAACACGCTACGTGATATACGTATATCTGTACGTGATGTTGCCAAGCTAATCAAAAACCTTGATTCCAGTAAAGCAACTGGCCCTGATGGTATTCCAATTATAGTACTCAAAAAACTTCAACCTGAACTAGCGCCCATACTTACAAAACTGTTTAAACGTTGTCTTAAGGAGAATAGTTTCCCATCTCCCTGGAAAATCTCATCAGTATGCCCTGTATTTAAGAATTCAGGTGATCGCTCATCCCCCTCTCAGTACAGGCCAATAAGTCTCCTGTGCGTCATGAGTAAGTTGCTAGAATCTGTATTAAATACAGAAGTAATCAAACATCTCAACAAAAATAACCTTCTTAGTGACACTCAATATGGTTTCCGTTCTGCTAGATCTACAGCAGATGTCCTTACAGTTATATCGCATAGGATTAGCAAATCTCTCGACGGTGGCAATCTTTCTAGGGCAATTGCTCTTGACATATCTAAAGCCTTTGATAGGGTATGGCATAAAGGTTTACTTCATAAGATCGCTAGCTATGGTATAGCTGGAAAAGTCTTCTCAATTATTAAATCATTTCTTTCCGATAGGTTCATAAGAGTAGTAGTTGAGGGGCAAAAATCAGAAGCTCACAGTATTAATGCCGGTGTCCCTCAGGGATCCATCCTGGGCCCAACTCTTTTCCTGATCTACATTAATGATCTTCCAAATCATATCCTTACATCATTTGTAGACATTTATGCTGACGACACTACCATTTATGGTACCACATCTAAGACAGTAAACGAGCAAGTTCTCTCCAATTCTCTCTCCTCTGATCTTGAGCACGTAGTACAATGGGGAAAGGAGTGGCTGGTTACTTTTAATGCATCTAAAACCAAGCTTCTCTCTTTACATCATCAACATTCTAATCCACATTTGTCATCAATTGAAATGAATGGCTCTCGTCTTCAGGAGGCCTCAAGTTTTGACAAGCTTCTGGGCTTGACCATTACTCCTGATCTTAAATGGAACACGTATATTAAATCTGTTGCCAAGGCCGCTGGAAAAATGGTGGGATCTTTCTATCGATCCAGTAGATATCTCACTGCTGATGCTATTCTCTATCTATATAAGAGCCAGGTACGTCCAAGGATGGAATACTGTTGCCACATCTGAGCAGGAGCTGCTAGAAAGGACTTGGCCTGCCTTGATAGAGTTCAAAATAGACTTCGTAGCCTCGTAGGAGATGTCCTTTTCTCCTCCTTGCAACCTCTATCTCACAGAAGAGATGTTGCGAGTTTGTCTCTGATGTATCGTTATTTTCATGGAAAGTGTTCAACTGAGCTTCAATCTATGGTCCCCCCTCGCCAAGCTTTCACAAGAAACACTCGTCTAGCTGTAAACACTATCAATAATTTCCCCCACTCTTTATCTGTCCCTAAACCTAAACGTAGATTCCATGAACAAAGCTTCTTTCTTAGAACTGCACGCCTGTGGAATTGTCTTCCGTTTTCCTGCTTTCCGGCTGACTACAATATGGTTTTGTTCAAGTCTAAAGTAAATAAGTTCTTGATGAGCCGTTCCATATAAGTTATTAAATTTACAAAATTTTCATTACTAATGATTACTATATTGACCAACTTCTACTGTACACTCTTTAACCCTTATCCTTGAGTGGCCTCTGGGCCTTGATAATGTGGTGATGCCTTTGTAAAAAAAAAAAAAAAAAAAAAAGAATAAACTCTCTTTCATCTTTTGTCTACATATAAACTCTCTTTCATCTTTTGTCTACATATAAACTCTCTTTCATCTTTTGTCTACATATAAACTCTCTATCATCTTTTGTCTACATATAAACTCTCTTTCATCTTTTGTCTACATATAAACTCTCTATCATCTTTTGTCTACATATAAACTCTCTTTCATCTTTTGTCTACATATAAACTCTCTATCATCTTTTGTCTACATATAAACCCTCTTTCATCTTTTGTCTACTTATAAAGTCTCTTTCATCTTTTGTCTACATATAAACTCTCTTTCATCTTTTGTCTACATATAAACTCTCTTTCATCTTTTGTCTACATATAAACCCTCTTTCATCTTTTGTCTACTTATAAAGTCTCTTTCATCTTTTGTCTACATATAAACTCTCTTTCATCTTTTGTCTACATATAAACTCTCTTTCATCTTTTGTCTACATATAAACTCTCTATCATCTTTTGTCTACATATAAACCCTCTTTCATCTTTTGTCTACTTATAAAGTCTCTTTCATCTTTTGTCTACATATAAACTGTCTTTCATCTGTTGTCTACATATAAACTCTCTTTCATCTTTTGTCTACATATAAACCCTCTTTCATCTTTTGTCTACTTATAAAGTCTCTTTCATCTTTTGTCTACATATAAACTCTCTATCATCTTTTGTCTACATATAAACTCTCTATCATCTTTTGTCTACATATAAACCCTCTTTCATCTTTTGTCTACTTATAAAGTCTCTTTCATCTTTTGTCTACATATAAACTCTCTATCATCTTTTGTCTACATATAAACTCTCTTTCATCTTTTGTCTACATATAAACTCTCTTTCATCTTTTGTCTACATATAAATTCTCTATCATCTTTTGTCTACATATAAACTCTCTTTCATCTTTTGTCTACATATAAACTCCCTATCATCTTTTGTCTACATATAAAACCTCTTTCATCTTTTTTCTACTTATAAAGTCTCTTTCATCTTTTGTCTACATATAAACTCTCTTTCATCTTTTGTCTACATATAAACCCTCTTTCATCTTTTGTCTACTTATAAAGTCTCTTTCATCTTTTGTCTACATATAAACTCTCTATCATCTTTTGTCTACATATAAACTCTCTTTCATCTTTTGTCTACATATAAACTCTCTTTCATCTTTTGTCTACATATAAACTCTCTATCATCTTTTGTCTACATATAAACTCTCTTTCATCTTTTGTCTACATATAAACTCTCTTTCATCTTTTGTCTACATATAAACTCTCTTTCATCTTTTGTCTACTTATAAAGTCTCTTTCATCTTTTGTCTACATATAAACTCTCTATCATCTTTTGTCTACATATAAACTCTCTTTCATCTTTTGTCTACATATAAACTCTCTATCATCTTTTGTCTACATATAAACTCTCTTTCATCTTTTGTCTACATATAAACTCTCTATCATCTTTTGTCTACATATAAACCCTCTTTCATCTTTTGTCTACTTATAAAGTCTCTTTCATCTTTTGTCTACATATAAACTCTCTTTCATCTTTTGTCTACATATAAACTCTCTTTCATCTTTTGTCTACTTATAAAGTCTCTTTCATCTTTTGTCTACATATAAACTCTCTATCATCTTTTGTCTACATATAAACTCTCTTTCATCTTTTGTCTACATATAAACTCTCTTTCATCTTTTGTCTACATATAAACTCTCTATCATCTTTTGTCTACATATAAACTCTCTTTCATCTTTTGTCTACATATAAACTCTCTATCATCTTTTGTCTACATATATACCCTCTTTCATCTTTTGTCTACTTATAAAGTCTCTTTCATCTTTTGTCTACATATAAACTCTCTTTCATCTTTTGTCTACATATAAACTCTCTATCATCTTTTGTCTACATATAAACCCTCTTTCATCTTTTGTCTACTTATAAAGTCTCTTTCATCTTTTGTCTACATAACTCTCTATCATCTTTTGTCTGCATATAAACTCTCTTTCATCTTTTGTCTACATATAAACTCTCTTTCATCTTTTGTCTACATATAAACTCTCTATCATCTTTTGTCTACATATAAACTCTCTTTCATCTTTTGTCTACATATAAACTCTCTATCATCTTTTGTCTACATATAAACCCTCTTTCATCTTTTGTCTACTTATAAAGTCTCTTTCATCTTTTGTCTACATATAAACTCTCTTTCATCTTTTGTCTACATATAAACTCTCTATCATCTTTTGTCTACATATAAACCCTCTTTCATCTTTTGTCTACTTATAAAGTCTCTTTCATCTTTTGTCTACATATAAACTCTCTTTCATCTTTTGACTACATATAAACTCTCTTTCATCTTTTGTCTACATATAAACTCTCTTTCATCTTTTGTCTACATATAAACTCTCTTTCATCTTTTGTCTACATATAAACTCTTTACACAACTAATCCTCACCTTTTTCTTATAAGTTTACTAACAAAGATGATCAATTAAGTTGTTTTTAAATGTTAGAATGAGACTCTTGTCTTTTTATTCTACTAAAATAGACAAATTATTGATGTGGAAATAGAAATAATAATCTAGTCTGGAATAAATAATGTCTTTGGAAATAAAATGGATTTGACAAGAAACCAATATATCTACAATCAGAAAAAGTAAAGTTTCAATCACTTGCTTTGCTGTGATTGCTGACAGAGTTTGGTTTTGAAAGGCAAAATCTTTGTTCATATATATATATGGCTGGAGATCCAATTCGATATGGTTTTCAGAGATGAGATGACAATGTTTCCTTTCAGGTAAGAATCGAATTTCTGATAGAGTTTAGAGATGTAATAATAGTAAATTTAATAATGTCTATTTAAAAGATGGATTCGATTCCAGGTTTGAAGGTAGGTTGAACCTATTTACGATGAAGTAGATGAAAAATATGTCTTGAAAGGTATTTCTTGTGGTGAAGCTCATAGATTTTCGTTTGTGATCTTATTTATAGGAAACGATCGCCCCCTCCCCCACACACACTTTCCCTGGACTGATCACATGACTATTAATTGTATTCATTTTTTTAACTTTGGCCCCTATTATGACCCCTTAGCATTTATTGTTTTGGGCTCAAATCAAGTTATTAAGTTAGATCCGTGTCCAAGAAACCTATATCTAAAATTTCAAGTGTTAAGACCCAAAATTGGCGGAGGAGTTTGGTATAGTTCTGGCCGAAAATGGATTACAAAGATTTTCCCAAATCTCAGTACCCTATATAGTAAATTTCGAGTATGTAGACTGAAAATTGACAGAGTTATTGCGTAGGAAAATGTACACAGACACACACAGACACAGACCCAGACCCACACACAGACACGTTCACTTTTATATATATAATAGATATACTAGCAGGACCTGAATGGAAACCCCATGATATTATTGTTGCCCTTTGTTAAAACTGTAAAAGTATTTATCTAAGTAATCTGGTAAATATAGTGTCAGAATATATCTGGTTATTATACTTTATCTCCACTACCCTTATAGGAGTCTGTGACATATTTTGATTGTATAGATGCCCGGTGCACACGGAAACCCCACAATATCATTATGCCATCTTTAAACAGAACAGATACTACCCTTGGATCCTAGCCAGAAGACCAAGAAGATATATTTTATTTTCACATACGGCCCAAAAGTGACATAATTTTATTTTTTTTTTTTTATGTTGCATCTTCAGTGATTGAGATATCCTATTTATTAAAAAAGGAGGATAGACGGTGATAACATACTACGGCTATTAAAATAGTGTATCTTTCTATTAATAATATATTAAAATATCTTTCTATTAATAATATATTATAATATCTTTCTATTAATAAGATAATATCTTTCTATTAATAATATATTAAAATATCTTTCTATTAATAATATATTATAATATCTTTCTATTAATAATATATTATAATATCTTTCTAATAATAATATATCATAATATCTTTCTATTAATAATATATTATAATATCTTTCTATTAATAAGATAATATCTTTCTATTAATAATATATTATAATATCTTTCTATTAATAATATATTATATCTTTCTATTAATAAGATAATATCTTTCTATTAATAATATATTATAATATCTTTCTATTAATAATATATTATAATATCTTTCTATTAATAAGATAATATCTTTCTATTAATAATATATTATAATATCTTTCTATTAATAATATATTATAATATCTTTCTATTAATAATATATTATAATATCTTTCCATTAATAATATATTATAATATCTTTCTATTAATAAGATAATATCTTTCTATTAATAATATATTATAATATCTTTCTATTAATAATATATTATAATATCTTTCTATTAATAATATATTATAATATATTTCGATTAATAATATATTATAATATCTTTCTATTAATAAGATAATATCTTTCTATTATTAATATATTATAATATCTTTCTATTAATAATATATTATAATATCTTTCTATTAATAATATATTATAATATCTTTCTATTAATGATTTAATGTTTGTAGAATGTTATCATTTTCTATCCTCCTTTTTAATCAGTAGGATCTACCTATCAAATAATTTATAATCTGGAAACCGTGACACACGTACGTACATACGTTAAAGGTACTACGGTATTAATATATAGATTTTCATTTTTCTTGTGTTGATTTGGCTTTAAGGAAATCTGCGATTGTCTTTATTTGAGAAATGGTACTGATTCAAGTGATGTTACGAGGGGCGTGCAATAAGTAATGCCCCTGACCCACTTCTCATAGCAGTAGAGCAACGAAACTTGGCACAGTCTTTCTCTACATAGGAACCACCCAGAGTTATGCATTTCTCCCATCGTTTGATGCAGCTCTGGAGATCGTTTTTGTAGAACACCCCAGGTTGGTCCTCCAACCACGACGTGACTTCAGAAATCAAGGCTGCATCATCTGGGAAACGCTTTCCTTCAAAAATAACTTCATGGCTGGGAAGAGGTGAAAGTCAGAGGGTGCAAGGTCAGGAGAGTAGGGAGGATGGGAGAGGATTTCATATCCACACACCTGTGCTTCTGATCTGGCGACATGTGAGTTGTGGACCGGAGCGTTGTCCTGCAGGAGGAGGGTATCTTTGCTGATCTTGCCCTGCCTCTTGATTTTGATAACTTCCCTTAATTTCCTCAAAAGTGAAGCATAATATGCTCCTATAATTGTGGTACCCTTTGCCAGGAAATCTGTCAGCACTACTCGGTCCTGGTCCCAGAAGACTGTGAGCATGACCTTGCCAGCGGAGGGCAGCACCCTTGCCTTCTTTGGAGGTGGTGAGTCCAAGTGCTTCCACTGCATTGACTGGACTTTGGTCTCTGGATCATAGTGATGGACCCAGGTTTCATCCAGTGTAATCAGTCTTTTGAAAAACTTTGACTCATCTTCTTGGCACATCTCCAAATTCATCCTCGAGCACTCAACGCGTTCTCGCTCCTGGAATGGTGTGAGCAACCTGGGAATCCATCTGGCAGACACCTTATGCATATGCAAATGGTCATGAATGATAGTTTACACAGACCCTGTACTAATCTTGACATCTTGGCCTATTTGGCGAATAGTAATGCGTTGATCTTCCAAAATAGCAGCTTTAACTTGACGGACAGATGCCTCATCAATGGGAGAAGAGGGGGCAACCAGGTCTGGGAGCTGTTTCCACAGACTTCCGGCCATGTTTGAATTCACGATGCCAGCGTTTTACAAGGTCATATGATGGGGCATTATCACCATAAGTTTCTTTCATTTCATCAAAAGTCTTCTGTGGTGTGCGTCCTTTCAAATACAAAAACCGGATCACTGCTCGACATTCAACAGGCTCCATTTCACACTTTACTCAGTTCAAACACCTGTAAAACAGAAACCACAATTAGTTCAGAGCTGTAATTTGCCACATAACCCGTAGAGATATAAATCATTGCACATGCAAAATTTCAGCTAGATCAGACAACTGGAAGTGGGTCAGGGGCATTACTTATTGCACCCCCTCGTAATTCTACTTTGAAGTTCTAGACAATGCACATACCTCTTTTCATACATGGCAATATAAAAAAACATGGAGAAAGTTTCATGTCATACCAGACCTCCAGAATTCTTGTAGCTTTAGATAGAGGTGTGAAGAGGAAGAGGATTTTGGATTTCGCATTTTGATGATAAAATACATGAGAGTGAAAAAAGAGATTGGGGATTCCAAACCAAGCAAATTTTTTGGCTTACTGTATGTATATCTGGGAAGAAAAAAAAAAAAAAAAAAATGGAATTTTGATTTTTTTAAAGAAGCAAGAAAAGATATTAGTTTTAGGCTTGCAAACCGATAATAATCAGTACAATCATAGTGGTATAGTTAACAAAAAACGTATTAGCATAAATATATTACAGAAGTACACGTCATGATTCTAGAGCTATAGCTACCTAAGAACCTGTTAAATGCACGTATATTTATAATTTCTGGGTAAGTTCATTATTACTCTAAAAAGGAAGGTCCGCTTACCCTATAATAGCTTTTAATAAAATAAAAGGGTATAATTTACGATGAGGTGAACAATTAATTAAAACTATCATCTGGATTATCACATATTAATAATTGACCTTGTGTCTAACTTTGCCTTCGCTGACAGGCTAGTAAATAGAAATAAGCTACATTTTTTGACTAAAATGAAACTATAGTATCTGTTCGGTCTCAGGAAGTCCTCTCAAGCATTACCTGCTCCTTTATGAAAGTGGGTTTGCTTTATTGTTTGTCGCCCAAAGAGCTCTTATTTGTGAGGAAGTGCTGACTGGTGTTTTCGTTTTTAATTTGCAGTGCCCCTTTTTTGTGGAGTTTGTGCCTAACTTTGCCCTTGTAAAAAGGCAAGACAATTAGAGAGGATCATGTGAATGTACACTCGATGGTCTCTGTTTACTTTCCTCTCCACGAGGGCAGAGTTAGATACAAAGACGGTTTTTAATGTGGGGGAAAAATCCTGTTTCACACACACACACACACACACACACGCACGCACGCACGCACACACGCACGCACGCACGCACGCACGCACACACACACACACACACACACACACAGCACTAAGGATTGAGACAAAATCGCTGACAGAGAACAGAAAAGATGAAGGGTAGTATCAGAACAGATACTACGATTTGCTCCTAGCCAGATACATGTGGATGACCAGGGCGAACGTCAAAGATGAAAAAGGAATCAACATCAACTGTTACTACTGCTATTATATTACAATATCCACAAACACTACTGTTCAGTTATGAACGAAGATCGAACTGCAATATTCGTCGCTTAGATCGATCGATGCAGCTGTATTTTGGAATTATTACTCTTATTTCTACGGAGAGTCGATGTGGCACGAAGTCAATTAAACGTAAAGGAATCTAGCCCCCGCCCACCTCTAAAAGGAAAACACTGTGGATGATTGCAAAATCCTCTCCCTCTCCGCTCGACATTATAAGGTGGGAGCCAGGGGTCCGGTAATTAACCAAGGAGGAAGAGATAATGCCTGGGCGGATGATGGCCTCATTTGGGCAGACAGAACCAGAACTATCGCCACCCACCCTGAAGTTCAGTGACAAGCAAGTACTTTAGCATAAAAAAACGATGAACTGTTTTTGTTAAAGGTTATTTTATCCGTTAAACTGAGAATTTGCTATTTTGAAAAAGAAATAAAGAAAACAAGTGCTTTTATTTTTATGAAAGAAGAAAAAGAAGAAGAATAAAAAGAAAACGAAAAAAAAAGAGATAAGAAAGAAAAGAAAAAGAAGAAAAAGAAAAGGCGGGGGATGCGATTTTCACATGACCAAACTCTTGTCGCTGATTGGTCGATTTATATTGCGTGCCTATTTTAAAAAACTTACTCTTGTCGACGCCGCTGCTCAAATCGGAATTAATATATAAACACTACAAAGATAAGTAATAAACAGGTAAGAGAGAGAAAAAAACAAACAAAAAACCCCAAGAAAGGTAAATGAATCGTATGTAAGAAAACAATTAGAATGCTCTTCCCTTTGTTCAAAATCATAAGTAAGCAAATGATTTAAGACGACTACTATTATTTTAAACATTTTATTATTTTTATTATTATATAAATCATATGAGAGTTACGTATTATGTGAACAGGTTGAAAATCAATGTCTATGTTTTTCCGATGTACATTTTTTTTTTATTTATTAGTTTTTATAGAAAATTGGAGTTTATTGTTTCTGGATGTAAATAAATGTCAGTTTCGAATTTAAAATCTGCCCGTTTATTCCTATCCCATTATGAACATATTAAATTCATATCGACAGAAATATTCTGTATTTCTTCGCACCCACCTCTCACCTCTGTAGTTTTAGACAGTTTTAAATTATAGTCTACATTTATTCAGATAGTCAAAACTAATAAATAAATAAATTATAACGTTGACTGGGTGGAGATCTCGAAGGAAAATAATGGTACTTCTACATTTTATGGACTGTGTTGAAATAACGTTATGTAGAAAGTCATTCTTAACATGTGGAGGATGGCTTTGTTAACGATTTTGTCCCTTTACCTAACACTTTAATGAACAAAAGATGCAGCAAAGATTGTCATGACTTTTTTTTTTTTTAGTAAATGCTACATTGCTACAATTAATCATTTAGTTGGCCAAGATCAAAGTGTAGTATCTGTTCTTCAGATACGGTACTTCCATTTCTCGTTCTCTTTCAGTGGAGGAGAAATCCTTCACGACTGAGACAATTTTTATTTTTGTACCTTTTCTCCACGTTAAAAAACCGTCTAACTCTGCCCCGTGTGGAGGCATTGTAAATAGGTACAATTATTTTTATTTCGACGCTTATGCACTTATGTTACCGTGGTATTTTTAAAATCAATTTTACAAGTTAAATTGAAGTTTTACGATCTTTTTTTTTTTTTTTAATTGTTAGGTGAAAGTACAGACTAGTTACAAAACGCCCCCCTCCCCATGTTAAGAATGGATTTCTAAATCAAGTTATTATTTCAGTATGGTAACAGGTGCAAGATGTCTCGAGTTTAGTATGGTGGTCTCTTTTAAAGTGAAAAAAAAAAAAAACAGAAATCCATCGCTCCAAATTATAATTCGGCCAATTTTAACAGAATTGAAGAAGTGACATTATTAGATAACAAGAAATATTTAAAATTAAACAAATAAAAAACAAAACCGAAACAAAAACAAATTGCTTTACGTAACCGTAATGTTTCGAAATTTTGTATTTATGCGGAATAGTACGGATCATGCTGAAATAACTAATAATCACTTAGAAGCTCATTCTTAACACTGGGAGTGCGTTTTGTAACTATTCTGTACTTTCACCTAACAAATTAATAAGCAAAATACCGTAAAAATTAAATTTAACTGATGGCGGCAATTAAAATGAAAGAAAACACAGAAAATTCGGTGCTTATGCACTTACTGATCCGCGCTATTTTTTAAAGTCGTATTTCCAAGTTTAATTAGTTTTATGTTTTTTATTCAATTGTAAGGTGAAAGTACGGAATAGGTACAAAACACCCTCCCCATGTTAAGAATGGCTTTTTGAATAACATTATTTCAGCACGAATCAATAAATTCTGTATGATTTACGTGCTCGTGCTCGTGCTCATTACAGAACGTCGAACGAAGATGTCTTGTTCCAAAAATTATGTAAATCGATCAAGCACTTTAACTAAGAAAATCAACATTTATGCTTTTTTATTTTTTTTAGCAATTTTACTTTTGACCTATTGAACATAAGGCTGATTTTGACATCGACACCTGGCCTCTACGTAACGTTGATAAATGCACATCAAATTATTTTTATTTTTGTTATTTATTATTAATCGAATATTTATTGAAATCCAGGTACTTATGCAGAATACGGATCGTGTTGAAATATTAACATTATTTAGAAAGCCATTCTTAACTTGGGGAGGAGAATTAACTATTCTGTACTTTCACCTAACAAAATATATTGTAAAAACGAAATCCAACTTGACACTCCTCTCTCTCTCTCCCTCTCTGTCTGTCTCTCTCTCTCTATATATATATCTAAAATTCTGCATGAATACCGAAACCCACAAAACAATGGAAAACCTAAAAAACGAATTTTTACAAATCCTATATTTACAAAAGTAAATATGACTATATTTTTAATTATTTTTCTCTAACACCACCCACATAGTTAATTAATACAATTTATTTTCCGTGTCCTTTTAAATAATTTTGTTTGGTTAATAAACTAAAAACCAAACTTTTAAATCATAAGTTGTCAAATAAATAAAACGGCGACTTAGGCACCTGATGCTTACATTTCTCATCAATTTTGATAACATGCATTTTTAACTTTAACTTTTTATTTCGTCAAATCACTTTCTTTCTAAATGGTATTAAATGTATTAGAACATCCTATTAAACATTGTTGTACTCTTATTTAAATGTAGCAATTCATTTTTTAGATCTGATCCATTGTTGTCTTTGTGATTCCGTTCTGTCATGTGCTACATATTTGAAAACCCAATTGGAACTTCCGACCATATTTTACTATGGAAGACTGTAACGTCAAAATTGCATTGTTTTGTTTGTATCTCGTCGTAAATTGTCAGAAATCGTGAGGTCAATGGTTTTGTGTGTACACTATCCTATTTAATTTCTTAAAATAGAAACGGTCATTGCCAATGTTTATATAGATTTTTTTCTTTCTTTCTAAAATCAGTAAAAATCCGATTGACTTGAAGAGGCGGAAATTTTCTTTCATCTTTTTGTATTTCTGCCAAGAAATGTATTGATCATTAGCATTAAAGCTGGTAGGCGGATATGATGTCTTTATTTTTTTAATAATCATTTGATTTTAAAAAATTTGATCGCATTTTTAATTAAGCATTTTAACTAATCATGGTTATCTTTACCATTATTGTTCCCACTTTACATCCGGTTGTTTCTCTCCATGTTCAAAATGTTTTTCTAATTAATAACGTTATTTAGAAAAAAAGCCCATAACTTTTATTGGGGGGGGGGGCCTTTACCTATTCTGTACTTTCACTCAACCATTTAATAAACAAACCGTAAAAATCAATAAAAAACAAAGGAGCAACCGGAAATAAAGTGGAAACAGTAATCGTAAAGATAACCAATTACTTTTCAATTATTTGTATTGTTGCAAACAAGCTCGACCTATCTGGCACTGTTCGGGAGTCTTTACTTTAATTTTTGTTTTGCTCTTTTAAAATTAAAATATATTAAGTTAATTTTAATTATGGTTATTATAAATTGAACTTATTTCAATTAATAATTTAGTTCAAATAAACTTAATGTTTATGAAACTATAATTGTTGATTTAATCTCCAATTATAAAATAATTGGATTTAAATAACTCCCAAAACTTTCAGTGGTTCAATCCATAAGAATTTACTAAATTCTACCCTGTGTATTCTATGATGCTACCCCCACCCTTCAATGAGATTTTCCTTTCCCCCCTTTTTTTTTTTTTTTTTTTTTTTTTTTTTTTAAGGCGATTACATGTAAACAGCCTGAATAACGTAAAAAATTAAATTTTAGAATTTAGATTGGGGATCAGTTTGGCATATAGATTTAATGTAAATAGATCACCCACATCATGGCTATATAGCGTCTATAAGGACAATATAACCAAATATTTTTAAAAGGTGATACATTTTGTGTACTTAGGCATTTTTTATGCTGAAAAAACAATTATCATGTCCAATGTCGACAAATACCATACTTATTTCAAATCCTTTTAAATAATCAACTCCTGTCCTGTCTATCGTTTCCAGTCCTCTCCTCTCGTAGTATTGCTCATCATCCAATGTATAATCCAATTGATCCTTATCCTCGAGTAGCCTTTGGCCTTTATAAGTGGTGACTCATTAGTATATAAAACAATTTTCAGTTAGTGAAGATTGCTCTTTTTGACTTCCGGTTTCTGTTTTGCAGATGGGACGACAATAGCTCGTCTGATTAATGCTTCTTTCCTCTCTGATAAATTGAAAACCCCTCCTTTTGACCATATTAAAAATAGCTTTCTTGTCCGCTTAACTGTCTAATAATACCAGTAAAATGCACAGCAGAAACCGGAAACCAAAAAGAGCAATCAATCTTGACTATAACCTATTTTTTATCACATAAAAATAGGCTACGCTTTTCTTTTTTTATTAGGAGTCATTACTTATCAAGGCCCGAAGGACCTTCAAGGATAAGGGTTAATTAGTGTATGGTGGACATTGTGACAACGGTATAGTAATCGTCTGTGGTGAAAATTGGGTATAGTTTATTTAAGGGGACGACTCAACAAGAACTTGTTTACATTAGAGTTGAAGATGACCATGTTGTAATTAGCTGGAAAGTAGGCCAGCATAACATTTTTATAGGCGGGCAGTTCTAGGAAAGAAGCTTTGTTCATAGAATTTAGATTTAAGCACAGATAGAGAGTGGGGGAAATTGTTGGTAGTGGTTGTAGCTAGACAAGTGTTTTTCATGAAAGTTTTGAAAGGTGGGGAAGATTACAGATTGAAGCTCAGACAATCACTTACTATGAAAGTAATGAAAGAGCAGAGATAGGCTCGTAACTTCTCTTCTCTGGGATAGAGGCTGCAGGGAAGCAAAAAGGACATTACCTACTAGGTTTCGAAGCTGGTTTGGAACTATGCAAGATAAGCTGCTTTGAGCAGCTCCTGTGCAAATGTGACAATAGTACTCTATTCTAGGATGTACTTGACTCTTCTAGGTAGAGGATTGCATTGGCAGTGAGATCTCTACTGGAATGGTTGAATGATGTTACCATTTTTCTGGTGATCTTGGCAACAGATTTCATGTGTTCCATTTAAGATCAATAGTGAAGGTCAATCCAAGAAGCTTGTCTAAACATGGTGCTCCCCCAACACAATAGTCATTCATTGGGGCCAGAGTGTTGATGATTGAGAGATAGAAGTTTGGTTTTAGATGCATTAAAATTAACCAGCCACCTTTTTCTCCATTGCACTACATGCTCAAGATCAGAAGAGATAGAATTGGAAAGATCTTGACCATTGCCGGCCTTTAAAATATCTACAAATGATCTAAGAATGTAATTTAGGAGATGAGTGATGAAGAGCAAGAAGAGAGTTGTCCAGGATACCAGCATCGATACTATGAGCTTCTGATTTCTGCCCATTACCGACTACTCTTCTAAACCTACCGGAGAGATGGATTTAATAATCGGGATACTTTTATGGTTTACGAATCATGTAATTTTTAGATAGAATTTTCAAGTAAATTTAATTTTTATGGTATATTTTGTTTATTAAATTGTTAGGTGAAAATATAAAATAGTTAACAAATCCCCTCCCTATGTTAAGAATGGGTTTCTAAAGAATAACGTCATTTCAACACTGTCCGTAAACTGTTGAAGTACCAAAAAATTGGTATTGTCAAAAGATTTTTACCAAAAAGTCATACGTAAAAATGACCCACTCAAAGAAACAATTGCAAAGTTGATGAGGTATGTTTAACTATAGTTAGCAGAACAAGAAGTTTTCAAAACTAAATGTGCAACAAATATTACCAAAGGTAAGATGAGTTACTCTTCTACCTTTCCAGATAAGCTTTTTTTTTTAAAACGTTTTTTGGGTTCAAAAGAAACTGTATGTCCATTCTGTTCAATTAGAACGTTAAAAACAATCATGGTTGCCATAAGCCTTGCACAAGGACACTTTATAATGTCTCAAAAATTGAAAAATGAATAAAATATTGGCATAACATTACATTTTCGCACAATTGTTAACATTTATTGGATGTGTATCTATCAGTATTTTCTTTTTACTGATTTTCAAAGGTCCTCATCAAATACTTGATGGCAGCCATGTTTTCTTTTTCATTTTAACTGAACAGAATAGACACATGGTTTCTTTTTGAACTAAAAATGCTTTAAACTATGTTCAAAAGCAAAATAAACTTATTGAGGAAGGCAGAAGTGTAACTTATCTTGCCTTGAGCAGGGCTTTACGTTGCAAGTTTTTTTCCAAGTAACCAGTAGAAATAATAAAACGCTTATATTTTGGCAAATTGTGTTTTTTCACCAACAATCTTTCAAAGCTCATTACTGAGTGAAAAATGCCTTTTAAACTTTTATTTTTTTGTCCAGAAATAGGTTAGTTTGAAAGTCAATTTCTTAAAGCTGTTTGCCGCATGCCAGCATCTAAAACAAAAATAATGATAGGGCGATTTCAATATTTTTCCCGATTCCGATACAATTACAGAATCCATATTAAATTCCAGATCTTATAAATCTCTAAATGTTTTACTATAGAGTTATCTCCCCCCCCCGATTACCATAAAACCACATGTTTAATGCGCAGATATTTTATCAAACGTGAAAATACACTTGTAAGGGATGATCTATAGATTTTAATTTTACTGGTAGTTTAAAATTGATAAATATTTATTTTATTACTACTAGCAGTGGAAGATTTTGCTTTAGACAAAGACAAGTAAAAACGACACTTAAAGGAATCGTTTTTGGCATTGGAAAATAAGCACAAATTTTTCTGATCCTGATTCCGATAGCTCAAAAAGTTTCAATTTTTCTGATTCTGATTAATTGTCCCAACACTAGATTAGACGTAATCTTATGATTATGTAAACATCCACGCACCCATATAAACATGCATGAAAAACATTTGCGATAAAAAACAAAGTTATTTTAGAATGTATATATATATTTTTTTACTTGGAGAGTTACCACTTATGAACCGTGACCGTTACACTTTAACTGTGTCATTACATTTCAACCACTTGGACACACATCGTCGTCTCTTTTTTAAAAAATTTTTTTACATAGGTATTGCCACTTATCAAGGCCCGGAAGCCACTCAAGGATAAGGCTATTAACTGTACAGTAGTCAATGGGATAATATCGTAGTAATCGTTAGAAATGGAACTTTAGTAAATTGGATTGTTTAAGGGGACGGGTTCATCAAGAATTTGTTTACACTGGACTTGAAGACTACCAAATTGTAGTCAGCTGGAAAGGCAAATGGAAGAGATTCCTCAAGCGTGCAGTTCTAAGAAAGAAACTTTGTTCATGAAATCTATGTTTAGGTTCAGGCACAGATAGAGAGTGGGGGAAATTACTGACAGTGGTTTCAGGTAGACGAGTGTTTTTCGTGAAAATTTGGCGAGGGAGACTAAAGATTGGGGCTCAGACGAGCACTTGCCATGAAAATAGCGAAAAAGCAGTCTGGTAATGCCACATGAACAAACAAACAAGGTAGGGCATAAAAAATACGACTCTGCATTTTTTTGACAGGTGAATACAAAAGCATTTATTCAAGTAATTTCCAGCAACGCACTTCACTGTGTTTTGAAATATCACTCACATGTTGAACATCTCTGTGAAAATGCTCTTTCACGCATGTATCTCTGTTGTCGCTTGTCTCTCTGTTTTTCTGACTCTGCAGTGCATTTTTTCTATTGCCACACGAAAGTCAAAACTCCTCCAGTTGCTTCCTTTGCTCGACCCTGTTCGCTCACTTCAACACTCATCAAACACCTCTTCTCTCTTCACTTGTGACACAAGGTCGCGCACACTTACTGATTTGTATATTGCTAAAACGGCTGCTGCTACTAATATTTTCGCTTGTCAGCTTTCCTACAGTTGCTACTGATTTCGTTCACCGACGCTCTGTTACAATAAGAGCGCACTGCTTCATTACACTTCATTACCTTGAGGCCACTTGAGAATAGAGGTCAAGTATTAGCTAGATGGTGGGACAAGATCGGTCACGGTGGAACTTGGTTAGGACTAGATCATCTAAATAGATGAGTCAATAGGAATTTATTCACATTAGACTTGAAGACGATCATCTTATTGTTTGCCGGGAAGCAGACAAACGATATTGCGTTCCACAGACGAACAGTTTTAGGAAAGCACCAACAATCCCCTAACACTTACTAGTGATTTCCAAGAAAGTAGGAAAATGGCTAAAATGTGAAAAAAAAAAGATGGGGTGATAGTTTACACGGCTTTAAGAATGCTATCTTGTCCGAGACTGATGATCATTTTACATTATATACAAAACGGATTTCTGACTAAAATACTTCTTTTACTTGTTTTATCGCAAGTTTTTCAGGCTGTTTACATGTACCCTCCTCCCCCGTAGAATCTGGTTTTTGGTTTTGGACGAATTATAGCATATGTTGTAAGGGTATACATGATACATATTTCATTAACCGACTGGGAGTAGGCCACCTTGAACTTAGGGTTAGTACTTAGGCTAATAAAAAGCATCAATTTTTACGCGTTGTGTTATTGATTCCACATCTGGTTTGGCGACGCCAATTTAGACTTTTACCCTGTTCACATTGTTGCCAAACTTGGCACCATAAAATTACGTCAACAGCTGAAAGATAACCCGGGTTCTTTAAAACAAAATATTTTGTACTTTATTTACCCCCCCCCCCCGCTGTTATTGATTAGATTTACTATTTCCACTTTACTTTCGGTTGCCCCTCATGTTAAGAAAGTTTTTTTGTTTACTAAATAACGTTATTATTTAGAGGAGCCCTTCTTAACATGAGGAGGGTGATGCTTCCTTTATCTCTAACAATTTTAATAAACAGAGGATACCGTGAAAAATCAAATTAAAATGAAGGCTCAACCGAAAGTAAAGTGGAAACAGTAATCTTAAAAGATAACCTTTGTGAGATTTCTCTTACAAGGTTTTTGCCCCTGGCAGAATGGAAGAAAACCAAACAGAAATTACAACAAGCTCACCTTGAAACTTCAACATAAATTTTATTAAAGTAAAAAAGTTCCATGGTTGCAAAAGATGCGTCATCTTCAGCTATCTGACACTATGGGCTAGTAACATTCCCGAAGGGAATAATAGTTTGTCTTCAATAAAGGCTGGGTAGAACTCCCACTGACAAAGTAGTGCGCAGGTTGGAGATGTAGAGGTGTCTTCCTAGATGAATGCTGCTAGCTGGACATGCATGAGGAGTCCTATAGTTAGTCCAATGGCGGACAAAGCAGATCAAACCGTAGACCTTAATTTCGTCTTGGCAGACATCAAATTGTAGCACAAGCATGCAAATATAATTCGTCCTACTTAAGGGCATTGGTAATTGCAATGATAAAGTTCTGCTCCACATTTAGGCATTTAAAATGTTTCGGAGTAGCAAAGTATTTTCGTTGCCTTGATTCGAGTGAGAATCCATGTGTCATATCAGAATCCAAGAAGACGCTGCGTCTTCTTGGATTCTGATATGAAAAAGGGAATATTGGCGGCGAGAACATTCTCGGCAATTTGATTGGTTAAAATAATTCTGTGAGCGGAGAAACCATCCAATAAAAAGCTTGCTTATTTCTGCAGAATTTCTTACACCTTATCCTTTTTTTTTTTTTTTTTTTTTTAAATACAGAAGAGATTAGCATTAGAGGACAATTATAAAATAATAATCAACAATCTACATCGGAACAAGATCAAAGTGTAGTATCTGTTCTTCAGATGCTGCACTTCTATTTCTTGTTCTCTTTCGGTGGAGGAGAAATCCTTCACGACTGAGACAATTTTTATTTTTGTACCTTTTCTCCACGTTAAAAAACGACCCTGGTGTCTAACTCTGTCCCGTGGGGAGGCATAGTAAATAGGTACATCAGAAATA
Source organism: Euprymna scolopes (assembly GCF_053919585.1). Taxonomy (NCBI): domain Eukaryota; kingdom Metazoa; phylum Mollusca; class Cephalopoda; order Sepiida; family Sepiolidae; genus Euprymna; species Euprymna scolopes. The sequence goes on along the minus strand of NC_136490.1, from coordinate 26,136,646 downwards.
CAATGCAACAATGTAAAAAAATCTGTTTTTTTATTTATTTTTTTTTTAGGATCGCTGATTTCAGTTTGTGGAGTTTACGTTTTAGCTGTGGTTATAACATGCTATCAGATTTTACCGAGTTAATATGGGCATCCACGGGTGCTGATCTATTATAAGCACTGAAAGAACCTCATACTCAAACAAATCCGAATTACGTTTCTAACAATTAGGGTACACTGTAGCAGAACATTGGCAAACATTCTTTGTTGTCATACTAAAAGCGTCACATGAGTAGAAACGAACATATTTTTAACGATAAAAAACTAAAATAACTGAAACGCGCCGAAATAGCTTTGTTTATTGGAGCGTGGATAACATCCTTTTATTTATTTTTTCATTCATTGACTATAGTTTGAAAATGGAAGTTGATTTCCAAACTATAAAATAAAATATATTCTCATAAAGAATGATAATACTTGCAGGAATTACCATTTGTCTTGGACCCCCCCCCCTGGAAAAAATCTGAGCGTGGACTCACATAGCAGTTATCTTTATATTTATAAAATAAAATTGTCTGATGACCACTTGTGTTTGTCTTGCCTCTACGTAACTTGCACATTATCTCTATCTCTTCTATACTTATATATAAAAAGCACTTTATGTATTTGTGACTTCGTTCCCTATGGACTTCAAAAGGGCTGGACTGTTTTTTTTTTAAATTTCACACAAATGTACTTTGTGTCTGACAGTATTCTTAGATAGGTTTTGTATCGAAATGCCTCTGATAAATATTGGTAATCAAAAAAAATCTGATTAAAGAAAGAACAGTCCGATTTTGACTGAAGTTAAGACTCTTGTATGGCCTAACGTCATATGTGCGTTTGAGAAGTTTTATCTCTGCACAAGTAGAATGGTTCAGCATATAAAATCAACAGTAGATTTTTTAATAAGGCATGGGGTGTTCAAAATGAATGTTTCTGTTTAGAGCACAATTGAACCATGATACTTGATTTTTGCATTTTAAATTTTAATTCAAGCTATTATATAAAAATAATTTTATAAAATCAACAGTAAGTTATCTACAGTGCAATGTAGACTACAATGTATTGTAGACTGTCATTATACATGCGACTGGGGACTGCTTGTGAATTTTATACTCCCATGGAACTTAGGGTTAATACTGTTTCCATTAAGTTGCTGCAAAGAGGCATGTGAAGCTTTCTCCTATTGCACTATGATGGGTCCATAACTAGAGTAGGCAATCAATCGATTTGATTAAAAAAATGGGCGATTTCACCAGTTTCGATGACAAAGTATTAGAAATGTGGAACATTTGTTGATCCTTATTCAATCCCGAGCAACGTCGGGTTTCCCTGCTAGTTTTATGTGTTTACTATGGATGGGATATTTATTTAAATAAAAAATTCAATAGTGTAAAATAAACTGTTTACAAAATGAACAAAAAATAAATTAAATCTACCAGAATGCATTTTAGTTGATTCATAAACAAATAGGTAATTTGAAACTCCTTGGATAAAGTCATTTAATCTGGCTTTTAAGTTTTTTTGGAATGTCTCATGTATTAAAAGATTCAAAGTTTTGGATAGTGTTGGGAGGATTAATTATAATTGGGAATTGTAAAAATTGGAATGTTTTGAAGTATTGGTCAAGATCTGAAAAAATTTTAGTCTAATTTCCAATTCCAAGAACGATTTAAAAAAAAAAAAATATATTTTTCATTGTTAATGCTAATTGATAAAATAATAAATATTTATTGATTTTAAACTACTAGTAAAATTAAAATCTAACAAATTTAGGTAAAAATGTCACTTAAAAGATTGGTAAAAACAACACTGAAAAAATGTGTAGAGTGGATAAATAGGAAAAAAAAATATACCACAAGTTAAAAAATATAGACGAAAATGTTACAGTAAGTTAATCAAAACTTGGATACTATAAATTAACAAGTTTGTCAAATTAAAAGTAAAATTATATCTACATTTAAAAATACGATTACTTTTTTTTTTTTTTTTTTTTAATTTTTTTTTTTAAAGACGATTATAGTGTGAACACTTGGAAAAAAAACTTGAAGAAAACAATTATTTTTGAATGGGAATAAGTTTATATAATATAAATTTTATCTAAAATGATAACCCATTTCTGGGCCAGTATCTAACGAAATAGCATTTTAAAGAAAAATAACCAGATTTTTTTTCTTGCTAAGAGGGACTTAAGATCAATATTTCATATTTTTTTGTGGAGTGATAAAAAAACTCATTTAACCCTACCACTAACCATATGCCTGCCCTTCATTTAGTCCAGGTGGAAGCAGAATCACCCCACACCCCTCCCAAGAATAAAGCATGGTTGTATCTAAGAGATAACATAACAAAAGAAACTTAATGGTTTGGGTCTAATGTTGAGTGTGTATTTATAGGGGAGGGGCTTATCCATTATTTAAAATTATTAGAGGATGGACCTGAGCTTCTAAAACATACAAAATCGATGTTATTTGTTTTAGAACAGGGGGTAATCTCCAAAAATACCGTTAGGGCTTACAACAGAAGAGTCAACAAAAAACTGCGAATAAAATATATAAAACTCGTAATTTCTGTTTTTAAAGTGGGTTGTCAATTTTCTTTATGAAATATACTTCCAAAATAAACTATTACAGTCGCTTAAAATATAAGTATTATTTTTTAAAAACAATGTTTACAAAATGTCTACGCACGTTCGTAGACATTTTGTAAACATTGTTTTTAAAAAATAAAAAATAATACTTCTATTATGTTTTAAACGACTGTAATAGTTTATTTTGGAAGTATATTTCATAAAGAAAATTGACAACCCACTTTAAAAACAGAAATTACGAGTTTTATATATTTTATTCGCATTTTTTTGTTGACTCTTCTGGCGGCCATGTTGTAAGCCCTAACGGTATTTTTGGAGATTACCGAACAGGGGTCTCCAAACTACAGCATGCGGCTGGATCTGGCCCGCAGAGCTCTTAAGGAAAATATAAAAATATCCAGGAAAAATTAAAAAATAGAAATGTGTGACAATAGTGTGGTATTTTTTGTTTTTGTTCAGAAAATGATCAAAAGAAGGAAATTTTTGAAAACCAGTTTCACTAAAAAGTAAAGCTAATGAGCAAAACCATATAAAACCTCTCCAGATCATTGTTCTTTATTTTGACGTGCGCAGTTCTAAAAAGTCAGCAATATTCCCCCCCCCCCTTCCTGTTTGAAAACTTTGGGGATTCACTGTTTTAATAAAACAAAGTAAATATTTTAAAACAGCTGTGTTTCATGATATTTTGGTTGAATTAATACATAATTAGATTTCCAAAAGTAACGCATCCTATTTTTTTTTTTTTTCGCACAAATAAATCAAAGGGGATTGAAAATTGCATTAGAAGCAGAGCTGCATCATTGAATTCCAGGCAAAAGTGCATTGAGAATGATGGTAGGTGATTATGTAGGAAAATAAATTCTAGCGTGCAAAAGGTCGCCTGTTTTAATGATACCACTTTCGTCTTTGTAGCTTTTAAACTTTTGGAGTTAAAAAAAAATGAAAAAGTAGGAAGGTTTACTTTTGGAATGACTCTCGCATTAAAAAATTACTTAAACAAAAAAAGTGCATCTCCAAAACCTTTTTTAATGATGGAAAGGGGGTTTGAAACAAACGATAGTAAAGACTCCCATCAAGGTACATCTATTATGTCAATAATGCTCCCCCCCTTTTTTTTCAAATGTTTAGAAATTTACATTTAATTACTTACTTTCATATCATTAAATTTTTCATTTATTTTTAGTATGCCTGAAATGTAGATCTTTGTTAGGATCAAAGTGTAGTATCAGCTTTGTTCTATCAGGGGAAAGTAAATCCTTTACTGGGGCATTTTCCCCCAATCCAAAGTGCCCCTTTTTGGGAAGTTTGATATGCCTTATTAAAAACTGACATCATATCTAACTTCTCCCCTGGGGCAGGTAAATATTGGCTAAGTTATGATGTTGCCAAATGGAAGAAAATGAGAAAAAATGCAGGTGTCTCTTTTCATTTATACTAGTGGGGGTACCCGGCATTGCCCAGGTGTTTGGAGATGTAGAAGAAAAAAAAAGTGTTAGTAGTCGGGCAGGCTCGAACCCGTGACGCAACGGCAGAAAAGAAAGCGAAAGAAAACATAACATCTTACCGCTACGCTACAAGGCCATAGGAAATGAAAAGCATTCAAATTTAGCGATGTCAATCAAAAAGTTAACTTTCTAAGTGAATGAGTTCATGCAGGTGCAGAAATTAAGGTTGGCTGAAGACCAGTTCAACTTTCCGCCGTTTCATTTATTTGTTTCCCCACAATGTTGGGGAAACCAAGCTCCCCTGAAGAAGGGGAACTCTCAAATGAATAGCAATTGTCTGATATGAAGGGTTTTCCCAACATTGATCAAAGCTAATTGTTTTCAAAACGTCCTGGCACAAAAGGCTGCTGATGGCTTTGCATCAGTGAGTTTTGCTTTATTTATACAAAAAAGACCAACAAACATGCGAAAGAACGGAATAGCGTGAATTTTATAAAAGTTGATCAAAATAAATGTAGAGATGACGTGCGTTCGCAAATTGTAGATATTATTACCTAGGGAGTATATAAAAAGTTGTAAAAAATAGTAACCCTCTCAAGAACTCCCTTGAAAAAATCCTTCTTGGACATACAAAAACACGCGCGCGCCACTTTTGCCTTTTAAATATATATAGACTACTGGGGGTGCCTGGCATTGTGTGTGTGTGTGTAGGGAAAAAAAAGGGTTAGTAGGCAGGTAGGCTCGACCCCGAAGCCTTGAGGCGAAGGCAGAAAAGAAATTGAAAGAAAATGTGATATGTTACCGCAAGACTAAGAGGGCAGAGGAAGTGAGAATGGTTTAAATTAAAAATTAAGTGAATGGGTTGACACAGGTGTGTAAATTTAACAAGGTCAGACATCATGCCACACATCATGTGTATTTGTTTGTTTCCCCATAAAAAGGGGAATGTCCAAATGAATAGCAATTGTCTGATCTGACGGGTTTTCCCCACATTGATCAAAGCTCATTGCTTTCTGGACGTCCCTGGCACGAGTGCTAGGGAAATGCAATTTCTTCGAATGCTTTCACTTTATCTATATGAAAAACATGAACAAACATGTGAGAAGACAGAATAGCAAGAATTTTTTTAAATCAAAGTTGCTCAAATAAAAGATAGACACGACGTCCGTTCGCAAATCGTAGATATCACAATCTAGGGAGTATATAAAAAGTTGTGAGACATGATACCCCTGCAAGCCAGTTTCTGTATATTTGTTTCTCCAAGATGGTGGGGAAAACCAACTCCCCATAAAATGGGCAGTGACCAAATGATTAGCAATTGTCTGATATGACGGGTTTTCCCGGCATTGATCAAAGCTCATTGCTTTGTGGACGCCCCTGGCACTCATGCCAGGGAGCTTTGTTTGCTACGGATTGAGTTTCGCTTTTATACGGAAAAGCCAAACAAAATATGCAGAGAGGAAGAAATAGCACAAAAATAGCATGTAAAAGTCGCTCAAATAAAAGATAGATGACCTCCTTTTATAAATTGGAGATATTATAATCTAGGGAGTATATAAAAAGTTCTAAGAATTAGTGATCCCCCCCCCCCCCAAAAAAAAGCTTTTGCTGGACATGCAAAAAAGTGTACATACTAACACACATTTTCGCTTTTATATTATAGAAGATAATGTTCAAAAACAAACCCCAAAAATCACAAATCTAGATTCTGATTTTAATTGATAAATTGCTTCTTTAATGGATATGGATTCATGCAATGTTTCCCTTGGCTTCAAAAGCACAAAATAAACCAAGACTTATTTTGTATCTGGCTTTTTAATTAGGCTCAAAGTGTAATATATATTTGGTCCGATTACAAGAACTATATAGATATTTTTCTTTTTTTTGGGGGGCAGTGGGGGAACTTGGATTTTGTTAATATTAATTTTAAGGGAATCCCCCCCAAAAAAACAACAACAAATAATAGTTAATAAAATGTTCTTTTTCAAAACCAATATGCAAATATCAGGATATTTAATCTTATTTCCTGCTCCACTAGAAAGCTGAGAGCAGACAATGCATTTCCTTGAATAGTGGCGATGAAGAGTTTTTTGTAAAGTCCAATCGATTCACGATGTTCCCTGATGTGGTATGCTTTAAGGTCAAGGTTGTTTAGCAAGTCCTGTGTGGAGAGGTCTATCACTCCACTTGAGCCACAATGTTTAGTTAGAACACAATTAATTTTGTGTTATTTGGATTCTTGAGTTTTGTTTTCACTACGTTTCCATTGATGTAACCTCCGATCTTTTTTAGATGTGTCTTGTCGAACTTGGGAATCTTTCTGTTAAACTTGGAATCATCACAGAATTTTGAACGGAACCATTTTATCCACTCTTCTGAAGGTTAAAGTATAACAGAGTGTGTATGGGTGCGTGTTAGAAAATCATTAGCAGAAGTCAAAGGATAGCTGACTAATGAAAATATTAGCAGCAGCCATTAGCCATTAAAGCATATATACGAATTAGTGTGCGTGAGCTTGTGTCACAAAAAGGAGAGGAAAAAATACACCTTGTTAAGGAAAGAAGCAAGTTGCATGCTGTGGAAGATGGACATATAAATACGAGGGCGAGAAAGCGCTAGCACTTGTGCTAGTGTGAGGTAGTGAAAACATAGACTTTTAAAAAGCACATGTGTGTGCGAGAAGACTTTTGAAAAATAATGAAATGCATTGTTTTGGAAGAACCACAAATAAATGCATTTCATTTGCATTTTTAAAAAAAATACTGAGTCGGATTTTTGTTTCTTTCTTATTTTTGTTTTATTCCTGCAATGATACAGAGGTTCAATCCTTAGTGTAGACAACATTCAAAAATACGATTGTGAATACCTTAAAGACTTCTACCCAGTCATGATTGATGGAATGAGAGCATGCTATCTCCTTGGATTAAGTAAAAGGTTCCGTTCAAAATTGTATGAGAGAAAGATTTCGGTGTTTGAGAGAAAAATTGCAGAGTTTGACAAGATACACCTGAAAAAGGTTGTCGGTTACATTGCATCAACCGAAACATGAAAATAACACTCCAGATGAGAATACTAGTCTGAAGAATCCAAATATTACAAATAATCAATCCTCATCTCAAAAATTAAGAAACACAATTAGTTTTTATTGCTTTTAATAAAAAATAACATGTTCCTATTGAGTATAAAACGTCCTGTTGCATTAAAATCATCAAGTGCAATTTTCATTTTAAATTGGCCAACAATAATAAAAATATGTGACCATGATTCTTGAAAGCTATGAACTTAATTGTAGACTCTTCAGTTGATGTATAAAAGCTCTTGACAAAACAAAATCAACAATGAATTAGTAATCATTATCAGTTTGATTGTTAGCGCATATTGAGTTGTTTGAAAAGAAAAAAAGGAAATTTTTTTTATTTTATTTTGTTGTATTAATGTTTAATAACAAATTTCATAGTTTCCTGAATTTGTTAGAATTACTTTAGATATTTCTGTTTTGATGTACTTAAAATATTATAATAATGATGTACTTAAAATATTATAATAATGATGTACTTAAAATATTATAATAATGATGTACTTAAAATATTATAATAATGATGTACTTAAAATATTATAATAATGATGTACTTAAAATATTATAATAATGATGTACTTAAAATATTATAATAATGATGTACTTAAAATATTATAATAATGATGTACTTAAAATATTATAATAATGATGTACTTAAAATATTATAATAATGATGTACTTAAAATATTATAATAATAATGTACTTAAAATATTATAATAATGATGTACTTAAAATATTATAATAATGATGTACTTAAAAATATAAAATGGAAAATCTATTTCTGTACTCTTGTTCATATATGTACATATTTGATTTAATGGATAACTAAGTCTGTCAGATTCTTGAGTTTTGTCATCAATAGGTCTTGAGAGTATGAATTCTCTGTGTCTTTGTGTAATTAGTCTTTTTTTTCTTAACATTTAGATAAAGCAAATTCCATTTAAAGAGCTACTTGCCCACCCAATGAACGCGAGTTCTCCACTTCCTTTTTTCCATTAAAAAGAAAAGCTGTTTTCTTACAAATCGCTAGAGCTTTATCTCCTTATTTTGTTGTCGCTATTAGGCCCTAAAATGATATTTTATGAAGGATAAGACACAAATATGAAGAAATAATTGGGATGAAAACGATTTTGTGTAGATCAACAAGTTATTATATAAGTACAAATGAAAAGAAATTTGAAATGAGAATGTATTTGTCGTCAGAATAATTTCTGATTCTATAGATAGTGATAAAATAACTGACTCCTATTTGTTTTTGGTTTGCTTATCCATGAGTTTGGATAAAGCATCTGCATGTCAGATTTCATCTATTGAACCACATCTGATGGAAAAGTGATTATCCAATTGCATAGTGGCCTGTCTTTGCAGACAGTTTGCTGTATAGACTCTGATACATTTCTTGGAAATAAAAATGCTTTTTGATCTCTAATCCAAATAAAATAACATGATATTTTGTGAAATCTTTTGAGGCAAAAATGATTGCCAATGCTTCCTTCTCTATCTGACTATAACTTTTCTCAGCAGGTGTAAGTGACTTAGATGCATGAACTATTGCATTTAGGCTGCCATCAGAAAAGCTACGTGAAATAACAACTCCAACACCAGAAGTGCACAGACACAAAATTATGGCAAAACTGCCCTATAATGGCTAACCATACCAAGGAAAGAGCGTAAAGTTTTAATATTTGCTGATGCTGGCATTTTTTTATGGCTGAAATATATTTTGTGTAGCCTTTGATTATTTTGGTCCAAAATTAATCCCAGATCTATAATTTGAGTCTGGAAGTATTCATATTTTACAGCTTTTATGTGAAATCCATATTTCTAAATTCACTCAAATGTGGAAATCAAATGTTGTAAAAGTTCATTTTATGTAGCATCTGTAATGATATCATTAGTGAATGTTGGAACTCCTCTCAATCTGGTTAACATTGCATCGACTGCTTGCTGAAATATGGCTGGAGCTGGTTTGACTCTGAAAGGGAGGCAATTGAATCTAAACAGTCCCTTGTGTATGTGTTAATTGTCGGAATTTTTGACTCCTTGTCAATCTCCAAATTGCAGGAAAGCATCCGAAAAAAAAAAAAATCAATTTTTACAAAATAGTATCCAACATTTAATTTTGTGAACGGATCTTCAGGTAAAAGTAACTGGTGCTGATGTGCATCTAAGCAATTGTTAAATCCACTGGAATAGTCAACATGTATTCTAACTCTGTCATTCATTTTTTTTTAACCACATTGGGAGCTGTCCATGCAGAGTGATAGGTTGGTTGTAGTACTCCTTGTGGCAGACGTTCTAACTTCTTCATTATTTCAAGTGCAGCATAGGGTATCACATGTTTGGGTCTATAAAATCTGTTTTGCATCACTTTAAGAGTTACCATTACCCTAATGTAAAATCCTAAACTCTTTAAAAAAAAAACAAAAAAAAACAAATTCAGTTGTAAGTTTTTTGTTTTTCTGTGAATTGATTTTCAATATCGGAAATAAAAGAAAGATTGACACACCGGCTCCCCTTACATCACCAAAGTTAACAATGTTGAGCCTGGTCAGTACTGGATGGATGATCATTTGAGGATATCATGTGCTATATGTGGGAGAACATTAACACCTCCCTGCAAGAACTGCAAAAACACAACATTGCCATCTATCCTGACAGGGATATACATGTGGCAGGAGACCATTTGTGAATTTGATATTCCCAAGAAACTTTCTTCTTCTGAGGAAGCCAGTTCAGTCTGCCTGTTCCAAACATACATCCCTTCCTGAAAAGATTTAATTCCTCTATCCAATCTAAACGAATCATATTAAAATCTGAATTATTAGAAATAGAATTTTCGAGAAAATTAAATTTCTTTAAAGGATACATTGCAATTTAACACATCATTCAACTTAACTGTGTTGTCTAATGCAGTTCATATAATGTTTTTATCGATGTCAGCTTCTCAAAGTGTTCCTGTGAAATGTGATGAGTGATATTTAAAGACCATGTTAAACTGCTCTTCGCTGTTAAGATCCCGAGATGTTGGAAAGCCTTCTCAGTTATTTCACTCCGACTGCTAGACTGGAATTCCCTCCATTTTCTGATTTCCTGACCGTACTAAGCTGCAGAAGTTTAAATATAACATGAACAGATATATCATTGCTCAACTCCTCACAGTCCTCTGTTAGACATGATCCCAAACAGTAACCCCTTACGTTCAAGTGTCAATATGCCTTGTCTGAGGTAAAAAAACCCAAAAAAACTGGACTGCTATCTAGATGTCATGAATTTCTAGTAAAATTCAAAATCAGTCTCGTATAACATAGACACAGAATTTAAATATAATTTCCTCTAGCTTTTATTTAAAAAAATTTTCTTGGTCCCCCGACAAAAGGAGGGTGGACCTATAAATTCACCCTTGTCCGTTCGTCTGTCCGCACTTTTCTCAATAACCACGCCTTGGAATTTTTTGACATTTTGCACAAACATTAAACATGATATGAGTAAAAATGTAACAGAATGGATTTTCCAGGAAAATCCGGTTGCTCCTCTTGGGGTGCCTTTCAGGTTAAAATGGCTAAAATTGACACTTTCGTGCTCATTAAAAAAAATTGATGCCTTGGATTTTTATAAAACTTTCTGAAAAGTTGTAACTAACTGATTTCTGTATAATTCTGTTTGTCTATACTTCGTGATAACTCTTGATTGTGCCCCAGGGGCTTTTTTAAGGCTAATAAAAACACTCCATTTTTGGGACTATTTTACCATATTTGTCCCAAATTTTCTGTGTATGTCTATTTAGCAGTTTTGCATGGTGCTGAACTCAAATTTAAATATGTTAAGGCTTTGGAGACTTTTGGAGCTAAAATGGGTGGGGGGGAATGATGGACTTATTCATTTCTTTTTTTTGCATGGTGCAGAACTCAAATTTACATATGTTAAGCCTAAAACTGCAGCGTTTGTTCATTTCCACCAAGATTTGACATCCCCTGAGGACTTTTGGGGTTAAATGAGGGGGGGGGCAAATGCTGAACATAGTCATTTTTTTATGTCTCGTTCACTGTGCACTCACAGGGAACCATGCATACTTCACTTGTTTTTTTTTTTTTTTTTTAATTTCTTGTTTGTCAAATTTGGATGACGTGTATGTCGGATGTTTTATCTTTTTGAGGATTACAAAATTCCTTTTTATGTCTGTAACTGAAGTATTCCTGACACTTATGTTTCTTAAATGGACAAAAGCGTGAAAAAAAAATGCATCGCACCAAAATTCCAGCAAGCAATATTAGACATTTAAACTGATCATCTGTGAGAATTTTATTTGAATTTTTTTGCATTTGTGATTTACATGATATGATGCGCAACCTTCACTGTGTGATGAAAGTAACATGCACATGACAATGTTGATAAATATAAAAAGTTTTATGAAAATTTGGGATCAGTTTGTAGATCTCTACTAAGCTTTAATGTTAATAACAGAATACATAAGGGCATTCTTCAGTTTAAGGCACTGTGTATAGAAAGAGGAAACAGAACATGCAAGAGACAACACTAAACTACTTAAGTATAATCTATATATATATAAAAGTGAACGCGTCTGTGTACATTTCCCTACGCAATAACTCTGTCAATTTTAAGCCTACAGATTCGAAATTTGATATACAGGGTACTGAGATTTGCGAAAATCGATGTAATTGGTTTTTGAACAGAAATTTGGCGATTAAGGGGTCAAAGTTCAACAATTTGACCTTTGAGAACTCTACCAAACTCCTCCTACAATTTTGAGTCTAAACACGTTAAATTTTAGATATAGGTTCCTTGGACATGGATCTAATTTAATAACTTGATTTGAGCCCTAAGCAATAAATTTTAAGGGGTCATAATAGGGGTCAAAGTTAAACAAATTGACTTTTTTTGCTCAGCATACACCTCAAAACACCCGGGCAACGCCGGGCACCCATGCTAGTTTAAATATATTTCTTCAACATCAAATAAAGAAATATATATATGGAGCAAAAATAAAGATGACATAAAGTGGGAAGGGAATCTAGGTGCTATCATAACAAAATGACCAAAGGAAGAAAATCTTTCAATCTTTGAAATACAGTGTACAGAAAAAACAGGATTTGACTTGCACAATGTCTATGAGTACCACAAGAATTACTCCAAAATAAAGTTAAATAAAGAGTCTTGGTTGTATTTGTGGAAAAGGGTCAGCGCTATACAGTTCTTGTATGGTTTTAAGATTTTCTTTTTTCTCAGGTGGATTGAAGTAGTTTTTGCAATTTGAATTCTCTCATTTCTTGGCTATGATAAAAATTCTATTCAAACTGGATCTGAATTTGCAAGGGGGTGGGTGGTCAAGGGAACGAGATCCTGGTGGGAGATGATAGGTTTCTTTCGCTCCCTTCACAAAATATTTCCCCCTTCACCTCCTCATACAATGTCTGATGAAAATAGATGTGATGATATTTTCTCACAATCTGTTTACTAAAAGTAGATGTGATTAAATGGTCTTTTCCTCATGTTTGTTTGATGTGGGGTATCATTGAATTGTAAAATGACTTTTAAAATTTTAACTTATGAGTTATATGTCGCAATGCTGTTGTTGTCAGCATTCACCATGGGTCGGTTGAGCCGCCTCCTCTAACTGAATTCTTGTATAGACGCCGCTCAGGCACATCGGTTTGAAGCTGCGGTCGATATCAGACCCAGCCATTTGTGGTTACCGTGGCACACTCCGTAGAGGTGAGAACACAGGATCATATTGGCATCTTGCTTCAGTGTTGAGCCAGGTTTTCATCTGACCACCATGTTGTTTTTGCAACCCTGGGTTGACGGTGGCATGGATAAAGTCATCTGGTTGCCGGTTGCAGAGTGTGACCAAACTGTCGGAGATGTCTCGAAAGGAGGGTCTGTTTGAGGGATGGTGTCTGGCAGCAAAAATAGATGGTGGCATTCGAAATAAATTGGTGCCAGCGAACCCGAAAGATGTAGCATAGACATTGGTGGTCAAAAACTTCCAACCTGCGCAGGTCACAAACTCATACTGGCCAGGTTTCGCAGCCATATAGGAAAATGGTGCAGAGAAGAGCTTGGTAAATTCGAATTTTTGTACAGTCTGATTTCATTTCTGGACCAGAGTCTGATGTGTAGGCGACAGAAGGCAACACAGGCATTGTTAATACGGTTGCCAATATTCTCTTCACTTTGGCCTGTTGCAGTGATAATAGAGTCCAGGTATTTGAAACTTGGATCTCTTCAAGCATTTCTCTGTTGATGAAAATTGATTGTGAATCATTTGAGGAGAATCCAGTTGCTAGTCATTTTGTCTTTGTCGCATTGATCTTCATTTCTATTTTTGAAACAAAAATTTGCGTCTGATTAATAGCTGCTTGAATGTCAACAAAGCTTTCGCCTAGGATAGGTATATCATCAGCATAGTCGATATCAGAGATGCGTAGGTTATGCTGACCATGACACCTGAGAAATTGACTAGAGAGTTGGAGGTGATCCAGTCTATAGCATTGTTGAAGAGCATGGGTAAGAGAATACAGCCTTGACAGACGCCTGAGCATATTTCAAAGAAGTTAGACTCTTGACCGTATGTGAAGACCTTTGTGCATGTCGATAGGTAGACAGCTTTGATAAAGTTCAGCAGTTTCAGCGGGATGCCGCCTGCCTGCATTATCTGCCAAAGAGTTTCACGGTTGACTGAGTCAAAGGCAGTGGCAAAGTCAATGAAACACACAGGTGTTTTTTTACTGAAAGCTCCAGTGATATTCAAGGATTCAGCACAGTGTAAAAATCTGATCTGTGCAGCCATGACCTGGACAGAATCCACATTAGTGATGACTATAAGAAATTGACTTCCAAACTATCTCTGACTTGGTCTTCATTTATTTCTCAGATTCATTTGTATCATTTCTGCTGTTTTCTTTAGATCTCCCTTATGAACCGAACCCATTATCAGCTGTTCTACAACTATTAACCCAACAACTCTTATTCATTCTTTCAATGCGGCCATACCATCAAAGTCTACATCCCTCTATACTGTACAGATTTAGTTTTCCTCTCCAGTCAACAGATCTAAGCCTGTCTTTAAAACTCTCATTATACATCCAATGATAAGGAAAAATTGAAGCTGAGTGGAAGCAATTGTTGCTTTAACGTCGGCTATATACATTGTATGGCTTTAAGAAATTGACTTCCAAATGAACCTATCTTTGGTAAAGTCTTTGTTTATCCCTCTTTAAAAAGAAAAATCTAATCCAAAAGCAAAAATGCATTATATTTTACCCAAGTCAACAAAACTTGAATAAAAAAAAATGTTTAAAACTCAAAGGTTGCCCCATCCACAATTCCACTGATGGAATCATGAATAAAATTCACTATCCTTTCATCCTTTTTGCAATTCAACCAGACTTAGTACAAATGAACTTCAGTTTATGATTAACTTCTTCACCAGGTATCAGTCATGAGTGCCCAACAGTTTTTGTTTTATCATTAAATGATAAGCATGGTTGGATATGATGTGTAAAATTGTTAACTCTGGAACACTTCTCTTTTGGTATTGTCCTGATTTGGTTGCGTTAGTCATCTTCAGTTCAGGAAGAGTCTGTGAATTGTTTTGATAGATATTATCTTTGCAATAACTCACAGCTAAAATTTGGAGGATTATGGTTTGGTGAATGTGAAATCACACCTACTGATGAGATGATCACTAAAGTGTCCCCACATATTGAACGGTGATAACATATAGACAGATATTCACGACTGAAACTTGGTATGAAAGTGAGGCAAAGAGTGAGGTTTATTTGTACCAAATATGGTTGGATTGCAGAAAGAATTGTAAATTTGAACAATTCTATGAATGCCCCCTTTTTTTTTTTTTTTTTTTTTTTTTTTTTTTTTAAATTGTTAGAAAAGAGAGACACCCTGTATTATAATTATTTTTGTTATGGAATATTTTTCATTTATATTAATCTAAGAATTATTAATTTCAGATCTTTATAAACAGATCTGAATATTTTTAAAAAAAAAAGTGTTTGCACTTTAAACAATGGAACCTAATTAACACAGGAACTTAAAAAATGTTGCTATTGTTGCCTGGTGGCCGTTACCATTACGCATGTTGCAGAAGACATTAGATGAAGTCTGTGACCACTTTGTTGTGCATGTGTTGAATTTGAAATTGATAGGTGTTTGATTTCAATGGTTCTTCTATCCTTCTGGTCAGATAGAATAAAAGGGTCATCCAAATGAAGGGGCAACAGCTTTTATGAGTTGATATTTCTTGATAAAATTCATAGTTTGTATTTTTTTATATTCCAAAACTACTTGTGAAAATTTAATCACTCTCCGGTACAGTTGCTTAATCGACACTAAAAATACTAATACTAATACTTACGTCGCCAACGGTGAGTTTCGCTAAACATTTTCAATACTGAGAGTCACAAGTTTTGCTGAACGGCCTCAATTTATAGTGATTGTTTTTGTGGTAATTGTGCAATTTATAGACCATACTGAAATGATATTGATTAAAAAACTATTCTTAATCACGGAGAGGAGCTTTGTTAGAAAGTCCTTCATAACATGGGGAGGGGTTTTGTTTACTGTAATGTGTATTTTATTTATCTTTCTCTGTTCATGTGCAGAACTGCTTATACATGCTACTGGGAACCACTTGTGAAGTTTCCATGATACTTCCTGTCTCCATGTTCTGGCATAATCACGTTGACACACCAGTTCCTGTCAGATCACCAAAGCAACGTTAAGCCTGGTCATTACTAAAATGGGTGATCAGTTTGGGAATTACAGGTGCTGTATGTAGGAGGACGTTGACACCTCCCTACAAGAGTTTCAAAAACCTAACGTTGTCATCTCCCCTAACTGGAATATATATGTGACTGGGGACCACTTGTGAATTTCATACTCCCATGGAACTTCCTTCTTTGAAGGAAGCTGGTTAAACTTGAGTAAGGTTAGTGCTGTTACACACACACACACACACACACTTCCTTCTACAGAGGAAGCCATTTTAACCCACCCAGGATGAATGCCGCTTAAAAAAAGTATAACCTGCTTGCATCATGCCTACATCACCCATGCAAATCTTTAAGTGTCCTTTTGGTTAACAATACAAAAAAATGTGGAATCTTTCCAATAGTGACTATCTCCATCACTGTTCAGAGTTCCTGTCTGTCCAACCTACTCTTCCAGTGACCAACTAAATTCTCCTCTTTCTTTAAAGTCCAACAACATTTATACATTTTATCATTTGTGTCTAATTATGTCACTCCCCATATCTTTACTCCCATTGAAACTTCAGTTGCCCCCCCCCCAAAGGAAAGGGATATCCTTTTTTTTTCTTTTTTTTTAAACTTTGATATAAATTCTTATAAATCAAAGGACTCCTTTTTGGGGCTAACAATTGATTGCTATATGAAATATATCCATATTAAAATGTCCCATTAAAGTTCTCATTTACCTCTCAAATATTAACTTTCATCTCCCCAGTTGATTAATTAACTGCTATGTATATCTTTCTTGTATCTTGGTTTTAATGAATTCCAGGAAAAGAATTCATCTAGTCTGGTGGAGTATCCAGCTTAGTGCTGTTACCAAAGGCTTCATTACTTGAAGGTGCACCAGTCTTCATATAAGACCGTATAGGCCATTCATACTGAGATCTTGTTTGGGTGTTGAATACTGCTCGAATATTTACTTTCAAGAGAAAGCATCCTCATGCCAGGTTATCCTGACAAACCCTTGTACAGAGAGATCTTCGATTCTCAAAGACATTCTTTTCGACATTGAAATATATTCCTTTGAGTATCTGTTATCTGATATTGACATAACTCTGAAGAATTTGGTCTCTTATTTCAAATCGTCATCTTCTATAGAAGTATTTGCAAAGGATCTTCAAAAGCAGATTGGGGTGGGGTTGTATCCTTGCATACAAACTCAGCACTAAAATATGCAAATGAGAACTTCAGGTGTTCTATTTTACAACATTAATTGAATAAACTATATGAAATAATGCTAAAAAAAACAAAAAAAGCCAGAACAAGATATAAAACTAAACAGAAAAGAAGTCACACTAGGAACCCAGTCATATCTGCTGAGAAAATCAACCCATTTGCATGCCATGTCAAACCTCACTCACAAACATATTCTAACTAATTGCATTGATTTTGTAGCAACAAGAAATAATTTTTATAAAGAAAAAAATATTAAAGATCTATTTGAAAAAAAAAAATATCACCTCCACATCATACTTTAAAAATATCAGCCTTTACTAAAAAATTGAAATAAAAACAGAGCAAAAGGGGGATATCCCTTCCCCCGAACATAATAAGTAATTTGCATAAAATGATCCAAAGGAGTGACATGCCGTAAAATTTAACGAAACAAAATTTGATTTGCTTGTTTTGGGAGTCAGATAAGTTGTCATACTGGACATGTCCTAAATGATTTTGGGTTAAACAGAGCTAAGAGTGAGAAAATAACAAAATATCAAGGTTTATACATAACATGAAAAGAAACTGGAATCTTAGAAAGATCTCTATCATTCAAGTACTTACAGGAGCAACTGGACTCATGAAATAGAATGTACCAGGTGCACCAAGTCCAAGCAATTCCACTTAAAGGGACATTTAGAATCTTAAAATTATCTCTCTGTTGGAATGTTTTAAATAGCGAGTGAATGTCTAGCATCTAGTAGGATACTTCATCCTCAGCAAAAATAAAATAAGAAAAAAAAAGACTTGTCCCTTTCAACTGTTGGCAAAATTGGAATGTTAAATTTACACATGGTTCAAATTTTCTAAAAAAGAAAAAAAAGAAGCCCCCCCCCCCTAAAAAAAAACCTGTGATAAAAGCGAGAAAATAAAATTTGGCATAATCATTCAGTCCATAATTGTTCTTGCGGCAACATTCATCCTAGTTGTGTTAGGTTGATTTCTTCTCTGGTCTGCACCTCATCTGGAATTGACAGCCCATACGCAGTAGTTCTGAGCAAGATTGCTTGCGACTTGCAATGTAAATCAATCACAATTCCACTGTTGAAAGCCAATGATTTATGGATCTGAAAGCTCAGTTTAGTCCTCCTTGATGGTTGGTGCTCACCTCATCTACTGCGCACTTATACTCCTGTGCCACCCTTACTCCTTCATTACGAATTACGTGTATCTAACCCGGCAGCAACCAACAAACCATACCTGGTTTCAGCTTCTCTCATGACCAAAGGCATCAGTCAACACTTGTTACAAGGAGTTGAAAACCAGTTATCAGACGATCTCTGCTTTCAAAATCAGATAAAGTAACTAACAATTATGCCGAAAGATCAATAGATTTATTGAATTGCATGTCCCGTCATAATTGGTTGTATACATCAGGCTGTGATCGTCCCATTTGTACTCATCTCGTAGAAATAGAGGTTGAATATAAAGTTTTTCAGATACTATTGTTTGTACAATAACATATTCTTGCTCTCTTTATTTGACCTTAATTCTATCACCTTCATATGATGTCGGTCCTGGATATGACCTTAAACTATCTCCGATGGTGAGGCTCTAGCTTGCGGGCTTTGGGGAGTATGGAGCCACCCTTTAATTGCCATTGCTCCCAGGTCCACTCTGACCCAGAGTGGTAGTACCTGTTAGGCTCCCAACTATGGGTTAAATAGAAACTGACTTGAAAAAAGATTCTATTAAAAACTCTTCAAAATCACTGGATTCGGCATTAAATTACCTAAAAAGGGTTGATATGCCATAAAATAAAAACAACCAACCATCATATGATGTCATTTTCCCTTTTTTGTGTCTCTTTTTCTGTCCTGGTACTATAAATCAGGTTGTTTGAAGATACTGGTTTTTTAACTTAAAATGCACCAAACATTGATGTTGCTTTTTCTTTTGCAAAACTTCATAAAAAAAAATAAGTCAAAAATAAAAACAATTCTCCTCTACAAAACAAGCAAACCAAACTCCATAAAGAATTTTTTAAAGACATAAAGAACCTGAAGTGTAGAATCGTTTACCAAAGTGATTGACTTCTTCATTAAATAACCTGAAAAGGGTTGATATGCCATAAAACAAAACAATAAAACCTACTTCTGTGCCAACGAATTTGATTTCTAGCCACTGTTAACATTTTAATCTCTTGTCCTTAAGTACCATAACGACTAATATGATTGTTTGTGCATTACTTATGAAGATGACTGTGATCAGAAAGTTTGGTCAGTCTGATGATGGCTAGTCAATCTGATCTAAGCTCTGAATTATCTCCTGCATGTAAAGTACATGCTGGATGATTCTGTAGCAAAGATGCTCTGTCTTTTTGGTTAAGATGTTTCCTTTTGTGTTCCCCAATGCATGCAATTTTTGCAATTGTAGCTTGTAGTATACTAGGAACATGTGCTTTGAGCTAAGCTTTCCCTACAAGTCAGAATATAAACCAAACTGTTTGAAAGGACATTTTCAAGCGATCTTTGATCACTAATATTTCTACTAGCTAACTCTCCTCTTGAATATCGGGGGGAAAAAAAAAAAAAAAAAAAAGCAAAAAAAACATTGATATTACTTCCATCCAATATTTTTCCTAAGCAGAGGTGATTAGTCTGGATCTGGAAGTTAAATTTAATTCTAAACTAACTCTTCACGTTGTGTTTCACTTTGTGTTGGTGTTGCCCTTGTCAAAGCTTTACAAAAGTTGATTTGTCGCTGTACATTTTTTATGAAATTTGCTCCAGACAAGGCACTTGGTGTAAAGAGCAAAAAAAAAAAAAAAAAAAAAAAATACCACTTCAAAGTCATAAACTTGTCAACAATAAATGTTACATGGATAGATTCCTACCCAGAAAACTAATTCTTCTCTTTTTATCAGAAATATTGCTCATCAAGTGTGAGGACTAAAGGATAAAATAAAAATAAGCAAAGTGAGTTATGAGTCTGCCAAAAGTAAAACATTTTCTACTCTCTATTTAATTATTTGCAAAGATTGAGAATGGACCTATTTTAATAAACAATGACGATTTATTGCTTTTTTGTATTGGATATAGTGCAGTAGTCATGCTCACAACCTCATTACCATCCTCATAAAAATGTTTTGCATATTTGTATGTCAATTTATTCTGGTGAATGAAAGTCTTTAATTATCAGAGAAAATTATTTTGAAAAACTGTATTAATGCTTGCTGTCTATTTAAAAAAAAAAAAATCAAAGGAAAGGACTAAACAAAATGTTAGCTATTTCCATAGCAACAAATAAATATTATTTCCAGCTTTTTAATCAAAGAAGATTGCATAAGTTGGGAGAGATGAAGTTGATGATGAGGGAGATACTAATGTATTTTTCAGTCGGGTTTCTTTTGGTATTTTTTTTTTTATTAATGCTTGTGCATTATAATCGGGTATCAAAAGTGCATTTTAAGTAAAAACGCTATTACATGATTACGTTTCATGCCAAAATTCATAAGAATTCCAAAAATCATTGAAAATGATATTGGGTAGAAGACCTAGAAGTATTTTTTTTTTTTTTTTTTTACAAAAAAAAGACAAAAACATTGCTATTATATATTTTAGATCCACCATTTTTTTTAGTTTGAAATTGTGGAAGTTAATGAAAAAACAAGCTAGATAAATCATTTTGTTATACAAAAATGGCTGCAATGGAAGAAACTATTTTCTAATTTTAGGAAACTAAAACTACATTATTCAGTGAATATTATTTTTATTTTAAATTATTTTTCATAAATTTTGGAACTTTTACTAATTTTGACATAACACTTGGTGAACAGCTTTCGATCTATTGTCTTTCCACTAATCCTATTGTACACTTGATAAAATTATAATTGTAATTGTCTTCAAAGGCTGGCATCTTGCTGATTCTCTCTCTTCTGATCTTGAGCACTTGGTTTAATGGGGAAAAAGCTGGCTGGTTACTTTTAATGCATCTAAAACCAAGCTTCTCTCTTTTCATCATAATTCCTCTGACCCCCATCTGATCCCAATTAAAATGAATGGCTCTCATCTTGAGGAAGCACCATGTCTTGACAAGCTTCTGGGACTTACCTTGACTCCTGATCTGAAATGGAACACATACATTAAAACTTGCCAAGATCACTAAAAAAATGATTGGCTCATTCTACTGATCCAGTAGATATCCTACTGCTGATGCAATTCTCTATCTGTATAAGAGCCAAGTACGTCCAAAAATGGAGTACTCTCGCCAAATCTGTGCAGGAGCTGCTCAGCAGACCTCTTTCCTTGATAAAGCTCAAAACCAGCTTTGAAACATCGTAAATGATGCCCTTTTCTCTTCCCTGCAACCTCTTTCCCACAGAAGAGATGTTGTGAGCTTGTCTCTGTTCTATTGTTATTTTAATGGCACATGCTTGTCTGAGCCCTAATGTATGATTACCCCCCCCCCCCCAGCTGCAAACCACTATCAAAAATTTCCCCCACTCTCTGGCCTAAATCTAAATGCAGATTCCATGAACAAAGCTTCTTTCCTAGAACAACGCGCCTGTGTAGCACTGTTTTACTTGCCTGCTTACTGACTGATTATAACAGGGCTTGAAAAGTCCTTGAATTTTTACTTTTGTCTTGAAAAGGCTTTATTTCTATTATTACCTTGAAAAAATCCTTGAAAATATGGAAAGGGTATTGAAAATTGTGTTCTTTATATCTAGTAAAAATTTGTGTCAAAATATTAAAAATAAAATTAAAATAAATACTGTTAAATTATTTTTAAATTATTAACAAAAATATTGAAATATTTTTTAAATATAAAACTCAAATTAGCTTGCTTGCTTTGGCGTTTAAATCGTCCATCCAGTTTGTGACTTCTGGTTTAAAAAAATTTGTCTGCTTACCTATTTCATGGTTACCTTGTCTTAAGTCCAATATTAAAAGCCACTGTGGCTATTCAAGGCATAAAAAGTCAACAATACTTTTTTGTTTTAACTTATTTCAAATAGCTTATTTCTGTTTCTATATCTGGTAGGTAGCTTAGCTATAAAAATTATTACTATTATTAAGTTACCTTTCTTTAAACCTTCCTCATTTGTAAGATGCCTGTAGTTTATCAAAAGTTTGGTTGTTTTTATGGCATGTCAATCCTTTTTGGCTTATTTAATGCTAAATCCAGTAATTTTGGAAAAAAAAACGTTTTATGCTGAAAGTTATTTATATTTTCAAATCCATGGTGTTTAGTTTGGTTGTTATTTAGAGAAAATTTGTTGTTTTTTGAGAACATTGACTTTTTTTAAAGAGAAAGATAAAAACTGATAACATCAATGTTTGATGCATTTAAGTTGAGAAGTTGCCATCTTTAAACAGCCTAATCTGGTAACACTAGATTTGTCAAAAGAACTGAAAATGAAGAGTTAAAAGCCATCAACCAAAGTTCCAAGTTCCTCTGCAGAATTATCGTCCGCATATGAAAGTCTGAAACCCTCAAGATTAGAAAGACACAGTTCTTCTTCCCTTCTTAAAGTAGTGTTGCAACAAATATCGTGACACTGCCACAAAAATATTTTCTACCATGTTACTGAAATGCTTCTGATACCAGCACAAAACGCAAGAGACCAATTCAGTGCAGCTTTCGTCCTGACTGCAGTGTGCTGAGCAGATCTTCACTTTGTATCGGGCTCTTGAACATGCCTAGTGCTTTCAGTAAAAGACCTTGTCTACTACATCGATTTTACTGTTGAATTTAATATGGTTCATTATAGAACACTTTGCAGGTTATATATGTTGACGATATGCTGCCAAAACTTAATGAAAGCTTATGATAGTTTGACTTTCATTAAAATCCAAGTTTATGGTTAAAAATCAAGAGCCGTTGTAATTGACTCTGGTGTCTGACAAGGATGTGTCCTATCTCCCATGTTCAACTTTACTGATTAGATTCTGTCATATGCTTTTGAGAACTTCTCTAAAAATTAATACTTTTTAAATTTAAAAGCTGATTATTTTGTAGACACAAACGAGCACAAATATTATTTGTGTGTATTCAAGTTCAATGATATTCTTATAAATTTGTTCTCTGAGCAACATTAGGTTCTCATGTTAATTTATAATTTTCTACATGCAATATGGTAGAGGAAAATTAAAGTAATCTTTTTGCATATGCTTTTGAAATAAAAAAAAAAATATTTCAACATTATTTTTTATTCGGTTTTACTTTTTTATGGATTTTTGTCTACATAACATAAATAATTGTTGCTGTTGCTGATGATTTTATGACTGTTGTTTGTGTGAAATTGCCAATTCCGGCTGCTACTGATGGCTACAACTTGCTTATTTTGACAATTTTCCAGCATTTAAAAAAAAGTTTTTTTTTTTTATCTTGCCAGTACAAACTTTTTGTTCTTTCAGACTTTCACACTTCAAGGGAAATCTAAAAGCAATTAGTTCATAAATGCCTTTTTTGCCACTTATTTTATACAAAAAATTCCCCTTAATGTGAAAGACTAAAAAAAAAAAAAAAATATTTGATTAATGCTGATGAGATATGCTATAAATGAATGTTATACTAGTGAGACCTGTGGATATTCCACAGTGAACTCTTTCATATGCAACATATTCATGTTGGCATTCTGTGGATGTTCAGCATAAATAGTGACACCCTGATATTATTGTTGCTTTTTTGTTAATACTGCAAAATTATTTATCTAAGCTAGCAGGGACACCGGCATAAAATACGCTTAAGTATGATATTTTGATTTAAGCAAATTTTGTATATATTATTATAGTCAATTTGCTATCGATTCTTATATATTTAATGTTGTGATTTCAAAAATAAAATATATATATATATATATATATATATATATATATATATAACTTCAGTTCCTTTAGCTATAATCGAAACCAACACTTATGGAGAATTCTTGGTAAATTTATTTATTACAATAAATGGAAGGTCATAACAATTAAATGACACTGAAGAAAAAAAGATGTAATCATGTGAAAATTGTTGGATCCATTAGCCTCACTTTCTTTCTCACTTTGAACTGGAACTTTTTTTAAGGAGGGACTTTCCTCTCCTCTCACCGTTTTCTCTGCTTGAGCAAAAGCACGGTCACCTATCCGTCCGAGTTCGGTCTTTTATTCCTCTCAAATCTTGGGAATTCTCACAGTTAGTCTCGCCCTCTTTCCCATAAAACCGACCATGTCTACCGCTTCTTCTTCCTCTTCCAGCCCTTGTGTATTGACAACAAACAGAACAAACTTTCTATCTTTTGGAGGTGAGTTCAGTAGAAGAATTACTACTTCAGGATGCCATACAAAATAACACACACGCTATCATTAATATATAGATAATTGTTAAAGTTGTTTGTGCTACATAATGTGAATGACTGAGCCTGTTAGTTCAATGCTGTCTGATTTCCTAGAGACAGGAAGTCACCTTGTACATAAAGAAAAATTGCTTATTGAATGTTGTCTATGACCACAATCATCTTTGTTATGTTTTTGGTCATAAACGTATCTAGTAGTCTCATTAGTGCTACCTGATCAGGCTGTTTGAAGATATCAGCTTTTTGACCTAAAATACACCAATCACTGATATTGTATTTTTCCTTTCCCTTTGCAAAACTCAATCATGTTCTGCAAAGCCAAAAATAAAAATAATTTTCCTCTACAAAACAACATGAATAAATATTTGAAGATATAAAGAATTTGTCGAATAAAGTTTCATCAAAATAATTTGATTTGACATTAAATCTGAATAGTACTGATATGCCATAAACCAAATGAATCTTAACAATCTTATTATTAAATTGAGATTAAATATTAAATTAGTTGCTTCATAAACTTAGTTAAAGAACAACCATCTTGAATCGAAAACACATTTGTAGACCTGCAAACAAAATCTTAAGACACAACACGTTTTTTATGGTTAACAGATTTATTAATATTTTATTGCGCTGGTCAGTTTTTCATAAAATTATAGTTGTTAATAAGCCAACATTAAAGGAATTCCAATCCTCTTCTCATGCTTGCTTTTTGGGAGAGTAGACATATTGACAAGAGCCCCAAATTATGTCTGTTTCAGCGCTTGTTCTTGGGGTGGGTGGGTGCTGTTATTACTTCAACTCTCGGCATGTCACTCTTGAAATCATATCTCTTCTCTATAATTATTAGTGTTAGGACAATTAATGAGAATTGGGAATCAAAAACATTGGAAGTTTTTGGTGTATCAGACTCGATGTTGAACTGGAGAAAATTGTGCCTAACTTCCGATTCCAAAAAATGCTTTTTTTTTTTTTTTTTTTTTTTAACTTAATTACTTGATTTTCTTTTGCTGGTACTAATGATAAATATTTAATTTTAAACTATCAGTAAGATTAAACGCTATAGCTTACCCCTGCATCTGTATTTTTACTTTTGCAAAAATATATTCATGTACTACATGGTTTTTAGGGTAATCCAAACATTTACAAGAAAAAAAAAACTTTTGCTAAATAGGGATTTTAAAAGTATCGGAATCAGGACTTTTAGAACTGAATCAGTAATTGTATCAGAAACTAAAAATATTGAAATTGTCCCATCATTACTAATTTATACAACATTTGTAATCAGCAGCAACCAGATTTGACAAGTTTGTAAATTAAGGATATAATTTGCTTGGAAAAATTTTCAATAATTCTTTCATGCTGATGAGAATCTTTGCATAAAAATGTAAAACCCATAACCCATTAAGTCCCAAGGTATGTAAATGTTTTTACTATTTGAAACTTTGTGTGATGGCTAAAAATTGAAAGACAAAAAAAATTATTTCATTTAGAAAGAAAAATATTGACTTTCCTATATAAATAGGACACTGGGTACATGTGATATATTTTAGAAATCCAGAGGCTATACTTTCAATATAAAATTTACACCTTATTGTAAGCAGCAAAGTAGTTCCCAGAAGGAGTTCCATTGCACATTTGCTAATAAGTTAGTGGTTTACTGCTGGAAAACTCATAAGTTCATGCATCATTGAACAAATAGAATTTTAGCAGTTTTCACAGGAGAGTTCCAACAACTGAGAAAAGTTGAATTTTATTTTTTCTTCAGAATAATTATGCAGCAATTAGTCATTGGCTTACTATTACAAGACTCGTACAGCATTGTTCATACATCATTGAATAAATAGAATTTTTGCAAATTTCACAAGAATTTTTAAGAGGGATCCAACAACTCTTGGATAGAAGTTGATGTATGTAGATGAATTTTATCCTTTCTTCAGATTAATTATGCAGTAAGCAGTACTGTTATGTTATATTATAGATTTAAAAAATAAATTATTTGGTGTTCTATTTATAGGACAGTGGCACCTAATGAGGTAATAAGTTTTCTTTTATATATGTCAACAAAAAGCAAACTGTAACTAATATTTTCTAAGTTAATTTAATTACAAAATATAATATTCATATAAAATTTGATATATATGTATTCTGCAGCTAAAAGATCATTCCTAAAGTTTTAGTTCAATCTGGCTAATGGTTAAAAAGTAACAATAATTTTAATATGATCAGTTTTTTTTTTGTTTTTTTTATAAGAACATTTCCTTCATTTTTGAAATCTCTATAACATTTTGTTTCTATTGGATGTAATTTGAAACACATTTTGAATCAGACTGAACTCAACGTTAAAAAAAGCACTTTTTTTAATTTAAGAACTTAAAAATGAAAAATTGTGGTCAAAATTTGACCCTTAGCTTACATTACCAAAATCCCTCACATAATGATTCTAAAATTATTTTTTTCTTATCCTTTGTATTGATAACTCTGTTGAGGAAAAGAAAAAGTTGAGTGGTCATATGTTAATGTTTTTATTCATCAGTAATTATTGAATTCATTTTAATCATTGGTCAGATGAAAACAATGCTGAAAATCATACATTGGGCAAAGAATATATCTTGTTTAAAAAAAAAAAAAAGAAAAAAAAGAGAATAAAAAAGAAAACTCATTTTTCTTTATCACTTAACTTTGTCCATTGACTGATTTCATGAACAAATTCCTAACATGTAATCGTATTAAAAAAAAAAAAAAATCCCAAGTAGCTGTTTTAATAAGTTTTTTGTTCTACTTTTTTTGTAGCAGGACTACCCAGCATTTCCTGGATCAAAAGTGTACCATATTTCTATTAAAACTTCTCTCTGTCCTTTCCCGTGCTCCCTCCTGCCCCCCCCTCTTTTCCATTCAATCCATTCTTCTTTATAGACACACACACACACACAACTCGTTTTTAGAAATTCCTTGAGGAATGAGTGGGCATAAGTGAAGTAATTTCTTGATTTAAAAAAAAAAAAAAATCAGTTACTTTAGTTAGTACATAATCTGGCTGGACCCCCCCCCCCCCGGACAATCTATACCAGCTTATGTCAAAGAATTAATCTTTTCTAAATTTTAGATATTATTCATCCGAGGCAATACTAATCAAGAAAATAGCAACTCTTGTAGGTGTTTGTTTTGTATTTTTGAGTTTGTAAGTAAACTATACATTAATTGTCTTTCATTCAAATGAACATCTTGTAGTATTCGCCTAATGTGTTAGTTAATCTGTTGAATATATTGACTGCTTAAGTGTTGGGGTGGGATAAAGCATAAAAGCTGGCCCTTCTCAACATTTGGTTTTATAATTGGCACTTGACAAAATATGCCTAAAGTATTCTCCTCTCCAACACTTGAGATTTTATATTTACTACTTGAATGGAAAGAGGTTACAATCATTGTTGTTATTTACATATTTTTTTCCCATGATGATCACTTGTGTGTGATAAGATGTTCTTGCTGACAATGATGACAGGAATGATTTATTCTTTAAGCAGATTTATTCTTTTGTATTTTTGGTTTGCTTTTGTAATCTGCAGAAGTACCAATGTTTTTGTGGTTATGGAAATACAGATGGAATCATAATTCTGAAACAGGATCTGTTTTTAAGTAATTTTCAATGATAATGCATTTAATTTTTATGTATTTATTAGCCGGCTACCTGGTGTTGACAGGTTGGGAGAGTAGGGGGGGGCAGTGAGGAAAGGATACAAAGTCATAGCACTCCTTCTGAAGCCAACCTTCATCTCTTTGGACTTTTGGGCTGCCACTGAATCCTGCTGCCATACCCATTGTCTGCCAGCGTCCATTTGATTGCACCAGGGGATCACCACACTCTTCAGCACATCCAGGTACACTTTGGTGTTGACTTTCAAGCTGACTTTGAAGATATGAGGTGGCACGATGTAACCCTCACTTGAAACTACGTCAAAAATCATAACCGTGGCTGGAAACTTTGTTTTCGTCACCCTGAGCATGTGCCTAGTATTCGTGGCAATCCAGCAATGCATTTTGAGGGTGCTGGAAATGATTCTGTTGTCATTATTTGGATTGGTAGAGAGCAGGAGTTGTACAGTTGAACATTATATAACTTTCGGACATGATAGAAGGCTCCTATCGTTCTTGGGATTTGTATACAACTGGCCAACTAGTTAATGGTCTACAACCAAAAGAAAACTGATTTTCATGAAACAGAAATGGAATCATGTTGTCTTTTCTAGTGCGACAATTTTATTGTTTCACTCTGTAAACACATTCATTGCGAATACACCCCTGTTATATCAAATAACCTACTATTGGTGCCCTGATTTATCGGAGAGGGACCTATGTTTTCAGTGGCGTCCATGCATCCGTTAATCTGGACGATTGCTAGATAACTGTCCATTAGTTTTTTCTTAAATTTTGCCACAAATTGTATTTCATTAAATACATGTGCACAGTAAAAAAAAACTTTTTGCAAAAATTCCCGTTCCATCTCCAGGGGCTCAAGAGGTAAAAAATGTCCCAAAATGGTCAAAAATGACACGTTTTGCCCCATAACTTTTGATCCATCCACTAGATTTTTTTTAAACTTAGCCGAAATGTGGAGCCCATTGTTAATAATATAACTCCAGTATGGCAGACCCTGGCAAAATTCTGGTTCGCGTATCTGGATACTTTTAGTGCCAAAAACGCCCCTTTTTGTGGCTCTTTTTTCATATTTCTCAACAAAAACTTTGTCTGACTATATAGTGGTTTTTCATGGTGGTCAACTCAAATATACATGTTAAGGCCTGAAACTGCACCGTTATCCATTTACACTGGGATTCGGCATTCTTAGGGGCTCAAAGGTAAAAAATGCCCCAAAATGGCCAAAAATGACACTTTTTGCCCCATAGCGTTTGATCCATCCATTAGATTTTCCTGAAACTTGGCCAAAATGTGGAGGTCATTGTTCTTACCATACATTCAATATGGGTGACCCTGGCAAAATTCTGGTTTGCATCGCTCTGGGGCTTTTAGGGCTAAAAAACATGTCTTTTTGGAGCTCTTTTTTTCATATTACTCAAAAACTTGTATGTCTATATAGAGGTTTTCCATGGTGCTGAATTCAAATATACATATCTTAAGGCGTGAATCTACACTGTTGGTCCATTTTCACTGGGATTCGGCATTCCAAGGAGCTCAAAAGGGGTCACAAATGCCTCAAAATTGCAAAAAATGACACTTTTACCCCATAACTTTTGCTCCATCAATTAGATTTTTCTGAAACTTGGCGAATATGTGAGGGCAACATTGGCTCTTCACACTTCTCACATTCATCATTTCTTTACTATTTTTTGTGGCGTTATCTCACATGCAGCACCAGAGGGGGACCACGCACGTGCAGTTTATTGATTTTACATTTTTGGCTTTTTGGTTTGTGGGGTAATAAAACTTGTCAAATGCACCTGTGATGTTAGGTTGTGTAAGGTGTTTTGGTTAAAATCGTCTGTTCCTTCTTGTATCTGATTATTTTGATTATTGATACTTATTGACAAGATTCCGATACAAAACCTATCTAAGAATACTGCCAGGCACATGAAGTACCTTCATATAGAATTTCATAAAAATCGACCCAGCCAGTTTTGAATCCATAGGGAACTCGCTCACTCATGCACATACAGTTTCTTTTATATAATAGTAGAGATAGAGGTATAATATTTGAAAGTAAGCTAAAGAATAATTAGTTGCAGGTTGATTTGTTGTGCAAGATTGAACAAGATACACTCTTGTAACTAATGGTGTATTGGATCGTTTTATTCGAATTTTAGTTTTTGACATGATGCATCGCACAGGTAAGACCCAATTTAATTTTTAATTAAATCTTAGAAAGATTTATGTGGTTGTGGAATCAAAACAGAATTGTGATATGGTGAAATGAGATGGAAACTGTTGAATTGAGCCTTGTTTTGTGGTTGGATTGAAAAGAGGAAACTTTGTTGAGATTTCTAACTAATGTTGAACGTTGTTTGAATCACCTTTTAAAACAAATGGTTGGCTTGATTGGGATTAACTGCGGAAACTCGTGAAATATTAAACATCTCTTCCTTATATGATGAAAATAACTGAATCACAGTTAAAAAATATAGCTTTTTTTTTTTTTTTTTTTTTTTTTTTGTCACGCACTCACAGATACAACTATTATCATAAATATCATTATTGTTGTCCTTAGTACTCATTAGGAGTTTTCGTACATGTCATCATCAGAGATTATTTAACACTCAGTGGTGTCCTCTTGAGTTTGGTTTCCAATACTCTCCATCTTTTTTTGATAATCTTTGGAAATTCATTTGCATCATCAAAACAGTTGCTTGCCATTCACTTCTTGCTGGTAATGACCATTGGTCTTCACTGGAATTTGTGTTTTCTCTCCTTGATCTTTCCATCCTCTTGAACTCTTTTCAACTATTTGGTGTGATGTCAGTTTATACCCACACTACAATTCTCTTTTTTTTCTTTTTTTTTTTTTTTGCGAGTGAGGAGGGGTATTTGGGTGTCCATGACTTGTTTACCATTGGCAAAAAATAGTGGCAACAATGTAGGGTCAATCACTGTTTTTGTTTTGTACACATGACCTATGAAAGCCAAGACCCTGGCATCTAGTGTGGCAGTGGACATTGCTAAGGACAAAACAATAGACCTCGCTCTTTTGTTCCAAAGTTTTTTTTTGTGGTGTCTCAAACTGATCTTTCCCTCGATGAGGTGATGGCATATAAACTTTCATCATACCCACCATCCCTCTTTGAGGCAAAACATGTTATGCAAACCAAACAAAGCACAACTGATGGCTGCTATAAAAGAATAGTTCAGATGACACAGTACTCAAGGATGTATCAGAAATGGAACTTAACGTGCTTGATGGAGGTTCTCTTTGCCATTGACTGAAGTAGTCAGAAGGAAAAACGTATTGTTCAATCACTGATGATTATGTATCTTTCACAGTAAAGCACTATGGTAAAACTATGATAGTATTTGATGGCTAGATTGGAGGATCAAACACTAAGGACATTACTCGCCAGAGATGCCGCCAAAATCGAACAAGTAACAAAGTGAACATTGCTGAAGGAATGAAATTTGTCAGAAAAAAAGGAGGATTTCCTTTCGAATGTGGGAAACAATCTTTTATTAATCTCATTTCACAACATATGAAGGACGGAGGTTGCCATGTAATACAGTCAAAGACGATGCAGATGTGGAGATTGTTAAGGCAGCAATGTCAATGTCATCCAACAAAAGTATCATTGGTATTGTTACTTCATCACGTGTCAACCAGCGATGACGACAAGCTTTATTTCTACTTGGAGTCCTTCAACATTATATGACATTAAAGTTATGAAGAAGTTGCTTGGATAGGGTGTCTGCAGCAGTCTTCTATTTCTGTATGCATTCACGGGATGTGATACCACATCCACAGTTTTTGGAATCAGAAAAAATCTGCTCTACAAAAGGTTTTGAAAGGAGATTCTGTCTTAAAGAACTGTGCTAAGATGTTTTCCACACATAAGTAAAACATAGCTGAGATTGAAGATGCTAGGTGTAAAGCAATAGTGGCATTGTTCGGTGGGAGGAGGCAAACCTGGAGACAATCTGTCTGCAATGAGGTATTCTAGTCTTTGCTAAAAAGTTGGTTCAGCCAAAAGCTTTGTTACACCTGAACGACTACCACTGACTTCCTCTGCAACAAAGTATTATGCCCTTCGGAGTTACCTCCGAGTGAACAACGGTCTAGTTCAAGTGGTAATGGATGCTTCACCTGCACCAGAAACACGTCTGAAAATAATTCAC
The DNA here is from genome assembly GCF_053919585.1 of Euprymna scolopes. NCBI lineage: Eukaryota > Metazoa > Mollusca > Cephalopoda > Sepiida > Sepiolidae > Euprymna > Euprymna scolopes. Next base: position 26,104,392 of record NC_136490.1, on the reverse strand, counting down.
TGCAACTCTTCGGGTGGTTGTACTACAGTGCACTCGAAAAAGACAGACTTATCTGTTCACGGGTATATGAACCATGTCAAGAAGGGCATTGTGACAATATGGGTGAGGAAGCAGCGTCTGACGATGAAAATACTGACTAGTGAACTGATACAGTTATTCAGTAATGAGATATGTCTTAAAATGCACTGTGTATTTTGTAATCTTTAGAAATGTACATGCATGTCATGACTTCGCTTGTCCATGTAGTTAGTATAAAATATTGTATAAAAAATTGTTATATAAAATATATAGTATAAAAAAATGCAAACTCTTCTGTAAGCAAGAGCTTCAGCTTTGAAATATGGAAGTATTGATTATTTTTAGTATGATGACTGTCATCAGTTTATGGCGTCAATAGGACTTTTATTGTGATCAAATTTTGGTAAACGTTTAGTATGTTGTTTTCACATATAATAGTAATAAAAAAAAATTATGAAACGCTTTGTTAGAATTTGTTCTTGGAAAAGCTTTTATATATTTATATATATATATTGAAATATTCAGACATTTGATCCTTGGACGTAATTTTAGTCTTTAAATGATTGTAAACCAATGTGATATCTCCTTCCCTCAAAGTGTTAGGAAGTGGGGGGGGGGGGAGCTATAACAAAAAAAAAGGAAATAAGTTGATCATCAGAACAAAAGTATAGGAAGTAAGGTTAGAAAGGCAATAGGGAGAGCTGACACACAAAGACCATCTGACTGAGACAAAAGACCTGACATAGAGGTCAGTATATTTTAGAATTAGTTTATGATGGTTTCCATTTGAAGACGGTTAATGTCTGGTTGCAGCTTGGGCCAGATTTGGAGAACTTTAGGAGAGGAGGATATGAACTGATCCACTGACTGATAAACATGGCCTCAACATAAAACTAAGATGTGGACGTTAGCGGTTAAAGGAATATTTTCCACGGTTGTATCTCACTCTCTCACACACACACAGAGAATACAATTGATATCTATAAGGAATGTGTTGTTTCTCTTTAGTTTTATTTATTATACTTGTAAACCAGTGCTTGCCCTCAGCAGTCATTAATTTGTGAGAGACAAATGGCCATAACAAAAATAGAAGATGAAAGAAAACCACTAAAAAAGCTTTAAGATTGGTGATTATTGTTGAGAGGGGAGCATATGGTTTCACAAATGGTGACATGACCAAGGATTCAACTTTTAAAATCCAAATGAGAGAAAGAAAAAACAAATGTTTCACACACAAAAACCAGATTACATGTTTAAGAGTTTTGTGTTATTGGCTGATAAAAAATTAGTACTTCAGTTATTAGTTTGTTAATTCTGATAAACTCATTTTGTGTTTTCATTTTGTATTTCAGTTTTCTGCCCCGTTCAAGATGTCTAGGTACCGTGAACTTGAGGGCTTATATCATCTCAAAGAAACTATCGGATCAGGTTAGTGGAATTTATTTTAAAAATCTTTGGATTTTGATTAAAAATTTTTGATTTTAAACTTTCAAATGAAATATATTTGAGCAGTATTAGTTAAATTTAAAAAACAAAAATCAAAACTTTTTTTTCATTAAATGAAAACTTTATAAATTTTAATGTTATGTGTAATCATTAATGAAACAAAAAAGAAGTTGCATATTTTGTACAAAATATAATAAAATTGAAGAAAATATATTTTCAGCCAATGAGGAGAGCTAAAAAAATGTATTTTTAGCGAGCAAAAAGAACTAAAAAAAAAAAAAAATATTTTTAGTCAGCAAAAAGTTGAAAAATATGTATTTTTAGCCGGCAGGAAATAATTTGAATTTTGTGCAAAATAATGAAGTAGATTTTATATTTTTTTTTCCATTATTCAGACTACTATTCTCATTGCATGTAAATATAATTTTTATTTTAATTTGACAAACATTTTAATGTTGCACATTCATGTATTATATCCAAAATTTTGATAAATTCATTTGTGAGATTTTTTAGTAAAATTTTTATATCATTTTTCACATGTATCCACTTGTACCATTTTACAGTGCCATTTTTACAATAATTCATTATATCCTAAAGATTTTAATTTTATCAATAGTTTAAAATCAATACTAATTCATCATGCTATTAGTATTTTTAATTTTGTTTTTAAAAAGAGTGCCACCACTTATCAAGACCTGAAGGCCACTTGAGGATAAGGGTTAATGAATGTAAGATGGTAGTGTAGTAATCGTTAATGGTATAAGTTGGGTAGAATTTGATTTAAGTGGATGATTCAACAAGAACTTGTTTAAATTGGACTAGAAGGCTATGATATCATAGTCAGCTGGGAAGCAGACCAGCGGAACAGTGTTCCACAGGTGGGCAGTTTTAGGAAAGGAGCTTTGTCCATGGAATCTGCGTTTAGATATACAGATAGTAAGGGAAATTGTTGATAGTGATTGTAGCTAGTCAAGTGGTTTTTGTAAAAGTTCGACAAGGAGGGACCATAAATTGGAGCTCAGACAAGCACTTGCCATTAAAATAACGATGGAGCAGAGACATGCTCGCAACATCTCTTCTGTGGGGAAAAAGGTTGCAGGACAGAAAAGGGCAGCACCTATGTTTCGAAGCTGGTTTTGAACTCTATCAAGGCAGGATAGGGTTTGCCGAGCAGCTTCTGCCTAGATGTAGCAACAATATTCCATTTTAGGACATACTTGACTCTTATACAAATAGAGGAGTGCATTGGCAGTGAGATACCTACTGGAGCGATAGTGATTCAACCATTTTTCCAGCGATCTTAGCAACAGATTTTATGTATGTGTTCCATTTCAGATTGGGAGTAAAGGTCAGTCTCAGAAGCTTGTCATGACATACTTCCCCAAGACGAGAGCTATTCATTTCAGTTGGGATCTGATGGGGGTCAGAGCGATTATTATGAAAAAGAAGCTTGGTTTTAGATGCATTAAAATTGGCAATAGAAAATCAGTTTTACAAAAAAAAGTATTAAAAGATTTGTTTTTGGAATTGTTCAACTTTTTCCGGTTTCATTTTGCAAAACTCAATCATGTTCTGCAAAAAACTCAAAAACAAATAATTTTCTTCTACAAAACAACCAAACCAAACTAAACACTATAAATGAATATTTGAAGATATAAAAAATTTGAAGCATAAAGTCTTTTATCAAAATAACCGGATTCATCATTAAATAAGCTAAAAAGGGTTGGAATGCCATAAAATCACTAAACCATAATTATCTATTATATACTAGCAGGAAGACCTGGCGTTGCTTGGAATTAAATGAAGAATCCTGTGTTGTTCTTTCCTATCTATGACACTATATTATAGTTTTATGTTCAATTTTTGGAATGGTGCCCAAGGATTCTACAGTATTGAATAGGAGGAGGAAGTGTAAGTAAAGACATGAAATGACTTTCCTTTGACACTTTATTAACATTTCTATTCAGTTTCTAAGTTCAAAATAAAATTAAACATATTTCCTTTTTGCATATTCAGCTTGAATGCAGATTCGCTGATAATGTTGTACTATTTTTAATCAAAATTAAATATATTTATCAAAGTTCGTTGGGTAATGGAGTTTCAGTTCTTGCCCCAAATTCCCCTTATATTAAAAAGCAAAAATAAAGAAAAATCAGTATAATATACACACCTGTAATGAAACAAAAATATAGTATTTCAAAACTCATGTAAATTAATCAAGTAGTTTTATATTTGAAGAAAATCAGTTTGAGTAACAGAACAGTGGCCGTCTTGTCTGCCATTTTAAAAATAATCGAAAACAAAAAAGGGAACTAATTCAATAATTCAAACTTGTGAAATTTGTTGTAATGCCTACAAATTACCATTAATCGATTAAGAAGTTTTTTCTCTATAAAACTAAAAACTACTTGATCAATTTACATGATTTTTGGAATGATATTTTCGTTTTGTCACAGGAACATGCATCATACAGACCTTTTTTTTATTTTTGTTTTTAAATATTGGGAAATTCTGGACCAGAACTATCTTTTCAGAAATAACCTTGTTATGGAAGTCTATCTCTAAAACCCTAGGAGTTCATAAACAGACAAGATCTACAACTTCATACTCTATTTTTTACAGATTATGATATAAGTGGCATTTCGAGTATGATTTGTGCCAAATTTAGTGCAATCTTAAGTAGTTTGGGAGGTTTATAAGTGATCGATAGACACAAAATACTTAAATATATCTTCTATATAAAAATCGATGTTTGTGTATTACAGGAATCAATATGTTAACAGAACATTCAAATAAGTTTCAATAATGAGTAAATTTTTTGCAGAATCTGAAGACATCATTGTCTGATTGGTATCAGATGGAATCGATCATTAATTAAGCCCATAAAATAACTTTAATGTATAAAATGTAAAGAAATCTCCATTTAAAAAGACTTTAACATTTGTTGAAATGACTGACTTGATTATCTCCCCTATTTTTAGATAATTCTTTAACATTAATATGATAAAACTACAATTTAGAATAAAATTGATTTTTACTTTTAATTAAACTTCTACTCAGTAATTTTTCCTAATTTTCAGCAAGGATACTTATTTTTGCCTGATACTTAAGTATATCAAAGAGTTTTTATTTGCAATGTGATTTTTGTCTGTCTTTATCTCTATAAAGCACCAAATAATTTTTTTAAATTATGTAAAACAAAGAAATTTAGCAAAAATTATCCCAGGAAGAATGTATTTAAAGAGATTTAAATGTTTAAATAATTATTTTTATTGGTACTTTTAGATTTTAAAATAGTTTGATTAAAAAAAATATTAAATTTATTTCAATTTATTAAATAATTTGCTGCTTTAAAACCATTTTTTTTTTTTTTTTAGTAACAACACTGTTCTAGGAGTCAAAAATTTTATTAAAGTTTTTATTACTTGACTTCATATTGCAAATGTTACTGATAAATTTTCTGTGGAGGCAAAAATTGCAGAGATTACTGTATTTCAAATTATATTTTCCTATAAAAAAAACTCTTCCAATCAGCAATATATCTCCACATGGAGAACCCATATCCTGGTGTGACACTATTTACCGGTCACTGGTGTGTGACCGACCCAAGTGTTACACTAAATGTCTTAGAAACGGTCCCATGATGATGTGACGATGAGCCAGTCAATAGTCTTAGTATCAAGAGGAAAAGCATACCTGAGATGTTGAATGTGGCTGTGTGACGGCTTCTTCTCCCAGGAAGACGTCTTGACCTTTGAGGGTTCAACATTCTGGCTGGAACCTTCGTCTTCAGGCCCGCTTTGTTCTTTAATGCAGACATTTATGGCAGACACAAAAACACAACACAGGTCGCAATTTATATGATAAATATAATTAACTGTTTATTTTATAAAATGTATACAATATATATATTACAATATTAACATGCAATTTACAGATTCTAAAACTGATTTTCACCATTACTTTAAAACTAACTAACCTTAACTAGAGTTGACGGAAGAAGGGACCTTCCCCCCCATCTCGTTTACAGAAAAGGAAAATAACATATGTTTATCCCATGCTATCCGGATGAAAAAGAGCGAGAAAAAAAGAAAGGGAATTATGAGATGCATTTCTGTGTATTCCTCCGCCTACAGCCAAATCACGGCCATGCAGGGGGAGGGTGCTAACAACCACCAAAACCGGGGCACTAAGATATAGTGCCACACTAGTATTGGCTAGAAAATTGAAGAAATCTAGAATTTCGACTTCCAATAGTATGTAGACTAGAAAGACTCTTTACACTAAAATGCTAAGCATTTATCCACAATATAAAAAAATAGTTGTGAATGGAACTGTTATAGTAAAAAGAAAAAAAATCATTTAATTATAAAACAATAAAAACGAATAGTTTATTAATGTGATATCCTTTAGCAAAGCAATATGCAAATTAACCTTGCGACATAAATTGCATACGCATGATCAGTATATTAGAAAGCTATTTTTATATGAAACCACTTAATGTAAGGAGCTAATTATAAATCCTAAAAAAATAAGAGAAAGGAAGATAGAACCACTGAAAGACAAACCAAGCCTGAAAGAAACCCCACCACCCGCATTTAATCCCCTGAACTCCAAGCAGGCTACCCCCCAAAAAATAAGCCCTTTAAAAAGCACAACAGGGTAGAAATGTGTTACAAAGCTAGCTGACAAAAAAAAAGTCTTATGAATATGTTTTAATCTCACTGGTTATATGGTAAAGGGTATAACTTTCTAAATAAACAAATATAGCATTTGTGGTTAAAATTGAACTATCTCGGTAATGGGTAATGTAAGCAAAAATAAAAACCTTGTAATTTTTTTTTTTTACTTTCATGGGGAGGGAGATAACATACTGATTAGATCTGATTGTTGTCCAAGTGGTTGAGTTTCAAAATCTTTGCTTAAAATCTTCATGGCTAGCTACACTAAAGAGTTGTGATACAGTAAAATATCTTATGCATTTATGAAACACACAGACATCTGTTTGCCTTTTGGGTGCTTATGCACTTATTGTACTGCGATGAAATAATGTTATTTAGAAACCCGTTCTTAACATGAGGAAGCTGTTTTGGAGCTATTCTGTACTTAACAATTTAATAAAAAAAAAAAAGATATCATAAAACTTAAATTCAACTTGGAAATATTAAAAAAATAGCACGATACAATAAGTGTAAGGACAGCTTTCTGATTTTCTCATATAATACAATCCTAAAAAGCATATCAATTATAAATCTTTACAATCTGGAGATCATATATAGCAAAAATATAACGCCAGACATCATTTTGTGATATTGATTGATTTTTAATCTTAAAGCTCCCTAACTTTATGATCAATTGCAGAAGATAATTCTCTTTGAAACTATGGATGGCCCAAAATTAGACAGTGTTCCAATTTTTCTTTGTTTAGAACAAAGAAATTAGCTGATTTTACTGCAATTTTCGGTATTGAAAAATTATTTTATTAATGAATGTGGCAAAAAACTGGAAATTATTTATCGATCACTTTCACTCCCTTCCTCTTCAGTATTTTGCTTTAAATTAAATGTTGTCTTATGGCTTTTTCTGAGAAAGATAATTTTGCCAAGGTGTGAATGAAATTGGAAAAAAAAAGAAGCATTTTAAGATGTAAAACCTGAAAATAAAAAGACAAACATTTTGCATGGAGAATTTGACATCACATTTTTTGAATTATCTAAATTTGCATTATGTGTATATTAGTTTTACTTTTGTCTTTATTCACATTTCTTTGGTAATTTTCTATATTGGATACTCTATTATGATTAATTTGTAATATATTTCAATCTGATTTTTAATAAGCACTAATTTTATTTTGTGTCTTATAAAAGATATCCTCAGTTAACCCTTTCACTAACCGTAAGTGCCCCTCTCATCTATGTGCAAAAACAAAAATCCAACCCTTTGAATGAACTAAGAAAGATTAGTTGCTACCTAAACTTATTGGAAAGTTTAAGCGTTAAAAAATAAATAACATTTTTTTTTAAAGTTGTGTAAGTATGCTAATCTGTAATTATAATTTAGGATACTTACAAAATAAAAATAAATGCACAAATATCAGAAAAAAAAATTGCAAAATGAAAATAAATGCACAAATATCAGAAAAAATATTTGCAAAATAAAAAAACTCTGCAAAAATCAAAACAAATTATTTACCAAAGAAAATCTGCAAAATTTTGTTTTTCTAATATTTTATATTAGAATTAAGAAAATGTTTTTAGCATGGACTAATCTGACCTATTACCGCTGTGGAAAACAGACAAAATTTGTTGATAAAATATGAGGACCTCTTTGGAAGTAGACTGTCTCAAAATAATCAACTAATCTTTTGATTGTTTCAAATCGATTCATGAAAATTGGGTTTATTTTTTTTATTTTATTGGGGATGGGAGTGTCATTATTAAAATCTTTCAATAAGAAAACCAGTTAAAATTATAGAACTGGATTACACAACAACCCTCAGTCATTTGCCAGAAATGGTGCAAAGGGATTAAATCTATAATTGATCAAAAAATATTTCGATTAATGTCAATTTACTTAAATCATGTCAAACCAATCTGCACTGACTACATCCTTCAGTTCCACCCCATAATGTGAATTTTATAAAATGTAAACTATAAAAATGAAAAATGAAAATGTGATCTTACAAGTTAGTTACAAAAGGACATATCTGCAATTCTTGTTATATAATTTTTCTTTGCATGATTTAATTTTTTATTTTTTTCTTACAGGTGGATTTGGCAAAGTGAAGCTTGCTGTTCACATTCTTACAGGAGAACGAGTAGCCATTAAAATCATGAACAAATTAGCTCTAGGGGTAAATATAAAAAAAAGTTTCTAATTTTGCTTTCTTTCTGTAAATATGTACATGGTCCACCATAAGTAACTATATAATTATATTTCATCATGATAAATTTAACATGAGAGAAATATGCAACTGCAACTAGAAACAAATGATGTTTTTTTATAGCATAAAACATGTTTCGCAATTTTGGAGAGAAGGATTGATTATTTGTATTATTTAACCTACTGTTTTCATCCTGGGTGTTCTTTTCACAACGTTTCAAACAATGAAACATCCAACCTTTTTCAGTTGTATCATGCCAAACTCTATAATCTTTCTGTCAAACTTGAGAATCTGCACAGAATTTCAAACGAAACCCTTTATTTTAATCCATAAGGAATGTAATTTTCACCTCAAACAATGCACAGTGCCAATTTGATGTAGGAGGCTACTATCAGGGACATAAATTGCAGGGATACTATGTAGGGAGTTCAGCAGCAAGATGTCTGTTTACATTACATTTGAACTTTTGCATGTCTGTACAGTTGGGGAAGCAGAAGCCCGGAAAGGAAGTCCAAAGTCTAGCATTTTACAAATGAGTTTTTTTTTTTTTTTTTTTATAAAATACTTTATCCACTAGGCCATGGGTCCTTGAAGAAGGTTGGAAGTTACATCAAAATAACAATTAAGATGAGCACAGTAGTCTGAAAACTACAAATAAAATGGATTAAACATGATGTTTAATAACATTTTATCAAAATGTTTGATCTTCCTGGAATTCAATGCATTTTGCTAATCTTTCAGGAACTCTGTTGCATACTTTGGTGCATGGTTCCAGTGACACTTAACCAATGGCAACTTTGATTTGTTCTGTAAATTCAATGCTATAAAAATGTATAATTTTAGCTTTCGAATGATACATGAAATGGAAAAAAACTTAAATATTACAAACAAAATGAAATATAGTTACTTATGATAGACTTTTATATATTTTAAATTTTATTTAGAGCAACCAATGCTTAACCAACGAATACTTTATTTTCATTTTTTTTATTGAATTTAACTGTTTTGTTGTCTGTGCACTCTATTTTTATTTTTTCTAAAAATTTTTCTAGTTTTTAAAAATTTCTCCTTAAAAGAAAAAAAAATCATCTTCATGAAAATTGTTTTTTGAAATTTTTTTTTTGTTTCAAACGAACTTATAGTTTTCATATTCTCTCATTTTGGTTTGAGACTAAAGTAGATATGAACTACTTACATAAATCATAACAAAATATCAAATCTATCAGTATTATTATTTCTAAACTATACCTACCCAGTATTGTGCAGGGGTCTTTTTCACTTGTAGTTTTATTTTAACTTCTCAAATTTTAAAAAATAATTTAGACTAAATTTTGTAGGTAATCACTTGGTATTTCTATGAAAGCATAGGCACCCATTACTTCATTGGTTTCACACTTAGGAAGGGCATCCTACCAATAAAATTTTCTTGCCTAAACTAAAGAAATGATTTTCAAAGAAAATGTAGTTTGGATGTTGGAAGCTTGCATGGAAGGTCTAGTGATAGTGTTAAGTTTCTTGGAAGAAGTTGTATTGACTTGTGTTATGTCCATGAAATTTGTTGGAGAGGTAAATTCTGTTAGAATGATTGTGTGAAAGAGTACCAGATATAAGCTGTATTGGATCAGAAAGCAAAAAGAAACAAGTGGTGTTGGTATTTTTATTGCAGAAAAATGGATAAAGTTAATCACTTTTCACAGCTATATCTGCTTATGCATGACAATGTGGCTTGAGTGAAGATGCAAAAGGCGAGTTTTATGAAAGGCATATTGCAGTAACATTTCAGCAACAACTCATCTTCCTGATAACACTACAAAGAATTCTTTCTTCCTCTGTGTACCTGAAATTAAATGTAATTTTCATTAGTGGAGTTTTTTTCCAGGAACTTCCCACCTGTGGAACTCATTGCTGCATAAATGTTTCCCCATAAACTACAGCATGGTCATTTTCAGGTCCAATGTCAACATGTATACCTAAATTTTTTAACTTACTTATCTAGTTTCCCCTCAACATAAAAATATTTGTCCAACTGACAATCAAATAAATCTCATCCATTCACTATGGAGGTTTCCAGATGCCAGAGGGCTTCCTGCTCTAATAGCTTCTTTCATAAAATTGATTGTCTTTGTAATTTCCTCCTTGCTCTCTGTTTTCCTGAATGTACAGACATGTAAAAATTTAAATATAATGTTAAAAACATCTTGCTTCACAACTATTCGCTTAGGATGCCTTTTATAAATATAGCCCCCAATCCACAGTCGCCTCTTATGTCTCAGTGGTAATTTTTCTTGTTTAGAATGCGTTAAAGTAAAAAATAGTAAGATTGCGCTGGAAATATGCCTGGTGATTTTGAGGGTATGCATGGAGGAAATATAATGATATGAATACAGAAGGAGAGAGAATTTTAGGACCTGAACTTGCAATGGACATGGGTGCTGACACCTTTTTTTTTAGAAAAAAGGAAAGACATCTCCTGCATTAATCTGACAAAGGCTCAAGTAGATTATCTGCTGGGTAAAAAATGAACTGAAATGTGAAAATGACACCCAAGATAAGAACAGTAGTCTGAACAAGTAAGATGAAAAGTAAAGCTGGAGGACCCTCAAGTATTGTTGGAGAAATGTTAAAGACTGAAGGTATCGCAAGTATTGAGATGATCATAGACTTAACAAATTGAATCAAGCAAGAGATTATCCTGAAACACTGGTAACTTAATACAATGGTTACTTATCACAAAGATAGGTGTAATTATAGAGGTTTGAAATTGGATCAGGTCTTGAAATGTTACATACGGGGTATATATGGTCTTAATTATGTATACTATATGCCATCTCATCATAGTGGTATATATACAGATAATAATGAGTGTCTTTAAATGTGTGTGTGTAAAATCATGCAGTTTTGTCATTTTGCATATCACGTGTAAATGTGTTGATACAAGTGAATGTTTAACAAATCTCCATAAACAGTTCAATAACAGGACAACAACATATGGACATTGACAGTTATTTTCAAATGGACTGCTAACTCCAATTTACAATGTATAATTAAACAACAGTTCAATAACATCAGGACTGCGTAGCACACAGAAAAAGGGACATACTTCTTTACAGTTTTATTGTCTTTTCTTGTCGCTAGTTCACCTCATCTTGTGGACACTGAAATAAAGACCCTTCTAACTTTGTTGCATGAGAAGTAACACCAACACAACTCTTGTTATATTTCAAGTGTAGCATTATTTTTCGGATACATGCCGTTTGGAGTCGCACTGCCAAGTGATTTTACTAGTATTTACATCTCTGCTGGAATGTCCTCTTTACTTTCTATGATGTAAAATTGATTATCTATCACCAAGCAAATATCTCTTTAACTAAAACAACTCTTGTTATAATCAAAATATTTCTTTGTTTTTAATGCTGACCCATTTCAATGGTCTAATTGCATCATTTCTTACATTTGAGATCAACTTATTGTTTCTCTTATTTGCTCCAACTAATTAGTCTGCCAAATATTTCATTTGTATCTATCTGGCTTAGCTGTGCAAACTGCATAGCTAAACTAACACATTTGCCTCCCATTCCAAGACCCCAATCTATTACAGAAAGTGATTGAGAATAATTGAGCAGCAAATAAGTCAAATAAGCATATATAGAGTTTATACAGACAGGCCTTAAATTTTGAGTGTCATGAAAAAGCTATATTTCTATTATTACTTTGAAAAATCCTTGAAATTATAGGAAATGTCTTGAAAAGGGCTTGAAAATCGTATTGATTTTCAGTAAAATTTTTTTGGAATATTAAAAAATATAATCAAAATATTAATTTTTTGAATATTAATTAAAATGCTATCAAAATATTTTTTAAATAAAATGCTATTAAAATATTTAAATATTAAAAATAAAATCTTCTGAAATTGCGTCATTATTATTTCACGTACAAGAGTAATGCCTCTTTATCACAAAACTACTCAATGTTATCCATATACTTTAGGGATATCGTCGTCGGCCGATTTCTTGTGTCCGAGAATTTCAGTTTCCTCTTCCCTCAGTGTTTGGAGCACAGATGGCTTCTCAGACCAATCTAACCGTGGAATTTGCGTGGGCAGAGAAGGCAAGCAATGCTTGGCAGGGGCTTTGTTGTTCAGCACGATTTTTTCTTGCCTGCCTCTTGATCTCCACCAGTCTTCTTTCTGCCTCGTATCCTTTGGTACCATGTATGATGGATTGGCGCCACAGCCACCGATCCTGAGATGTTGTTTCCCAGATGTGAAGATCAAATCCGGTGTTTTTTAGGGTGGATTTGAGTTGGTCTTTATATCACAGTAGAGGGTGGCAGATAGGTCTTTTTCCTGTGGCTAGCTCAGAGTATAGGGTTTGTCGAGGGAGTCTGTTTTCATCCATTCTGAGGATATGCCCCAACCAATGGAGTCTGTGCCTCATGGTGGTGGCCTCAATACTGCAGCTGTTTGCTCTCTCAAGAACGCTTGTGTTGGTTACATAGTCATACCATTTGATGTTCAGTATAGCTTGAAGTTTTTGTTGGTGGAATTTTTCGAGTTTAATGAGATCACTTTGGTATATGGTCCAGGTCTCACACCTATACAGAAGCATAGGTATAACAATCGCGTGGTATACCATGAGTTTAGTTTTTATTGAAAGATGTTTATTGAAGACGCGCTTCGTCAGTTTACCAAAAGCTCCATAGGCGAGGCCAATTCGGCTTTCTATTTCATTCTCATTTGAGCACTTTTCCGATATATTATGCTACCGAGATATGGAAAGTGATCTACTTGCTCAAGAGGAGTGTCATTTATGTGAATGCTTACGTCCTGTAAGATGGTATTGGGTACTGGTTGTACTAACACTTTTGTCTTACCAATATTAACAGTACGGATATAGCTGAAGTGAAATTCAAAATCGAAATAGATTAAAATATTTAAATATTAATTAAAATATTAGGGACTTATATAGTTTAAGATGATTATGCAAGGGAGACGACTAGCATCAATTAAGCAAAAATAAGCATTTCTTGCAATTTTTTGAGACGCTAGAATAATCCAATGGACAATGAAACCATTTTAAGTAAAAAATTAAAAAAACAAAAAAAAAACAAAAAACAAAAACACCCGTCTTCATAGTCCCTGAAATTTCAGAGGCAGTCTACCAAAAGGAAACAAACTAAAAATGTGATGATAATAATTAACAAAAATGAATACATGAATACTATACTTGAACACTATACTTGAACCATGATCTCCAAGAACTGGGAGTCCAGGAAATTGCCAAAGTAGTTTATAAAAAAGGAAAAGAATCAATTAACAAACTGAAAATGTAACGATAATACACAATACTATTGTTGAGCAATATCATACCTAAATAATTATAATCAGTTACTCAATTGAACTAGGAAACAAGTTAATTAATAAATTAAAAATGAAATTGTGTTAAGTAACAAAATAAACTTGTTAATTAACGTGCACAAAATAAACTGCAACAAGGAAACAATGTTAAAACTACAAAAATTAAATAAACTTTTTAATTAATGAAAAAAAAAAATCGTATATTGATCCCTGATCGCAATAATTATGAGCGGGAATATTTTTCTTTTTTCTGCTAAAGATAATTCATGAGGCGGTGGAAAATCTCACTTCTTGTCCTCAATGATTTGCGGATGTGCCTTTTGAAATGAGATAAAAAACTTCATTTTAAAATAAGATTTGTTTTTCTTTATTTTAATTGTAAATACTAATAAAAAAACATGTAAATTTCAATGTCAATTAATTATATAATATAGAAATTTTGACATCAATAACAATGACAGGCTTGACGAACTGTTCACAACCTACATGGCTGATCCCTGTTACAGCACGTGGCTTCAAGTTGTGAGGACTGTTCTAGTACTCTCTCATGGTCAGGCCAGTATTGAGAGAGTATTCTCAGTAAACCAGAAAATAGAGATGGAGAAGATGACTCTACTGGCACAGAGGATTATATGACCAGGTCAAGGTAGCAGGAGGTGTGTGTCAAGTGCTAATAAGCAACCCTCTCATTGTTTCATGCTTCATGGCCAGAGGTATGCAATGTACCTGGAAAAGCAAAGAGAAAAGACAGAAACTCAAAAGAAAGACAGACCTTGAGCAGAATTGAATAAGAAGAAAATGAGACTGGAAAGTGAGGTTATGTCGTTGACTTCATCAGCAGATTGACCTTGCTCTGAAAGTGGAGAATTCTGATAACTTGACTCTGTTGACAGTCAAATGCTTTCAGAAAGTCAGCCTATGAAAAAAAAAACAAACAAAAAAATAAACTAAACTTAAAGAAAAGCTTCAAATCAAACAAGAACTGAAAATTATGCAAAATCATTGACGGCAAAGTAGATGGAAGTGAAATGGTGAGCTTAAGTTGTAAATAGTTGACAAGTTTTTGTTGTATGGTATTGTAGAGAACTTCCTTTAAATCTACTTCATGAATAAAGTGATAAATGAAAGTGACTTTTTCTGTTGTCAATTACTAAGTTTTTTGATTTTATTATATCCTTCTTTATACATCAAATTTTATTGTGAAAACTTGAATTTTGTCTGGAGAAGGCCTTGAAAAGGACATTGAAAATCTGTACGAACCCTGGTAGATGAAATGCAGTTTAGTTTTATGCTTGGTCAAAGTACTACAGGTACTATTTTTATCTGGAAACAAATGAAAGAGAAGCATCTTTATAAGAACAATCTGCATTGTGCTTTTGTGGATCTAGAGAAAACCTTTGACCGTGCTAACAGATGTTTATTGGGCGTTGTGTAAATTAATAACAGCTTTGTTAAACTAGAGGCAAACAACTGATTAGTGAGGATTGTTCAAGCAATGTAAAAAAGTTCTTAATGATGTTAGAATCAACATTAATAATTTAAGGTTAAAGTAGGAATACATTAGAATTTTGTACAAAGTAAAATGCTTTTCATTTGTGTCTTAGGAACATTGTCCAAAGTTTCATATAGGTCGTCTGGAAAGGATTCTATATTCTAATGATTTAGTACTTACCTGCGAAACAATGGAGGAAACTTGGAAAGAAAATGCTTGAGAGTGAATGCTACCAAGACGAAAGTGTTGATCAACAAAGAAAAGTTCCCTTGTGGAAAGAGAGTTGAGCACAACCCTGTTTTTTTTTTTTTTGTGTTGTGGCTTTATCTGCTTATATAGCAACTCAGAAACTTTTGTCATTTTTGGCTGGTAAATTCATCGTTTATGCACTTTAAAAAATTTTTTTTTATTTATACACACTTCTTAATAGGCTTTACAATGTCAAACAAAGTGTCTTTGCCCATCGGACAATATTTTTCCTCTCAGTATGATTTTGTTTGGATAAGAATAAGTTGATGCTGCTAGGGAGACACATCTATTGGTAGAAGATAGGCACATGCAGAAACAAACAAACAAAAAAAAAAAGCTCTCATCAAAATGGTAAAATCAAACGTAGTTCAAACAACTCCAAAACAACAAAATTTGTATTTAAATTAATAAAATGTATTTGCCTTCTAACTGCTATCTAAAAGGAATTTGTTTTTAATTAGTAGGTAGAAGAGTTAGCATTTTTGCTTCTCGATTGTATTTTTTTCTTCAATTTAATGACTTCTCAACTTAATAGCTAATCGATGCTAAATCACTTATCTTTCCAGGCTAAAGAAAATGAATCTGTTCAATTTTAGAAGGGAAGCAAGAAGTCACAGTGCCTAATTGCAGTCTCTCGCTGACTGTCATCTCTGTTTTTATGAACTTACTCTTATTGTAAAATTTGCTTTGCATAAGACTTTATATAGTGAGACTAGTCATTCTGCATTGCCCAGACCCAATCTTTTTGTCTCTCATGAATATACCTGATCCTAGATGACCTTTTTCTGACCTTGAGTTGAGTTGCAGCTGGGGTTTCCACTGCTGGTGCTTCTATCTTAATAGTCTTCTCCATGTCTAATTTTTTTTGTACTTTTTTTATGTGAATAATTTCTTTTTCAATTTTCTCTCTTCGCTCTTCCAAATGTATGCTATCATCACCAATTGCCCTAAATCCTTTGCCACTTTTTCATCATGTTAATTGCAAGCATTGGGTACACAAGAACTGCAGTGGAATTACTGATAGGTTCAAAGGCAATAATTAATTTAATATTCCCTAAATTTTAGTTTCTCTGGAGTACTTTAGGGTTTTAGGAGGAATAATATCAGCATAAGCTTTCATCTGAAAATTTCAGATTTGCATCAAATTTGATGTATGAATTTAGCAAGATTTTTCTTCAAGACCTCTTACCTTAAATTTGAGACATTTTGTAGAATCAAAATCATGTGATGCATGTTTATCAAAATTGGAATAAGGCCTTTAGACATAAGGTTTAGTATCATTTTATCTTTATTTTAAGCTTTGTAAGGGGATGTACAAAGGACACAAAACTGTTCTGTTTGGAGAATTAATTTTAACTGTCCTAGGACAAGTATTCTTATAGTTGTGATATATAATTGTAACAAGAAAGTTGCCATGTTAGATTGGAAAATCTATAACAGTATAGTATGAATGTTGAATATTTACATGTTTTGGTGTAAACAAAGTCAATGCTTTCTTCCTGAATCGTGTTTTATATTAGATTGAACTGAAATGTCGTTTGTACTAGATTGAACTGAAATGTCGTTTGTACTAGATTGAACTGAAATATCGTTTGTACTAGATTGAACTGAAATGTCGTTTGTACTAGATTGAACTGAAGTGTCGTTTGTACTAGATTGAACTGAAGTGTCGTTTGTACTAGATTGAACTGAAATGTCGTTTGTACTAGATTGAACTGAAATGTCGTTTGTACTAGATTGAACTGAAATGTCGTTTGTACTAGATTGAACTGAAATATCGTTTGTACTAGATTGAACTGAAGTGTCGTTTGTACTAGATTGAACTGAAATATCGTTTGTACTAGATTGAACTGAAGTGTCGTTTGTACTAGATTGAACTGAAATGTCGTTTGTAATAGATTGAACTGAAATGTCGTTTGTACTAGATTGAACTGAAATGTCGTTTGTACTAGATTGAACTGAAGTGTCGTTTGTACTAGATTGAACTGAAATGTCGTTTGTACTAGATTGAACTGAAATGTCGTTTGTACTAGATTGAACTGAAATGTCGTTTGTACTAGATTGAACTTAAGTGTCGTTTGTACTAGATTGAACTGAAATGTCGTTTGTACTAGATTGAACTGAAATGTCGTTTGTACTAGATTGAACTGAAATGTCGTTTGTACTAGATTGAACTGAAATATCGTTTGTACTAGATTGAACTGAAGTGTCGTTTGTACTAGATTGAACTGAAGTGTCGTTTGTATTAGATTGAACTGAAATATCATTTGTACTAGATTGAACTGAAGTGTCGTTTGTACTAGATTGAACTGAAATATCATTTGTACTAGATTGAACTGAAGTGTCGTTTGTACTAGATTGAACTGAAATGTCGTTTGTAATAGATTGAACTGAAATGTCGTTTGTACTAGATTGAACTGAAATGCCGTTTGTACTAGATTGAACTGAAGTGTCGTTTGTACTAGATTGAACTGAAGTGTCGTTTGTACTAGATTGAACTGAAGTGTCGTTTGTATTAGATTGAACTGAAATGTCGTTTGTACTAGATTGAACTGAAATATCGTTTGTAATAGATTGAACTGAAATATCGTTTGTAATAGATTGAACTGAAATATCGTTTGTAATAGATTGAACTGAAATATCGTTTGTAATAGATTGAACTGAAATATCGTTTGTAATAGATTGAACTGAAATATCGTTTGTACTAGATTGAACTGAAATGTCGTTTGTACGAGATTGAACTGAAATGTCGTTTGTACTAGATTGAACTGAAATATCGTTTGTAATAGATTGAACTGAAATGTCGTTTGTACTAGATTGAACTGAAATGTCGTTTGTACGAGATTGAACTGCAATGTCGTTTGTAATAGATTGAACTGAAATGTCGTTTGTAATAGATTGAACTGAAATGTCGTTTGTACTAGATTGAACTGAAATGTCGTTTGTACTAGATTGAACTGAAATGTCGTTTGTAATAGATTGAACTGAAATGTAGTTTGTACTAGATTGAACTGAAATGTCGTTTGTACGAGATTGAACTGAAATGTCGTTTGTAATAGATTGAACTGAAATGTCGTTTGTACTAGATTGAACTGAAATGTCGTTTGTACTAGATTGAACTGAAATGTCGTTTGTAATAGATTGAACTGAAATGTCGTTTGTACGAGATTGAACTGAAATGTCGTTTGTACTAGATTGAACTGAAATATCGTTTGTAATAGATTGAACTGAAATATCGTTTGTACGAGATTGAACTGAAATGTCGTTTGTACTAGATTGAACTGAAATATCGTTTGTAATAGATTGAACTGAAATATCGTTTGTACGAGATTGAACTGAAATATCGTTTGTAATAGATTGAACTGAAATATCGTTTGTACTAGATTGAACTGAAATGTCGTTTGTACGAGATTCAACTGAAATGTCGTTTGTACTAGATTGAACTGAAATATCGTTTGTACTAGATTGAACTGAAATATCGTTTGTACTAGATTGAACTGAAATGTCGTTTGTACTAGATTGAACTGAAATGTCGTTTGTACTAGATTGAACTGAAATGTCGTTTGTAATAGATTGAACTGAAATATCGTTTGTACTAGATTGAACTGAAATATCGTTTGTAATAGATTGAACTGAAATATCGTTTGTACGAGATTGAACTGAAATATCGTTTGTAATAGATTGAACTGAAATATCGTTTGTACTAGATTGAACTGAAATGTCGTTTGTACTAGATTGAACTGAAATGTCGTTTGTACTAGATTGAACTGAAATGTCGTTTGTACTAGATTGAACTGAAATGTCGTTTGTACTAGATTGAACTGAAATATCGTTTGTACTAGATTGAACTGAAATGTCGTTTGTACTAGATTGAACTGAAATATCGTTTGTAATAGATTGAACTGAAATATCGTTTGTACGAGATTGAACTGAAATATCGTTTGTAATAGATTGAACTGAAATATCGTTTGTACTAGATTGAACTGAAATGTCGTTTGTACGAGATTGAACTGAAATGTCGTTTGTACTAGATTGAACTGAAATATCGTTTGTAATAGATTGAACTGAAATATCGTTTGTACGAGATTGAACTGAAATATCGTTTGTAATAGATTGAACTGAAATATCGTTTGTACTAGATTGAACTGAAATGTCGTTTGTACGAGATTGAACTGAAATATCGTTTGTACTAGATTGAACTGAAATATCGTTTGTACTAGATTGAACTGAAATATCGTTTGTAATAGATTGAACTGAAATATCGTTTGTAATAGATTGAACTGAAATATCGTTTGTACTAGATTGAACTGAAGTGTCGTTTGTACTAGATTGAACTGAAATATCGTTTGTCCTAGATTGAACTGAAATGTCGTTTGTACTAGATTGAACTGCAATGTCGTTTGTAATAGATTGAACTGAAATGTCGTTTGTACTAGATTGAACTGAAATATCATTTGTACTAGATTGAACTGAAATATCGTTTGTACTAGATTGAACTGAAATATCGTTTGTACTAGATTGAACTGAAATGTCGTTTGTACTAGATTGAACTGAAATATCGTTTGTACTAGATTGAACTGAAATATCGTTTGTACTAGATTGAACTGAAATGTCGTTTGTACTAGATTGAACTGAAATATCGTTTGTAATAGATTGAACTGAAATGTCGTTTGTAATAGATTGAACTGAAATGTCGTTTGTACGAGATTGAACTGAAATGTCGTTTGTACGAGATTGAACTGAAATGTCGTTTGTACGAGATTGAACTGAAATGTCGTTTGTACTAGATTGAACTGAAATATCGTTTGTAATAGATTGAACTGAAATATCGTTTGTACGAGATTGAACTGAAATATCGTTTGTACTAGATTGAACTGAAATGTCGTTTGTAATAGATTGAACTGAAATGTCGTTTGTAATAGATTGAACTGAAATGTCGTTTGTAATAGATTGAACTGAAATATCGTTTGTAATAGATTGAACTGAAATGTCGTTTGTACTAGATTTAACCGAAATACCATGTATTCTTAAAAGTTTAATGGATTGATTGGACATTTTGTGTACATGAAATACTTTGAAAACCTCTTTTACTAATTAGCTTTGTTTTAAATTGACTGAGTAATTTAGTAGAGGCTGCAGTTTGTAGTATGCAATAAGTAATGATATCTGGTTCGTATGATGACCCAGTACCGCATTTTGCATTGCTTCTACGCCTAACCTATTCTCTGGCTCATAGCAACTACTCCTTATTTGCATACCTCAAAATAATGTTCCAGAAAAAAATGGTATCATATCGGAAACTGATGCATATTTTATGGTCAGAAATAAATCATTTTACAAAAAGAGACATTTAATTGTTAGAAAAGCGTTGGGATCGATGTATCACCCTAGGAGATTGTTGATGAATAAAGTTGAATTTTATCTAAAAGTTGTTTTCTCAGTAGGACTATGACAACAGAATATTCTTATTGTTTTGACTCTCGAGTATATATCCGTCACAGTTAGACACAGTCAACTGAGAACCACATTACTTTATATAAAAGCATATAAGGTAAATAACGGATACACACTCGAGAGTCAAAACAATGAAAAGAATATGCTATTGTCCTAGCCTTATTTATTAGTTAGGCTCGGGACTTATTGAGTGATGTGTTGGTTGATTACATCTGTCTGTCATCGTATCATGGGCAGAAAGATAAGTAAACAGAAAGCTTTTTACATTACATTGTTACAGTGTCATTTTCGATTACGTCTTTCAAAAGTACAAGATCTTTTATAGCCGTAATTTTCTCTACTTTCAATGACTTCATTTTCGCTGTTTGGTATCCCTACTTCCTGTCTCACCAATTTGATTCTCGGTTGACCTTTTGATTTTTTGCCTATAACATTTTCGGTTCATAACCACTAAAATATGTATTACCTAAAACGCTTACCCAAATATTTGACATTTTTACCAACAACTATATCCAATTAGGCATGTTTCTAGCATTAAAATCTGAGTTTTTAAAACTTTTCTTATTTATAAACCTAATGTTTGATTTCTTTTTCTTTCTTTTTACCTGTAGTTCTACTTTTATTCTGTGTTTTATATTGTGATCAATTGTCATTTTAATTTTAAATCTTGAGACTGTCATTTTGTAATAATTACCATATCTCCATAACTTGTTGGAAGAGGAGCAATCTGTTTCAGTGGATTAAAAAAGAAAAAGCACTACAAGAAGGCCCTATGATACAATGGCTAAAATTAGCAATTATCAAGATAAGGAAAAGAGTTTGAAATGTGTAAATGATCTACATTCTGATTTTGTTTCAAAAGATCACCAGTTTGAAAATTGATAAATGCAATTATTCATCGGATAAATTGTACAAAAAAAAAATCCTTATTTTTTGTACTTAAATGTTTTTATTACTATTTTTTTTTTTTTTTGTTTTCAGCCTGACTTGCCTCGAGTGAAAACTGAGATCGAAGCCATGAAAGCTTTTAATCACAAACACATTTGCAGACTCTACCAAGTAATTGAGAATGACGAAAGAGTCTTCCTTGTACTTGAGGTAAGTCAGATCTTGTTTGTATTTGAATGTGGAGTCAACAGGAATTTGAAAAAAGAAAAAAAAAGTTGGTTCTGTTTCAGGATTCTCTCTATATTAAAGAAACAAAATTAAAGAAAAATCTGTGATGGAACTTTATCAAATAGTTTTATTTTTATTAAAAAAAAATTTTTTTTTTAAGCAATTAATGAATCCATAGGCATTACAACATGAATCTAGTATGAATTATTGTTGAGTGCTCTCCCTTTGTTTCTTTACATTTTTTTCAAAATGGCGGGCGAGGCAGTCATTCCTTGGATACTCATAAAATTTTACTTTATTTAAAAATAAAGCTACATGGTTGATTTTATGTGACTTTTGGAATATGCTATTTTCATTTCCTCACGGATATGTACATGAAGATTTTTCTTTAGTTTTGTTTTTTAATTTTAATTTCTGGATAAGAATCAAAAAGCTTAACAAAGAACCAATGTGTATATATAAAGTAAAGCCAGTTATTTTGTGTTATGGCCTAACACATACAAAATATTTAATTCTATTTTGGTGTAAAAATGTTCCTGATGCTACCAGATCAGGCTGTTGTAAGATGCTGGCTTCTTAGCCTAAAATGCATCAAACATTGATGTTATTTTTTTTTTTTTCATGTTTCTTTTTTTCAATCATGTTTTGCAAAGTAAAAAATAATTTTATTCAACAATTGGAAAATATAAAGAACTTCCAAAATTATTGGATTCCGTATTGGACAATCCAAAAAGGGTTGATATGCCTTAAAACAAACCAAACATTGTGAATAAATATTTGAATATATAAAGAACTTGAAGCATAGAAACTTTTTCAAAATTACAGGATTCAGCATTAAATAATGCAGGAAGGGTTGATATACCATAAAATAGAACAACCAAACCAATAAAAATATGGTTATAATCAAAGTATTTTCTTTAAAAAAAAAAAAAAAATGTGCAATAGAACCCTGGGATACAATAATCTTAGTATACGTTTTTTTCAGGTTATGATGTGGAATACAATGTTTTTCCGGCCCCTGGTTACGTTATTTGCCCTATTTTACAGTGTTATTTCTAATGTTGTTTGATTATTATATACTGTACTGTATTTTGTTACTAATTTTTAATGCTGTATCCCGGGGTTCTACTGTATTTGCAATTTTTTTATCCATTATATACATTATCTGCATCAATATTTTCATTGTGATTAGTGATTTTCAGAAACAGAAGGAAAGTTTTCTGAAGGGTTGTCATCCATCCAAATTTGACAATATTATTTCCACAACTTCTGTGTATGTAAACAGCAAGCAAGCTGATTTATTTTGCAAGTTATATTTCATATTAATTCTAGTGAAGAAAACAACTGTGAATATTTTGCAGAGTTTTGCGAGTAATAATATGCATGATACTTGGATAAATATAAACACTTTGGCAACACAGACCATCTACTTGTGTATGTTAATAGTATTAGAAAAAAATGACAAACTAAGGAAAAGGCTTTTTAAAAATTTTTTTGATTAGTCTTCCATATCATTTATTTTCATGCTATATATATATATATACATATATATATAATATATATATATATATACACACACACACACACACACACACACACATATATATATATATACACACACATATATATATATATATATATATATATATATCTATACTTTGTGTATATTATCTTGGAAATTTTCCCACTAATGTATTTTAGTCTATTAATTCTTTGATTTTAGCTTTCATAAAGAACAAGAACTAGTTAACTATTTTTATCTCCTTTGTATTTTTATTTTCTGTTGAAGCAATTAAAAATTTTGAAAACATTTTCAAGTAGGAAAAAATATACATGGTGATCTAGAAGTTCCTGAGGGATTTTTTAACTTGAATAGATTCTTTATTTTTTTTTATGGTACCTTCATGGAATTTTAAAATGTAAAAAGACAATGGTGATTTGTTTTTAAAAAAACAAACAAAACTTTATGAAATTTAATCTTATGACTTTTTTTATTGATTTGAATTTTAATTTTCTTAAAATTTCATAAAAATTGTCTAGTAATTATTTATTGTATTGTTTTTTTTTATAACAAATTGTCTTCATTTTTCAATTAATTTTTCATTAAATTTTCTCTGTAATAACAAATATTTTTTCATTGAAAAAATTGGTCAGTATTTGTACGAAAAAAAAAATATCATGGAATTTTGTTTGACACCTTCTGGCGTTTAACATGAACTACACAGAAAATTCTGACTGGCACAGCTCTTAAGTACCATTTAAAAAAAAAAAAAAATTGATGTATATTCATGACTTTTGAATTTCAGACTAAAAGCTAATTTTTTTTTTCGACGATATATCTGCTATATGTGTACATTTTGTCCAAAACGAATGGTTTGTAAATGTAATATGACATGAACAAATTTATTTATGCTCTACCTAGAAATTTTACAATTCTTCATTTTGGCTCCAGGAACAATTCCATCTTGTAACCCCTTGATGTAAATACCCCTGACAAACCCGACAAGCAGCTAAATCCCCCCCCCCCACAGTATAGATCTCTAGATTTAAGAGAGCCTTCTTTCTACTCTAGTTTCTTCCCCAGAACCGCTAGATTTTGGAATTCCCTTCTGGGTCCCTGCTTCCTCAACAGAAGTTCAAGTATAACGTGAACCGACATCTTGCTGCCTAACTCCCTACATAGTACCCCTGTAGCTTATGTCCCCGATAGTAACCCCCTACATGAAAGTGGCAATGTGCCTTGTTTGGGGTGAAAATGTAATAAAAGAAAGCCATTTATTTTTTGTGTCTAATGTAACAACGTAAAAGTTAATGAATAAAAAAAAAATATATTCCTACAAGTTTGAAACATGAAAAACAAATTTAAAAACCATAAAACACTGGGCCCAGATTGCCGATTTGTGGAAATAGATAATGGGAAGTCCTCAGGTAGTGGTTGAGGGTTTTTTTTTTTTTTTTTTTTTTTTTTAGGTAAAACAAGGAGTCGAATACAGAAAAGTTAAAATATTTAAAAAATGTCAAATTTTGGGGTGTTTAGGGCCCAAAAACCTATATCTGGGATTTTGCTCCCAAAAGGGCAAATTAGATATTTGGGCATATTTTAGTGAAAAATGATCAACTGACAGTTGTTCAGGGCTTGTTGTAAGTCTAATAATTTGAATACAGAAATAGTATGCATATTACTGTTGCATACTGGTTATATTTTAGAAGGGATGGCATATGTATTTGTTGTTCGTGCTAGTGTTCATGTTGGTGTGCAGATATATCGCGTATATATAAAGAGAGAGACAGTTCTGTATATATAAAGAGACAGGGTACATGTTAATACAGGAGAGCCGACAGCATGTAATACACAATGAGAGGAGATTTAGATATATCGATAGATAGATTGATAGAAGAGATAGTTTGACATTTATACGTTTGACAGTTCTGTGAGTGGGAGTGTTTCTATAACATTGACACATATATTTCTTTACCTATTTTTGATATGATGATTTTCACAAAGTTCTTATAATATAAATTCACAATACCTTTCTGTTGTTGAATAACATAACACGAAGACGCAGATACAAAAAGATGATGTTCGTTTATTATTCCATACGACTGGTCAATGGCTTTGCATCAAGGAATTCAAGTTTCTACATGATTCTTTCTTCCAAGGTTCCATGTCAGCTCTGTCTCTGACTCACTGACTTCTCTCTTCTCCCCTGACTGACTGACCAACCGATTTACCCTTTGCCAAGCCCCAACTATATTAAAAACTCAGTACGTCATTGCATAACCAATACGTGCATATCAGGCACGTGGCCTGACACACCTCGCGTTTCCACAAAGCCGACTCTCTAACCTAATTTTTGATTAACCCACTTTACAAACATTTTCCATTGTCCGTTTTTAAATTCCTTATTTTAATTTCATTTCTTTAACAGAAAAAAAATTACATCATTAGATTCATTTTCCAATAAACAGATATCTGACTATTTTATGTGAACTAAACAATGGTTAATTCTACATTCCATTTTCAATAACATTCTGTATTATTTATTTTAACTTATGATCGGAATTCTCAATTCCAAATCTAGCTTCGCAAGTTCAAATCCTCAGCTATCCTATCTCATATTTACTCACTTACAAGAACAGGTGACTTGTTCTTGTAACATTACAACATATCAAGTAAGATATCGTCAGCAAGAGAAACAAAAATTTCTTTGGTAGGTTGAAAAGCCTTGCATGAGATCTAATAATGTGATCATTTGCACCACATTTAGTGCAATACTTATTAGGATGCCATTGATTGGACAGCTTCACAACACCAGGATTAGAACATTCAAGCAGTGTACACATATCAGTAAACTGTCCAGTTGGTGATGTTTTTTTTGAAAGGAATTGCAAATAATTACGGATGTCCTTATTGTTGAACTCTAAACATTCCTCCGCAAGTTTCCTAATCTGCAGCCATCATTCATAGCCATCAGCTCGAATGAATGTTGAATTATTCCATGAAGAGAATGATTCAACTTCACCCATTTAAAAATGATCACACGTTTTTTTTTATTCCATTTTTACTCCAAACAAGGTACAGTGCCACTTTGATATAGGGGCTACTATCGGGGTCATAAGTTGCAGGGGTACTGTGTAGGGAGTTGAGCAGCATTGCACTTGAACTTCTGCATGTCAGTACAGTTGAGAAAGCAGGAAGCCAGAAGGGAGTTCCAAAGTCTAGCAGTTCTGGGGAAGAAACTATTAGAGTTAGGAGGCTTTCTTACATCTAGGGATCTCTACTGTGTAGGAGTGGGATTTTGCTGCTTGGCAAGTTTATCGAGGAGGTGCAAGGGCTTGTAGTTCGTCACAGCATCCACCATTAAAATACTTGTAGAACAGGCAGAGGGATGCAACATTTTGTCGATGGGACAGAGATTGAAGCTTAGAGAGCAGTTCAGGACCTGTCAGGTTGGCAACTCTCTTTTGAACCATGTCCAGAAGCGATGACTAGTAGCAGATACACCAGCCCAAATGTGACAATACTCCGTACATGGGCGAATGGGAGCCTTGTAGAGGTACAGGATATTTTCAGGCATGAGTAACTTTCTAGCACAATAGAGAGAGCCCACTTTCCTCACAGCAGCCTTAGCAATGCTCTCAATGTATCTGTCCCAACTCCTGTTCTCTGTGAACGTTAAGCTGAGGAGTTTGAAAGAAGTACTTTCAAGTAATGTATCTTTAGCCATAGCTATTAGTGGTTGAGAAGGTTTCTTGTAATTATTGAAGGAAACGAGCATTGAATGTGACCATCCATTTTTGTCCCCATTCCACTATAGATTGGAGGTCTTCCTCTCGTGTTTCTGCCATTTCCTTAAATATGTATTCATTTGTTTTCTCCTCATGCCTGTTATAGAACATGGTGTCGTCAGCAAATATACCCATCTCAGAGACAATTTTATCAGGGAGGTTATTTACGAATATTAGGAATAATAGTGGTCCAAGGATGTACCCTTGAGGTACACCCACATTTATATCATTGTTTAGATGTACGATCGAGGACAACCTGGATTTTTCTCTTATTTAAAAAGAATTTAATTATGTTAAGTATTTGTCCAGTAATACCGTATGATCTGATTTGCATGAGAAGACCATTGTGCCATACCTTGTCAAAAGCCCTAGATATATCTGAGGCTACTGTTCTACCTTCTCCTACTTTGTCCAGTGAATGGTATATATGTTCAGAGATTACAGTTAGGATATTTGCTGTCGAACGGGCTTGCCTAAATCCATATTGTTGGTCAGTCAGAAGTTTAGCAGCTGAAGAAGGTGATGGACTAGGGCTTGGTTAATTATGGACTCAAATATTTTGGTGAAAAGTGGGAGGAGGCTAATGGGGCAATAATTTAATAGATCAGTTCTCTTGCCAAAATTCTTGTAAACTGGTACCACAGAAGCAGTTTTCCAGCAGTCAAGAAAGCAAGATTCGTTAAAGCATTTGTTGTAAACTTTGGAGAGGACTGAAACCACCTGAATTCTTATCTTTACATTATATGATTTATTGCCAACATGTGCACACAGACCCTCAGCTTCAAGCTCTGCATGACTCTTATCAGTTCTGGTGGTGATAGCATTGAGAAGGTTTTTATCTGTCTCTTTCTCTCTAACAAGAAAAAGTGGATGCTATGTTCTACATGGGTTGGGAGTGTGATTTTCCCACAAAATAACTTTTGATCCATTTTGGTATCTTTTTAGTAACTTTAGTGGTGTGATGCCCTACTGAAACATTATTTTTAGCATCAATCATGCTCTTTGATTTCCACACAACTTGTTGTTCATCACCATCCTTGAAAACCATTTCAAGATCTGTCTTTATTTCTAAATCACCATTACATGTTAGTTACTGCAAAGTTGATTCAACAGTCATTTTAACAAGACCTTTGTACTGTGAGTCCCTTCTTATCAAGAATTGCAGTCACAGTTGGATGCAACTTTTTCTGACTTTCAAGTAGTTCATTGCTTGTTGGAACTGAGATACCTTTTGTTAGATAATATCATCCTCAGCTTTCTTATCTGCTCTTTAGTTAGGACAAGTTCATGCATTGAAGCAATAGATTCATTTATCTTAAATTTGTGTGATGCATCTACAGTCTCAGTAAAAATATCATGACCAATTTTAACAACCATTTTCTGTGACTTAAAATTGATTCAATGGATCAAATAACCCAGAAATTAAGTGGTGGACAATTCTGGACACTGCACCAAATCATTGATATGAGAAAGTAAACCATCATTTCTTTCTTTCATCATTCGAGAACCCAGACAACGAAAACACTTTATTTTCTTTGTTGTTATAACATTTTCACTCTCAACAATAAAAAACTGTAACAGCATCAAACAACTTTACTTCTGTAGCAGCAGCTGAATTGCATCCATGATGCTTTGAAGAATTTCAACCAGTCATTAGAATCTTGGATTACATTGGATTATTTTCCACATTTACTAATACAAGCATCATATTCAGGGATTTGGTTAGTGAAAACTGCCACCTGTAATCAATGATTATTTGGAAGATTTGTTTTTGTGTAATAGTCACTTTGCTGATTTCTTCCTTATGTAAATATATATATGAAATGTAAATATTGATGTTATAAAACAATTACTGCGACAAAAAAACATTGTGAATGAAGTTTAAATAATATAAAGGAAAGTTTAAACAAAAGAAAACCAAAAACATCCCAAACAGACACAGGGAATTTATCAATGGACAATTTTCAATTTATAGAAAATGAGTATGTATGCTGCAGTTCATGAACAGTAACAACAGTGACGGTATTCCAATTATAGTACTCAAAAAACTTCAACCTGAACTAGCGCCCATACTTACAAAACTGTTTAAATGTTGTCTTAAGGAGAATAGTTTCCCATCTCCCTGGAAAATTTCATCAGTATGCCCTGTATTTAAGAATTCAGGTGATCGCTCATCCCCCTCTCAGTACAGACCAATAAGTCTCCTGTGCGTCATGAGTAAGTTGCTGGAATCTGTGTTAAATACAGAAGTAATCAACCATCTCAACAAAAATAACCTTCTTAGTGACATTCAATATGGTTTCCGTTCTGCTAGATCTACAACAGATGTGCTTACAGTTATATCGCATAGGATTAGCAAATCTCTCGACGGAGGCAACCTTTCTAGGGCAATTGCTCTTGACGTATCTAAAGCCTTTGATAGGGTATGGCATAAAGGTTTACTTCATAAGATCTCTAGCTATGGTATTGCTGGAAATGTCTTCTCAATTATTAAATCATTTCTTTCTGATAGGTTCAGAAGAGTAGTAGTTGATGGACAAAAATCAGAAGCTCACAGTATTAATGCCGGTGTCCCTCAGGGGTCCATCCTGGGCCCAACTCTTTTCCTGATCTACATTAATGATCTTCCAAATCACATCCTTACATCATTTGTAGACATTTATGCTGACGACACTACCATTTATGGTAGCACATCTAAGACAGTAAACGACCAAGTTCTCTCCAATTCTCTCTCCTCTGATCTTGAGCACGTAGTACAATGGGGTAAGGAGTGGCTGAGTACTTTTAATGCATCTAAAACCAAGCTTCTCTCTTTACATCATCAACATTCTGATCCACATCTGGCATCAATTGAAATGAATGGCTCTCGTCTTCAGGAGGCCTCAAGTTTTGACAAACTTCTTGGCTTAACCATTACTCCTGATCTTAAATGGAACACGTACATCAAATCTGTTGCCAAGGCCGCTGGAAAAATGGTGGGATCTTTCTATCGATCCGGTAGATATCTCACTGCTGATGCTATTCTCTATCTATATAAGAGCCAGGTACGTCCAAGGATGGAATACTGTTGCCACATCTGGGCAGGAACTGCTAGAAAGGACTTGGCCTGCCTTGATAGAGTTCAAAATAGACTTCGTAGCCTCGTAGGAGATGTCCTTTTCTCCTCCTTGCAACCTCCATCTCACAGAAGAGATGCTGCGAGTTTGTCTCTGATGTATCGTTATTTTCATGGAAAGTGTTCGACTGAGCTTCAATCTATGGTCCCCCCTCGCCAAACTTTCACAAGAAACACTCGTCTAGCTGTAAACACTATCAATAATTCCCCCCACTCTTTATCTGTGCCTAAACCTAAACGTAGATTCCATGAACAAAGCTTCTTTCTTAGAACTGCACGCCTGTGGAATTGTTTTCCTGCTTTCCGGCTGACTACAATATGGTTGTGTTCAAGTCTAACGTAAATAAGTTCCTGATGAACCGTTCCATATAAGTTATCAATTTTACCAAATTTTCATTACTAATGATTGCTATATTGTCCAATTTCTACTGTACACTCTTTAACCCTTATCCTTGAGTGGCCTCTTGGCCTTGATAATGTGGTGATGCCTATGTAAAAAAAAAGAAAAAAAAGTAAACTAACAACATGGCATGCATTCAACATCCATTTTCAACAAATGTTATTTGTTTAAAGATGCATGATTGTGAAAAGAATCGGGGAAATCTTTTAATTTTTCTTGTAACTATGAAATATTTCAAGGTAAATTATTCTGCAAATGGCTAAATCTCACATAAGTCTGTTTATTGCATCAGAGAGCCCATAAATCAAGGATTTAAAAAAGCATATACTTTAATATGTAGGCTTTAGCCATTTTGAAGATATTTTGCAATTTATGAAAAAAAAACCCACCCGATTTGAGTAAAAAAAAATGTACAATTTTGTCATGTTTTTTACAAAAAAGAATGAAAATTATGTTCAATTTTTTCTGGAAATGTTAATTTGTTATCGATTATATGAGTTGCTAAGTTAATTTTCAACATTAGCAAACCTAACAAAGTAAGTAAGGAATGTGATTTTTTTTCTATTTTGGAGAGTTTTTTCTGAGGTTGGTACAATTTTGCTTTTGAAAAACAGACCCCGACCAAGGTTGTTGATTACACTGCAAGATCTTATAAAATCGCTAAAAATGATGCAATTCACTTTTCCTTTTTTTTTGTCAGAAATTTATTTTACTTTTTTATGTATTAAATTCAGAAAGTTAAAAGTACACATCAATTTCCATTACTGGGCCCATTGTGTGAAAATTGTGGATTAGTTTAAAATGAATAGCAAATTGAATCAATTTAGAAACTAAAATATTTATATATCTATAAAAGTGTGTGTGAGAGAGAGAGGATACGATTCTCAACCTACATACTCAGCGAATTTTTGATCTATAGACTTGAAATTTAATATATAGGATATTTAGACACATGGGGATTTTTCAAAGGGAAATGGACAAAAGGTTGAAGAACATCCCCTTTTAGTTTCAGGTCATGATGGCAGTAGTCATCTAAAGAATCTATGAAGTGTATTAGCTGCTCTGGATCAGGTAAGATTAAAATTAAAGAGAAGTAAATGCAAGTTTCTCCTCCCTGAAGTAACATATTTGGGTTCTAGTGCCTCTTCCAGACAAGGTAGCTGCCATGACAGGAACACCTCTGCCACAAAACATTACAGAATTAAAAGTCTACCTCAGGGCAGTTAACTATTATCACAATCATTTACCGGAGTTATTGATGATACTAGAACCGCTTCACAGCTTAATGAGGAAAGGTGCTCTGTAGGTGTGGGGTGCTGGACAAATAAGGGCCTTTGAAGAAACAAAGAAGATGCTGTGTTCTGCAACCCTTTTAACTCATCTTGACCCATTCAAACCTATTCTAGTGTAAGTAGATGCATGAATTAGATGTAATGGCTCATAGAATGGAAGATTGAAGGGAAAAACCAGTATACTATATTTCATGAACGCTGTGTGAGGCAGAATGGAGCTATGCACACATTCAGGAGGGGTTGGCCCTGGTTTTTGTGATAAAAAAAGTTACACCAATATTTGTATGGAAATAATTTTACTTTGGGATTATTTGCTGAACACAAACTGATTCCTTCTCTTGCTGTAGCTTGGGTTAATGCTGGGCCCTCTTTCCAGCTACCTACAATTATAAATTGGAGTATCATACTGGGTCCCTCAAAGGAAATGCAGATTGTCTCAGTCATCTTCCAATCAATGCACAGGAACAAGATGGCACACCAAACACTAACAGAATACACATGATGAACTTGATTGATGCTCTAGTAGCTGTGGCGGCGGTAAGAATGGAGACAAGAAGAGACTGGACTTGAGATGGGTGTATGAAGACATCATAAATGGCTAGAGCAAGTGCATCCCAGACATAGCAATGAAGCCCTATTTCAATAAGTGAACAGCGTTTACATGTGAAGATGGTGCGATATTCTTGGGAAATAAGGTTGTAATTCTGGCCAGACTTGGAATGAACGTATTGCGGCAGTTGCATCATACACACATAGGGATTGTACAGATAACGGCCCTTGCTTGCAGCTATGTGTAGTGGCCAAATCTAGACACTGATATTGAGAAAACCTGAAAAGCTTGTGGAACCTACATGCTTAATAAAAGTAACCCTAGCAAGGCTCCCATTCATTGCTGGTATATCCAAGTTGACCATGGGAAAGAATCCACATAGATTATGCGGGTGTCCATTTTGGGGACACGTTTTTAATAGTAGTGGATACTCATTCAAAGTGGACAGAGATATGCATAACGAAAACATTTTCTGCGATTCAATTCTGCAATTGAGAAAATAAGGATCTTTGCAACTAGTGTTGGGACGATTCCTAATTTTTATACGATTCCGATTCCGATTCCAGGAAAATATTGATTAACGATTCCGATACCAAGTACGATTCCGATTCCTTGGGAATTTATTGTTTTGAAATATACCAGGTAGTTTTATACTTATGGTCGGTAGTTCCCAAATATGTTCCCTAACTTTGGAAGAGATATTTTATGTCTACACTGTCGTGTTTTGGATTAAATAAAATTATTATATAGCAAACTAAACGGAAAAATTAGCAAAATTTATTCTAGAGAAAATTTATTTTACTTAATTGGAATACAGAAAAAAAAAAACTCAAAGAAAATAGAATTTATCCTTCAGAGAAAAAACAAATAAAATAGAATTTATATAACAGAACAAAAACAAGAAAATTAGAGAATAAATACACACGATTCATTATTTTGGTCCTCATAATTAACAGATTTAATGAATTAAATAAAAAAAATATAGCGGAAGAGAAAGAAAA
The DNA here is from genome assembly GCF_053919585.1 of Euprymna scolopes. NCBI lineage: Eukaryota > Metazoa > Mollusca > Cephalopoda > Sepiida > Sepiolidae > Euprymna > Euprymna scolopes. The sequence continues at coordinate 26,070,731 of NC_136490.1, read as the reverse complement.
TATATACTAATTAAATATAAAAAAGATAAATATTTAATTTAATAATTTATAAATGAACATGCGTAATGAAAAAAAAAAAACAATATACCACGTGACATGGCGCCGTAGATACAAAATAACCGGGTTTGTATTACTGTACACATAGATTCGAAAAAGTTGTCAAAAAACAAATATATAACAAACAAATATTATCAAAGGCAAGATAAGTTACTTTTCTACCAAACTGGATACATTTTTTTTTGTTTTTATTCAATGTAACATGTTTATTCAGCTCGAAAAACATGCAGTGTTTACCGATGTATTGGAAAATGCAAAATGGCGCCCGACACTCTCTTTAACATGGTAAGTTCGGGAAAAGGTGTTAGAAATAATAAACTAGACAAAATACTATTAAAAAAAACACCGAATATATATCAAAATATGTCACGGTAACATATATTGAGCGAGTTTCTAGCAGTATTTTGTATAGTTTATTATTTATAACATCTTTTCCCAAACTTACCGTGTTAAAGAGAGTGTCGGGCGCCATTTTGTATTTTCCAATACATCGGTAAACACTGTATGCTTTTCGAGCTGAATAAACATATTACATTGAATAAAAACCCGAAAAATATATCCAGTTAGGTAGAAAAATAACTTATCTTGCCTTTGATAACATTTATTTGTTATATATTTGTCTTTTGACAACTTTTTCGAATCCATGTGTACAGTAATACAAACCCAACTATAAGTCCTTAGTAAAATTCTATTTATAAATACTTTTTAAAATGAAATTATTTGATTAATCGTAAATATTATTTAGACATAAAAATTAACTGATTACAAAACCTTTTAAAAATATATATATTAATTTCTTTTTCGTTCGGCAAAGAACTGCGCAAAACACTTTTAATTTTCAATTTAAAATTCTAGAAAAAAGATTATATTATTCTGCTTTTAATATAATCAAATTCAGGGTTTTATCTTTCTGGAGAAAAAAAAAAATAATGGATTTTATTTCAATGAAATTAAAAAAAAAAAAACTTGACTGAATTGAATTAATTACCCTTAAATTAACGAAGGGGTTATTTAATAACTTTAGGTTTGGAAGAGATAGGTATGGGGTCGATTTTTTGGAAACTTCAAAAGAAACCGACTACTGTCAAAACTTTGCGAAATAATACAACGTGATCAATTTCATTTTAGAGATATTTCTTTCAAAAGCCTTCTTTTAAAAAAAGAAAAAAAAGTATATTGTTCTATTAAACCGTTTACTGTTTAAATAATTTGACTTTGCTCGTTTTATTTTAAGAAAATATAAGTTTAAAAAGCATTTTCATTCAGTATTAGAAGATTTGTCAGTAAAAAAAAAACAATCGCCAAAAAGATAAACGTTTTTTTTATTTTTACTCGCAATGTAGAGCCCTGTATACTTCTTTTCAAGTTAACTCTTTTGTAGTTTTGATTACAATAGATCTGAATGAATGAACCTTGTAAGGGAGGGGCACTAAGCATTGCCCTGTTAATAATGAATTTCTTTGGTTTCTTTTTATTTCTCTCTTGCGGTTAGAAATATCAGGAATTTTTTTTATTTTTTTCAACATCAGACTAAAAGAATCGTAATGAAGGAATCGGAAAATTAAGGTATTTTTTAACGATGCGATTCCGATTCCGATACCTCCCAAAATACACGATTCTTACGATTTCCGATTCCGATTAATCGTCCCACCACTATTTGCAACACATGGACTGCTGATATTGGTAGTGAGTGATAATGGTCTCCGCTTTGAATTCTTGATTTGTAAAGCATTCATGAATGCCAATGGAATTCGGCATATTTTCACAGTTCCTTACCACCCATCCTCAAATGGACAAGCAGAACACACTGTGCACATTCAAAGAAGTGCTTAAAAGAATGGAAACAGACCACAAGGCAACACTCAAAACCAAGGTGAACAGATTTTTATTCACTTATAGGATAACTCCCAACACTTCAACTGGGGTTTCTCCAGCCGAGCTGATGTCCAAATGGCAATTAAGGATGGCATTTCATTTGGTAAAGCCAGACACTTACAAGGCTCTGTACATGAAAAATAAAGTGGAAAGGAGGAGTAAAGTAATGGTACCACTTTGTAAATTCAAAGTAGCCGACCATGTACAAAATATGGATCTACTCAACGATGGATTGAAGTACCATTACCAGACAGCTGGAAGCAGTGAATTTTGAAGTGGAGACTGGTGGAAGGATAGTAAGGAGACATGCGGACCAGCTTGTGAAACTTTCATCAATGTCAGCAAAGAAATTAATGCGTGAGATATAGACATATAAAACTACAGAGAATTCTGAAGTTTCTGACATACCTGAAGTTTCTGGCACACCTGAAGTTTCTGGCACACCTGAAGTTTCTGGCACACCTGAAGTTTTTGGCACACCTGAAAGTTTAGTACCTGAGAGCAGACATGGATGGAGCTGCAGGGGTCCCCGTAGTGGTGGAAAAACTGGCATCACCACCCACTTGCAGATCAGAACGTACTCGAAGATTGCCCATAAAATTGAAAGATTATGTTTGTAATTCCAAGTAAGATTGAAGGGATATATTAGGCAGAGTTATTTCCCTTGCATCACTAATTATAATGGGACTAATTATGGCTCTTTATAACCAGAGGGTGTAACTGTTTTTCCAGCATATTGAGCGTAAATAAAGAAAGCATGGGAGCGGCCATTTTTGTGCGATCGTAACCACTGCTTGTTTTGTTACCATATTAATTCAGTCTTGTGTGTTTTTATTCATGCTAAGTGTTCCAGCAAGTACACATTAAACGGTTTAGAAAAAAATACTCGCATGCATGTCTCAGTTTCTGTATGAATTAAAATATAATAGTTATGCATATTTTATGACCGGGCAACGCCTGATAGCCTGCTAGTGTTTTATAAAAGAATATTTATGAACTGGAGTGCCTACTCAAAATATGAAACATTTTTGAAAAAAAAATCATTATCTTTGGTTGCAGTATTTTGTAAAGCGCAGTAGATTTACACTTGATTTTTGATTTGTTTTTTAGAAAAAAAACATCAATCACTAGACATCATGTTTGAATTTAACTGAAACATTTTGAGTGGTAAAATTCAGTTGTAAGTATAAGTAACATTCTTCTGGAGGTTTAAGGTTCAATCCTTACTGCAGGCGATACTAGTAATACAATTGCGAATTACTTAGGATTTCTCCCCGGTCTTGGCTAACAGAATGAGAACATGCTACATTGGTTAAATAAATAGTTCCGTTCAAAATTCTGTTTGGATTCACAAATTTGACAGAAGGTCGGAGGTTCCATCGGCATAACGTGAATGAGAACACTAAAGATAAGAACAGTAGTCCAAATAATCCAAATATGAATTGAATAAAGTATCTTTTTGTTGTCCAGGTTATTTCACTTTGAAGTAATGAAAGTTTATTTTTCTTTAATTACTTGCAATTTTTTTCCATAAAAATAAAAAAAACAATAAAAAAGTACAAAAAAGCTGTTTAAAACTAGCATAACATTTCTGTTTTCAAATAACGTTTTATTTCAGAAGTGTGTTTATTACTAAAACTAGAGGAGGAGGTCTTTTTATTGGTTATTCGCTAGTATAGGAGTATACACATCTAATCTTATTGGTAGGGGCTCAGTAGTGTTCTATAATAAAATTATTTATTGAAAGACAACTTTTTTTATTAAAAAGAAAACTAGTAGCCTGAAACACAGATCTCTGTAGGTCTAGCTAAAACTTGAAAAAAAAAAAGTATACTTACTCACAAACTTGGTATGTTTTTAATTGGCATAACCTTGGATGTATATGTAAAATTAAAAAAAAAAAGAAAGTTTTTTTCATTGGAGGGGGAGGGCAAATACTCATTTGTATCTTTTAATGTGACGAAGGCACGCACATCTTTTGATGCTAGGAAGACACGCACATCTTTTGATGTTATGATGTAAAAGTGTTAAAATGCACCATATGTGCACACACCTGCCATGATCATCTTACATGTTCCGGGATAAGGCTTTCTGTTGATCCAGTCAGTGCTACAATGAAGAGTCCTCCTACTAAGCAAAACCAGAGTTCAATTTATAAACAAATAATAAATATTTAATTTTTTTCTTAACAAATGGTACCCGTCTACTTGGGTGAATGACAGACTTTGCAGCATCAAATCTTTGCTTGACTAGATCAAAACACTCAAGCCTCATTAGTTTCTTGGCCTCAAAAGAACCCAATCTGGTTGGAGGGATACAGAGGCGGAATCGCTTGGTAGCTCTCCCCAAAATCAAAAATCGTTTCACTTCCACTCTTCCTCATCTTTTTCCATCGGGCTATAACTGCCTCTTTTTCTATTCTCCTGGGATCTTTTCGCCTTTTGGCTGGTTCTGGCGTTTTGTTGGTGGTCATTGTTCAGTCATCCAGGGGAGACATTCACTGAATATAATATCCAACTAGCCTCCAGAAGTTGTTTCTCTCACAAAGTTAATCTCAGCAGGACTCTTTCCTCAAATGAGGTACTTAGTTTTTTTAAACAAAGGGAATATTTCTTGGGTGATTTGATTGGTTCAAATATATTTTCAGCTCTTTGTCCCCCCCCCTCTGGCTAATCATCTATCACTGCAATGTTTGCTATTCGCATGCATGTGCAAAACGTGTGCAGTGCAGCAGCACATGTTTAAAAAGGGAAGTAACTCTGATATTTTTTTTCCACATTCTTTTCCTACTTTGCGATACAGATTTGATCCTGCTTGCCTACTACTACTTTTTTGCTCAACACACACACTTCCAAACACCCGGGCAATGCCGGACGCCCAGGCTAGTCTATAATATAAATTTCACGTGCCTGTTTAAATGTATGCATGTATGTGTGCCTAAAACTTTTGATAAAGGCGATTGATTTTCATGAGATCAGTATCATTTTGAAGCTAGACATCTCGGACGATAAATATCGAAAAATTAGCCAAAAACATTAATTCTTTCATCCTCAACTGGGCAGTTTTCTACAAGGAGGGGTCAATTTTTTCAAGCCATTTTTGCAAGTCATTGTATTGGTTGGATTGACTTTGCCTAATTTTAACGTTCCGTACTTCCAGTTGTATCATGGAGTAGCAGTAAGACGTCAGATTTTCTTTCACTTTCTTTTCCATTTTCATATCACGGGTTTAAGCCTTCCTGCCTTCTACCACTTGTTTGCTCAACACACATCTCCAAACACCTGGGCCACACCGGGACCCAGGTTAGTCATTAATAAATCAAAATAAAATATGAAAAATTAAAATTTTACCTATTTGTGTGTGTGTTTGAGGGAGAGGGCTCTAAAAATAATGATGAATTATTTTTAACTTTGTTTTAAAGTAAAAAAAACAAACTTTTACAAAAAGGTTTTTTACCTTGGAAAGAAAGTAAAATTGTCAGAAATTTATTTTGATGGCAGCAGTGTTAGATATTTGGGTCAAGCCCCCATTTTTCTCTTTTCCTTTTGTAATTTTTGATAATCATTTTTTTTTTTTTCTTAACTGTTTGTTTTCATCCAATTCTTTCTGCTGACAATTTTGTATGTCATAAGAGGCTCTAAACACATTCCTGATGTCAACTAATTCTAAGTAGACTTTTATTTGCCTTGTTCACAACTGCTGAAGAAGTTGTCTGACAGAATCCATTTGTTCAATGGTTATGTGTGGGGTGTCATGTCAATGGAGATTGTGGAACTGTGTTGAATGGGACAAATAACTTCCTCTGTCATTTTAGAAAATAAAAAAAAACTTGATTTCCTTTTGGGAGTAGGGTTGATGGTCAGGGTGGGTGGGTTGAAAATATGCTGTCTCAATGGAGTGTTGGGAATTGGGAAAGAGCATTTAGATTTATATAGAAGTAAAACTAAATGCTCTTTCTCGGCACTCCATTCAGACAGCATATTTTCACAATTCAATCACTAATATATATATATATATATATATATATATATATATATATATATATATATATATATATATATATAATGTCATCCACATACAGTACTGTTTCGCTGTTTCACAGCTCATCAGTTCGGCTAGACAAACAACTACCTCAAACCAGGATATATATATATATATATATATATATATAAATATATATATATATATAATAAATAAGGATATTTTTTTTTATAAATTGCCAGATCTATTTAAGCTCAATAAAAATGGATTATACTTTTAGAGCATATATATCATTTGTAAACAATTCAAATACCACAAGTATATTTAAATCACATTCATGTCAATTTATTTGATAAATGGTACTTACACGTTTCGTTTTCATTGAATGGTATAGGTAGACCAAACAGACCCACATAAATCCATAATCCTCTTCCACCTTTGATTCCAAAAAAAAAAATTTTTTATGAATTTATGTGGGTCTCTGATGAGTTATTTGGTCTACCTATACCATTCAATGAAACATGTGTAAGACATACCATATATCAAATAAAATATGAATTTGATTTAAATATACTTGTGATATATGAATTTAAAATAGAAAGGAAGAGACAAAATGCTTGATGATTCGTCTGTTCAGTGGGTTTTATTCAAACAATCTTTTTCAAATGTGAAGTATATCTCTTTAGTTTCCAGTTAGTGTCGGATATTCATATTTCTATCCTGAATATCCAACACAAAATGGAAGCTGAAGAGATATACATTTTAAATTCATATTGTCGGATTTTTTTATTCTTTTATTATCATATATATAATTGTTAGTGATTGTATTATTATTAATTCCTGGATGTTAATTGAATGAAACTCTAGTGTTTATAAAATAGTGTCAATATCAGATAAAGCTCTGTTAAAGTACAAGTTTCTTTATAGAAACATTATTGGCTATATATGTGCATACATGCTTTAGCTGTGATCTTGTTCAAAATCCAGCTTTCTTTGGCCTTTGTTGGTATGAAAGTTGAGGAAACTGGATTTTGAATAAGATTGCAGCTGAAACATGTATACAAATATGTAGCCAATTATGTTTGTGTAAGGAAATTTGTAGTGATTGCGAAACTGATTTACGCTCACATGCCTGCACATTTTGTAAAGTCCAGTTACTTAATAGAAAATCAAAATGGCAACACGCAACTGATTTTATGCATAATGGTCATAGAGAAGTAATGTGAATTCCTGCTTTTCATATGATGGGCATGATGTATTATGGACTGCATAAAGCAAGCCATTTGAAGATAAGCCATGTAAACGTACAGTGTTGAGATGCAACAGATCATTTACTTGAGTCGACATAGAAGGCCGAAGGAGATGTAAAAGAAAAGTACAGTTGTTCAGTGCTGAAGAAAACTAGTTTGTGTGTGTGTATATATATATATATTTAATTTATTACTGTTTTATCTGTTTAGTTACCCATGTTTCCGCTACCGAATCATATCAACGATCCAGTAACTTTGTCAGACTTGGGCAAAACTTCTGTTCAAGTCTGACGAAGTTACTGGATCGTTGATACGATTCAGTAGCAGAAACATGTATAACCAGATAAAACGGTAATAAATTAAAAAAAAAATATATATATATTTATATATATATATATATTTGCTCTGCAATAGTATTGAGCACCTTCAAGTTTTACTATTAACCAGTTCTGCTATATATATATATATATATATATATATATATGCACACACATACTAACAGCATTCTCTGACATTGTCTGGGATCTTTCATTTTTGTTTCCCTCCTCACATGATGTCAAGTGTGACGTCATAGCATATCTATATACTAGATGGTCGTTCGGTTGTAAAATATGCTTAAATATCATATTTTGATTAATGCAGATTTCGTATTTATTATTATATTGGACCCAATACATAATGATTTAAAAAGTAAAAAAAAAATGACTTGTGTGCCACCACCGAGAATTGAAACCAAAACATTTAGCTTACAATTTACTTTTTCCTTTGACGTTGATGCCTGAGCTATGAAGACATGTTTACTGCAAGACTAAAAATTAAAACCTGAACTAATAGCTATTACGTTAGGCATGCATATTCGTAATGGCGTCATTCAACCTTCACTGGTAAATTCCAGTTTTTAAAATTTTCACACTTTTACACCGATTTTCTCCGGCTAAAATAAATGAATGCCCTATATATTAAGTTTCATGTTTGTAGACCAAAAACTGACAGAAGTTTGGTAGACAAATTTTTTAAAACGAATATTTATATATACTCATACATAAATATATATAGAAAGAGGTTTGTGTTTACTATAATCTTTTTATGCAAATATTATTAAACTAATAGGGAATTAATTAAAATGAATGTTTAAAAGAAGATGCAAATTAGCTAGATCTTTTGCAGATGAATCTAATTTCACGACCCATATATAACAAAGTTGTATTTTCTTTTTTTAAATAAATAGAAAAAAAGGATTTTTTATATGAATATCAATACACACACACACACACACACACACACACACACACACACACACACACACAAAAGAAATAGGAATATATATATGTATATATATATATATATATATATATATATATGAGCAAACAGTTAATAAAACATGTTAAAAAACATTTTGAAATGAGTTAACATATTTAATCTGAAAAGGAAACTCTAGATAAGTGGATAGTCCTTTTAATTGTAATTTTTATTTCATATATATATATATATATATATATGAAAAAGTTGGGCACATTTTCTGCACTAACAATAATGTGAAAATGTCCTGTTTCAAGTTAATTCAACTTTACACAATATATGCACTAGCTTTTACATATTCTGCTGATGTATGTGGTATCAGTTGCAATGTTAACTAATTTGCATATTGGTTTTGAAAAAGAACATTTTATTGATTAATTATAATTTATTTTTAAATTTGTTTTTTTTTGATTAATTTTTATTTTTTTATTTTTACTCAAAACAAGGTACTTGGATGTAAGGAGCTACTATTTAGGATCATGTCTACAAAGGACTGTGGAGAGTTGAGCAGTGAGATGTCTGTTCACATTAAACTTCTGCATATTAGTACAGAGAGAGAATTTCAAAATCTAACAGTTTGAAGGAAGAAAGTATTAGAGTAAAAGGCTTTTATGTATCTAGGAAACCTAAGCAGTGAAGGGGTGGGATTTTGCTGCTTGTTGGCTTAGGAGTATGTACATCAAAGGGACATGAGTATTATGAGTTCATCAGAGCACGTTCCAATAAAATATTTGTAAAACAAGCATAGGGATGAAACATTATGGTGATGAGACAGAAGTCGGAGCTTAGTCAATAGTGTGGGATCTATTGAATTTGAGATTTTTTTTTTGGACCCTTAAAGTGAGAGACTAGTGATAGATGCATTAATCCAGACATGACAACAATTCCATGCATAGACGAATAGTGGATTTGTAGAGATGTAAGATACTCTCATGTGTGTAATTTTCTAGCACAGTAGAGGGAGGCCACTTTTTCCTTGGTGTATTTGTTCCAGTTCATATTGCTTTTGAACATTAAGCTGAGGAGTTTAAATGATGAGCTCTCAGATAAGGTGTGATTTGTCATGGCTATCACTGGTCGAGAAGGTTGTAATGTTTAAAGGAAATAAGCTTAATCTCAGTAGCATTAAATATTACCATCCATTTACGGCCCCATTCCACTACAGACTGAAGGTCCTTTTCTAATATCCATTGCCTTGAATATATTTACATTTGGTTTCTCTCATATCTATTATAGAGCATGGTGTCATCAGCATATATACCCATCTTGGACTCTATTGTATCAGGGAGGTCGTTTATGAATTTCAAATCATACTGGTTCAAGGATTGACCCCTGAAGCACACCTAAATTAATATCATGTTTAGATGTATGACCAAGTTAATGAAATTATGTCATTAAATATGTGAATCAAACTGTCCCTCCCCTTCTCTCTCTCATCAAATGTTAGTCTTGTGTATTGGTATTAGTACCTATGTGAGTGTAAGCTATGCTGACTCCCCCTTTGATATTAGTAATCAAAAAGAAAATGTTGATTGGATTAAATATGAAACTCGATGAAATCAATTAGAAATGTTTTCAACAACACAAACTTATAATTGCCTTTATATGACTGATGAAACCATTTTTTATGTAGCTTGTAGTAATAATAATAAAAAAAGCTGTTGATCACAAAAGTAGGGAGAGAAATGACTCTATAATATTTATATAAATTATGATATTTCTAGCAGGACCTGTGGAAATACCATGGAATGAGAAATATATTTAATTGACAAATGTTTTGATAAAGCTGATATTTTTCTGGATAAATTAGTTTTTTTGAACAGAAATACCAATAATACATAGCAAATATGAGTTTAATATTTCTATGAAAATAGTGTCAATTGTGTTTTAAATATAGAACTGACTCAAATGAGATAAATTAATAAGTACTAATAAATACTTAGAAAATATAGTGTGCTACATAGTTCAATACAAATAATAAAATCACATTATAAGAGCTAATCTTTAATTTATTCCTTCAGTCCAGCAACTCTTGGCAGACAATGTCTTTTTTTTTTTTTTTTTTTCCATCAGAGAGGCGGTAGCACTCTCTATATAGGGATGGCCCGTACACGCCTATATATGCCTACAAAACAAAACTATCCAAATCTCAACTAAAATCAACTTATAAGTTTCAAAAAGCACATATCCTTACAGAGAAGCGTCTTACGAATCCAGCGAGTGTCAGAACGTCGGTTAAAATGTCAAAAGAGAGCAAAAAAAAAAGGGTACAAAAATGGCCAATTGTTCTTCTTTCTTCTTTCTTTTGAGACGATGTATCTCGGTGTACGAACGGTCTCTGACAACAGTTCAAGCATCAATCGACTGCTCTTTACACAGAGAAGTGCAGTGACCCATCGCTTTTTAGCTAACTCCATAATTAAATAAGATTACGTGTAATAACAAGTTTTAAACACTATATACCCAATGTAGACAGACCACTTCGAACACGGAACTTCTCTCAAAAGGGACAGCTCCAAATAATACACCGGATGCTCACAGACGTTCCAGTTTGCCAGTGGCCTATATTTCTTGGACGCTGAATATTTGAGGTGAACGTTAAGGTTTTTTCTTTAAACAATAACCCACCAGCGTTAATGAAACCACGAAATCTTTATTTCAGTTGATCAAAATTGTTATAAGAGTAACCTATCAGCAAGTACGACGTCAAAGAACAATGTTATAAAAACAAATAATTCTTCAGATTTTGGACTGTAAAATATGTACAAAATGTCAATGCTGTGACCAGGATTCGAACCTAGGTTAGCACGGCCACAACGTGGGGTCCTAACCTCTAGACGATCACGGCTAACACTGACGTCTGTCGCTCTTGGCAGAAAGACGCATGACTACTGTCAAACTATTGAAAAATAAGGAGGAAACTTGAAATTCTCACGCATGCGCAAAAATACACTATAGCAACCATTGTTAAATGCAGCTGAATCTCTTCGCTCGCTAAGAAAAGTAGATCAGACCAGTTCTTCTAAGAACTCACCAAACGCCAAAGGAAATAAGTTAAATTAACCGCAAAAGAAACTGCAAGAAAGTCATCTTCTAAGAACTCACTGGAAGCTGACCAAAAAGAATCAAAATCCAAGCCCTAGCCACAAAAATAACTAGATATTGTGGCTACTATACACAATCTACTAATAAAAACAAGTAAGTTTTCTAAAATAAACTACAATAAATTAACCAAGTAACCTCACACTGTCACTGATTAGGACTTCATATAAAGATAACAACTACACTATTGGTGTATATACCGTTCCACACTTTAACTATTGGTGACGGGGCAGTATCTCAATTCTACGAGAGTTGTCTTGCTATAAGATAAATGATATTATAGTAAGATGCACATAAGTGTTATATGTTTACATTTAATAAAAAATGCCAAAGTCAGCACGTAGTAAAAAAGCTCAGAGAAATATAGACTATGAAAAAAACAAAGTCAAGGTATTATCTGAGCAAAAAGAATACTATCAGAAAAATGCTGAAATAATAAAAATTAAGTATCATGCAAATCCTGAGGCAAAGAAGGCTGCCTCACGTGCTGACTCAAAAGCACGGTATAACAGGGATTCCGAGGAGAAAAAAGCTGCCTCACGTGCTCTTTATAACAAAGAACCAGGAAAAAAGAAGGCTGCCTCACGTGCTGACTCAAAAGCACGGTATAACAGGGATCCCAAGGGGAAAAAAGCTGCCTCATGCACAAACTATTATAAATATAAATATCAAAAATTGCCAAATCTTTGCCAAAATGCCAAAGAATGAACCAAGGAAAATTTAATAGTGAAGGTATGAACATTTTAGAACTTTATAATACTCTAACTGTTTTATCAGAGAGACGGTAGCACTCTCTATGTAATATAGAACCAATGGAGGACCAAGAGGCAACTCCTAAGGCCCAAAACCCAAAGACCTAAAACCCAGCAGGAAGCGACCTGCTACTAATGGAGGCGGCAATGAGCCGCCTCCTAAAAAAGACAATACTATCATGAATGTAAGTTTAAAAATAAGACTGTAAGTAAAAATACTAATTAACAAGAATAAAAAAGCATTGGAAATGCAAAAGGATATAGGGATGGTATGCCAAAAAGTATACAAACAAGATAGCTATGAATGGCTAGGCACATGGAAATAGAATTGTATCCAAAGTATAGCCCTATAGCTTTTTACAACTGTAATGATGGCACGGAATGAAGATTGGAGAAAAGCTATAGGGCTATACTTTGGATGCAATTCTATTTCCATGTGCCTAGCCATTCATAGCTATCTTGTTTGTATACTTTTTGGCATACCATCCCTATATCCTTTTGCATTTCCAATGCTTTTTTATTCTTGTTTATATTATAGTGATATTTGAAAATGAAGCTACATCATAGAGGTCACTCATATTCCTGTCCAGAGTTGCCAGATTGTTTTTTTTTAAGCTAAATTTTTACTAATTTGACGCTTTTGAAACAGTTTGACCTTCAAAAGTTGTATTTTTTTCCCCCCAAGTATAATGTATGGACAAACTAATGAAGGAAGGAAGAAGCAGACTATTATATACTTTATTATAAAAATGATTTTTGTATTGATAGAGTAGGAAAAATATAGGTTCATGCATAGAAATGAGCTCCTGCTTCTGCCAGTGTTGGCAACCACATGAATGTTTTCTTCCTTCACTCGGTATCAATGAAATTAACTCGGGTTATTTCTGTAAAAAAAAAAAAAAGAAAAGTTATACCCGATAAAATCATGTCCATTAACAATTTTGGTTGCATTTCTTTACAGTGCTTTATTCCATTACAATTATTGTCAAATATATACAGTTATTATTTGTTAAATTTTTTTATTCATAACTTAATTTGTTTTTCTTAGTCAACTGACAAGCTAATAATCATTTTATAGTATGCTCACTTTTGACTCAAACATGAACAAAATTAGGAATATATTTTGTTTATCTATTTCTTTTTTTGTATGGTGTTACACTTTGCAGCATTGGCTTGGGAAGAGATATAAAACCATTTAACCTTTCTTTACGTCCTCTACCAAACAAACTTGATATAGCAGGGTGGCTTGGGACTTTCATTCTGGATAACCAACAAATATTTGAAACCAAGAAGCTGCTCTTGTCAGTTGATATTTTATTCATAGAAATGTGTACTTGAACAAAAACTATGAAATTTGAACAATTCTTATAAAATAAATAACGAAATTGGGACAAAAAAAAAAAAAAAAACGAAACAAAAAAAAAAAACCCAGCAAACATATGAAGCAAAAATTTATGTAAAATAATTTTTCTTGCATTTTTATTTTCAGCTATAGTGACTATTTAGTTTGGAGTGTGATCACCCTCTAGACTTTTAAGGTTTTGTACTTCTCAGATGTTGTACAATCAATTTCACACCTGTTCATATTCTCCTTCAAACAATCCTTATACTGCTTCTTTATATAAATATGTATAAAATGGCAAAATACTTATTTTTATGAATCTGTTTTAATCATCCTTTCTCAAACATTGTAAAAGCAATGCGCTGTTTATATTTAAGAAAAATTGCATAGAAGCCAACCTTTCCTCATTTGTTGTTAAAAACAATTTTTTTCTAAATGTTTACCTATACATGAGTATTTATGTGTTTGAACTAAATGTGAATTCTGTATTTGCCAATATACGTGTTTCTCATACCAAAGTATTTCTCCCTTTGTTCTCTTTTTAGTATTGTCCTGAAGGTGAACTTTTTGATTATGTGGTTGCAAAAGATAAACTAACTGAACGTGAAGCCAAATATTTTTTCCATCAAATTGTCTCAGCTGTGGCCTACATTCACTACAAAGGATATGCACACAGAGACCTGAAACCGGTAAGTCACTCACTTAGCAAGAAGAGGCACCTTCCCAATATCGGCATAATGAAAATATATATTATTAACATGAACCTTTAGTCTCTGATGGGAATGCTATCACTTCAAACATAGATGTGACGTACTGACTGAAATGTTATCACTTCAAGTGTGACGTAAAAATGCAAATGCTATAATTTCAAACGTAAATGTTATGTACTGACCAATGAACTAATCGATGGACTCTTTTATAGATATTCAAATCACATCTAACATCGTATACATCCATTCAGTCTGCACGATTGGTGATGGAAATGCTTGTTCAAACTGAAATGTGAAGGACCAACGCATTTCATTGAGATGCATAGAAACCCATCTCAAAAAAATCAAAAAAAAAATCAACATATAAATCTGTTGTATGTTAACAAAATTTAAATTTTTTTAAATGTAATATTTTTCCCTTATTTTGAATTTTTTTTTTTTTTTTTTTTTTTTTTTTTTTTTAAAATTACATTTTCGCCCCAATCAAGGCACAGTATCACTTTGGGACATAAGTTGTAGAAATACTATGTAGGGAATGGAGCAGCAAGATGTCTGTTCACATTACACTTGCATGTCAGTACAGTTGGGGAAGCAGGAACCCAGAAGTAGAATTCTAGAGTCTAGCAGTTTTTTTTTTGGGGGGGGGGGAACTATTGGAGTGGAAGGCTTTCTTACATCTAGGGATCTCTATTGTGTAGGGGGTGGAACTTTGTTGCTTGTTGAGTTTGACAAGGGTATTTACATTGAGGGATGTACAAGGACTTGTAGTTCGTCAGAGCATCCACCATTAAAATACTTGTAAAACAGGCAGAGGGATGCAACATTTCGTCGGTGGGACAGATTTAAGCTTAGATGACCTATCAGGTTGGCGACTCTTTTTTTTAATGATATCCAGGAGTTTTCATTTTGTACTAAACAAAACCTTGATTCATTTATTTAAATATAATGTATGTTGATGTTTATTACATATTTAAATCCAATGAACTGGTGAGATTGATGTTTAGTTTCAACTCAACATACACTTGTGATGTGTAAGATGCTATAAGCAATTGCCTGAATGTGACCAAAAAAAAAATTCAGCAGTTTATAAAAAGTTCATGTCACATTCCCAGCAAATTTTTATTTTAATCTGACACCAGGCATTGGTGTTCATTATTTCAATGAATATTTCATCGAATTTATGTATGCACAAAACGTTCAATATGAATGGTCACTTTGATCATTTGAATTACTCACCCTGTAATGATTTAACCCAATGAAACTTGAATAAAGGTTAATATCATTATTTTTATTCTTGGCATTCAAACCAGGGTTACAGAGTCTAGATCAGAGATTTTGGATTTATATTAATGTTAGAAGTCAGAATCTGAAGTTTTTTTTTTTTTTTTTTTATTTCTGAAGAATCAAGTTTGTATTTTGGAAGACTTTAAAATGAGTCTGAGTTGAATATTTTGGAATCCTAGGGGTTAATGTTGGATCTTTATACCTTCTAATTTCACAACTCTTATTCAAATGAAGAAACCAGAAATAAATTCTGTGATTTAAAAAAAAAAAAAAAAAAGTTTGCATTTAGAACTGTAAAATCAACACATTTTTAACATGGTTATATTTTATGCACAGACGTATGCACAAATGTTTCAAAATTATATAAAAAAATTAATAGTTTATGTATGTGATAAAATGCCTTGTTGCCACTAGTAGCCAGTAATAAGAGTGCAGAAGGGACTTACCTCAAATTTCTGGATGAATTTGTCTTTGTAAAGTCAGATTACAAAAGAAAATAAAAATGTTGGCAGCACCTGATTAAATATGCTGGCTGGTCATGCGAAGTAACATGAAATCTCATATGCAAATAAGATGGTGCTGGATTGAATAAAAAAAAACTGTTTTCAGAGAATGAAGGTTTTTGGAGTAGTGATACTACATATATAAGTACAGTACTTAGACATGTCGATTTTAACCGCAAAACCACAAATGTACATTAAATTTAAATAAATTAAATTTTTAAATGTGTTTTTCATAAAATGTTATTGTAATTTGTTTTCTATCCCACTGTTCATTTATGAATTCACTGACAATTTATCAAAAATAGATTTTTATTTTTTTTTACCTCTCTCTCTCTCTCTATCTCTCTCTCTCTGTCTCTCTCTCTCTCTCTCTCTCTCTATATATATATATATGTATATATATATGTATATATATATGTATATATATGGCAATTAAGCTACACTTAATATTCCACGTTTCATCCACTCTAGGATTTTTCAGGCTTTGAATAAACCGCATTTCATCCACTAGGCTTAAGCCTGAAGAATCCTGGAGTGGATGAAACGTGGAATATACAGTGTAGCTTAATCGCCATATATATTTTTATAAATTACTAACTAGCTCTACCTATGTATTGAGCACTTTTGAACTAAATACTTAAAGTTTACGCATAAATTTATACTTTTGTATATTAATTTTATGTGAGTAAATGAAGTAGTTATATATAATGTGTGTGTGTATAATACTGACTCTATTGCACATTTAGTTTAATTTGTTTGCACATTTTTTAAAACTAATGCAGAAAAATAAAATTTTAGTTTTAAGTCACAATTCTTTTTATTTTTCAATTCTAAAGGAGTTATTCCCCTTGCTAATTTTCAATTTTCGACCAAAATTTAAGAATTCTTCCGTATTACCAGATATCCAGATGAGACTACATGATTTTTTTTTTAAAACTAGACTATAGCAAAATGTTATTACAGTGCCAATAACATGACATAATAATAAAAAAATAAAATTGTCTTATCAAAATCAGTTTTGTCAAATTTAACTGTTATTTAGGTCCAACTTAAAATCTCATAAGATAACTTTACATGTAAGATTGAACTTTTGCTTAACTCAAATGTATTTTGGTCAGATTCCAATGTAAAATTATGTGGAGGAAAATATACATTTTGATTTTAAAAATCGTTCTGTTTTTTTTTTATAAACTAATATTTTTCTTTTATTTTTATTAAAACAAAAAATTCACAGGAGAACATTTTACTTGATGAAAGCCACAATGTGAAAATTATTGATTTCGGTTTGTGTGCAAAACCCAAGGTAAGAATTTAATTTTCTTAAAAGCTCGATGATATATCCATTTATGTTTCTTTTTTTTTTTTTTTTAAAAGATAGTTGCTTTTCTAATGAATCATTTCAAAAATCAATGTTAATTTTAAATGTGCTTAATAGTAATGGAATGATTCTAGTATTCTTCCTGATTTCAATACAATCACAAATTTTGATCCTTTTCTGATCTCTTCATATTTAACTATAGTCGTATTTGGTCCCCTGATTTATCATAGTGACCTATGTTTTCAGTGGTGTTCGTTAGTCCGGACGATTGCCAGATAACCGTCCATTAGTTTTTCCTGAAATTTTGCCACAAATTGTATTTTATTAAATAGATGTGCACAGTAAAAAAACTTTTTTTGCAAAAATTCCTGTTGTGTCCCCAGGGGCTCAAAAGAGGTCAAAAATGCTCCAAAATGGCCAAAAATGTCACTTTTTAACCCATTGCATTTGATCCATCCATTAAATTTTCCTGAAACTTGCCCAAAATGTGTAGGCCATTGTTCTTAATATAAATTCAGTATGGATGAGCCTGACAAAATTCTGATTCGCATTCTTCTGGGACTCTTAGGGCTAAAAAAACATGCCTTTTTGGAGCTTTGTTTCATATTACTCAAAAACTTGATATGTATGTCTATGTAGTGGTTTTCCATGGTGCTAAATTCAAATATACATGTCTTAAGACATGAAACAGCATCGTTTGTCTATTCTCACTGGGATTCAGCGTTTCCAGAAGCTCAAAAGGGGTCACAAATGCTCCAAAATTGCAAAAAATTACACTTTACCCCATAACTTTTGCATGTAGGCCTTTCACACTTCTCACATTCATCATTTATTCACTATTTTTTTGTGGCGTCATCTCATATGCAGCACTAGAGGGGGACCATGCATTTTTAATTTTTGGATTATGGAAAAAAAAATGTAAAATGTGTGTATATTTTTGCAAATGTAAGAAATGCACTCGCGTGGGTGTGATCTATAAATTTTAGGTTTATTGGTAGTTTAAAATCAATAAATATTTATCAGTTTATCATTAGTACTAGCAATTAAAAATTAAGTTTTAAACAAACAAAAAAAAATATCAATTAAATGAAATGTTTTTGGCATTAGATCTACTGTTCCAAACAAATGTATACTCAGCTGATCATCGCTGCCGTAATATATTTCTATCAGCACAGCAATATCTATTTTCTATTGAGCCAGGTTCTTTTCAGCAATATCTATTTTCTATTGAGCCAGGTTCTTTTCAGCAATATCTATTTTCTATTGAGCCAGGTTCTTTTCAGCAATATCTATTTTCTATTGAGCCAGGTTCTTTTCAGCAATATCTATTTTCTATTGAGCCAGGTTCTTTTCAGCAATATCTATTTTCTATTGAGCCAGGTTCTTTTCAGCAATATCTATTTTCTATTGAGCCAGGTTCTTTTCAGCAATACCAGGTTACCATTGAGAAACTTTTTTAACTGCAAGTAATGTTTGTAGATTCCAAGTAATTATAATTAGCTGTTTTTTTTCCTTTGTGTAATAGGTGTCTCTGTGTGTGTGACTTTTCGTTCATCAATGAACAGTTATAATAGGGTATAATCTTGTTGACACACCAGTCCTTGTTAAATCACCAAAGTTAAGCAATGCTGAGCCTGATCAGTATCAGATGGGTGACCATTTGAAAATGCCACGCATTGTATCTAGACATCTCTGCAAAAACTCAAAAAATCTAACGTTATCTCCCTTGACCCAAATATTCATGTGACTGGAGACCGCTCATGAATTTGATATTCTCATGGTATTTTCTCCTTTTGGAAGAAACTGATTCAACTTGCCTCAGTGTTGCTGGCTGGCAATGGACGATAATGAAGTTTATGCACTAATGAAGGACAAAGCATTAAATGGTTTAACCTTGGTGCTATTGAATTTAATTATATTTTAGTTAATAGCAGATTGTGTATATGACACACCAAACTTGGCATATGGTTCATTATACTCTACTAACTGAAGAAGTTATCCCTTCCCATAAGTATATATGATTATCTGCAAAGCCATTCTCTTCTCTGGACCAAATCATCAGTTGTTGAGTGCAACTGGAACTACCATTACCTGTGGAATAGCAGGATTTGGGATTCATGGTTTATTCCTTTAAATTTGTCATGTTCTAACTATGCCCATGCTTATTAACAGGGTAAGCTTAAGGAGGATATAGCTCTCCACTATGCAAGGATTGTCATTTACTATGGAGATGCTATATTTTGTGTTGTATAGTTCTGGAATGTATGGAGACCTATTTAAGACACGACTGGAGAACAACTTGGATAGATACGATCCCTTTGCTTCTTGTATGTGTATATGTTTGCATGGCTTGGTTTCTTTACTCATATATTTGCCTGTTTGATAGCAAAAGCGTTTAAGCTTTTTATGTGCATCTTTATTCATATATAATTTTATTTGCTGTGATAGACATAGAGAGGACCTACCTCAGAAACGCGCGAGAATCTGTCTCGGCAGCAGGCTGAAAGGAGAGAAAAAGAAAAAAAGAGGCCAAGATGGTGGCTGTTGTCTTTTAAAGCCTCCGGTCATGCATAGAAGTGTTTAAGCTTTTTATGTGCATCTTTATTCATATATAATTTTATTTGCTAACATATCACAAAATAATTCTTAAGATTAACGTTTTAATAGAATTGTTACTTATTTATTTACTTATTTATACTTCAGAGGAGATGAGTAGACATCAAAAACCTATAGGTTAAGGAGATATACTTTTTGAAATGTATTCTTTGTCTTGCATATAATAAAAATTCTAGATTTGAAATTTAATCATTTCACATCATAAAATTTAAATTATTAAGTTATGATTTACTTATTTATATATATATTTTTTAAATGTATATATAATAGAAATAGTAAGAAGATCAAATCTACATTTTATTAGAACAAATTCTATGGGAGAGGCATGAATTTAATAGCTGCCTTGTTTTTAAACCTACGAAACAGCTACATGGAAAACAGCTGCTGATTCTCCGTTTCTATTTAATAATTTAAGTTAAGGTTTCTTGTCTTTGTTTTTCACTGTTATATATAGTTGAATCCAGTTTTGTAATTCTGAATTTTCCGACGGTAAGTCAGCTTATGCAAGTGCTAAATCTATGATATGTTGAACATGGTTTGTATCCCGAGTAATTTAAACTACATATTTAAAAAGAACAATTTAAAAGAAAATAAAATGCTCAAAGCATCTTTATACATACACTGTATCTCTCTCTCTCACATATATATATATATATGAAAGTGTGTGTGTCTGTCTGTGTACATTTCTATACACAATATCTCTGTCAATTTTCAGTCTACAGACTCGAAATTTGATATACAGGGTACTGAGATTTGGGAAAAATCTTTGTAATCGGTTTTCGGCCAGAAATTTGGCTGTTAAGGGGTCAAAATTCAACGATTTGACCTTTGAGAACTCTACCAAACTCCTCCGCCAATTTTGGGTCTAAACACTTGAAATTTTAGATATAGATTCCTTGGACATGGCTCTAACTTAATAACTTAATTTGAGCCCAAAACAAACGTTAAGGAGTCATAATAGGAGTCAAACATAAAAAAAAAAAAAATAAATTGACTGCTGCAGTCTTTACCAAATTACTCTGACAATTTCTGGTCTAAACATTTGAAATTTTATATAAAGGGTATTCAGAGATAGGGCAATCGACAGAGGCGATGGATTTTCACAAGATCAGTATCGTCTTGAAGCTCGACCTTTCAGACGAAAAATATAGAAAAATTGGCTAAGAACATTAATTTCTTCACCTTCAACTGGGCACTTTTCTACAGGGAGGGCTGCTTTTTTTGCCGATATTGTGAAGTCATCCCCTCTTTTCGATTGTCTAGCCTTAATTTAAATGTATGTCACTTCCGGTTTGGCGGTAGTCGTAACAGCAAAGACGTCATGCTTTCTTCCCATTCTTTTCCTCCTCCGTGGTATGGGTTCAAGCCTGCCTTCCTACTACCACTTTTTTTTTTTTTTTTTTTTTTTTTTTTTTTGCTCAATATACACCTCCAAACACTCGGACAACGGCTGGCTGAAATGCTAGTATATATATATATATATATATAAATAAAAGTGAAAATGTCTCTGTGTTGGTCTGGCTATCTGTGTATCATTCCCTACACAATAACGCTGTCAGTTTTCGGTCTACAGACTCGAGATTTGACATGGGGGTTATTGAGATTTGGTTGATCGGTTTTCGGCCAGAAATTTTGTTATGGGGTCAAAGTTCAACGACTTGACCTTTGAGAACTCTACCAAACTCCTCCGCCAATTTTGGATCTAAACACTTGAAATTTTAGATATAGGTTCTTTGGACCTGGATCAAACTTTTTAATTTGATTTGAGCCCAAAAGTTAATAAAAATTTGACCCCTGCTGTCTCTACCAAATTACTGAGCCAACTTTTGGTCTAATTATTTGAAATTTTACATAAAGTGTATTCAGACATAAAGCAGGCTTTTTAATCAGTTTTTGGCTGAAAATTTGGCTGCCAAGAGGTCAAAGTTCAAACGATTTTACATTTGTGGTCTCTAGCAAACTATTAAGCCAATTTTGGGTTTGAACATTTGAAATTATACATAAATGGTATTCAGACATACAGCAAGATTTTAATCAGTTTTTGGGCCAATGTTTCGCTGCCAAAAAGTCATGGTTGAAAGAGTTTACCTTTGCAGATTCTACCAAACTCCTCCGCCAATTTTGGGTCTAAACACTTGAAATTTTAGATGTAGGTTACTTGAACATGGGTCAAACATTTTAACTTGATTTGAGCCCAAAACAATAAATGTTATGGGGTCAAAGTTAAAAAAAGTTTGATCTCTGCAGTCCTTATCAACTTTTCTCTATGGTAGTTTAGGAAGCATATTATATAGAAAGGCATTACGGTACATAAACACACTTTTTAATACATACATATGCGCATAAAATTATTAACAGTAGGTAGAGCCCGAGCAAAGCCAGGCTGAACTGCTAGGATATGGATATATATATATATATATATATATATATATATATATATATATATATATATATACACACTAATAGGTTGATTGGTATTGTCCAATTACAAAATATATTTTAATTTATGTAGATTTCATATTCATTATTATGAAGCCAATTCTCTATTGATTATTATATTATACCTGCCATCAGGCATTGCCCAATCATAAAATATGTTTAAATATGATATTTTTATTTATACCGATTTTGTATTTAATTGGGCAACAATTTTTTGCTTTTTGAAGGTTGTTTGGATTTCTAGAACTAATTTAGGGCATTTTTGCGTGGCTGAATCAGAAAATGGCACCTGTTTCTTTCTATTAGATCAGGTTTTTGTGCGAAGTTAATTTGGAAAAAAAAAAAAAAAAATCCGATTTTTTGACAAAATCAATTACGTTTTTGTGGCATTATCAGCTGATTTTTGTCAATACATATCATCCTAAATATGTTTTTTAAAGAAAAAATGTTTTGCCAACAACATATATTACCTGATAGAAACTTCGATTACTGAAAACTGAATGGTGAGCATTGATAAAGTTAAGTACACGTTAATTGCATGTTGCTTCACCATTGTTCAAACTTCAGAGCTTGAACTTTTGTTTCTTCAAACTCCTGGAATGCTCACTAGCAGGGAGGTCTCTATTTAGATTCTAACAGTAGTCATCATGACTGCATCCCAGTGACCCTGATACCTAGTCTCCATCTCTTTCAGGTCCTGATGGAATCTCTTCCTCTGCTCATCACTCATTGAACCCAGGTTCTCAAGAAACGGGTCCATATGTGAAAGTAGGTAGTGCATCTTGACGCTCAGGTTGCAGCAGTCAGCATCTTGTTGACGTGTTCTGCGTAGTTTCTGGCCTTACTGTTGCCGAGAAAGTTCTTCACTACCAGAACAAATGCCTTCCATGCTTCCATTTCCACTTTGTTCATTGAGTTTTTGAACTCTGGATCTCTGAGCTGACGGATCTGAGGACTGTCAAACATGACACGTTTTAATTTCTCTATAGTCAACCTTGAAAAAGCCTGCTACACGTGAAGTATTCATCATCCTTGTCCATAGTGTTGGTGAACTGCTTAAGCAAAGCTTGATATGCAATGGTGGGAAAAATATTCTGTCTCTGTCCACCTGAGGATCGTTGATGACGTTTCTTTCTTAGCGAGTCGCCAATTCCTCTTGCACTAACTTTATGCTTTTCCGCACCAATTTTTGGAAGATTGAGTTCTATGACTTCAAACTGATCCCTTTTCGACATAATCACTGCGAACTATCAAACCTGAATACTTCTTGTTATTAAAATAATCATTTCCAATGAAAACAATTATTCAACATAGTATTTTACCCCCACCAATTTCTTCTAAAATGCTCCACACATGTGCACATGTGAACGAAAACATAAAAAATGACATGTGGCCATAGCTCAAAAAACTTGACTAGATTGAGCAAAACCAACATGATTTTTGGATTCAGCACATTAGATTTGTCCTAAATCAGCGGAAAAAAACGCAGACCATAAATTTGTTGTTGATCAGTATTATTATAGAGCCAATCATGATTTCAAAAGTTTATTTATTTTTTTTTAAAATGACTTGGGTGCCTTAAGCTAAAATTGAAACCAAAACATTTAGCTCTCTAGCACTATTGAGTACCATCTGACCTAAAGATACATGCATACCTTTACAAATTAGCTTGCTGAAGCCTATAAATGTGTATTTGTGCATGCTTAGGTGGTACACATTTAGTCTATTTATGCCTGCCAAGTTCTAATTTTTCAATTTTGACCCTTTAGCAGCTATTTTTTCTAGCTAAAAAACAAATCGAATTTGTTCCACACGTCTGAATATCCCATATATCAAGCTTCAAGTCTGTAGAACAAAAATTGAAAATTTGGTAGAGACTCCCACCCCCACACGTTTCACTTGTATAATTGTATATATACTTGTATATTGGTAGCGTTTGTTCATTGAATCATATTTCATTCTTTCCAAAATCTAATGAACTTACATTGGATTTTAATGTAATTAAGTTTTTTAAGTCATTTTGTTTTGAACTTGCTTTCAACTAATTTTTGCCAATTTTGATAGAATTGTAAGCTTAAAATGACTTGGAAATTTAACATGTTCACACTCGAGACTTCATAAATCAAAAAAAAAATAATTATTTACATCATAATTATTAAAAAATTATTTTCTTATTGCATAAAATTCTAAAACTTAAGAGTTGCCCCCCTTGTTTATTCTGTAAAAAAAAACAAAAAAAAAACAGTAATTTCATCAACAGCAAAATTTGATAATTATGTTGTAATTTTGACTCTTAGTTTATCTTTATTCTGCTTTTTATTCATATGTAATTTTTTTTAAATACTAGTTTAATTCATTTATTGAAACAATATTAAAAAAAGAACTCAAGGAAAATATTTAAAGTTATCTCCCTTTGTAAATTTAAAAAATTTCTTCATTGAAATATACATTTATTTTTGTTGTATGCTCAAACAACTGTTAAAAATTACGACTGCACTTTAAACGCCCTTTCTCTTTTGACTAAATACAAGGTGTAATATCTGTTCCTTTAGTACACTTCATCTTTACTGTCCACACTCAGTGAACGAGAAATCTCTCTAGACGAAAGCCATTTAAATTTTTGTCTCAATCCATAGTACCCTATTTTTTTTAATTTTGTGAAGAATTATATTGTACATCATTCTTGTTTTTTATTACCGATCGCTTTAGTTTCTCATAAAATGTGTGATGTAATATAAATTTAAATGGACAATTCTTTTATATCAAATTTTTGCGATCAAATGTTTAAATTTTGAAAGTGTTAGGCTATTCTACCTTTTCTTTTCAGTATGGTAATTTTTTCCTCACTTTTGTCATACTAATAAAGTAGCATTGTATTTAATGTTTTAAACTTTATTACAAAATTTCAAAAAGATTAGAAATATAAATGGAAGTCAGAGAATGATTGAAACCTTATAACAATGAAATAAGAATACAAATAATTTACGTAGATGATATTGTTGTGTATTATTAAGGTAAATGGTTATTTTGTATTTCAGGGAGGAATGGATCATCATTTATACACACCTTGTGGCAGTGCTGCTTATGCTGCTCCAGAACTTGTGTCTGGCAAAGAATATCTTGGAGATATGGTAAGACATTTATTCCTAATATCATTGGTGCCTTTCAATTTTTCTAGAAACCTTTTATATCATATTTATTTTAATAAAACACTCAATAGTGTAAAACTAAAGCTTTGATAAAGATACTTTATATGAATACCATCAAATGTAAGCAACAAAATTCTCACAAATCAGTTTTATTTTTTTTATTTGCAGACAAAACCCAAATTTTTGTAAATTTGTAAGAATTTTCTTTATATAACACTTTTTACATTTCTTCCATAAATGTATTTAGTTGCTGTTCTATAAAAATCTTGTTCAATCGTTTTACTGCCCCACAATGTACTTAATCCCTGATGCCATCCTCTATCTGTATAAGAGTCAGATTTATCCTAACATGGAATACAACTGCCACACCTAGGAAGTTGTCACCCAGCAGTTTTTTCCATAACAGTTCAAAATTGATTTAGCAATCTTTATCTTTCTTTCCTATGATCCCTTTTATACAGAAGAGAGGTTGTTAGTCTTTCTCTACTTTATCAGTATTTCTATGGAAGAGCTTCAATGTCTGAGCTTCAATTTCTGCTTTCTTCTTGTAAGACATTCACAACAAGAACTTCTTACCACAACTGAAAAGAACTTCTCCCTTTTTTGTGTGCCGAGCATAAGACAGAATTCCCATGAACAATTTTTTTCAAAAAACTTTTTGGCTATGGAGGCGCTTCCCTACTGACTACAACCTGGTTGTCTTCACATTCAATGCCAACAAATAAATCCTTGTCATAAACTGCCTCTCTCAGTAATCGAACTCTCTTCATTCCATTCATCATTTTTAACCCTTTCGTAATATTCTTTGTCATTCAACTGCGAATGTATCTAAAAAAAAAAAAAATATACCTAACTCATCTGACTAGCAGCTAAATTTCACCATAGAGGTTTTAAGATGTCAGAATATTTTTTCATCTGCTAGCTTTGTTCTTCTGGATACTTGGGTGTGGAATTTCTTTCTGCTCTGTATTTCTATAACAATGTCAACATGCAGAAATTTAAATGTAATGTGAACAAACATTTTGCTAGCAAACTTCCCACCCATGTTACCCCACTATACCTCTATCTTTTCCAACAGTAGTTCCTTATGCTTCCATGGCAACATGTTTTGTTTGGGGTGAATAAAAGTTAAAGATCCTGACAAGTTTATTCTTTAGATTTTTGAATAAATAAATCTTAATACTTTTAGTTTCCTTTTTTTCTTTTTTTTTTTCATTTCATAAATATGGTATAGTATTTTAAAAAACAAAAGAATTCTAACCTTTTTATATATTTATTTTATGTTGCAAACTGCATGTAATATTTTGTTTGTCCAGAATTTTCCCCATATAAAAAAAAAACTAAAGAAAAATCTATATTACGTTTTTACCTGTGATGAAACGAAAATATAATATTCCAAAAATCGTGTAAATTGATCAAGTAGTTTGATTTTTAAATAAGAAAATCAAATTTTATGAGCATCTGTAGAGTAACTGTTTTACTTGCTATTTTGAAACAAAGTTTAAAACAAGGGAGATAATTTAACATTAATCGCTTAAAACTATATGTTCAATTTACATGATTTTTAAAACATGATATTTTTCGTTTCATCACAGCTATATACATCATACAGATTTTTCTTTTCTTTTTTTTTTTTAATATGGAGGGCATTTTGGACAAGAAACTATTTTTCTTATATGAATCTTTCATTTTTCTCTTTCCAGGCTGATGTATGGAGTATGGGTGTACTTCTTTATGCTCTTTTGTGTGGTTATCTTCCATTTGACGATGACAGTATTACAGTTTTGTGCAAAAAAATCAACGTAAGTAAATCTTCATTTCATTAGGTAACAAAGCAAAAACAAAGCCATTTAAATAAAGAACATTTTTTACCCCCCCCCGTATTTTCGACCCCTTTTTTTTTCATCTTCAAATAATGTATATTGCCACAGAAGTGTAAGGGGCTATTGTAACAGGGTCCAGATTTATATGGATCAAAAAGTAAAATATTAATTATGTATTAAAAAAATTTTCATGTTAATTTTTCTTAAAATAAGCCACTATTTCCTGCAGCAAGTGTAATCAGCAGATGAGGAAGAAATCTAGTCTTAATTCTCAACCATATATAGCACGAGTTTTTAACCAAACTCGTGTTAATATTTAGAATCTACTTTTTTTTTATCATGTCTAAGCCTCTTTACCAAGGGACATAACTTAGTCAAGAAACAATTTTTTTTTTACAAAGGGAGATAACTTTAGTTATCGCTACACCTCCAATCTATGTTGAGTTATTTGTCGCACAAACATTTATATTAAAACTCACTTCTCTATTTTAAAAGTGAATACAACTTCGTTATATATTAATTTTCATATTCCTTTAAAAACGAACTTTTTAATTCACTATTCGTTTTTTTTTCTTTTTTTTTTCCCCCCCTGTTATTGGATGATTAGTTTCATTTTTCTATTGCACAGTTCTATTTGTACATATTTTCTACATTGTGCATAAATTGCATAGCAATTGGAACTTGGCAGTTTGATGTATATGCTCTACATACGGCATAATCATGTTGACACACCGGTTCCCATTAGATCACCAAAGTTTAGCAACGTTGAACCTGGTCAGTACTAAATTGGTGACCATTTGGGACTTCCAGGTGCTGTATTTGCTCTCCGCTTATCTCTGCATTTTTTTCTAGTCGTTCTGGACTTCTCCTTGCCACTGGACCCAAGCAGTGCCGATTTGACTGTCAAGAAATCAAAGTTTAACGATTTGACCTTTGAAAACTCTACCAAACTCCTCTGCTAATTTTGGGTCTAAACACTTGAAATTTTAGATGTAGGTTACTTAGACATGGATCAAACTTTTTTAGTTTCATTTGAGCCAAAACAATAAATGTTTAGGGGTTAAAATTGGGGTCTCTACCAAATTACTCAGCCAATTTTTTTTCTAAACATTTGAAATTTTATATAAAGTGTATTCATGCATAGGGCAAGCTTTTTAATCGGTTTTTGGCCGAAAATTTGGCTTCCAAGAGGTCAAAGTTGAAAATATTTGACCTTTGCAGTCTCTAGTAAAGTTTTTAACCAATTTTGGGTCTAAACATTTGAAATTTTACATAAAGGGTATTAAAACATGCAGCAAGCTTTTTAATCAATTTTTTGGGCGAAAATTTGGCTGCCAATGGGTCAAAGTTGAAAAAGTCGACCTCTGCAAACTCCTCCACCAATTTTAGGTCTAAACACTTGAAATTTTAGATGTAAGTTACCTAGACATGAGTCAAACTTTTTAATGAGTGTCCAGTTTAAAAAAAAAAAAAAAAAAATTAAAAAATAAGAATGTAATATATATTTATTACAGAAGATCAGCACAATATTGATACTGTCGGTTACAAATCCAAACCTATGTTTGGTTTCCTATGTTAGACTCATCAGTTTCTATATTTTCGGGTAAGACATAAAGAGGCTGATGAATCTGACATAAAAAAACGAATATAGATCCCTTTGTTTGTATTTTAAACCAAAGGTACCAATGTTTTGCTGATCTTGTGTAATATATATTAATATTGTGCAGATCATGTCATTATCTCTTTCTTGCATTCTTTTAAGATCAATCGGATAACATGAGATTTCTTTTCTGTTTCTATTACCAGTCTGGTAAATACTCCACACCGCCATGGTTGTCTGCCGAAAGTGTAGAGATCATAGACCAACTACTACAAGTCAATCCAATGCGAAGAATCTCCATGAGGCATCTTTTGAATCATCCTTGGGTTTGTCATAATGGCCAACCTGTCGACTGGAAAGCCTACACATCTGTAAGCATTGTACTATTAAAAACTATTTTCTTTTTATCATTTAGTAAAGCCAGAAAGGATTCCAAGTGAAGTTCTTTAAAAATGGAAAAAAAAAATGTCTACAATAACTAAAATGCACAAGTGCCTGGATTTTTTTTACATTTGTTTTTTGTTGCTATCTGAATTTTTCTTTTTAGAATAGAAACTCTAACACTTGTTTATGCCTATTGCATTGGCCTATCCCCGAAGAAGCAATACAAGAGAGAAAAACAGAATTGTGTGTGTATATATGTGACAAATTACAAGTCAACTGCTGGCCTGAAAACTTGGGTATCCACCCAGTAACTGCAGTGAGGATGGTCATGAGTATTAAGATGGCTAGCATCTGTTAAGACTAAGCAATTGTCATGTATATATGTATGTATATGTTATCCACTGACAGAACCCAGGAGAGTTTCACTGTTTACATCTCATCAGTGTGGCTAGACAAGCAAATACTTCAAGCTGGGATCAAAACTTGACTGTTGAGCTGACAATCTATACCTTTACCTTTGTGCTATCATGCAGCATTTGCCTGGTGTAAGCAAAATCTCAATATCAACAAACATCTTTTCATTAAATCTGAGAGTTCTAATCGGATGTTTATTCAATGAGCAATGCCTTACACTTATTGACTCTACTGGTAATTGCATTTTTTTCAAGATTTAATAAAAAGCAGAGGACTAACATCTCTGATTATATGCATGTATATAAGTTAGAAAAGCATTGTTTTGCAAACCATGAAAATAACAAGATTTCAGTTGAAATTTATCAATTTTCAAAGTGCATTTTTATGAACTTTACGAAGTAAAATATAAAAATTGTATGTAAACTGAATCCGACAATTACCTTGGATTTATTTTATGTTATGTGTATTTTGTTGGTCCCTCGATTTATCGGAGACGGACCTATGTTTTCAGTGACGTCTGTGTGTCCTTTATTCTGGATGATTGCCAGATAACCATCCATTACTTTTCCCTGAAATTTTACCACAAATTGTATTTCATTAAATACATGTGCACAGTAAAAAAATGTTTTTTTGTGAAAATTCCCGTTGCGTCCCCAGAGCTTCAAAAGAGGTAAAAAATATGCCCCAAAATGGCCAAAAATAACACGCTTTGCCCCATAACTTTTGATCCATCCATTAGATTTTTTTGAAACTTTGCCAAAATGTGGAGCCCATCGTTAATATAAATCCAGTATGGGTGACCCTGGCAAAATTCTGGTTCGCATCCCCGGGGACACGTTTTTGTGGCTCTTTTTTCATATTTATAAACAAAAACTTGATATGTCTGACTATATACTCGTAGTAGTTTTTCACGGTGGTCAACTCAAATATACATGTGTTAAGGCCTGAAACTGCACCATTATTCATTTACACTGGGATTCGGTGTCCCCAGGAGCTCAAAAGAGGTAAAAAATGTCCCAAAATGGCCAAAAATGACAATTTTGGTCCATAGCGTGTGATCCATCCATTAGATTTTCCTGTAACTTGGCTAAAATGTGAAGGTCATTGTTCTTAATATAAATTCATTATGGGTGACCCTAGCAAAATTCTGGTTTGTATCCCTCTGGGAGTTTTAAGGCTAAAAAACATGCCTTTTTTGGGGCTCTTTTTTCATATTATATTATTCTCTATATCTTATTCCCTATCACAGACGGTTACGTTTCCAACCCGTTTCCCTGACCAGCAAGAACAACATGCATCACTGTTAGATCTATTTCTGACTACAGTCCCCGATGATTGTGTTACGAATGCCCACAGCCCACTTGGAAATGCTGATCATGTAGTGATAATAGTTGAAATCGCACTAAACTCTAGAGCCAAAACGGAAGAGCCATTACTCAAAACAACGAGATATTATAAAAAGGCTGACTGGGAAGCCACCAGGGATCTCATGAGAGACGCCCCATGGCGAAATATCTTCTCACTTCCTGCTGAACAGTGCGCACATGAGACCACTGAATGGTTCAAAACAGCAATTG
Organism: Euprymna scolopes; assembly: GCF_053919585.1. NCBI lineage: Eukaryota > Metazoa > Mollusca > Cephalopoda > Sepiida > Sepiolidae > Euprymna > Euprymna scolopes. The sequence continues at coordinate 26,039,256 of NC_136490.1, read as the reverse complement.
AAGCACATGTTCCCACATGGAAGTTTTATAGCAAGCCCCACTCTCCCCAATGGTTTACTTCTACTTGTGCAGCTGCAAAGGCAACATGCGTACCACAGATTTAACCAACATAATTCCAGTTCAAACAGACAGAAGTATATAGAAGCCAGAAATAACTGTAAGAAAGAAATAGCGACAGCTAAGAGAGAATTTACTGAAACCAACAAAAAATGCATCGAAGCACAGAAATTAGGAACCCGTGACTTCTGAAAAATCTACAACAGTGTAGTAAATAATGGGCAATCAACAATTCCTCCACTATCCAACAATCATGAGGTTGTTTGCTCAGCAACCGAGAAGGCTAACATGCTTGCCAGTCGGTTCGCCTCCAACTCCACACTGGACCCTGCAAACCACCCCCTCCCTGACTTTCCTTTGTGGACAGATGGCACACTAGACGATATGGAAATCACCCCATCTCAGGTGCATGCCATCATAAAAAATCTTGCCACTTCAAAAGCATGTGGACCTGATCTCATCCCGGCTGTTCTATTAGAAAAGTGCTCTGCCGAAGTAGCACCGGTTCTCTCCAAACTTTACAATAAACTTCTGACCGACCAACAATACGGATTTAGGCAAGCCCGTTCCATGGCCGACATCCTAACTGTAATCTCTGAGCGTATATACCATTCACTTGACAAAGCAGGGGAGGGTAGAGCGGTAGCTCTAGATATATCTAAGGCTTTTGACAGGGTATGGCACGAAGGTCTTCTCAGGAAAAATCTTTAACATAATTAAATCCTTCTTAGATAAGAGAAAAATCCAGGTTGTCATCGATGGTCATACATCTAAACAATATGATATAAATGCGGTAGTGCCTCAGGGTTCAATCCTTGGACCTCTATTATTTCTAATATTCATAAATGACCTCCCTGACGAAATTATCTGTGAGATGGGTATATATGCTGATGACACCACTCTCTATAACCGACACGACAGGAAAACAAATGAACATATATCTAGAGAAATGGCAGAAACACTAGAGGATGACCTCCTATCTGTAGTGGAATGGGGACAAAAATGGATGGTCACATTCAATGCTGCTAAGACTAAATTTGTTTCCTTCAATAACTACAAGAAACCTTCTCTACCACCAATAGCAATGGCCAAAGACTCTTTATCTGAAAGCACATCCTTTAAACTCCTTGGCCTAACGTTCATAGGAAACATGAGTTGGAAAAATTACATTGAGAGCATTGCTAGAAATGCTGCGAAAAAGATAGGTTCTCTACCGTGCTAGAAAGCTACTAATGCCCGAAAGTATCCTGTACCTCTATAAGGCCACCATTCGCCCATGTATGGAGTATTGTTGTCATATTTGGACTGGTGCATCTGCTACTAGTCTCACTCCTAGACAGGGTTCAAAAGAGAGTCACCAACCTAATAGGTCCTGAACTGTCATCTAAGCTTCAGCCTCTGTCCTATCGACGTAATGTAGCATCCCTCTGTCTGTTCTACAAGTATTTCAATGGTGAATGCTCTGACGAACTGCAAGCACTTGTGCCCCCTCGACGTAAGTACTCCCGACAAACCCGGCAAGCAGCAAAATCCCACCCCTTCACAGTTGAGATCCCTAGATTTAAGAGAGCCTTCTACTCCAGTAGTTTCTTCCCCAGAACCGCTGGACTTTGGAATTCCCTTCCGAGTTTCTGCTTCCCCAACTGTACTGACATGCAGAAGTTCAAGTGTAACGTGAACCGACATCTTGCTGCCCAACTCCCCACATAGTACCCCTGTAGCTTATATCCCTGATAGTAGCCCCTTACAGCAAAGTGGCAATGTGCCTCGTTTGAGGTGAAATTGCAATAAAGAAAAAAAAAATATTACTCAAAAACTTGATATTTATATCCATATAGTGGTTTTCCATGGTGCTGAATTCAAATATACATATCTTAAGGCGTGAAACTGCACTGTTTTCACTGGGATTCAGTGTTTCCAGGAGCTCAAAAGGGGTCACAAATGTCCCAAAATTGCAAAAAATGACACTTTTTACCCCATAACTATTTCCCCCATTAGATTTTTCTGAAACTTGGCAAAAATGTGAAGGCAACGTTGGCCCTTCACACTTCTCACATTCATCATTTCTTCACTATTTTTTGTGGCGTCATCTCACATGCAGCACCAGAGGGGGACCACGCATGCACTTTTAAAAAATTGAAATTATCTATTCAATAATTAAGGGTATAAATATATAATTTTCAACTGTTAACAAGTCATCAACCATGTATGTATGAGGCCACCTGTTTTGGTTAGCGACTCAGTGTCGGGACGGAATCCTGGTGGTTGAGCAGGCCTTGATTCAGCAATAGTGGTTAATGGCTTGCACCACACCACTTTCACCCTTACTTGGTCTGACGGGTGGTCAGATAGGGCCCGATCTGATCAATCTGCTAATCCGGACATGCCCTAGCTCATATATAGTAGTTTTTCTCCCAAATGTATTATTCAGTCTGCTCTTGTGGAATACTTCCCAACTGTTTACATTAGATGAGCTAGGAGGCTGAGGGTCAATTGTATTAAGAGAAAGAACTGATGACTTCTGTTAGATTTTTGAGCAACACAAACCCAGAATTTGGCAGAAGATCAGATTTTTCCTTGGTAGTCTATATTGGTATTCTATTCCCGTCTCAGCCAAAGCAAATGGTTCTCCCCTTGGTTCATTCCCAATCGTAGTTGGACTTTGTGGTGGAGCATAGGACCAATGAAAATCAAAACTTAATCATGGCTTCCTCTTTTAAAAAATCCAAGAGTAATTTATTCGATTCAGATTCTGAAACTGACTTAGACGTCCACAAATTTATTATTATTGAATCACTGGATGAAATATCTCCTTTTTTGATTGAAAACTTATATCAAGTATGTCAAATCAAAAAACTTAAAAAAAACTTGAAAATAGAAATCTTCTAATGGAAGTTCAAATGAAGAAAAAAAGCAGAAAAATGCAAAGCGTATCCATATACTAGATTAAATACCTCAAAAGGCGTTATAAGATGTAGACACACGTATGTACTCACATTTGATAAACCATCAATATCAGAAGATAATGGGATTGGCTACAAAATAGAAAGGGTAAAGCAATTTGTACCAGCTCCCCTGCGATGTTTCAAATGTCAGAAATTTGGTCATCACAAAGACATTTGCAGAGGATGCCAAGTGTGTGGGAAGTGTGATGAACATGACCCAAACCACACAGTGAGTGCAAAAATATAAAATGTGCAAACTGCCATAAAGACCACCCTATCTTCTCAAGGACCTGCGATGTTTACAAGAAAGGAGAGGAAATAATGTATGTAAGACACACCAAAAAAATTTACCATTCCTAGAAGCTAGAAAAATTGTTGAGAGCTATATGAGGACAAAAACATTTGCTAATGTTATACAAAAAAATAAATAAAAACCCTCAGGATACCACTCAAATAGATAACAATAAAAAAAACTTCTAGAAAAGTTAATAGATTTGGACACAAATGAGTGGCCATCATTTCAAGAAAATCTTTGAAAAATGTTTCAACAGAAACAAAACCAACCCAGCCTATTATGAAAAGAAAATTAAATGTGCATAGCAATGTAGAAATATTTAAAGAGAGTTCTTGGATGGCTGAATCTAAAAGTGAAAGGCGCTAAAGATCACCAATCCGACCTTCAGATTCTAATAAAGATGTAATTGAAAATAAAACTAATACAATTAAAAAGCAGAACTCAAGTAAAAGAATAACACAACCTGCTTTGAAAACATCAAAGTTGAGGAACCTGAAGAAATGGAGATGGGAAACCCCACAAACCCCACAAATAAGAAAAACTTAAAAAAATTAAAAATCATGACTGGTTTGAATACAATTGTACGTGTATATATGTGTATGTATTCCCTACATTTAAAAACTTAGTCCAACAGCCAGTGTGTTTGCAAGTCAGGTATGTGCAATGTATATATATATATATATATATATATATATATAATGTACACACATGACGTATGTAGACTAGATTTGATTTTTAGATAACCCATAGTGGTTGATATGCCATAGAACCTAAACAGCCAAATTAAAATTGTTTGTAAAATGTGCATCGATTGAAAATTTATAATCTGTTAAATATATGAATTTGTTAAATCTGTTAAATATATGGATTTGTTAAATATATAAACTTGAAATTTTTTACTTTTTGCTCAACTTTTTATAAAATTCGAGTTGGTGTTAAATGACTTTTAAAAAAATGAGTTAATGCGCTGTAAAACAACCAACCAAACTTGATCAAACTAAAAAAAAAAATCACCCAAACCATTTTTTTCTCATTCAATTATATTATTACTTGAAGCAGTATGTTTATAGTTTTAAGCTGATTTCTATAGAAAAGCAATTCTTTTCGAATGATTTTTGAGGAAATCATTACTTTTGGGATGATTTTAAAGTCAAATATTGTCAGAAATGGTCACTTTATTAGGAACTAAAGAAACACAACTCACTTTGTAATGAGCAGAGTTACGTCCCTTATGATACTGGATTCTTGAAGATTAAGATTTAAGGTGATTGCTCAAGATGTTCTATGAATGAACGACTATCCCTTAATGTTAAACTCTATTATTAAAACCAAACTTCATTTTATTTTATTACTAGTTCACTAGGTACGGGCAAAATGAATGCCGATGCTCAAAATGTATAAACATTTTGACCCCTCCTTTTACTTAAAAATCCGCCCAAAATCAGGAAATTAACCAATTTTAATGAAATTTTCAGTATTTATTAAATAACTAGCAAGGGGGGTACCCGGCGTGGCCCGGGTGATTGTAGGTGTGTGTGTTGGAGGGGGTGGTGATCAAAACAACCCTGTTTTAAAAAAAAAAAAAAAAAAAAAAAAACCGTTGGCCGAGTGTTTGGAGGTGTAAAAGAAAAAAAAAGTTTTAGTAGGAAAGTAGGCTTGAACCCCGAACTTTTCATGTGGAGGTGAAAACGAAATGGAAAAAACCCCTGGGACCTAACCATCCCGGCCACGAGAGAAGAAGAATGAAAAGCATCTTAATTTAACGTTTATAAAATTAAAATGACAGATGCGAGAAACTTAAGTCGCGTGATGTTTGACCTTGAAACATGACGCGGCTGCAAGCCAGTTTTCGCTTGTTTTATACTGAAAAGCAAAAGAAACACACGGCGATCGAAATATTTGGAAAAAATAGCGCGTGAAAATCTGGCAAATTAAATACCTACGCGATCCCCGTTCTTAAGTCGTAGATATTATCATTTAGACGTGATATAAAAAGTTTTAAGAAGAAGCGAGCCGAGCGAGAAGGCCGACAAAAAAGCCTTTCGCAGACATACACAAAAAGCAAACATACATACATACATTTTCACTTTAATATATATAGATAATCGCGCATTATAATGGACACATTATTTTTATTTCAATTCAAGTGAAAATGTATTATTTTATAACAAAAAACACCTTTACTAAAGTTATGGTTTTCTGTAGTACAAAAAAAAATGCAAGAATTGATTTCGGCTTTTTTTTATGAAAATAAAGCATTGTAAATTATAACAATTAAAAACAAAAAATTTTTTTACAGGAACATAAGGAAAAAAGCACCCAAAGTCCATGTTAACGAAATCGATATAACTCAGAAAAAAATTAATTTCTTAAACTACGGATATTATCATTGAATTAAGCATCCGTTATTTAATATTTTCTCACAAAAAAAAATTTAATTGCAAAAAGTATTTTTTTTACGGTTACATTTTTAACATAATGTAAGATTCTAATATTTTTATTGCACGCAAGAATGTATAATCATCAACGTAAGATAATTTTCATACAATCTCGGAAAATAAAGTAAAAAAAAAAATTAAATAGAAAAACAGGAACATACAAAAATAATTGAATTAAAAAATAGAAAGAATTATTCAAACGTTCCATGTCGGTAAGTACGGATGCACATTCTTGAAAAAAAAAGGAAGAAAAAAAATGCTCGATATGCCGGAACTTAGTTAAATAATAATGACATTATGTCATTAATGTGCTTCCGTACTCTTTGAATTTCGCCGCCATGTCTTTTTTTGACACGAAACTAATCTTGTTGCTATCATAGCCACATTTTTGGATAATTATTACCCTTTTTAGCAAAAGTTAAATACATTTATTGTATTAATTCATTATTTTAATACTATAACTTAATACTTCATTTGGAAATAATTCCAGGAAACGTATATTTTTCTTGCCAGAAAAATGTAAACATGATATTTGTCATAATGAATTTTTACGTTAAATGTAGGGTTTTTCAGATTTGAGATAAAATTATTCCATGTATTTTTTATTTCACACGTTATTTTTTCTTTGATAAATTAACTTTAAGCTGTAATCTTTTAAACATAATCAAAAAGTAACCGAAAATTGAAAAAATATTATGATTAGCCGGCGTTCAAAACCAGGTCCCATACCTAAGCAAAGCACCCATTAGAATTGCCCGTACCTATAGTTCACTTTCCTGATTCGCTATTGCTTTACAAAGTTTGATAACTTAAAATAGGACGTATTCACTATACCATTAGTGCAAAAGTGGGTCCAACTTTCGAATTTATTCACTTTGAAGATAAAGAAAAAAAATGTTCGATGGTGTGTGTGTGGAGGGGGGGGGGGAGACAAATTATTTGAAAACAAAATGATTATAAAAGAAACACTAAGGTGTATATTTTTATTATTAGTTTAGTACAGTAAAACATTCTGATCTAAGGGGAATAATTCATTCATAAGTTATCGCCCTTTGGTATAAAATCGTTATTTCCTTTATTTATAGCATAGAATTACAAACAAATGTTTTGCACTTAATTTACATTAATGTTATTTTAATTTAGAAATTGCAACATAAAAGAATGTATGGTTAATTTCATAATTTCTTTTCAGGACCTTGATGAGGATTGTGTACTTGAGTTGGCAATTTTTAATGGCACGTCGAGAACCAGAATGAGGAACATGATAAAAGAGGTAAATTGTTTATTTTTTTTATTATTGTGTATAAATTTATTCGGCGGTTATGTCTACGGATCATCAAAGGGAGATAACCAGCATAAACATAGCAAAAATAAGCATATTTTGCAAGATATTTGGGACGCTGAAAGAATGTTAAATGAAAAAAAAAAAAAAAATGATTACACACACAAAAAAGAAATTGGTTTTTCTTTATACTAGGTAATCAGTCAGCGTCAGGATGATTAAAACTTTTTCGAAGGAGATTTTGAAGTATTTAAACTGTCAATGTTAGTTTAATTTTTATTTTAATTTTTTTTTTTTTTTTTTTTTTACTATTCTGTAGTTTCATTTTGCAAGGTATAACTTGGGGCGCATAATAATTAACGTACACAAAACAATGAAAATAGAAAACTTTTTTGAACTAGATTTTGAAGTATTTAAACCGGCAATGTAATTTTTATTAAAACGAAAATAAAATAATTAAAAAATAAGAAATTTGTTTTTATTTTAGGCAATCGGTCATTTCTGACTATGATTAAAGTAGGAAAAAATAACGTGCAAAGATTCTGCACAAGATAAAGTGTTCGGGGTTTTTTTTTTTTGGGGGGTGGATCTCTTAAATAAGGGAAGCATTTTTCTTTGGCTAATTGGACAACAACTTCTTGATTAATTAACAAGTTTATTTCATTTTTGTTTTTTGTAGTTTCATTGTAACAGGTTGTTTACTTTTGTTTTGTGTACATTAATAAGTTTATTTTTTTACTTAACATGGTTATATTTTTAAGTTTGTTGATTAACTTCCCTAACTTATTTCCTTTTCATAAATTGCTTCAGCAATTTCCGGAACTCTGCTACAGTAATCGTGTAATCTTTTTTTTTTTTTTCATTTAACATTCTTTCATTGTTCTACTGATTATTTCAGCGTCCCAAATTATATCTTGCAAAATATGCTTATTTTTGCTATGTTTATGCTGGTTATCTCCCTTAGATTTGATGATCCGTTGATATAAGCGCCATTTATTTCATGATTTTTTTTTCTTTGTTCTTCTCAGTATCTAGTCTGAAAATATCTTAAAAGTTTTTGAAACAAGCAGGATATATATATATATATATATATATATATATATATATATATATGTGTATATATATATATGTGTATATATATATATATATATATATATATATATATATATATATATATGTGTATATATATATATGTGTATATATATATATATATATATATATATATATATATATATATATATATATATATATATATATATATATGTGTGTGTGTAATTTAATGGTGAAACATGATAGGGCTCATGGATATGAAAACTTGGAATTTTTTCTTTTATAAATTTCTGATTACTTTTTCGTTGTAGTTGAAAGATTATAGGCCAAAGTTATTCTCTAAAAGGGAAAAATGTATTTTTACAAGTGAAAAAGTTATAGTTAAAAATGTTTTCATGGCAGCTCTGAAATATTAGTTTTCTGGAACTATTTCAAAGTTAATTGATAAAGTAACGTCTTAAGATATTAACTGAATAAAATTTTTTTTTTTTTTCTTTTACTAAAAAAAATTAATCATTCCTCAAAAAGTGAGTTTAGTAACATAATCCGTTCACAGCTGAATCAAAACAAACAAAAATTTATTTTTTTAGAGAAATTGAAGCATTATTATACCTTAATTTTTGTATTTAAGATTATAAAAATATTCCTTAATTTAGGTTATTCTATTTTGTAATAAAAAGGAACTGCTTATTTAATTAGAATATTTTTCAATGTATACTATTAAGATTTTATATAGCTTGAATTTAATTTAGTATTAGTTTTAAATTAAGGGGGTATTTTTAACAATAGCCAACAGTATTATTATAAAAAATTCTCAAATTCTATAATATTCTGAAAATATTGAGGAAATCTGTTTATCAATGTTTTTCCTTTGAATTTGAAATTGCATCATTTTTTTTTTTTTTTTTTTTTACATGATGACTTGCTTTATTCTTATTTGTTATAAGGATAAATTAGATTACCCCTTTTTTAAGTGAAAGTGCATTTTTAGTGTGTAAATTATTATACTGATAATTCATTCATTGACAAAATAAACTAAAACAATTATTTATTAATAATTAAATAGAATATGGTGGTGGGATGCAAATCCTGTCTGTTTTTTTTTTACAATGTTCCCTGTTTGTACTTCTCCAAATTAACTGTTAATAAAAATAATGCCATTTTTTAAATGATTTTTTTAGTGATCCTGAATCTCAATTTTGTTTATTTTGAAATCTGATCATAAATAAATGCTGAAAATGTCATTAACATTGATTTCCTGAATTTTAAGTGAAGAGAGAGATGAAAATGTTTATACATTTTGGGGATCGGTTATTCATTTTGCAGCACCTAATATAACTTTAAAATACCATTAAGTACTTGGCATAAGTCCTGAAACTAAACAGTAATGGCATCTAATTTTAAAAGCAGCCAAATGCTTGACTGCCATAGAATCAGGTCTAGGATTAATGTCAAATAAGACTGAACAATAAAATTAAAAATATACATGTACGTCACTTTATATTTATAAAGTTGGACCATTTCTCACGCTAACAGTGAGATTAAAATTTTAAATTCATATTCACCTCAGAAAAACAATAGCTTTCTAATGTGTATATGATCAACATTGTAAGGTTATCTAATTTGCGTATTGTTTTACAAAATGACATATTTATTTTTTTTCCTTATTTGATGATTATTTTTATTGATACAACAAATACTTTTATTGAAGAATAATTTTTATATCATGTATAATTCAATTGCATTTTGAGTGAACTGAGTCTATTTGGTCAATTTAATTCTGGAGTTTTTGATTCTTATGTTCTTTAATTTTCCCAGCCAATACTAGGGCACAGTTCTTGCTTGTGTGTTTCCACATTGTACACGTGTGTGTGTGTGTGTGTGTGTGTGTGTGTGTGTATATATATATATATATATATATATATATATATATATATATATATATATTTATATTTATTTCTACAGAAAATCACAACATCTGTACTGTCGGTTTCAAATCTAAATAAAAGAAACCTGTAGTAGGTTACCTGTGACAGACTTGCATCAGTCTATATATATATATATATATATAATGTTAAAAGGACAAGTAAAATTAATTCTTCACACTGAATAGTTTTGCACCACTTTTATGTGCACTAACAAAGATAAACTTTGTCTAGAATTCTTATTCTAATTTTGATCAAAAGTTTAGAAAAGGTCTTAAATTTAAGGCGTAAGAGATCTTAAGAAGAAATTGAAATTCAGTTTGCTTAATTCATGCTGAATGACTACAGATCAAAGTCAATGCAATTATGTTTGATTTTTCAAATGGAAATCTGTGACCACATAACTACCCCCCCCCCATTCCGGAAAAAGAAAACTTCTTGTGCATATACCAATAAGAGTCAGAGCTTGATATTAATGGCATGTAAATGAATTAATGACATGTAAATGAATTAAGTTTCGACCTTTTAATACGTGAGCAATTAATAATTTTAAAGATGGTTAAAATAACTTTCTGTTTGACAGTTTAAATGCTTTTAAATTCTTCAAGTTTCAATGGGACACAAAGTAATTTTTTAAAACTATTAAAAGATTAAAATAGGTGACTTATTTTTAAAGAAGTTAAGAATGCATTCTGGGGAATTTAATTTATAATTACATTTTTTTAAAGGTTACTGGTTGTACTTTGTAATATTGTATTGTTCGTTTCATTAAAGAAGTGTTGAATATGTATATTAAAAAGATGCAAACCATGTTGAAATGAGAAACACAGACACACTAAAAGTGATCACGCAATTTTATTAATACAGAGATTATATATTTAAAAAAATTTTTTTTTTTGTACTAGAATTGTCACTTAATTATTTTCAAAACAAAAAAGTGTTTAGTCATATCGTTGAAAACTTTATTTCATTGGGTTAATTTTAAATTTTAGAAAACCAAATGTAAAAAAATATTTTATTAAATAATGAATCTTTTCTTAGACTTTTGGTATAATATACATTTTTCAAAGAAGACTTGCTTTTCCTCTTCATTTCACTGGTGGCATTAACTTTAAGGGGTCAGCCGTCTCGTAGAGCGAACATATGGCCATGTTATAGATGGTTATTAGTTTGAAATAAATGCGTGCTTGTTGTATCATGAATTTTAAATAGGAGTTTGGTCACATCTTTGAAAACATTTCATAGGCTTAAAAAGAAAATTTTTTACAAAATTTTCGGGTTAATTTTTTTTTTTTTTATCTGATAAATGAGGCAATTAGAAAAAGGTTTCAATTAATGAAAATCTTCAAGCATTATTTTCTGATCTGACTCTTTTGGATTTAATTTAATTCTGTTTTTTTTTTTTCCTTAAACATTTCTCAATCTTTATTGTGCCCATTTTTAATGAGACTGATATTGGAAAAGAAAAAAAAATTACAAAAACACTCCCAAAACAAAGAATCAGTCTCTCATACAGTTACAGATGTCAAAGATATTTCTGAAAGAATTTTGCCAATTTAATTTGATAAATATCATGATTTAGATATAGTTATTGGAACTTTTTTAATAAACAAGGCTTCTGTCTTCATTATTATTATTTATTTTATTCACACATTTGTGCTGGTCCCATTTGGGAATATTGAGTTGCCGTATAGTTACCATTGCTCCCAGGTTCACTTTGGCCCGGAGTGGTGCTACCATATCAGACAGTTTTAAGATACTTTTTAACCAAAAATGCACCGAATATTGATGTTATTGTTTTTCCCTTTCCAGAACTCAATCATGTTCTGCAAAGTCAAAAATAAAAACATTTTACTTCTAAAAAACAAACTAAACACACAAATAAAGAACTTGAAGCACAAAACTTTCCAAAATTACTGGATTCTGCATTAAATAACCCCAAAATGGTTAATATATCACAAAAACGATCAAACACATTCAGATTTGATTTCTTCTTTGCAATAATAATGAACCCGTAGTATAATGAATAAAGGCATTAATTAACAAATCAGTTAAGCTCATCATGTGTTTCAACTGTTCAGCATTTCTCTTGTGCTTCTGCTGTTTTCCTATATTTTGCCCCAGAATTGTCTTGTTTCTGTCTGGTCTCGATGTTCTGATTTTTGTTTTTCTTTAATTTAAATTTTGGTAAAACTAGCTTTTATTATTAAAAAAAAATCCTATGTTGTTTGTACTTTTTCAAATTTGTATTTTTTTTAGTTTCCCCTTCTTTGCCATTATCTTTTAGTTCTTCATGTTTCTTGTTTAGTCTTCAGTTATTTTCTGCCATATTTTTCTCCTTCCATTGTTTTTTCTATTCTTTGGCCTCATTCACAGCTTCAGAATTTTTTGCCAAAATCAACCTGTTTTTTTTTTTTTCAATCTAATGCTTTTTATTATTTGACTTTTTTGAAAGTCAGGTTTTCCAGCTTGAAGCCAAAAATAAGTCCATTTCATTTTCTGTTTCTTTGGCTTTCAACTTTTTATTTATTGCATTGGCAGACCCCCCTCCCTCCAAAAAAAAAAAAAAAAATTGTAACCATGTATCAACAAAGTCAGAATTCTTGAGAGACAATCAAAATTCTATTGGCAATGCTATCATTAAGTGTAAGAGTATCCTTCTTACTGGATAGCTGTGCTTCTTATAACACTTTTCTTAGAAAATTCTGTATAGACTTTCTTACTCTTATCCTAATTAGGTGTACTGAAGATTCTGTATAACGAAAATCATAATAATGAAAAAGTGAGGGGGGCATGAGACTAAGCAAACAAAATCTTGTCAAACTTTATGTAAAGTCGTTCTCTCTTTCGCTCTAAACACTTTCTCACACCTAAGGCTATCTTTACAAATCTGCTATCAGACCATGTATGGAGTACTGTTGCCATATTTGGGCTGGTGAATCTGTCATTTGAGAGTTCTTGATAAGGGTTTTTTTGTTTTGTTTTTTATTACATTTTCACCCCAAACAAGGCACATTGCCACTTTGGTGTAGGGGGCTACTATCAGGGGCAGCAACTACTGGGGCACTATGTTGGGATTTGGGCAGCAAGATGTCGGTTCACGTTACACTTGAACTTCTGCATGTCAGTACAGTTGGGGAAGCAGGGACCTGGAATGGAATTCCAGAGTCTAGCGGTTCTGGGGAAGAAACTACTGGAGTAGAAAGATCTTTTACATCTAGGTATCTCTACTGCATGGGGGTGGGATTTAGCTGCCTGTCGGGTTTGTCGAGGGTGTCTACGTCGTGGGGGCACAAGTGTCTGCAGTTCGTCAGAGCATTCACCATTAAAATACTTGTAGAACAGGCAGAGGGATGCAACGTTTTGTCGATGGGAGAGAGGCTGAAGCTTAGATGCCAGTTCAGGGCCTATCAGATTGGCGACTCTTTTAAACCTTGTCTAGGAGCAAAAGACTAGCAGCAGATGCACCAGCCCAGATGTGGCAGCAATACTCCATACATGGGCGAATGGTGGCTTTATAGAGGTACAGGATACTTTCAGGTGTCAGTAGTTTTCTAGCACGGTAGAGAGAACCTACCTTCTTCGCAGCGGCCCTGGCAATGTTTTCAATATAATTGTTCCAACTCATGTTTCCTGTGAACGTTAGGCCAAGCAGTTTGAAAGATGTACTCTCAGATAGGGAGTCACTGGCCATTGCTATTGGTGGCAGAGAAGGTTTCTTGTAATTATTGAAAGAAACCAGTTTAGTCTTGGCAGCATTGAATGTGACCATCCATTTTTGTCCCCATTCCACTACAGATTGGAGGTCATCCTCTAGTGTTTTTGCCATTTCTTTAGTTATGTGTTCATTTGTTTTCCTGTCATGCCTGTTATAGTGTGGTGTCATAAGCATATATACCCATCTCAGAGGCAGTTTTGTCGGGGAGGTCATTAATAAATATTAGGAACAATAGAGGTCCAAGGATAGACCCCTGAGGCACTCCCGCATTTATATCATATTGTTTAGATGTATGACCGTCGAGGACAACCTGGATTTTTCTTTTATCTAAGAAGGATTTAATTATGTTAAGTATTCTACCAGTGATACCGTATGATCTGATTTTCCTGAGGAGACCCTCATGCCATACCCTGTCAAAAGCCTTAGATATATCTAGAGCTACCGCTCTGCCCTCCTCCGCTTTGCCCAGTGAATGGTATATACGTTCAGAGATTACAGTGAGGATATCTGCTGTGGAACGGGCTTGTCTAAATCCATATTGTTTGTCAGCCAGAAGTTTAGCATCTGTAAGGTGACTGGCTAGAGCATGGTTAATTATGGTCTAAAATATTTTGGCGAAAAGTGGGAGGAGTCTAATGGGGCGATAATTTAATGGGTCAGTTCTTTCGCCAAAATTCTTGAATACTGGTACCACAGAAGCAGTTTTCCAACAGCCCAGAAAGCATGATTCATTAAGGCATTTGTTGTAGAGTTTGGAGAAAACTGGAGCTACTTCGGCTGAGCACTTTTTTAATAGCACAGCTGGGATGAGATCAGGTCCACATGCTTTTGAAGTGTCAAGGTTTTTTATGATAGCATGTACCTGAGCAAGGGTGATTTTTAAATCGTCTAGCGTGGCGTCTGTCCGCAAAGGAAAGTCAGGGAGGGGGTGGTTTGTAGGGTCCAGTGTGGAGTTTGAGGCAAACCGGCTGGCAAGCATATTAGCCTTGTCGGTTGCTGAGCAAACAACCGCGTGATTGTTGGTTAGTGCGGAAATTGTTGATTGCCCATTATTTACTACACTGTTGTAGATTTTCCAGAAGTCACAAATTGTTTCCACCCTTTTTCTGCACTTTTTTCTCAGACATAATGTTGCTAGTCTCATTTTTTTTTTCTACAATTACTATTATTGCCTATTATTGTAATAAAGTTTCCTATTCCAGCATTTTCTTTCCAAGAACTGCAAGCTTGTGGAACTCTCTTCCTGCTGACTGTTTTCCTCCTACCTATAGTCGTGATATTTTCAAGACTCAGACCAATAACCATCACCTGTCTTTACGATAATTATCTTTTGTTCTTAGCTCCTTAAATCAAGTGACTTTACGCTTTGTCTGTAATGATATCGATAAAAAAACAAGAACAAATCTGCAAACTACAAAAAGAAGCTGGAATGACACTAAATAAAAACTGCATAGCCAATAGTACAAGGTTCGTACAGATTTGAGAAGTCTTGCCTTGAAAAAGCCCTATTTCTATTATTACCTTGAAAAATCCTTGAAAATATGGAAAATGTCTTGAAAAGGCCTTGAAAATCATATTCGCCATTAGAGTCCCGTCCGTGTAAGGAAAGTTTGTTTTAGAGTGGAGGGTCATTTTTATTTCTTACTTTTTTTTGGGTTGGGGATTCAAATCTCCCTCTTTTTTATGGTGGTGGGGGGTGGTAGTGGTGGTTGCTATAAATAAAAATGACTCCCTCTCTCTAAAAGATAAACTTTCCTTGCCCAAACTGGACTCTCCGAGATTGAATACCCTTCCGCCTTCTAGTGATAACCAAAAACGAGGCCAGCAGGGCCAAAAAGAAAGGAACAAGATTGCAGCAATCTTGGTTGGAAACTTAAAAGCCGTAAAGAGTTAATATTTGAGTTGAAATGAAAAGCATTTAAAACTATGTTAAAAACACCAAAAACAAATGATACAGTTAGGTTGCAAAATAAAGTTTATATACTATGCTAACATTTATTTGTTGTTTATTTGATTTTTGATCACTTTTTTTGAATCACTGTAAAACAAATCCCAAATTTTATTTAAAAAAAAACAAAAACAAAAAAAAACTTGAATTTTGTTTGGAGAAGTCTTTGAAAATGGACAGTGAAAATCTGTATGAACCCTGTAGTAAAATATTAGTTGTAGGTTATTTCATTAAAAAAAATAATGGCATATCACCAGACCAAACCATAATACTAGGAAGAAAATACCAAAACGATCTATACCTACAAAAAAATAGAATTTGGATAATTTTTTGGACAAACTTCGGTCAAATCTTCCACATCTTCAGTTCCTCATGAATAATTGTATGTACAGTTTCCCACACTGACATCAAACTGTGCACTTATTGTCTCTATAGACACACAATGGTCCTTATCCATGAAATTCTTTATTTGGTCAATCAACTCTGGTGTTCTGACTTCCTTACACTTCCTACACCTTTCATCATCCCTCACAGGCTCCCTGCTTTCCTTGAATCTCTTATGCCACTCAAAAACTGATGCTTAATTCATGCAAGATGATCCAAAAGCAGTCTGAAGCATTCCATACATTTCTGTGACATTTTTTTAAAGTTTAAAACAGAATTTTATTGCATATCATTCTTCTAAAAGTGCCTTCATGTTCAGATTGCATTTTTGAAATTCACCAGTTGTGATAATCGGGCTTTAGTAGGGTGTATTCCAATTCCTGCTGTAGCTGTTCATTTGAAGCTGAAATCATAAAAATTGGTCAGTTATCTCATAGTATGTATAGCAATAACATACTGAATTTCAAAAGTCTACAGCAAGTTTAAATGTCTGTACCAAAAAAGTCTGGAGACTTCTTGAAGGCACCTCATAACTGAATCATTTGCAAATTTAAGAAAAGAGAATATTGAATTCATCTAGTCATAAGAACAACATAAACTATTGATAGATTAAAATTAATTTTGTCAAAGAAATCAAGTGCACATTTTCTATTCCAAAATACAAAATTATTTGTGAACATTTGATATCTGGACTATTATTGCTAGGACATCTGATAATATATATTTATCAAGAAAACTAATGAATACTGAATGTAGTTATTTAAATATAGGGGAGGAAGCATTGGCTATTTCGCGGAAGGCAACTAGAGCTGGATAATTTTTAATTGAGAAGAAGTTATCTTGAGAAATGATCATAGATCATTCGCGTTTATATTCAATTCTGAACAAAGAATTACTGAATATCAGAATATAAGCAATATGATTGAGACATTTGATTTTGATAAAGAATTTGTCAAAAGAAAATTAAATCCTACATGTACTATTAATAGTTGAGATTTTACAAGGATTTTGTGTATCTCGTTCAGTCATTGGTGTCTTTTTTTTTCTGTCCCGTTTATGTCTGTCTCTCTATCCCGTTTGGTCGTTTGTGTCTGTCTGCCCCGTTTGGTCGTTTGTGTCTGTCTGCCCCGTTTGGTCGTTTGTGTCTGTCTGCCCCGTTTGGTCGTTTGTGTCTGTCTGCCCCGTTTGGTCGTTTGTGTCTGTCTCGTTTGGTCGTTTGTGTCCATTTGTCTGTCATGCTAAAGTTTAAAATAGCATTGTCATCATTAAATCTAATATATAAATCTCACTATGTCTGTTTGTGTCTGTCTCTGTTTTTCAAATTGTATCTCCTTGCAGATGGAAGGTCGTTGGATGGCGTGCATTAGCTCAAAAGATTGCATTTTTGGTGCAGAATTTTATTAGAGGTATTTACTCAGTTAAAATAATTGCCGAGCGGTTCAAAAAGGACGTAAATATTGAAAGACATCATAACTTGCCAAGTGTAGTGCAATGGCGTCGTTCTTCGCATGTGTATGTCCTGTGAAATAGACATTTATTTAGTTATTTTACAACACTTTTAATTTGCTTGGCTTTTTGCTGCAGTGGATAATGTGACTGGCCATTAATACCAGTGTTGCGGTTTCGATCTTCACCATTTCCTTTTCCTTTTTTTTTTATACATTCCGATAATCATGACTTTTAAATGTTAATATGTAATAATTTTACAAGAACACTTTCATTAAAAAAAAAAAAAGAATGTTTTTAATGAAGTAACAAAAATATTGTATTCAAAATATATATATATTACTTTTATAGATTTTTGTCTTTCTGATAGTAATTTATAAGTATAATTTATTTCACAAGCTTTTGTGTAGACACTTTCTATATTTGTAAAAAAATAAAACATAATAATGTAGAAAAAGGGAGAGAGAACAAAACTTTCTCTCTTTTTTGTTACCCCTCTCCCTCTATTGGTTGGAAGCAGCAGCAGCAGCCATCATCATCGTCATAGAGTATTAATACTACTTGATTGTAGGAGGAGTAATAATAGTAGTAGTATGGCTATAAATTACCTGTCCGAGTGTCGCCCACAGTTTTAAAGGAAGATGAAGCAGCGGCGGACGATGACAGCATGACGGCATTTGTGACTACCACCACCAAACATCATCCCATTGCTTTTACAGAGAGAAAGAAAGATCAAGCATTTAAAGTTTAAAATCAATTTTTTTATGTAGTAACAGGACTAAAAATGTTATACTTTTTCGTCTTTCTAGTAGCAACTTATATGAATAATTTATTAAAAAAAAATACAATTTATATAAAATTTTCTCTCGCAAACTTTTGTGTAGATACTTTCTATACTTGTCATCTCAATAAACACAAATATTAACAACTTTACATTTTTACAATTCTGGCGTTGCAATTATAATATTTGTGAAAATCCAAAGTTCAATGTAATTAATGACACAAAAAAAAAAAGAAAAGAAAAATCTTTGATATACAATGTGCATACCTGACATGGGATTAAAACGTCATATTTCAAAATGTCACATAATTTGATCAAGTGGTTATTTTCATTTATTTATTTTTTTCAAAAAATCACTTTTTCCTTTTTTTTTCTTTTGACTTTTTTTGTGATTTACATAGTAACTCAAGATTAGAATATGAATTAATCTCATATTTGACACTTACTGCTATTTCTGTCATTTTCTTTACAAAAAGTAATAGGAGATAACTCGATTCGTGAGATTTATTCAAATTTGAAATTCTTAACAAAAAATGTACTTGTTTCATATATATTTTTAAGAGGGAGGGCTATGGAGTCAATCCCGAAAATGGCTGAAGCAGTTTACGATCACAATATTGCTTTATTTCATATATATCAGGGCTCTACATTGCGACTGAAACAGTCTCATTTGCAAGTGATTTTTCAAAATGGCAACTAAAAATAATGAAAAACTTATGTTTTGGCGATTGCATTTCTTTCACCGACAATCTTCCAAAGCTCACTACTTTTTTAAAAATATCTTTTCAACTTTTTTAAAAATAGAATGAACAAAGTCAAATTATTTAAACAACAAAAGGTTTAATAGAACAATATACTCTTTTTTATTTTAAATTTTTTAATGAAGACTTTTTAAAAATATCTGAAGAAATTTGAATGTTTATACTTCCAAGTCTCAACATAAAATTTGGTGCATATTTAGAACTACTTATTTTAAGAAATACAGAAAAATCGTTATGATGTATGTACTCGTCACAGAACAAAGATGTCATATTCTAAAAATCATGTGGGTTTGCCTGGTAACTTTTCTATTTGGCTAGCAAACAAAATATTTAGTTGTCAAAAGTCAACTAAAGATAAATTTATCTGTAGAGCACTATATTTTTAAGAGTGGCAAGCAGAATATAAAGACAGTCCTGGAAATGGCTGAAGCAGTTTACGATCTCAAAATCACTTTATTTCATATATATATATATTTTAAAGAGTGGGAGAAGGATGTGGAGTAGGTTTTGGAAATGGCTGTAGTACTTTACGATCTCAAAATTACTTCATTGCTATGTTTTCAACAGAGGAGTGGGTGTATGGAGTTAGTCCTGGAAATGGCTGAAGCAGTTTACGGTGTCAAAATTACTTAATTTCATATATATTTTTCAGAATGTGGGGAAAATATAGTCTGTTCCCGAAATGGCTGAAGCTGTTTACTATGTCAAAATTACTCTATTTCATATATATTTTTAAGACAGGGCAAATATGAAGTCAGTCCCGGAAATGGTTGAAGTAGTTTATGATCTCCAAATTACTTTATTTCATATACATATATTTTAAAGAGAGGGAGGTGGAATATAGTCTTTTCTTGAAATGGCTGAGGCAGTTTATGATCTCAATATTACTTTATTTCTAAGAAATTTTTAAGAGAGGTGGGAATATGGATTCCAATCTTGGAAATCGCTGAAGCAATTTACGATATCAAAATTATTTTATTACATGTATATTTTTTAAAGAGAGGGGGTAAAATGTGAAGTCGTTCCCGGAAATGGCTGAAGCAGTTTACGATCTTAAAATTACATTATTTCATGTAAATTTGTAACAGTGGCAGGATGATATAGTCAATCCTGGAAATGAGTGAAGCAGTCTACGATCTCAAAATTACTTTATTTCATATATAGTGTTGGTGTTGTGTGAAGGTCAACTGGGCCAGTTTTTGATAAAGGTGATCCGTATTTTTCTAAATTTTCAATGTTATGATCCAAAAATGACGTCACTGGTGGTAGGGGTGGAAAGAATTATGATTATTTTGCTTTTAAAAGTGCTCTGGGGGTCTCCAGGGATTCATATATGTATTTACATTACCCGTCTGAGGGTAGGTAAAATTATTTTCAATGTGTTGTACATTACCCGTCCTAAAAAATTTCATATAAGTACTGTAAATTTCCTGTCCTAAGGAAGGTACAATTACTTCATACATATGTTGTGTAATACCCGTCCTAGGGTAGGTAAAATATTCTTTTGCTCGAGATAGCTAATGATACACAGACATCAAAAAATGCTCTATACTAAGAATAACAGGTTTGTTAAAAATCAACTTCAATTTTCTCATTGTTTTATATAGTCCCGAGCAATGCCGGGTAGCCCTGCTAGTACACTATAAAAATTTCCTCTTGAGCTAAAGAACAAGTTGTTTCAACTTTAGTTATTTTGTAATCAGCAGAAATTTTGTAAATTACTCAAAGGGAGTTTCTGTTATGCTTAATTTGAGAATTATCTAAAAATACGACTAATTGTTTCAGAATGTTTTATTTTTGATGTCTTCATGCACAGCTATATGCTAGCTTGTAAACAAAGTTAATTAGTCTTTTGAGACTAATTAAAAATTCTCTGCTACACTGAACCAATGCGAGTTCTATGCAGAACACCATCATTTCTATTCCATTCATTTTAATATGTTCAACTTTGCTATTTTCAATCCTTTGCTTCAACTTGTGAAGAATCCAAGAGATTCTCAATCTTCCAACTTGGTATTTCTATCAGTTGTGAAATTTCTTTGCGAAAGGCCTTGAGTTTAAAAAGAAACAAAGCTCTAAAATATCTAAACCGCCAGAAAATAAAAGATTTGTCATTTCTGTGGGGCCATTTGCAGTGAACCAGGTGTTTGCCATATTTTCTATTTGACCCACTCACCTCTCACAATGGTGTGGGGGTGGCATTTCCTTCCTCTGTTTAATATTTTGACTTTATAGATTTTCTGTTTTGCCCCCCCCCCCCCTTTTTTTTTTTTTTTTTTTTTTTAAGTTCTTTGACATGGAATTTGGAAAATATATTTTGTGTGTGTTTTTTTTTCACCCCCAAAGCTTATTGTTTTTTGTGTTTTAAAATCATTAATCATTTTGTCTGGTGTGGCTGTCTATGCTGATATATTTGTGTCTGTGTGTTTAATGCCAAAATAGTTCATTGTGTCATAAATCTTCAGTGTAGCCAGACAGATAAGTACTTTAAGTTGGGATTGAAACCTGACTTTTTTAATAACGGTAGTAGTTTTAACCATTATGTTGTCAACACAAGCTTATTACAACAAGTGAAATCTTGATAGTTATATTGAGCATTTTTCAGCAGTTGAAAGTGGTTTCCTTTTTACAAAAAGTTTGGCATTATTGTTGGTTTGTTTTTTTAAAAAGAATTTGGCATTATTGTTGGTTTGTTTTTTACGAAGAGCTTAGCATTATTGTTGGTTTGTTTCTTACAAAGAGTTTGGCATTATTGTTAGTTTGTTTTTCATAAAGAGTTTGGCATTATTGTTGGGTTGTTTTTCATAAAAAGTTTGGCATTATTGTTGGTTTTTTTTTTTTTTTTTTTTACAAAGAGTTTGGCATTATTGTTGGTTTGTTTCTTACAAAGAGTTTGGCATTATTGTTGGTTTGTTTCTTACAAAGAGTTTGGCATTATTGTTGGTTTGTTTCTTACAAAATGTTTGGCATTATTGTTGGTTTGTTTCTTACAAAGAGTTTAACATTATTGTTGTTTTTTTTTCTTACGAAGAGTTTGGCATTATTGTTGGTTTGTTTCTTACAAAGAGTTTGGCATTATTGTTAGTTTTTCTTACAAAGAGTTTGGCATTATTGTTAGTTTGTTTTTCATAAAGAGTTTGGCATTATTGTTGTTTTTTTTTTTTTTTTACAAAGAGTTTGGCATTATTGTTGGGTTGTTTTTACAAAGAGTTTGGCATTATTGTTGTTTTTTTTTTTTTTTTTTACAAAGAGTTTGGCATTATTGTTGGTTTGTTTCTTACGAAGAGTTTGGAATTATTGTTGGTTTGTTTCTTACAAAGAGTTTGGCATTATTGTTGGTTTGTTTCTTACAAAGAGTTTGTCATTATTGTTGGTTTGTTTCTTACGATGAGTTTGGCATTATTGTTGGTTTGTTTCTTACGAAGAGTTTGGCATTATTGTTGGTTTGTTTTTTAAAAAGAATTTGGCATTATTGTTGGTTTGTTTCTTACAAAGAGTTTGGCATTATTGTTGGTTTGTTTCTTAAAAAGAGTTTGGCATTATTGTTGGTTTGTTTCTTAAAAAGAATTTGGCATTCTTGTTGGTTTGTTTCTTAAAAAGAATTTGGCATTATTGTTGGTTTGTTTCTTACAAAGAGTTTGGCATTATTGGTGGTTTGATCTTTTTTCTTTATCAGTGCTGAATTCATAGTGGTAGGAAATATGTAGTTTTCTACAGACAGTTTCATTGTAATTAGCATATATATATATATTCCTGTTTTTTTTTTTTTTTTTTTTTTTTTTTTTTGACAATTTGATTAAAATATATAAAAGTCCATTACTTTTCTATTTCATTTATTTCTATATATAGTACGGTTCTTGCAAAATTATGCCCAAGTGGTAACCTCATTTTCATATTACATTAAAAAAAATCAATTTTACTAAATAGCTGTATGTTAGCCTTTATAGTGAGAGAATTGTTTTAAGTGTTTTATTTAAGATAATTATTTAAAATTGATTTATATTGATAATTAACTTAATTTGATTTATTATTACTGACATTGATTCATTTAAAAAATTTTTTTTTTTTTTTTTTTTTTTTTGCGGGGGCAGTTTGTCTTCTTCCATTCTTTTCTGCGGGTTGTTCAATATCTTTAGTATAGCAGCTCTGTCCAAAATGAATTTCATACCCACCCGGGCAACGCCAGGTATCCATGCTAGTATATATATATATATATATAATTATAAAACTCTGGACTGTGCACCCTTGCTTGAATCTTGTCTTCAACAATCGGGCGATTCCATCTTTTACAAAATTATATATTTAAAATAAATATATATATGGGCATGACTCGGAGGCTAAGGAATGAGGGTGGAGAATTGTATGTGTTGGTTTCCATTCTAGCTGATGGCACCCAAGTCATATATGTTTTTAGGTTTGATCTCACTACTATATGTTAGGTTCAATATAATAATCGATAAAGAATTGTCTTTATAATAATAAATATGTAATCGGCATGAATTAAAATATATTTTAAACAACATATCTTATGACCAGGCAAGACTGGGCAACCTGCTAGTAATTTATAATAAATATATATAAACAAAATCTGAGTAACAACCCCAAACGTCTTGTGTGTGTGTGTGTATATATATATATATATATATATATATATATATGTTTAATGATTAAAGTTAAATTCTGTAAATCAAAATATAAACACATATATTTAAGTTAAGAACTCTTATTCACCATTCAAATAACATTTTCAATATATGTGCTGAAAAGCAAAATACTTGTTTATTCATAGCTGAACATTTTACTAATTGCATTTCATTTCCTCTGATGATATGAGCCATTATTGAAAATCCATGGATTAAGGAAATAAACATAATTTCTATATATATTCCTTGTTTCAAACAATAAATTCTTTACTTAAATATGTGTTTATATTTTGATTTACAGAATTTAACTTTGACCATTAAACCTATATATTGCTCTATTTTTTAAATATTGAGCTTTACCTTTTTGGCTAGGATCATTCTGAAAGCATTACCTCAATGTAATATCTGACAGGATAATTCAATTGATCTTTAATCTGTGACTTATCTCACTTAAGAGCAAACAGTTACTAAAACATGTTAAAAAACACTTTGAAAAAGAGTTAAAAACATATTTAATTTGAAAAGGAAACACTAAATAAGTGGATAGTCCTTAATCCGCGGAGTTTCGAAGAAATATTTTCCTTCTCATCAGAGGGTAGGATTTAGCAAAATGCGGGATCGGATTTTGCTTGCAAAAGTATTTGAAACTACAAGTAAGTCAAAGATCTTACTTGATAACAAAAAGTGAATCAGAGGGAATAGGGTGAAGAAAAAAAGTGATTTCACATGAATAGATAGTTTGATGAAAGGTAAAGTATCCAATGACGATAAAATCCAAAGATGCAAATCCAGGAAAGTTAGTTAAAATTATAATATACTTTAGTTTTATCATCTTGGATCATTTTGGTAAATTTAATTGTAATTTTTATTTTATATATATATGCTCCATATTTATAGGTTAAGTTTGCCATGTGAGTAAATAATGATTTCCCATTGGTTTAAGGCAATAATTGTATCTGAAAACATAATACATTTATTTTGACCTTTGTTAGTCATTCTCAAACCTCAGCATTTCAATTAAGAAAGACTAACAATGGTCGAAGTAAGTTTATAATGTTTTGGTCTTACTAAACAAGGTCTATCTTTGGCATCATTCTGAAAACCTAGGGATTAACTTAAACCATCACATGCTTTGTCAGAATGAGGTAGGGTCTGGCTCTATCTTAAGAGGTGCATCTACCCAGGCATTACCCGGTCCTGGATATGACCTTAAACTATATCCGATGGTGAGGCCCCAGCTTGCGGGCTTTGGGGAGTGTGGAGCCAACCTTTAATTGCCATTGCTCCCAGGTCCACTCTGACCCGGACTGGTAGTACCTGTTAGGGTTCCAACTATGGGTTAAATAGAAACGGACTTAAAAAAAACAAATATACTCTATTAAAAATTGTTCTTCAAAATCACTGGATTCAACATTAAATAACCTGAAAAGGGTTGATATACCGTAAAGCAAAAATCAATCAACCAAGCATTACCTCCTTTTGGAGGGTTTGGTTTATTGGCAGTTACCTGAGGCGCCCCTAGTAGGCAATGCCAACAGATCTGTCTTTGATTATTTTGTACCTGACAAGTGCCCTCTTGGGGAGCTGGTTTGTCCCTTACCTTCAGCAGGCTTTCTACCACATTTTGCTTTAATGGGAGGGGAGGGCAAGTCAGTGCCATCTGGTATGTTTTAATATGCGTGTGTGCATATATTATTTGTCCATAAATATGAATCCTGATAGAATTATTGCATTAAAACCAGGAAAAGATAACATTTTTGTCTTACTTCTGTTTAGTACATTGATACGTCTGTGTTTGTTTTTTACTTTTGGTATTTTTTATATTTGAACTTTTTTGTTATCTTTGCTATTTATCTTCAGATTTGGTGGCATGACCCTCTATTTCCATGCCCACTTTTTTTTTCTCACAGGCTTAGACTATATATATATATATATCTCTCTCAGAAAACTTATTACTGAAAATTGTCTTTACCAGTCATTAAACATGATCTTTCAAAGCCAGATGTGAGAAAGAAAGCAGGGATAAGCTGCCCTCATATCAGACAGTCTGTACGAACATACATGTCACATATTGGTGCTTGTATATATTTCCGTGTATGTACAACATATATTTGTATAAGTCTATATATTTAGTAAACATATACACTGTTTTTATTTTTGTGTATGTGTGTATAGACATATATTTGATTTTATGTGTGTATATAGCATAATCATTTTGACATACCAGTTCCTGCTAGATCACCAAAGTTAAGCAGCATTGAACCTGATCAGTATTAAAATGAGTAACTATTTGGTAACATCAGGTGCTGTTTGTGCTCTGAAGTTTGAAGAAGGATGGGTGTCATCAGGCTAATCTTGCTCAAGGCCCGTTGCATGAAAATAATGCAGTTCCCCCACAACCCTGGATGGTTAAGGGATCCATCCATCATCATCATCATTATCATCCATATCTTGTGTACAAAGTAGCCAGCTTCACCACCACATATTGGTGCTCAATATCTTTGGTTACAAAATGTATGTGCATAAAGTTTTTTAGTCAGTAATTTCTGCCGCATAAGACATTTTGTAAGGCACATAATTCTGTAGTACTCTCATTATTTCTCAATGATGCTGGGTTAAACACAGCTAAAAGGGAAAAGATAACGAAATACCAAGGTCTTATGTGTGACATGAAGAGAAACTGGAATCTTAGGAAGATCACTATCATTCCAGTTATTATTTAAGCAACTGAACTCATGAATAAGAATTTCAAAAACTGACAATATACCCAGTGAATGAAGTGCAAGAGAGATTCAAACAATTGTACTTAAAGGGACGGCCAGAATCTTAAAAAGATTTCTTTGTTGGAATGTCCGAGTTAGTGGGTGAGTTTCTGGCATCCAGAAGGATGCTCCGTCTCCAGTTTGAGCAAACTGATAGGAAAATTATTATTAGCCAACAATTAAAACTATCACTACTGCTAACACACATTTTCTATCAGCAAACTTTTACTGTTTGAACTTGGTATATATAATATTCAATAGAGAATTTGCTCTATAATAATAAATACAAAATCTGCATAAATTAAAATGTATTTAAGCATATTTTGTGACCGGGCAATGCCGGGCAGCCTGCTAGTTAAAAAAAAATATACAGTTTTTATTTGTACTTTGGGCTAACCACTTATCAAAGCCTGAAGACTACTCGAGGATAAGAGTTAATGAATGTAAGGTGGTAGTGAAGTAATCATTAATAATGTAAATTGGGTAGGCTTTGATTATTTATGAGGACGGCTTAGCAAGAACTTGTGTACATTAGACTTGAAGGCTACCATGTTGTGTTTAGCCAGGAAGCATGCCAGCAGAACAGTGTTCCAAAGGCGGACAGTTCTGGGAAAGAAACTTTGTTCATGGAATCTGCATTTACATTTAGGCACAAATAGAGAGTGGAGAAAATCATATATAATGGTTTTAGCTAGTCAAGTGTTTTTTGTGAAAGTTTGATAAGGAGGGAATGTAGATTGGAGTTCAGACAAGCATTTACCATAAAAATAGGGATAGAGCAGAAACAGGCTCGCAATGTCTCTTCTGTGGGAAAGAGGTTGCAAGGAGAAGAAAAGGACATCACCTATTAGGTTTTTAACTCTATCAAGGCAGGATAGGGTGTGCCGAGCAGCTCCTGCGACAGTATGCCATTTTAGGACGTATCTGTCTCTTATACAGATAAAGGATTGCATTGGCAGTGAGATACTTACTGGAGTGATAGTGATCCAACCATCTTTCCAACAATCTTGGCAACAGATTTGATGTATGTTCCATTTCAGATCAGGAGTGAAGGTTAGTCCCAGAATCTTAAGACATGAGTCTTCCCCAAGATTAGAGCCATTTATTTCAATTGGGGTATGGTGGCGATCAGAGCGGTTTTCGATGCATTAAAATTAATCAACCACCTTTTTCCCCATTGCACCATGTTCTCAAGATCAGAAGAGAGAATTAGAAAGATCTTTGTTATTGCTGGCCTTTTGAAGTGTTGCCATAGTTTGTCGTGTCTGTATAAATGTCTATGAATGACCTAAGAATGTGATTTGGGAGATCATTAATGAAGATCAGGCACAGGGTTGAAACCAAGATGGAACCCTGAGGGATGCCAGCATTAATACAGTGAGTTTCTGATTTCTGCCTATCAACGACTACTCTTATAAGCCTATTAGAGAGAGAGGATTTTATAACTGAGAGGACATTCCCAGTTATTCCATAGCTGGCGATCTTGCGAAGTAGACCTTTATGCCACACTCTATCAAAGGCCTTTAATATGTCAAGAGCTATTGCTCTAGAGACAAAACCTCCGTTGACCGATTTACTAATCCTGCGTGATATAAGAGTACATTGGCTGTAGATCTTGCAGAATGGAAACCATATTACATGTCACTGAGCATGTCATTTTTGCCGAATTGGTTGACCACTTCTCTGTTTATCACAGATTGCAGCAACTTCCTCATGACGCACAGGAGACTGATTAATCTGTACTGAGAGGGAGACTGATGTAGGAAGTTTTCCAAAGTGTTGGGAAGCATTTCTCTTTAAGGTAGCGTTTAAACAGCTTTGTAAGTATGGGAGCGAGCTCCAGTGGAAGCTTTTTGAGCACTATGACTGGAATGCCGTTGGGGTCAGTTGCTTTACTAGAATCAAGATTTTTGATAAGCTTGGCAACATCACGTACAGAAATTTGTATGTTGCTTAGTGTGTTTTCAGTCACAGGAGGGAATATGAGATGGGAGTAGGTGGCCCTGATCACAAAGGGTAGAATTTGTTGCAAAGTTCTTGGCAAAGAGTTTTGCTTTGTCAGATCCTGACAAGATTCCATTGCCGATTTTAGGGGTAGAGGCCACGCTTCTGTTCAGGAACCTGCCTGTTATTTGCTAAAACTGGTGGAAACCAAGCCGCTGCTCTGCTTCTTTAAATTTGACCTACTGAGCATACAAATTTCTTGCATTTTTTTTATTACTCTTTTATAATGGTTGCTGGCAGTCCTAAAGCTGGCTTTAGTTTCACATGTATTACATTGGAAGCAATGGGAATAGTGATTTCTGTGCGCAATGGCAGTGGCACATTCTGGAGTGAACCACAACTGGCTGTTAAGATTTTGCTGGAAATTTTTGGAGGGTATGAAGCAGTCTATACCCACAATTTACCATTCAGTCATGTCTGATACTATAGAGGACACATTTTTTTGAACATGAAGTGGAGAGGTATATCTGTTATGAATGTTCAGAAATCATCTCAGTCAGTCATAGAGTATCTGTACACAGTATGATGGAGAGGTACGTCAGAAGACTTATTGCATTTTGTTTTTATCTTAACTGAGACAACTGAGTGATTGGAAAATCCCAATGGAAACAGAACGGAGGATGAGCACATGTCAGGGCAAGTTGTAAGAAACAGGTCAAAGAGTTGCATATTGTCTGTCGGGGTTGGGTGTATATATATATATATATATATATATATATATATATATATATAAGGGTAATCGAATTAATCGGCCGATTAATTACTTTTCTATTAAATTTAAATCATTTCATCACTGCCAAGTGACTCCTCGGATAGCTTTGACACATTAACATAGTAACTGCTAATTTAACTTAACGTTTAATTAAGTGTCTGGCCACTTTTATGACTTTTTGCTGTTATTAAATAAAATTAAAAAATGCAATTTCTAATTCTTAAATGAATGTAATTAAACAATTAGATAATAAAAAGAAATTACAAACCAACTACAAAGTACAAATTGTAATTCTTTAAGTGAATAACTGTAGGGTGAAGTTCTGTATCTGTTGCTGCTCTACTTCCTCTTCTGTTCTAACTATCTGCCTCCTCTGCTCTCATAGTTTCCTCAGTATTTAAAGTTGAATACTTTTAAGTTGTAACGTAGAAACATTAGACTTTTTCTATTCTCATGATGCAGCCTGTTCCTCATAGGTTCAGACACATTAGCACCTGTACTAAAGAGCCTCTCACCCTTCAAGAAGAAGGTGGTGCACTTACATATTTTGAAGCCAGTTTACTCAGCAGTGACATGGTCTCTTGTGTCTACTTCCACTACTGAAATGGATCATCACCTCTTGCGAGTAGTTGTAAAGCTACTTAATGGTCAAGTTTTTTTGTGCACTTAACGATAAGGGATTTACTCCTTTTGAGTTTAGATTGTGATTCTTGTATTTCTGTTGTAGTTGCAGTTTCCAGATTTAACTTAGCTTCTACCTGCTCTAAGTTTTGATTTGTTACTGTAGGTTTATTCGACGCTAATTCATCAAACAGATTTGAAAGAAATACAGTTTTACTTTTACTTTGATCTTCTTGACCCTCAACAAATCTTGAAGAAATGTGTCCTGCTGATTCTGCTTCATTATCGTTAGTAGAAAGTAAAAGATGTGGAATCCAATTCTTAGTGTTTTCAATGTCATTATTTTGAAATTTGGATCTAGGAAAGTAGACACAAGTTTTTATCATTTAGATGAGATGAACATCCTGTTTCCATTGATTCATTAAATTATTCAACAGTGATAATAATTCCACTAAAATCAGAAATATCAGAATTAGATTGGACAACTTTTGAAAGAAATAACTTTAAAGTTAAAATTGTAGGTATTATTGATCTGGTTGAAGTTTTGTAACTTGCTTTGTTGGTAATGTTTTCAAATGGATTCAGTAACTGGATAATTTTTTTGAAAAAGTTTCCAATGGCAAGTTGTTAATGTAGGAGTTTTATAGTGTCGCAAATTCTTGTATGCAAAAAAAAAAAAAGAAAAAAGGAATCTCTTATTAAAAATTCTTGGTTTGTGCAAATCCTTCTGCTTCACATATATGCCACAAAAAAGTCCTTTCAGATTCATGTTTACCGGATAAAAATTTTTCTGTTATTCTGAAAAACAGCCTAGTTTGTTTGCTTATTTTAAAACTGGTATACATTAATCAGAAGGGACTTTTTCTGGGCATTCAACATAAAGCAGAACGGGCTGTACAAACTGGAAATAAATCATTTATAAACAATCACAGCGTTAACTTGAACAAAGCCAATACAAAAGTAAAATAAAGATTGATGCCTTCATTCAGTCTCGAAAAACAAAGAGGCAGCTGCACATGTAATTATGAGGCAAGGGTTGCAACAATCAATTAAGAGCCATAGTTGAAGCCAATGATAAATGGGTGCCTCACGAATTGAATGACAACCGAAAGAAATGCCGTTATTAAATGTCATTTTCCCTTTTATGCAACAAGAACAACTTGTTTCTCGACCGAGTTGTAACTTGCGAGTCTGGGTGTTTAGGTGCCGACAAAGCTCCACGACACTTCCCAAAGCCAGAGTTGCACCAAAAGAAGATCATGCTGAATGTTTGGTGGTCTGCGAACGGTCTCATCCATTACAGTTATCTGAATGTAGACGAAACCATTACAGCGGAGAAGTACGGTCAACAAACGGGTGAAATGCATTAGAAACTTCGACAACAACACCCAGCATGGGTCACCAGAAAAGACCCAATTCTCCTTCACGGCAATGTCTGACCGCACGTTGCTAAACTGACTCTGTAGAAGTTGAAAAAATTGGGCTATGAAACTCTGCCTCTTCCACCATATTCAACAGATCTCTCACTTACCGATTATCATTTTTTCGAGCATCTCGACAACTTTCTGCATGAGAAATACTTCAAAAACTTAAGTGATATCAAAAACAACTTCAGCGACTTCATCACCACCAGAGTGCAAGATTTTTACGTAAATGTTTTGCATTGGCAAAAGTCTGTTGATTTTGATGATGCTTATTTCGATGAATAAATTTTTGTTTGCGCTGAAATATGTTCATCTGGATTTAAAAGTTAAAAACCACTAAAACATTTTGTCAATCTGATAGCATTTTTTATGCTAAATCTGCAGATTGAATAGCATCTGCTCTTGATCAATGTAAAAAAGAAAGCAACTATTTTTTTTGTTATTGTAGTTTGAATTAGTACACAGGGTTGTGAATCAGACCTAGAGTTTGCTGACATGGACTACGTAATTGGTAACTAAAATTCAAATCCAGTTACCAATCGTGTTTTGTATGAATGCCATTGAGAATGGTATAACATTTCCATCTGCCATTTGGTAAAATATCACTTTTTTTCAACTACAATGGGTAATGTCTTTTGGCATTTTTGTCATATATATATATATATATCTCACATTGACACACCGGTTCTCGCCAGATTACCAAAATTAAGAAACAATAAGCCTGACCAGTACTGGATGGGTTACCATTTGTATCTGAGAGCACATTTAATCCACTGCTCTGTCTTGTAGCAGCCATTGCACTATCTGAGATTAGCAGTTATACCAAAAAGTGTAGATCATTTTACACAAAGCCTTCATCACTATAAACAAATAATCTGTGTAGATTTTCGATCAACTTGGTCATTATGGCAGATCTTGTATGTCAAACTCAATGGCAGTATCCATCATATATTTATTTTGTTTTGGAATACTGTGTCCATTTTCTTTATATTTGATCATCTCTGAAGAGCAGCCTGATAAACCAATGGCTGTATGATGTTAAAGAAAAATATCCGCATTTGCCAAATAAAAATAAATAAAAAGTTATGGTTGTAGACCAATTCTATACATACAAAATCTATTTCTTGGCCAAAAATAATGAATTTCTTCACCCCCCCCCCAAAAAAAAAATAATCTCATGAAAAATCTGAAAGGATGTTAAATTATGGCTCTACTACTAACTTTGAGGTAATTTTATATCTACAATATTTTGGATGCATGGGCACTATATCTTACAAAATAAGGGTTGGCTGGCTATTTTGTTCAGTTGTCCAACTATAGACCAGTAAACTTGTATATATAATCATGCTGATATCTACCACTTTTATTATTTCTCTTATATCCCCCCACCCCATGTTGTCCCTCTGTTTATTCCTTCCTTTTCTCCCACTTTTGTTTGATCCTTTTTGTTCTCCCTCCCTTTAACTATCCCTTAACCTCTTTCCCCTTAATTCTCTCCTTCTTTAACTTCCCTTTTTTTAAAAATTCCCCTTTTTCCTTGTTTTTTCCTTGTTTTTCCTTGTTTTTCCTCGTTTTTCCTTGTTTTTTCCTTGTTTTTCCTTGTTTTTTCCTCCGTTTTTCCTCCTTTTCCCTCCTTTTCCCTCCTTTTCCTCCTTTTCTCTCCTTTTTCCTCCTTTTCCCTCCGTTTCCTTTTTATTTCCATATTTGTCTTATTTCTTTCTCATTTCTTTTTTTTTTTTTTTTTTTTTTTAACTTTATCTACAACTGATATATTCATAAGATTGTATTTAATGAGTTTTTGTTGTGGAGTCCCCCTCTTTACCGTTCTTCCTATATTTTTTCTTATACTTGGTAAATGTTTTTACTTATACTATAAAAACTAAATCCATCCCAAATTAGCTAGTGATACTATCTTTGCAGACTCCCACATTCTGGTCTTTTTGATGTTATCTGCTAATGAATTCCTCATCAAAAAGAGATATAAGGCTATACTAAATGTTGTCATGAGCAATTGGCAGAATTTGGTAGGCAAGTACAAGAGCCACCCACCCTTCTCCGCCATATGGGTGAGGCATGGACAAATAAAATTCAGATATTTGGGTCCTGTAAGATGGGTTTCTTCTTTTTTTTTGTGTGTATGTGTGGGTAGGAAAGGTTACATATTCTTTATTTTGTTGGGGGTCACTTCTTACAGTATGTTCTAATTGTTTTCTTTAACTCATTGGCAACTCTAATTGGCTGTTACCTCTTTGTTAACACCGAGTGCATTATGGGTTAAGGCTCATATTTATGGGGTTGCTATTAATACCTGGTGACATTTCTGGCTTGTTTATTTCTTTGTACTCTTTTATTTGCAGTTGACACTTCAGGTGAACAAAAGAAAACAAAAACTATGTTAGTGGAATTTTGACATACTAGTTAACATTTTTCTGAGAAAAATCACTGATAACTTTTTTTAAATATAAAAACATTCTTTTTTCAGTTTTTGTTTTTAGTTTTACAAATTTAAAGAAAATAAAATTAAGTTTTTCATATTTTTTCCGGATTGCAAAAAGTTACATAAAAATTCAGAAACAGAATTTAGCTTTTTGAGATGAGGATTGATAATTCATATTTGAATTATTTGGACTACTGTTCTCACCTTGAGTGTTATTCGCACAACCCTTTGGTCGATGTAACCATTGCAAGACTCTATGGACAAATTTATCTTTAGTTAACCTTTGAAAGGTTACTAGTCAAACCCACAAGAGTATATGACATCTTCGTTCTGTGACGAGTCTGTACATCATAAATATTTTTCTGTATATTTTTTTTAATAAGAGTAATCTATAATATAAATCTCACCTGTCTGTTTAAATGTATGCATCTATGTATGTCTGCCTAAAACTTTCGACAGACGTGACGGATTTTCACGAGATCTGTAGTTTTGAAGTTGACCCTTCGGATGACAAATATCGAAAAATTGGCCAAAAACATTAATTCCTTCACCCTCAACGGGACACTTTTCTACAAGGAGGGGGGTCGCTATTTTTGCCGATATTTTCGAAAGTTATTCCCTCTTTTTGATTGACTAGCATTAATTTAAACAGTCATCACTTCCGGTTTGGCGATGGATGCAACAGCAAAGACGTTAAGTTTTTTTTTTTTTTTTGTTTTTTTTCACATTCTTTTCCTCCTTTGTGGTACGGGTTTGAGCCTGCCTGCATACTGCCACTTTTTTTTTTTTTTTTTTACTCAACACACACCTCCAAACATCCGGGCAAAGCTGGGCACCCAGGCTAGTCTATCTCCCTTGTCAGTTTAAATGTATGTATGTTTGTATGTTTTGCAAAAACTTTCAACAGAGGCGATGGATCCTGACAAGATTGGTATCATTTTGAAGCTCAATATCTTGGACAACAAATATCGAAAAATTGGCCAAAAACATTGGATTGACTTTGGTTAATTTGAACGCTTTTGACTTCCGGTCGCGTCATGGACTAATCGGATAAGACGTCAGATTTTCTTTCACTTTCTTTTCTGCCTTCGTGGCATGTGTTCGGGCCTATTTGCCTACTAACACTTTCTTTTTTGTTTTGCTCAAGACACACCTCGAAACACTCGGTCAATGTTGGGAACCTAGGCTATTTCTAAAAATACAACAAATTTTATGTTGATACTTGGAGTATAAACATACTAATTTCTTCAGATGTTTTTTTTAACAGCCTTTGTTGAAAAAAAAAGAATATATTGTTCTATTAAACTTTTATTGTTTAAATAATTTAACTTTCTTCATTTTATTAAAAAGAAAGTTGAAAAGATGTTTTTCACTCAGAAGTGAGCTTTGGAAGATTGTCAGTGAAAGAAATGCAATCACCAAAAGATAAGCGTTTTATTATTTCTAGTCACGACTTTGAAAAATTACTCACAAATGCGACTGTTTCACTTGCAATGTAGAGCCCTGCATTGGCCTTTAGGTGTATATTGTTTAATTCTGGAATCTGTATGGAATTTTGAATGAAACTCTTTATTTATTCCATGGGGGTAGCATTCAACCATGACTGGATAGAAGTCTTACATAATGTTGTATTTTTAGTGTCGCAAGCACTGAGGATTGAACCTTTAAGCTCCAGAAATAAAATTTAGTTGTAAGTTACACGTTTCTGGAGGTTGAAGGTTCAATCTTCAGTGTGGACAACACTCCAAATACAATAACGAATTACTTAGGACTTCTATCCAGTCATGGCTGATGGAACGGAAACGTGTTACCCCCATGGATTAAATAAAGGGTTCCGTTGGAATTTCCATTCAGATTCCTGAATTTAACAAGATACACCTGAAGGAGGTCGGTGGTCGATGGAAACATTGTGTGAATAACAGTCGAGATGAAAACATTAATCTAAATAATACAAGCTGAATTCTGTTTCACATTCCTCCTTGTGTCATTTTATGATTGAGTTGATTTGTTCACCATACAAAATTATAAATATGTGTTACATTAAGGTTATTGTTGCATAGATAATATGTAAGCTATCATAAGAAAACTCATAAAAACATTACATAGCTATTATTATTAATGATGGGACAGTTCCAGTATTTTTCTGATTCCAATACATTAACTGATTCCATTTTAAATTACCTATTCTTTTTAAATATTTAGGTGTAGAGCTTTTTAAATTGTTTGATTACTGTAAAACTAATGTAATATGTGCATATATTTTTGCAAATGTAAAAATACACTTGTTAAGAATGATCTGGAGATTTTAGTTTACCGGCGATGTCAGCAATGGGAAATGAAGTTTTGTAACAAAAAAAAAAAAAATTCATTTTTTGGATTAGAAAATATGTACAAAGTTTTGTAATTCTGATACCCTCTCAATTTTTCTTTTCGCTTTCCGATTCTGATTAATTGTCCCAAAATTAATTGTTATACACTTGGTTTATAAAAATCTTTTGAACTAAGGAAATTATTTTTAAAGAAAATCTATTACATTTGAGGTTATGTAGTTTGAATATGGATGTGGCCAGAGATGGATTAGTTTGGAAGTCAATTTCTAAAAGCCATCCAACATATGCCAGCATGTAAAATGGACGTTAAAATGAATGATATATCACTGATCCAATAGCAGCATAATTGTTGTGGCGGTGTAAGTTTCAAATCCTTTGTTGTTAGTGTTATAGCCTTGTAAGCTGGTAATAATCTAGAAAAATGTGGTGGTATAATTAATAAAACATGATTCTGGAGGCCATAACTCCCACAAATCGCTACCCAAAAACGTATTAGATGTTTATAGTCTCTGGGTAAGTCCATTATTCATGAAATAAGTATATCAGCTTACCCCATATCAACAATAATAGTGCTAATAGAGTCCTCAACAATGCCAACAATTACACTTATAGGCAATAAGAACACAATAATATCAATTTAGGAATTCAATGTTGTATATAAAGTCACCATGTGCAACAACATTCACGATGATTAAAAGGCATACACAGGTGCTACTGAAAACATCTTCAAGGTCAGACATATCTACCTTATGGGGACCCAGATAAAAGCAGATTACAAGAATATTGCAAGTATGTATGAGAGCAGAAAGACAGAAGTATTCACACTTGAATGAAACTGAAGATAATCAGGTTAGAACTTGCAACATAAATAGTAAAAATTGTGGGTTGTGCTTAGATAAGTATTATATGGTAAACTTTAAACATGAATTAATGTCTAAATGTAGACATTTAAATAAATATTGTAATCTGATGTCTGATGAGAATACAGTTACAAATAAAGAACATCTAAGTTATCATACAAATCTAGAACACAGCAGAACAGCACATAATGAAGAAAAGTAAAAAAAAAAAAAAAATCATTCAATAAATAGAAATAAACAGAAATGCTTTCCTCCCTCCTTGGGGAAAAAGCATTTACAAAAACTATAAATTGCTCGCTTGAAAGTCAATTTTTTAAAAAACTCATCCAACATATGCTAGTATGTAAAGTAAACTGATGATTGCATTTTGTTATCAAACTATTAATTGAACAATTATTTTAAATAAAAATCTTTTTTATTCAATTAAATCAGAAAGTGGTGTTGTCAAAATTACCTTTAAATTGCATTCATCATTGCAGATAGTACAAAGAAAATCAATTCCAGAAAAATGGTACATTTGAATTCATCAAAGTCTCCAAAGACATTTCTTTTTTTTACTTTAAGCAAACTCTTTTTTGAAAAGATTAAAGTAAAATATAATTTTTACTGCATGTTGAATTTCCCAACATTCTGATTACAATTATATTATATGGATTATTCAGACCACTTTTCTCATCTTGAGCATTATTTCCACAGTGTTTTGGCTGATGTAACCTTCAACCTTCTTCAGGAGTATATCTTATTAAATTTAAGAATCTTTCCATCAATCTCAAAATCTGCAAAGAATTTTGAACAGAACTCTATATTTAATCCATGGGGGTTAGCATGCTTTCATTTCATTTGGGTCCTTGATATGACCTTAAACTATATCCAATGGTGAGGCCCCAGCTTTTGGGCTTTGGGGAGTGTGGAGCCACCCTTTAATTACCATTGCTCCCAGGTCCACTCTGACCCTAACTGGTAGTACCTGTTAGGGTCCCAACTATGGGTTAAATAGAAACCGACTTAAAAAAAAAACAAATATACTCTGTTAAAAAACTTTTCTTCAAAATCACTGGATTCGGCATTAAATAACCTGAAAAGGGTTGATATGCCGTAAAACAAAATCAGCCAACCAATCATTTCATTAGCTATGACTGAGTAGAAATCTTAAGTACTTTGCAATTGTATTCCGAGTATCTCTTGTGCTGAGGATTAAACCTTCAACTTCTAGACGAGTGTTACTTAAAACTGAATTTCATCAAATATTTCATCAGAGTTCAACAAGATACACCAGAAGAAAAGTCGGGGGTTACATCGACCGAAATGTGAAAATAGCACCCAAGACGAGAACAATAGTCTGAATAATCCAAATGCAAATTATCAATCCTCATCTTTAAAATTCAGAAACATTTTGATTACAGCAAAAACATTTATTTTCCTGAACTTATGATTTCTTTAGCTAGCAAAAAAAAAAAAAATAGTCTTAAAAGAAACGAACAATTAATAAAAATCATATGCATAAACTATAAGTTGTTCAATGCAAGAGAAATAACCTTAAAAAAAATAGTTATCTGCCAATAAAAAACAAAAACATGTGTAACAATTATCAAGCAAGAAGACTCAACGATAAACACTGTCCTTTTTTCATAATATCAAATTTATTCAACACAAGCCTCACTCGTAATAGTTTTAAGAAACTTAAATTCTAGAAAACTCTTTGAATTATTGTCTTATACATATTGTTTAAAAATTTCCTTGAGATTGGATATATGCATTTGAAGTTTAAAGTGTTTTTTGTCTCCATAACTCCTTCATTGAGGGGTGAACATAGAGATTCAGCACCTTGAGAGGAATGTAGAAGTTCAGAATGATTTCCATTGTCTTTTTCAGAGAATTTCACACATAGGATTTAAATTTCATCAAAATAAGATATATTTGAAGATTTAAGGTGTTCTGCTTCCTTAGGGGATGGGACCACTTAGAATTTGGGACCACTCCCATTACCCTCCCCAGAAAAATTTGCATATGTATGCAGTTTTTTTTAAATGTAGATTTTCTAACCTTTCTATACACAGAGAACATCAACATATAGACATTTGTTCATTAGTTTAGGAGATTATCTTTTTATAGCTTGTTAAGACATTTGAAGTTTTACAGTAAATGTGGTGATTGAGATCCAAGGTTTGAGCTATAATGTCTGTGTGCTGGTAGTATAAAACACTACTGATGAGTCTTTATAAGATGAAACATGTCTGCGGGTATGAAAATATTTACCTAAAAATTATATATATATATAAACATATTTTATCCTGTTGATTTAGAATGAGTGCATTATGCCAAGTGCATGGTTAGATATGATTAAACTTGTGCTTATTTTTGTATTAAATACCAATTCCTATTAATTCCTAACTTCATCTAATGAATACCATAATACTTAGTTCATAATACCTTTACATAATGAAGGTCCATACAAAATATTAACCATATTGACCCAGTAGTTTCCAAGAAAAGGTGAAACAGACAGAAAAATAATAATATAGGTATACATATAAGTATATATTTATGTTTCAAATATAAATTATTATAGCAGAAAGGTTTTTCAAAAGCTCAATAGTGTAAGACTAGAACTGAGACTAACACAAAGTTTAATTCTAGCAAAGTCTCGACTTTAACATTTGACATTGACAAATAGTGGGCACCATCTCTGTTAGAAACCATCATGTCAGGTTTGGTCATGATTGATCCAGTGGTATGGGCTGTAGGAGAGTAGATATACATATGCTATGACCTTGACCTTTGACTGTAACCTTGAAAAATGATGTGCACCATTCCTAGGTGGGGGGACCATCATCATGCCAGTAGGTTTTGTCATGATCTGTCCAGTAGTTTGGGCTGTAGAAGAGTTGTATACAAACATACATGAACACTATTACTTTATATATACTAGCAAAAGTACCCGTCGTTGATTAGGTTCAAAAACAGCCTACAGAAAATGGACTCTGATTTATGAAAGTATGATAGGTTATGAAATGGAAGGGTTGTAAAGAGATAGCTTCGAATTTGGGGGTATCAAAACCAAAGCGAAATATGATGAAAGTAAAAATAAAATAGATAACCCCCATAATTTATTATACCATACCTGTTCACACTGAAACACTTATCACAATATTCTGTGGATCTATATTAAAAAACCTTGTTAAACTTTGTGACATATTTCCATTCTATGAAGGTCAGGCGCAAACGAACCCCCCCATAATTTTATTATACCATATTTTTTCAAACTGAAACATAATTATCAAAGTATACTTACGTAGATAGATATGAAAAGTCTTTATTAAAGTTTGTGCCTATTTCCATTCTATGGAGGTCAGGCATGAACGCAGACCCCAAAATTTTATTATACCATCCCTATTTAAGTTAAAAGATCAAACATACCCATTCCTGTGTTTCGATACATCTATCATTATATGTGATCAATTTTCTATAATAGTCAATCATATAGGAGCCTATTTGTGACCAGACACACACACACACACAGACGTTCAGCTTTATATTATAGATATATAGATGTTTATTTTAGACTGGCACATGATATAAGTATAAAGTTTATTTAAAATATTTTTTTGAAGGTAGCAAACTTTAAATTAAAATAAATCCTAGAAATATTTCTATTATATGAATATGTGGTTCATTCCAAAGTTTAATTTTTGTTATTTATAATTTAAATACATTTCAAACATATGACCCCATGTGTATATGATGTAATCTAGAGGTCTTAATTTCAGAAACTATGCATTAAATTAGGCTGTATTTCAACAATAATGTGTCAGATGTATTCTAAGTGGTCTATTGTGCCTGGTTTATCAGTGTAGGCATGTGACTTTACATATCCTCCAAGAAAATTATCTAATGGGGTTAAATCGCATTAATAAGGGAGTTAGTTGATCGGTCCATTTTATAAAATTATTCATTTATTAAATGAATCTCTCAGTAAATTGATCGTATTGTATGTTGTGTAGCATATGGCTCTGTCCTGCTAAAAAACATAATAAATTGCAAAACAAAGCTGAACTCAAATCCGATAGTTGCCAAATTTGCAGTTTAAAACAGTTTTAAGTTTGCCACACACACACACACACATATATATATATATATGTATATATATATATACACACACACACACCACATTAATGTTTCTCTCAGTAAATTGATCATATCATTTGCGATTTGAAATTAGTGGGTGTCAGTCTCTTCATAACGAATTGCCAAACCAAGCTGAACTCAAAATAATCTATAGTTGCCAAATCTGCAGTTAAACAACATAGTTGTTGATTTTGAAGTTTGCTGCCTTTAATAAAAACACCCTGTTCTTAAGCAGATCACATTCTATGAGGGTGTTGTGATTTGCATGTATGAGTGTAAATAATCTCATTATGAAGAAAAAAATCTATAATACAAATTATAAAATGCGGACTGCATCAGTTTCCCTGTAGAAGTTGCATTTATGTACATGAATACTGAGGATGGCTTTA
The DNA here is from genome assembly GCF_053919585.1 of Euprymna scolopes. Lineage (NCBI taxonomy): Eukaryota > Metazoa > Mollusca > Cephalopoda > Sepiida > Sepiolidae > Euprymna > Euprymna scolopes. The sequence goes on along the minus strand of NC_136490.1, from coordinate 25,997,919 downwards.
CTAAGAAAAGACAAAGACTCCATACATTGTGAACAGTATAAATATCTTGGTGGTCGGCCCAAACAATTGTATGCTCTGTATGGAAAATAAATTACTTTTGAATTTGTAAGAGTGTGATATGATATATTTTATGCATCCACATAAAATGTTATTAGGAGATATAATATCTATTCATTTTCTGTACTTAAACAGTGCTCAATACGTTAGTAGAGCTAGGTTGTAAGTTATGAAAATATGTGGCAATTAAGCTACATAATCTTTTGTTTTAACTTTGTAGGGAATATATCGGGTGCGTCACTCTACATAAAACAGATCAATAGAATAGAAAGTAGAAGTCAGCCAAACCTTGGCGTGAAGCCTGGGTGGGAATAACAATAAATTTGATTGGTTAGCAAGCTAAAACCACATGCACTTTAGCCTGATGATTCCCTTTGAGGATGGAATGCAGAAGATTCTGTGTAGCTTAATTGCCATGTATTTTCCTAACTTACTATATAATTTTAAACAAATGAGTATTTTCATTATCATTATTTATTTGTTGCATTTGCATATTCTATTAAATTCCAAACTATCAATAATTATTCGTGTCTAAGAATCCTAATTTTAACATAAATATTTTTCTATTTCAGTGGAAATATGATTATCTTACGGCAACTTATTTTCTTCTTTTGGAGAAAAATGTTAAGAATCAGCCATTAGAATTACATGATGACAGACGACTTTTACTCCCGTTACAACTCAAGGTAAATCTGTTTTTGTACTTTCATTTCATTTTAAATACAAGCAGGAATTGAACAATGACATTCAGATGTCAAATATGTAAAACATAATTTTTTTTTTTTTTTTTTTTACGCTTACATTAGATGAAATTTATTTACGATTGCAGAAAATGGATACCTTTGAATAACATGTTTGAACACTTGCAGAATTCTTTCTTCAAATATAGATCAGGTATCACCATTGGACTTATTGTGGTCAATGTTAGGAAGTGTATTTCCCTTTCTAGAACTTAAGAATAATTGTTCCACGTATGTCGAAGTTCAGAATGTGGCTCTTAATCTTTCAAAGCTATCAGGCGTTGTCTGACCAACCAACTGATCATTCGAGAATAAATGTGAATATTTATAAATCCAACTGTATTTTCCAGCATTGTATTCTTCTCTCTTTTTTTCTGACCCCCATGTGTTATCTATGATTTATGATTGCAACATCATGTTCAAGAAAGATATATCTGAGCATGCGTTCATTAAGAATGTAAAAGCTACGATATACAATATTTAAGTTTTAAAACAGTTTCAAAACAGAACAAAAAAACAGTAAGAACTGAAATCCGATGAAGTTTGTGAGTGACGGCAATGCAATGAGATTTTTGTCTATTTTCAGATTCATCTAATGATATAACGTATATGGGGGAAAAGTTATGCTTTGTCAATATTCGCAATAATATACATAAAGAATCAGTAATTTAATTGGTACGCTGACAAAAGGAGGGTGGACCTGTAAATTTACCCTTGTCCGTTCGTCCAGCTGCACTTTTCTCAATAACTATGCCCATTTGCTCCCCTAGGGGTGCCTTTCGGATTAAAATGGCTAAAATTGATACTTTTGTGCTTATTAAAAAAAATTGATGCCTTGGATTTTATAAAACTTCCTGAAAAGTTGTAACTAACTGATTTCTATATAATTTTGTTTGTCTATACGTTCAGCATTGCCCCACCCCCATTTAGCCCCAAAAGTTCTCAGGGGACATCAAATCCTGGTGAAAATGAACAAACGGTGCAGTTTTAGGCCTTAACATATGTAAATTTGAGTTCTGCACCATGCAAAAAAAAGAAATGAGTAAGTCCATCATTTCCCCCCCCCCCCCCCCCCCCCCCGCTTGAGCCCCAAAAGTCCCCAAGGCCTTAATATATTTAAATTTGAGTTCAGCATCATGCAAAACTGCTAAATAGACATACACAGAAAATTTTGGACAAATATGGTAAAATAGTTCCAAAAATGGAGTGTTTTTTATTAGTCCTGAAAGAGCCTCTGGGGCACACCCAAGAATTATCACGAAGTATCGACAAACAAAATTATATAGAAATCAGTTAGTTACAACTTTTCAGAAAGTTTTATAAAATCCAAGCCATAAATTTTTTTAATAAGCACAAAAGTGTCAATTTTAGCCATTTTAATCGGAATGGCAAACAGTTTTCCCGGAAAATCCGTTCTATTATTTTTTTTTTTTACTCGTATGTTTAATGTTTGTGCAAAGTTTCAAAAAATCCCAAAAAGTGCAGATGGATGAACGGAAAGGGTGAATTTACAGGTCCACCCTCCTTTTGTCGGGGGACCAAAAAAATAAGCAAATACTTCCGGCTCTTAGTATAAACACATTTCTACTGAGTGGTTATATATATATATATTTTTCTTTTTGAAGAGGAGTTATACCGTGAAAATTCAATGAATATAATACCATAATATTATTCTACATTACGTTGGTAAATAATTAATTTATAATTAAAAGTTCCTTCAATATTGTCGTTTATTCTTTTTACTGTGTCTCGTATCCAATGGTATTTTTTCTATGAGACTGCATTGTCAAAGCCTTTCAAAAACAACTCCTTACAAACTATGCATAATGCTTCAACCAAACTACATCTTCCTCAAAAATGCGTTTTTAAAGCCATTTTAAATTTTATTTATCTTTTTCTAAACTGTTTTGTATGTTTGCTAATAAATATATTTTTTTCTTTCTTACACTGTAGACTTGTAATAATAATAGCTGTGATGAGTTAAAACATACTGACAGATATCTGAAAGAACCGCTTCCTTACCACTTTGAGCAAACTCCAACCTCCATCAAGAAGGTCATAAAGGACATGCCTGCCAATGAGCGTTCAATCAATGCCAGGGCTTCAGCTAGAAAAAACCATTATAACCAAGCAGTATCTCAGCTAGATGAGACCTTTCTTGTACCTATGAAGGAGGATAAGGCTGCTAACTCAAAAAGGAAACCAAGTCGGGATTTAATCGCCAGCCCTCGGACGCCAAGACGGAAAGAAAACAAAGAGAATCTCCTAGAGACGCCGAAGAAAGCGGATGACACTTTTGCGATCCCCTATTCGGTGGGGACGCCACGTTCTCGCGCAACAAGCAAGTCACTAAAGACACCGAAACAGAATCGCTCTCCTCTGATGGGTAAACAGCTGCAACAGATTTTAGATAGCAAAAGTGAGTATTCTGTAATGCCCATTACCAGTGGGGAGAGCGGGGTGGAGCAAAAATAAATCTTGTTTCATTCGAAGAATGAAGAGTAAATGTTAAAGATTGCGGTCAGTAAAATTCAAGAAAAAAAAAAAACTCTATGTAGGCATTAAAAATTGTTTTTTGTTAAACTTTATTGATGTGATGAATACAAGTACATTCGAGTTTCTCCTCATTACAAGATGATTGGTTGGTTAAGCCATAAATGCAGGCTGGTAGAGCCACTCAAGAGAGACATCGAAAGATATGCAAGAGCCTCACATTTCCTGGCCCAACCCCCAAAATCAACAGATTAGGCCATTCCTGTAATGATCTGGTCCCTGTTGATTTTGTGGTGGAAGTTTAGTTCTGTGCAGTTCTAGGAGGTCCACCCTCCTAGGCTTTGCCTTCTCCCTTTGGGAACGGGGTTAGTCTAATCCTGTTTTTACCAGCTGAGCTTTTCAAGCTAGTGCTGGGAACCAGAGCTTTTACCTATTTTAATAATTTGTGAGAATCCACCAGCAAAATTTATCGATTTTTTTTTTTTTTGCCCGGGATCGATAATTTCACCATAATATAAAGTAAGTCTTTTAATCTTTTCTATTTCAGTCAATAACTTTCTTTATACAAAATCAATATTTGATTGTGGTTTATCCCTTTTTCCTGTAGAGTGTTGCATCATGTTAAGAGTAAAATGTAATTTTATTTTATTTATTTATTTTTACCAGAAAATGCTTTGCTTGGATTGAAATTATTTTCACCATATTTCAAAAAAAAAAAAAAAAAGAAAGTGTTTTTTTTTAAAAATTCAAAAACAATTTTTTTTAATAAACTCTTGTTCACTCCAAACAAGAAATAATCCTACTTAGATATAAGGTGGTGGTGGTGGTGCTTGTTTAGATACAGTTCACAGATTTTTTTAAATATATGATTTTAAACAAAAGTAACAGTACTTGTCATGTCGAAAATAGTAATTTAGAAAAATTCATCAAGTAGAAAATTATAGTTAAAAGTAATTTTTACTGTAAATTAGGGGTAAATGGCATTTTGCTTAGATGTAACCACTTTGAAAATTGCGAATAAGGAAAACATACTTCCTTTTCGGCAGTGTAATGGCTGACATATTCATTTAGCTTTTATAGTGATAGACTTTTTTTTTTTTTTACTAAAAACACAATAGCATATGTTTTACTTGATGAATGTTCTTAATTTTGGGATATATTACTATTTTTGACATGACAAGTCCTGCTTTTGCTTAAAACTGCATATTTAAAAAATTGTTCTGTCGACTATCTTAACAAGCACTGTAAGAGGTTACCATATGGGACCATGTCTACAGCAGACTATGTGAGGAGATAAGTGAGATGTCTGTTTACATTACATTGAAATTTCTCCATGTTAGTACAGTCAGGGAAGCAGGAATCAGAAAGGGAATTCCTAAATCTAGTAATCTGAGAAAAGAAACTATTATAGTAGGTTTTCCAGCATCTAATGATCTCTAGAGTGAAGAGGATAAATTTTTGCTGCTAAACGTATTTGTTGCATGTATGTATGCTGAGGAGTTTTAAGTGCAATTTCATTAAATTTTATTAAATTCTGTATTTGTCTATACAGAGTTACTTCCCTTGGAAAAAAAAATCTCAGCATAGTTTTTTAAAAAATAAACGAAACAAATTGCATGCAAAATACACTATGGTGTAATGTTGGGTAGATGCAGCTAATTATATGATAAATTATGCGTTTATGAATTATTTTGAAGGCACAGAATGTGTAATCCCAATCCGACATTGTTAGACCCCCCTCCCCACCGCATCCCCTCCGCCCAATACCATATTTTTGTACTTTGTTTTACACAGAACTTTTTCATTTCTCTTTAGATGAAGCGTCAACTCCATTGTCGAAGGCCGTTCCTTCAATTGTGCTTTCTCCATCACGATCAGTTGACTCCCAACTCCACAACTTGTCGCTCTTGACTCCAGTCTCAGAATCTAATAAGTAAGTGAAAATGTCCTTCGCTTTTGTCTGATAAAACTTTGCACGTGTGTGCATCTCAACATGAGTGTGTACTAGAGTCAAAACCAATTTTATGTACGCCAAGCTGGACTAGCTGGCATTGCTTATGGCAAAATATAACATCTTTTAAAACTTGTGTTGCTCTCTCTCTCTCTTTTCCCTTACCTGTTTTCTCCTTCCATTATTCTCTCTTGATGTTTTGGTGGTGGATTTTTCCAGGAATGTATCGGCAAGGGTGATTTAAAAAAAAAAAAAAATTATTTCTCTTTTGTTTATGCATAATTTGGCTGGAACCCCTGTCGATAAAATCTGTGCCAGTTTAGGGCCAGCATGCGAATAATTGCAGGGCTCTACGAACAAATTTATCTTCAGTTGACCTTTAACAATTAAATATTTTCGTTTAATAGCCAGATAGAAAAGTTACTAGCCAAACACATATGACTTTTGGAATATGACATCTTTGTTCTGTGATGACTACGTACATTATAACTTTTTTTTTTTTTTAAAATAAGTGTAATTCTAACTATGATTTGAATTTTATGATATTACTTGAAAGTATAAACATTCAAATTTCTTTGCCTTTCTCTAAAAAAGAGTATGTTGTTCTATTGAACGTTTTGTTGTTTAAATAATTTGACTTTGCTCGTTATATTAAAAAAATTTTAAGGCATTCTTCACTCATTATTGAGCTTTGAAAGATTGTCAGTGAAAAAAGGAAAATCATGAAAAGATAAACATTTTATTATTTTCAGTTCCCACTTGGAAAAAATCGCTTGCAAATGTGACTGTTTCACTCAACGTAAAGCACTGAATTGTTTCTAAATTTTAGATATTATTCATCCAAGGCAACGCTGGTCAAGAAAATATTAGATTGGTGCAAAAATAATGTCGTTTTTAAATTTTCAACTATATATATATATATATAAACATTATTGCATCAACCTAAAACCATATTTATAGGGTTAATGTACTGTAAAACACATCCAATAAAGACTATCATTTCTGTTTTGGTGTTGATTCCTAGGATCTCAACTGGATTTTTTCACATTTTTTAGATGTTTTTATGAAAGTTTGTGCTGGTTTAATGAAGACATTTGCGCATCGCGACCATCTCATAACAAACTCAGAGAAAACATTTCGCTTCATAATACTTGATTCAATATTTTTGTATAAAGTGCATCATGTTCAAATGTTTATGCACTTCATCTGATTTTGTTGTAACGTGTCCTGATAAGGAAATTGTGAAATTGTTGCATGCAAAAAAAAAGAAGAGCATTTTTGTATTTCTTTAAAAAAAACAAAAAAAAACAATCTTAACATTGAAGATATTATCCCAAACTATGAAAAACTTTATTTTTCTGGACAACTGACTCTGATTAGAATGTGACGTTAAAACTAGTTTAGTTTTGTGGTAGTTAAAATGATTATTCTTTATCACCTCCTTATTATGATGTTATTATTGGTTGATTGAGGCGCTTCTACTGGGGGAAGCCTAGAAGTCATAACCAACCCTTGTGGAGAACATGGTAAATTAAAACTCATGTCTCATATTTCTCCATTGCTTAAAAAAAAAATGTCTGCCAAATATTTTGCATTTTTTATCAATATTTCTACTAATGTTTAAAATATATTCAACATTTTGGCTGTAGATAGCATAAAACCTGTGTCTATGAATAACTATTTTATCTACTAAATAAACTACAAATGTATGTATATGTTTATATTTGTGTGTATATATACTAGCAGGCCACCCGTCATTGCCCAGTCATATAATACGCTGAAATATGATATTTTGATTAATGCAGATTTTGTATTTATTATCTTATATTGGACCCAATATATAGTAATGATTTAAAAAGTAAAAAAAAAAAAATGACCCATGCGCCACCAACCAGAATCAAAACCAAAGCATTTAGCTTACGATTTACGTTAATGCCTGAGCTATGAAGACATGTTTGCTACAAGGCTAAAAAATTAAAACATGATGAAATAGCTATTACGTTACACATGCATATTTATAATGCCATCGTTCAACCTTTACCTGGCAAATTCTATTTTTTTAATTTTCACACTTTTGCACCAATTTTTCCCTGACTAGGACCCAAATATAAAGTTTTGCATGGGTTCGAATACCCTATACATGAAGTTTCATGTCTGTAGACCAAAAATTGACAGGAGTTTTCCCAAGACGTACCAATGATGGGTCAGCTCTTTTTGGCTGAATTATCCCAACATAAATCTTCAGCGACCATTGGAAGGAAAGAAAATGAACATTTGATTAAATAAACCGGTATCACGGAGTTTACTTTTTTTTTTTCTGTTTTATCAATTTATTAAATTTGAGAGGAAAAAGGGTGGGGCTGGATATGCAGGAGGGGTCTGTTTAAAAAGGTGTACATCTTATATAGAGTTCATTATGCTAAGGAGTGTGTATGAGTTAGGTTATGTTATTGCTAGGCCATTTTGCAAGGAGAAATTTCATCTAATGGGGACATTGTTTAAAAATCTCATTTTTGATGTTCATATAGGCTATAGCTGGGTTATTTATTGCTTGAATTCTATATTTTTCGGTCGTGCATAACGAGCAGGTCTTGGAGGTAGGGTCATAAGTTTATTTTTACATCAATGACTTTCCATTCAATTTTATAGGGAGTGTTGGATTCGTCTCGTGACCATATGGTGGTTGCTAAAGAAGTGTCGAATCTCTTTTCATATCATTTAAAGGAGGAGTTGTGGACAATATAGTCTCTTTAAAAGTACCCTGGGTCATCCCAATGTAAATTTCCTCTTTATTGGAGTTACTGCCAGAAATGATTTTGGCTTGGTAAGCTAGAGATTTAATGGTGCAGCTTCTTCCCAAAGAGTAAGTATGTCCTCCTGCATGAACAGTGGAGGTTAGAGGGGTTTTATTTAGGTAGGGGGTTTTAGAGGTTAGGATTGAGCCAACAGAAGGGCAGCATCTCATCCCCAGCATCAGTAGAATAATCTCCAACCTGTCATCCAACCGAAAGATTTCCAGCAAACTGCCCCGTATTACGATAAGGCCCTCTGAGATAGCGGTATATAGAGGATATATCATATATACAGACAATGCAGACCTAGAGTTAGGAACATTATTTGGTCCCCCCCCTTCTCCCTCAGTGTCAAATACAATATAGGCAGACAAATTCTCCTCCTAGTAGATAGGCACTTTCTGCCCATCAACAAACTCCAAAAACTTTAACAAAAACATTCTCAAAACCAACTACTTCTGCCGTGCACTGGGACTCAGACATAATGAGTGGCGCTTTCTCTGTATATTTGTCTATGTTTCGAATATTTGATAGAAGTATAATTATGCTTCTTTACATTCTATACATTTTATCAAATCTACATATTTTCGTGTGCTTTTACAAGATTCTGCTTGTATCGCAAACCTATGTGATGTCATCAATATATGTAATGTGATCATGCATGTTGGGATTTTTGTGGAGAAATAAATTTTCATTTACCTCAGCGTAAACAAATAGTAATTAATAAATGAAATAGAATGTTTCTATGCGGTCAAAAGAAATGATGCTCCTGCCATATTTTCAAACTCCCTTCGACAAAGTTAGATATGCCTCATTTGTATGCATTTTGAATTTTTTCAAAGGAGATGGCATCAAATGGCACTGATGTTATGGAGGGTTTTTAATTCTTTCCTTCTGCAAAAATTTAGACACCAGGATCGAAAAGTGGGATTGACAAGTCAGCGCCCCTGAGGATGAGCACTTTTACCTGCAAAAAGTTGCCTGAGCAGCTTGGTTGGTATTCCTTAGGCAATTAGCAATATTTTCTCTTAAAGAGAGAAGGCAAGGCTTTAGAGGGTGGTCCTCCTAGAACTGCACAGAAGTATCATTACACTGTAATCAACAGGAACCAGATCATTACAGGAATGGTCTAATTCCTTGCTTTTTGGGGCTAAGGATAAAAATCCCTGATGTTGTAAAGAAGTTCACTTAATCTTTGTCGAAAGGCCAAGGAGCCATAAAAAAGAGCCATAAATGAAAAAAAAATCTCTATATATATATATATTGTGTGGACATATAGTTTTTAAAAAATAATTTTAAGTTATTCATACTAGTAATATTGTGAGGTATAAAATTTTCTCATATATATATATATATATATAAAACAATTACATATTATATTCAAGACCTTTTTTATTGATTATCAACAAATTTTTTTGTGGCAATTAAACATGGTTATTAACATAGCATGAACCCACCTGGTAATGGTTATTTTTCTAATTATCATTACTTCTATTTTATGTATGAATACTTTGTTTAAATGAGTTATAATTTATGTATCCACTATAGCAACATTTTTCTTTTCTAAAACATTGAATCACTGTATGTGGTGATTGTGGTTTAAGTTTGGATTAGTTTAAATTACTATTTTCTAAAGATGGTGGAATTTAAAAAAGTAAATGTCCCCCAATTTTAATCTTTTTCTTCTTTTTTAACAGAGCCGCATCGGTTGACACAGATTTGCATAAGTCTGGATTTCAGCGCAGTGCAGAGCGCAAATCTTTCAAGGGATCCATGTTTGGTAGTTTGGAGAAAGTTTTCAAAATCTTCAGCCCCAGAAGCAAATCCGTCACTCATGGTCCTCGTAAAGTTAAAGTAAGTTTTTTCTGTTTTCCAGTTTTTTCTTCTCTTCAATTTATTTATAATTAGGAAATAAACAAATGATGAAAAAAAAAAAGATTAACATTAACGACAGAAAAATCTAAATTTCTTCTGGTGCTACTAAATCAGGCTGTCTGAAGATATTGACTTTCTGACTTGAAATGCGCTAAACATTGATGTTATTCTTGTTTTTCCTTTCCCTTGATTATGTTCTCCAAACTCAAAGACAAAAACAACTTTTATCTATAAAACAATCAAACCAAACACCATAAATAAATGTTTGACTATATAAAGAACTTGAAGCATAATATTTTTCTTAAATTATTGTATTTGACATTAAAAATAATTCAGAACTATGAAACAAAAGCAACAAAACAATCAGGAACAATTTCTATCCCTCTTAAGATTGGTTAATTCAGGATAAATTCTTTGCAGTGTATTTAGTATTTAGATAAATATATTTCACATGGATGCAGTGAAGTGTTTAAGTTTTGTTTGCACATTTTTGTAAACTTATACAGAAAAATAAATAAATTTTTAGTTTTAAGGAAAACAAATTAGAAATGAGTTATTCCTCTTGCTGATTTTGCACAAAGTTTGATGTATTAGCTTAAATCCTATTTAGGTCCAACTATTAAAATCTCACAAGATAAGTTTATATATATTATAACTAAGCACCAGCTCCTGTCCCATCGCCACAATGTTGCATCACTGTGCCTGTTTTATAAATATTTTAATGGAATGTGTTTTGATGAACTCATTCCACTTGTACCTCCTCGACATACATATCTCCGACAAACCCGCTTAGCAATAAGATCTCACCCTTTCACTGTTGATGTCCTTAAATGCCAGAAAGCTTTTTATTCTAATAGTTTCTTCCCTCGAACAGCTAGACTTTGGAATTCCCTTTCTGCTGCCTACTACCCTGGCTGTACTGATATGTAGAATTTTAAATGTAACATAAACAAATATCTTGTTAATCTTTCCTATATATGGCCCCAAATAGTAGCCCCTTATCTCCAAGTGGCAATATGCTTTGGAAGGAGTGAACATGAGTAAAATATAATATATATATATATATATATATATATATATATATATATATATACACATACATATTATAAGTTTAATCAGAATGAGAAACTATACAGAAAAGTATCGAAGTCTATACTCTCATAAATCTGGAATTTAGTTTTAAATGAATTGTCAATAATCTGAAGTTTCAATGTTGCCTAATTTTTAGTTGATATTTTGTATTTTCCATTGTAGAACACACATAATGTCTTCCGTACAGAACAATATAATGCTGATTTGGTTCTTTGCAAGTTGAAGGACAGTATTCAGAAGAAATGTGTTGGTTGCAAACAATCAGAGTAAGTAGATACTCACGTTTTTAATTTGAGAAAAAATAAAATAAACTCCTTGTTCTGCAGATTGATCAAAATCTGATTGAATTAAAAAAAAGGTGAAAGATGCATATGAATGAAAGGCAAATAAAAAAAATTTTATGAAAATTCCTACAAATGATAATAAAAAACTTTTTCTCATAATTGTCTTTTGATAATTAAAAAATGTAATCTTTTATAATTTTCCTTATTTACTTTTAGTGGCCGTTATAATTATGATATAGTTTTAATGATTCCTGTTTATTTTTTTTCTTTTATATTTTAATTAGTAACATGTTTGTATATGTGTATATCTGAAAATATATAAATTTCTACAAAGATATTTATGAGGGAATTTTTTTACTTTTTTCTGTTCCTTAACTTGTCTTTCATCAAGATGTTATTCCTTAAGTATAAACTTTTTTAATTAAATAGGATTTCAAACTTTAATGGTTGTATTATTTCTTGTTGTAGTTATGTCCTGCGTTGTTTTGTTGCTGATGACAAGGGAAAAGTGAAACTTTCCTTCAACCTGGAAGTGTGTGTTTTACCAAAGATGCCGTTTGTTGGAATTCGGAGCAAACGGGTTAAAGGGGACACATGGCAGTACAAGAAATTCTGTGAAGATATTATTCAAACGTCCAATTTATAAAAGGTAAGACGTCTACATTATTTCGTACAGTTTTCATATGAATATATGTATGTAAAGTAAGTTTTACCTACTTGGTGTTACCGGAGAGTTTTTTTTTTACTTTCATTTTTATTTTTGCTCATTATTTTAGTGGTCCTAGATATTAACTTAAGACATCCCTTGGTGACGGCACATTTGGTGGTTCTGGAGTTGCCCCATAATCATCATTGCTCCCAAGTCCACTTTGGCCTGGAGTATTAATACCTGTCAGGGCATCTGGTGTTACCAGATCAGGCTGTCTGAAGATACTGTCTTCATGGACAAAGATGCACCAAACATTGACATTTTTTTCCTTTCTAGTTGCAAAACTCAACCATGTTCTGCAAAGTCTAAAACAAAAATAATTTTCTTTTACAAAACAACCAAACCAAATGCCATGAATATTTATTTGAAGATATAAAGAACTTATTGAATTCAGCACTTAAATAACCTAAAAATGGTTGATATACCATAAAACAAACACAACTAACCAAATCATTATATTAGTGAAGAGATGGAGTAGAAGAGGTCTGCGTTTTCTCTTCATTTCTTATAAAAAAAATAATTCTATGAAATGAGGTTATAAAAAAAACAATATATTTTGAAATAAAATCAATCTGCTGCCATATGAACTGTTGAAATTTAAATCCCATAAATACTAACACTATTTTCTTGTTTTACTTTTGTGAATGTTTGATCACTAAATTATTAATTGAAATATTTGCTTTTTGGTAAGCTAAAATAAAATCATTTTTGCAATAAAATCAATTAAGACATTTTTATGTAAAGTTAAAATTTTAATTGCAGAAATGATTTTGGGTTTTTAATTTAGAATTAACCTACCAAATCTGGCTGGTGTTGGTCAAGAATTTTTTTACTTTTTATTTTATTTTATTTTTTTGTCCTTTCTTAAACTATGGCTTTTCTAATTATTTTTAAAAATAGTATTTTGAAAATTGAATTTAATTATTACCTTATTGTTTGGTCATTAAATTATTATTTGAACAAAATTGTTGTAAACCTGTAATTATATTAATGTAATTTTAATCTGTTTATATAATTATTGAATGTCTACCACTTTCAAAACTTTCAATCTTTTTAATACATGAGGATTGATATGTATTCAGACCAATTATATCAAATTGGTATGGACCCGAATCTACATGAAAATGGAAACTACTTGATGCTCTTTCCGTTTCATAAATATATTTGAAAGTATCCTGTACCTCTACACGGCCACCATTCGCCCATCTATGGAGTATTGTTGTCACATTTGGGCTGGTGCATCTGCTACTAGTCTCTCACTTCTGGACAGGGTTCAAAAGAGAATCGCCAACCTGATAGGTCCTGAACTGTCATCTAAGCTTCAACCTCTGTCCCATCAACGAAATGTTGCATCCCTCTGCCTGTTTTACAAGTATTTTAATTGTTGATGCACCGAACTACAAGACCTTTTACCCTCGACAGACTCGACAAGCAGCAAAGTCCTACCCCTACAGAGATTCCTCGGTGTAAGGAAGCCTTCTTCTACTCTAATAGTTTCTTCCTCAGAAATGCTGGACTTTGTAGCTCCCTTCCGGGTTCCTACTTCCCCAACTGTACTGACATGTAGAAGTTCAAGTATAATGTGAATAGACATCTTGCTGCTCAACTTTCTACAAAGTATCCTTTCAACTTTTGTCCCCGATAGTAGCCCTCCTACATCAAAGTGGTACTGTGCCTTGTTTGGGGTGAAAATGGAATAAAAAAATAATTAAAAAGTCACATTTTCTATTCAAATTCTAGAATAATTGTAAAAAATTGAGCAAACTATTTCACACACACACGGCATAATCATGCTGACACGCCGGTTCTCATTAAATCACTGAAGTTAAGCGACGTTGAGCCTGGTCAGTATCAGATGGGTGACCAATTTGGGAATTCCAGGCGCCATATGTAGGAGGACATTAACCCCTTCCTGCAAGAATTGTAAAAACCTTACATCGTCATCTCTTTTAACGGGGATATACATGCGACTGAGGATCGCTTGTGAATTTCATAGGGTTAGTGCCCCCCACCCCACATGTGTATATACATACATATCTGAAAATAGGACAATTAGATTACAAATAATACCAAACATTAATTTATTATAAGCTGTTTGAAAAAATAGTTATGCGAGTGAGATAAACAAATATTTGTTTGATTTACGTAAAGTGTTCCAAAAGAAAATTTAGTGAAATTAGAGTAACCTATTCTAATGTTAATATAGTTGTGATTGATTTTAAAAAAAAAATGCTTCACATTTATTCATTTCGATTGAATATTTTGTATGTCAAACACTTTAATCTATTTAATTCCTTACAAAGATTTGTTAGATATTGGCCGGGCAATGCCGAGAGATGTACTGATCAATGATTATGATTGTTATTATTATTTGTAAAAATAGAATGACAGAATATCATAGCAAAATAAATATTTAGAGATAAAATGTTGTAAATGTTTTCATAGAAAAGAATGTTAGAACACAAACAAAAATTAAAAAATAGGTTTGGCCTCTAGAGTCTGAGGTAGCATGATGGAAGGGTCACTTAAGATGATGTGGGCTTTAGGAGTGAGCTTGAAAGACATGTATCATTTTTTTAGTTGGGAGTCTGAGAGATCAGAGTAGGTAGCCAGGAGGAGAAAGACGTTCTACAGATGGTGATGACTCCAAGTAGGAGAAGGTGTCGAATATGAGTCTAGGACCAGCTTTGCAGCTTTCCAATGGGGGCAAACACTCAGTAAATAAAGCTGCCTTGAATACCACCAAGACTTTGAGTTGTACGAATGTTTTTCTGAGGATCCATCAAATCAACTTGATATTTTTTTCAGAGAAAAATAAAATAAAAAGAATCCGATGTGTAAAATTCAGACATGTTTAATTTCAAAGATGAAAATCCATCATATGAAGAAGATGAATTAATATTTCTTTGAATTCATAAAACAAATGACGACAATGAAGTTGCCGTTGATGAGGACGGGTATCAATAATGATGACAGCGATGATGTTGAAGTCGAAAATTCATCAGGACGTTACTCAAAGGGAAGTAGAAGACAACCCGATTTTTTTATGATCAACAATTTGAAGGATTATCAAATCGACTATTGCTATTTCATGGATAATATGCCAAAAAGCTTTAATGAAGCAATTAATTCAGAACATTGTCAGCAATGGAAAATAGCAATAGAAAGCGAAATAAATGCTTTAATAGAAAATAATACATATTTAGTAGTGCCTCTCCCAAAGCATAAACATTTCTACAAAATGGATCTTTACAAAAATGACTACAGCATTAGACATTGAACAGCACAAGGCTAGATTTGTTGCTAAAGGATACTCTTAGATTTATGGTGTAGAATATTTTTCTATGTTTTCACTGACTACAAATCTAACCACAATCAGATTTTTATTGCAAATCGCATCGCAATATAACCTTAACACCCATCAAATGGATGTAATAAATACTTATTTAAAATGCCCCAATAGACCGTGAAATTTATATTACCCCTCCAGAGGGATTCATAATGAAAAATAGAAATTGCATATGGAGACTTAACAAATCACTGAGGCAGAGCAATCGAATCTGAAATACAGTATTTCATGATTATATAATTGAACAACTATTCAAACAATGCCCAGGGGACCTCTGTTTGTATATCCAAAACAAAGACAATAAACTTCTGATTTTAGTTTAATGGGCAATAACATTTTAATCGCATCAAATTGTGACATGATGTTAACCGATGTTAAGAACAGATTAAATAAAAAATTCAAAATGACCAATCTTAAGATATGGTTTCTGAGTATAAAATTTACTCATGAAAAAGGAATTATTAAAATGAATCAATCGCGGTACATTGATAAAATCCTATTAAAGTTTGGAATGCAAGAAATGCTCTACACTGGTCGAAAATGATATCAATAAAAATACAGATACAAAATCTGAAATAATTGACTATAAACTATACGGAGAGATAATAGGAAGCCTTATATACTTAATGACTGCTACAAAACCTGACATTTGTTATGCAGTAACAAAAGTATCACAAAAATTATCAAGGATTTAAAAAGGGCTAAACAAGTCTTTCATTATTTAAAAGGAACTAAGGAACAGCACTAAGGAACAGCAGTGTTTCTTGTGAAAGTTTGGTGAGGGGGGGGGACCATAGATTGAAGCTCAAATGGCAAGTGCTCATCTGAGCTTCAATCTATGGTCCCCCCCTCATCAAACTTTCATGAAAAACACTCGTCTGGCCAAAACTACTATCAATAATTTCCCACACTCCTTGTCTGTGCCTATGTAGATTCCACGAACAAAGCTTCTTTCGTAGAACTGCATGCCTGTGGAACTCTCTTCCGATTGCTTGCTTTCCAGCTGACTAGAATCTAATTGTCTTCAAGTTCAATGTAAACAAGTTCTTGATGAACCATTCTCCTAAGTAATCCAATTTATAAAATTCCCACTACTTATGTTTACTATGCTAAAATCACATTGACTAATGTATACCCGTTAACCTTTATCCTCGAGTGGCTTCTGGGCCTTGATAAGCGGCGATTCCTGTTTTTAAAAAAGTATTTAAAAAATCAAGTCCCCTAAAATTAGAAGGATTTTCAGATTCAGGTTGGGGAAACGATGAAGATCGATAAAGTATATCTGGATATTGTTTTAGACTATCAGAAAAATATTACTTCATGGAAATCTAAAAAGCAGCAGTTAGGCGGAATTCATTGTGCTTACACAAATCGCACAAAAAGTACTCTACCTAAAAGCTATTCTAAAGACTGTTTTAGAACCACAATTAACTAAAACTCCTGAAGTAATTGTGATAATAAAATTAGCATAATCTTAGCGCAGAACACAGTAATTCATCAAAGAACTAAGCATATAGATATTAAATCTCACTTCATAAGAAATGAAGTAAAAAAGGAATCCATTATTGTAAATTACATAGAATCAGAACAAAATATTACTGATACATTTACAAAACCGGCGACAAAAATAAAACGTTTTGCTTCTAAACTTGTTGGAACTTGACTTTAAATAACTTTTCATAAGCCCAGATATATATTTAAACAAAAGAAAATTGTCCTGAGCAAGATGTTAAACTGCATTTATTTTGTTTGTATTAACACTTTTAATATACTAATGCATAACAAATGTTTAAACTTTTACTAAAATAAAAATAAAAAAATCACTTTTTTGAAAACATTTTCTTTGTATGTTTTTTTTTTTTACAAACATTTTTTTACATACTTATTTTAAGGCACGCATAAATTAAAATTTACCTTTTTTTACTTTTATTTTGTGCACAATACTCTTTCTAATATGCCAAAGATTTGACAAGTCTTTCCTATTTTCTTTTGCTTTGTTTTAATTTTACTTAACAAAAAAATGAATAAATACATGTTACATGCTTATTTGTGTGTGAATGTGTGTATTTTAGAATGGGAATGCATAATAATAATCAAAAATGGCTTCAGTTTCACATGCTCACTTTTTTCAAGATAAAAATTAAAATCAATTTCTGGGTTTGTATTACTGTACACATAGATTCGAAAAAGTTGTCAAAAAACAAATATATAACAAATAAATGTTATCAAAGGCAAGATAAGTTACTTTTCTACCTAACTGGATATATTTTTTGTGTTTTTATTCAGTGTAACATGTTTATTCAGCTCGAAAAACATGAAGAGTTTACCGATGTATTGGAAAATTCAAAATGGCAGCCGACTCTCTCTCGGAGAGGGTACGTTTGTTAAAAGGTATTATAAATAATAAACTAGACAAAATACTGTTAGAAAACAACCGAATACATGTCAACTTATGTCACGGTAACACATATTGAGCGAATTTCTAACAGTATTTTATCTAGTTTATTATTTATAATACCTTTTCCCAAACGTACCCTCTCCGAGAGAGAGTCGGCTGCCATTTTGAATTTTCCAATACATCGGTAAACTCTGCATGTTTTTTGAGCTGAATAAACATGTTACACTGAATAAAAACACAAAAAATATATCCAGTTAGGTAGAAAAGTAACTTATCTTGCCTTTGATAACATTTATTTGTTCTATATTTGTTTTTTGACAACTTTTTCGAATCTATGTGTACAGTAATACAAACCCCAATTTCTTTTCTTTTTTTTTTTACACATATTTTTCTTTGATATTTGAACAAAATTAACGAATGGCTTCCTTTTTCACGTGCTCAAATTTTAAGATCCAAATGACTTCTCTTCTTATTTTACATGCTGTAACTTGCTTTATTTTACATATTTGAATATATAAATATATATTTGAATAGAATTAAACATGAACTGAAAGGACTTTACCATTATATAAAAATAAGAGGTTGTTGCCATATTTTTGATACATAATGGAGTATGCTCCCTGAAAGTTAGGCGATCCTATTTATAAATGCTGTCGATAGGAACTGACGAATCAAATTCACATTCTGTTATCAACCAATCAAAAGCCAGAATTGCTCCATAAAAATCGAATCTTTTAGCATTCCAGCACATAATTTTCTCATGTCAACACGAGAAGGATCTTTTGCTCTTGGCTTGCAAAATTATAAAATCCAGAACCTGTACATAAAATTCTTCATATCCAGGACTTGTATAAAATATCTACCCATTGGAAACTCTTCTGAAATTAAACATGGCTTCCGATTCAAGTTACATAAGACCTCTACCAATTTCTGCCCGATGAAATGAGAGCAAGCTACCTTCATGGTTTAAATAAAAGGTTCCGTTCAAAATTCCTGGTGCTACCAGATCAAGGTATCTGAAAATAGGAGTTTCCTAACCTTAAAAGCATATGACATTGGTGTTATTCCTTTCCTTTTGTAATACATTACCATGTTCAGCAAAGCCAAAAACAAGTTTCCTCTACAAAACAACCAAATCATGAATTAATATTTGAAACATAAATGAGTGGAATTGGCATCAAATAACCCTAAAAGAATTAGATAGATTGATATGCCATAAAACAAAACAACCAAACTGTTTAAAATTCAATACAGTTTCTCCAAAGTGTGACAAGATACACATGAAGAAAAGTCGTTTGTATCCGACAAAACGTTGTAAGAGAATAACGCTCAAGATGAGAACAGTAGTGCGAATAATCCAAATTATAAATCCTCATCTCAAAAATGTTGAAATATAATAAACCTAAAGGTAAATCTTTGTAAACAAATATCCGAGAAGAAACTGATATAAATAAATTTTTTTATTGCGATATAAGTTTTACTAGTTTATTGATGCTTGATTTATTTATTTAAAAATTTTTACATTTTTTTTTTTCTCCATTCTTGATGGTATGGTTTCTGTAGATTTTTAAAAGACGAAGGAATGTATTTAAACTTGTCGAAGATAGACTTGACTTTTCTACACCCAAACTCTGGTCTCTGAAAAGGTTAAAGACCTAAGGGTTCTATCTTTTAGAATTTCGCTGTCAAAAAATGATGCAACTCTTTTTCATTGGCCAATCAACAGAGGCAAATTATAATGATTTTGAATTTTCTTTCTTTAAAATCTATCTTTATTTTATATTTTGCTGCCATTTTATTGAGAGTGCGGGCAGGAATAGGAAAGATTGCAGGAAAATTAAATCTCGGCCCAATCAAGCCACATTCACCAGATATAATTGCTGACCGCCCTGGCCATTTAGTTTATTGAATTCCTTAGCCTGCATTTGACAATTAAGATATTCTCTGCTTATAGAGAAGCAAGAAGGCGTTGTGGATGGAGGAGATGCGGGGAGAAAGAGGTTGAAGGAGTCTGACTGGTAGATTTTATTGTAAGATTTTTTTTTTTTTTTAATACTTTATTATTATCGTAGGATGTTCTCTCATGCATGAAGTGCTTGGCCTGTTTTGATTAAAAAGTTTGTAAACAAATTTGTTGTTGGCTTTTGGCAAATTATATCCTCAACTTCTCACTGGAACTGATTTGAGTTCATCTTTTTGTCCAGCCATTGATTGTGTGTATGATGTGAGAGTGATCCGTGATAGGATGGTGTCTTCAAAGTATGGGCTTACTATTTTGGTAAACTTATCAGTAAATGATAAAGTACATTGGCCTATTACTACACACACGAACACACACGCTAAATACTGAAGATGTACTTTGTAGAAAAGGTTTTAGATATTCCTATCATGTCTCTCCCCCCTCCCGTTTTCTTTTCTTTTTATAAATATTTTCTTCATCTATAGTATAAATCTCACCTGTCTGTTTAAATGTATGTATGAATGTATGTTTGTGTGTCTGCCTAAAACTTTTGACAGAGGCGATGGATTTTCACGAAACTGGTATCATTTTGGAGCTTGATCCTTCGGACGACAAATATTGAAAAATTGGTCAAAAACATTAATTCCTTAACCCTCAACTGGGCAGTTTTCTACAAGGAGGGTCAGTTTTTTCACTGACAATTTTTGCAAGTCATTCAACCCTCGGGTTCACAACATCACATAAAAGGTGTTATTTCGACCGTCCGTGACATCACAACTGCGATAGGCACATTGGTAAGACAGCTTGTTTTTTATTCGCCTCTTTTTCCTCTGCCGCGTTATGGGTTTGAGCCTGCTTACTACTCCTATATTTTTTTTTCTTTGCTCAACCAACACTCTTACACACACCGCCATTGTTTTTTTTGCCTTTGCGTCATGGGTTTGAGCCTGCCTGCCTATTACACTTTTTTTTTTTTTTATTTATTTTTTTTTTTGCTCAACACACACCTCCAAAACGCCGGGCACGTAGGCTAGTCTTATATAAAGTAAAGATGATTTTTTCCGCTTGCATACAGCATTATCACGTTGAAACACATAGGTTCCTGTTAGATCGCCAAAGTTAAGTCATGTTGAACCTGGTCAGTACTATAATGGGTGACTATTAGGGAATGCCAGGTGCCATATGTGCTCTCTGCTTATTTTTGCATTGTTTCAGTTGTCCTGGACTTTTTGTTACTTGAATCGAGCAGTGCTGATTCAAGAAAAGTGTAGTTTGGAATTGTACAAACCTTGCCTCATAATTACATGTGCAGCCACCCTTATAAGCCAATAACTATTATCTCTCAAGACTGAAAATGTATTTTAATGGTGAATGCTCTGACGAACTGCAAGCACTTTTACTCCCTCGATGTAAATACCATCAACAAACCCGACAAGCAGCTAAATCCCACCCCTTCACAGTAGAGATCTCTAGGTGTAAGAAAGCCTTCTACTCCAATAGTTTCTTCCCCAGAACTGCTAGATTTTGGAACTCTCTTCCGGGATTCTGCTTTCCCAACTGTACTGACATGCAGAAATTCAAGTGTAATGTGAACAGATATCTTGTTACTCATCTCCCTTCATAATAGCCCTGCAACTTATGTCCCCGATAGTAGTCCCTTATTTCAAAGTGGCACTGTGCTTTGTTTTGGGTGAAAATTAAATAAATAAATAAAAAAAATTTGTGTATTTGCTTATGCCAAATATTAGTGTTCTAAAAAACAAGTATTTTTTAAATTTATTTAATTTAATATTTGATCGTGATCAATATTTTAATTTTGATTAATCTATATATATAAAAGCGAAAATGTATGTGTATGTATGTTCGCTTTTCCTCGATGTCCACGAAAGGCTTCTTTCAAAGAAGCGCTTGCTCGCTTCACAACTTCTTAAAACTTTTTATATCATCTATAAATTGTAATATCTCGAGTTATCCACGGAGCTCGCCTGTCTATTTAATTTTATTGACTTTCAAACATTAATTATTCCACATTTCCCCGCATCGGCATGCATTACATTCGGTTTTCGGTATAAAAAAAGGCGAAACTCAACTCTAATAACAGGCCGAAAGCCAGTTGTCTCAAGAGAGCTAAGTAACGTTTGTTCAATGTCGACTTCGTCATATCAGACTGTAGCTTTCATTTCGCTCCTCCTAATAAACATGGAGCGGGTTTTTAAAAACAAACAAACCGATTTATTCAAAACTGTCCCACACAAAATCATAACTGCTGAATATCTATCGCCGTCACGTCAATCAAAAACGCGCACCTGTTTGTTTTTTTAACACTTTACTATTTTCCAACTGCGCATCGTCAATGCCGGGTACCCCTCGCTAGTCCTAAATAAAGGAACATTTTGAGTTGTAAACCATTTTAATTTTAGAAGTGAAGAACAGTTTCCGGGTGAATAGCCAATCCACTGAAGTTTTGAAAAGCAAAGTTCCTTCTCGTATTAAGAACAAAAAGTATGTGCAGAATTCTAAAATATCCAGTATATTTTGGAAACGGTTTCGGTTTCTGATAGGCCTGTAGCAGAGCGTCATTCTATCTGATTGGTCAGTTCTTATCTTCTATGTCTATAAATAGAACCTTCCATTTTCTGTAATTATACCTTATTTTATTATACCAAAAATATTGCAACAGAAGGCAGAAGAGTTTTTATCCTTACAGAAGTCTTAACACAGCCACACAAATCACCACATACTAATTTAATAATTTTTTTTTTCTATTCACCATTTTGTCACTAAATAAATGGTGGAGTTACGTTCCATTATTGAGGAAGGAGTCTAGTTTATGTATTTAATAGTGTCACTATTCCATACTTGCTCCTATGGGTAAATTGGTTAGCATATCATACTTCTAGACAAAGGTTAGTTCAAATCTCACCTGGAGAATAATTATGTTTTGTTCTGATTTTGTTTCAAAATGAAATTTAGTGTTTCAAATTATAATATTTAAGCAGATTGTTCTCATTTTTTTTTTGTTATCTATGCAAATTACATACATTAGGATTATTTGTGATGCCAAATAACCTTGCTGATTTTTATATTTTTTTAATATGATAGCTTAGTTCGGCAAGTTTAATATGTGGCTGCAGGCCATGTGTAGCCCATTGCAAGCTTATTTACGTCCTGCACAGACAATTTTAATTTTTTAAGATTTCTACCCGATCATGGCTGATGAAATGAAAGCATGCTACTTCCGTGGTTTAAATAAAGAGTTCTATTCATAATTTTGTGCTGATTTCTGAGTTTGAAAAGAAACCTCTGAAGAAGGTTGGAGGTTACATTGGCTGAAATGTGAAAATAACACTCAAGATAAGAACAGTAGTTCGAAGAATACAAATTAACACCTGATATTTATTTCAAAATTAAGTAGCAAGTTTGAATAATACAAAAAAAGACATTTTCCAATCGACTTAATAATATACACCATGTTTGTTTCAGAATATAACTATGCTTTTGGCAACAAATAAACCCAATAATAACAATAACTAATTTGCACTTCTCTTTCATTGCCACTTACCTTATGCCTTTAATCATATGATAATCTAGCCTGCAAATGTTTCTGTGTTTCTTAATTGTATACAAATTATTTTGTAAGGACTTTCGAGTCCAGTCTGCTCGTTACTTTGCTTAATGCCTTTTTTTTTTTTTTTTTGTGCCTCCAAATATTTATAGTGCTTTCATCATTTCTCCTTCAAATTCTTCTTGTTCCATCTTTTATTATTCTAAGAATAAATTCTGTGTATGATGATGAGCTAAGAATGTCTTTGACAGTCACTACAAGTATGTTTTGATAAGGTTTAGACATCTTTATGCTGTTTTGTACGGTCAACTGTTTGAACTAGTTTTATATATATCTTATCACATCAAAGATGTCATGGTATGTTCAGATCATTTACCATTCAGAGACTTAATGAGCACAAATGGACCTAAATTAGTTTATGAAAATCAAAATGGCTTCTCTCAGACATTGGTATTCTTGTCTACAATGTTATTTCTAATGTGCATATCAAATTCTTGTAATTTGGCCCAACATTTATTTTGTCTGTAAGCAAGGATGAGGAGGGGGTGGATTTAAACCCAAACCTGACTATGCAGAATCAGATGATCATAGGCATTTAATCTTTGCTTTGGTTTGTTTTATGGCATATCAACCCATTTTGAAAAGCTTATTTAGAGATTTTTATATTTTGAAGTGATGTAAGAAGAAATTGTGGGCATGAGGAAAACTGAATAAAAAGATTCCCCCCCCCACTAAAAAAACAAAACAGAAAGACAATACACTGTATTTTGACATCTGTTGGTAATAATTTTCTATTATCACTTACTATTTTTACTTCAATTTACAGAACATACACCAGTGCTGCTCTAATATTTAGAGACATCACCTCTTTATAAAAAGTGTATGGGAAATGTGTAAATTATGTTTTCATATTTTTTGTTCAGTTTCTTTCTGTGCCAACACTTTCATACATTATTCCTGTGGCTATCGGAATCAGGCTTTCTGAAGATACTGGCTTCCTGACCTGAAATGCACTAAACATTGATGTCATTGGGTGATTTTTTCCTTTCGTTTTGCAAAACTGAATCATTTTCTATGAAGTCAAAAACAAAAACAATTTTCCTTTACAAAACAACCAAACCAAACACAGTGAATGAATAGTTATTTGAAGATGTAAAGAACTTGAAGTATAAAATCATTTTCCAAAATAACTGGATTTGGCATTAAATTACTCAAAAAGGATTAATATGCTGTAAAACAACCAATCATGGTTTCTAAAATATACAAATCTCTTAATACACCTTAAATGCACTACACCTCCGTTAAACTATACCTCCCCCCAATAATTTTTTTTTTTTATGACAAATCATAATCTTGGTTGAAAATGATTCATTAGTTATGATTAATTGATGAGAAGTAACTTTTTTTTTAATCTCCAGAACTGAAGAAGAGTGGTTGTGCTCTTACTCTTTTCTAGGAATATTTGTGCATAAATCATCGCAAGTAGATTTGCATTTTATGAGCATATATGTGGCATCACACTTGTCTGAAAGGTGCAATATAAACTACTAAAGGATTTAATTGAATAATCAACATATTTGAACAAATGAGTTCATTTTTAATAGTTAAAATTTATTTCTCTTGATATTAGATACTACAAATAAATCTTTGGAAAGTACTTCTGATATAGATTAGCATGGTATGATCTTTTTAACTGATTTGATTGTTAGATTTGGGGTTTTCTGATTATTTCTCGAGTTGGATACTTAGAGAAGAGACTATGTGAAGGTTGCCAACATGCATAATGAAAGTGGTTCTGTGAAGCTAAAAAAAAAAAAAATTTGAATTTTGCATGTCCATTTTTCCAGCGGCTAAGGCAATGATTGTGATGAAAGTCTTCCATTTTAGACCAGAACTAAAGGTCAGTCCCAGAAGCTTGTCAAAGCAAGGTGCTTCCTGAAGATAAAAGCCATTCTATTGGATTCCCATCTGATCTCAATTGAAATTTTCAATTTCTATCGATATTGTTATGGCAAGTGCTTGACTGTGCTTTAATCAATATCTACCTGCAAAACATTTGTAGAAAATACTCGTCTGGCTAAAACAGCAGTCAATAATTTCCCTCACTCTCTATCTGTATCTAAAACTAAATGAAAATTTCATGAGCAAAGTTTCTTTCCAAGAACTACCTGTGAAACACAATACTGTGAGGCTGCTTCCCAGCTGACTATAACATGGTCATTTTCAAGTAAATAAGTTATTGTTGAGCCATCCTTTTAAATAATTGAATCCTACCCAAGTTTCAACATTATTGATCATAATAGTGTTGTCCCACTGGCCACTATTTTTTTTTTTTCAAAGGAGTCACCACCTATCAAGGCCTGGAGGCCACTCAAGGATAAGGGTTAATGAATGTACAGTAGTCAATAGGACAATATCGTAATAATCGTTGGGAGTGGAAATTTGGTAAATTGGATTACTTAAAGGGATGACTCATCAAGAACTTGTTTATGTTGGACTTGAAGATGACTATATTGTAGTCAGCTGGAAAGTAGAGAAATAGAAAGTTTCATAGGTGTGCAGTTCTGAGAAAGAAGCTTTGTTCATGGAATCTGCTTAAATTTAGGCACAGCTGCTAGACAAGTGTTTTTTGTGAAAGTTTGGTACATTAACTCTTATCCTTGAGTGGCCTTGAGCCTTGATAAATGGTCACGTCTATTGAATAAAAAGGTCATTAGTCTGTCAGTATTCAATTCACCACAGCCGTCTTATCTATATAATAAATTAATATCAATTTTTTCCCCCTAAGTTCATCAATGATAGGAAAATAACCAGATCTTTCCTATGCACATCTTTTCAACCCAATACCAACATCATTTCAAACACCATGTTTCACAATTTTTTTTAACATTTTTCATTATTATAAAACAAAAAATGTATTACATTTATTCAGAGATTTCTGCTTCTCCCCAAATCGTCTGAAGAGTACAGAATAGTTAACTAAGCCTCTCTCATCTATACATGATTATAATGATTTTCTAAATAATGTTATTTTTTCGTCACTGTCTCTAAAATGCATAGGTTTTTAATTTGAAAGAATTTCTTCAGTTAATCTACTTTACTTGGCAATGCCAGAATGCAGGCAACTAGTTTTCAATAAATTCTGTTTTTTCTTTTTTAAATGCATGTAAAAGTAATCCTAAACTGAATTGAGTGGCATCATGCAATGTCTGAAGCAATTTCCAAATTAAAATGTTTATTTGGGTTAAGGACAAACATTGAAAGTGAAAGCTATGTTTTTTTTTAATCCAAATAATTAACATTCTGGATTGATAAAAAAAAAATAAATAAAAAAAATCCACCAAAAGTCACAGAATTCTCTAATATAAAATTTCAGAATTTATTAAGAAAAGAATGCTAATATAAAGATTTATTTTATTAAAAAAAGAAAACAAAAAATAAACATATGAGTAAGGTCTCCTATTTTTTATCTAAAAAACAAAAAAAAACTAGTGTTGAACAGCTACAAAGACTGGAGTGGTACCATTAAAATGAATGATCTTTTGTGCTCCAAAATTAATTTTTCTACATAGTCACCACCATTCTTAATCCATTTTTGCCAGTCTCTTTTGATGCCTTGGGCATAAAAGTCTAGAACATGCTTTATCATTCACATCTCTGTTGCCACACTGAAATCAACGAACTCACCTCCTAACTGTGCTGGCAATCAACTGCATTGACTTTGTAAATGTTCAGCAGGTGCCGGTGAATGTTGATCAGTTCAATTTTATCTGCATGAAGGAATTCAAAGACGCATCTGTTTCTGACACATGTCTATGACAGGGGTGCTTTCTTAGTCTCACACTATTAATATCTGCAACAGGGATGAAACTTTCAGATCCTGAATGCAAAAGTTCAGTCATCATAACAATGCAATTTACAATCTCCTCTGATGATCCATTCAGGCGGAATAAAAAATAGGAGGCATTACTTTTGACCCCCCCCCTCATATATATTTTTTATGTCGCTTGAATTACTTTGCCTCTTCCTTTTTCATTTCAAGAACAAAATACATATACTAAGTTGAAAACTAATGATTGCATGCAAGGAAATAGCATTAAGGTGCAAATTAAAAAGATTTTTTTAGGTAGCTTTTATTGTTACATTGTTGGTTTCCTGAAAATGCCTGGTAACCTGATTGTGGATGATTGTCAGTGTTTACTTCCTATTTACAATGCCTCCCCACGGGACAGTTAGACACCAGGGTCGTTTTTTTAACGTGGAGAAAAGGAACAAAAATAAAAATTGTCTCAGTCGTGAAGGATTTCTCCTCCACTGACAGAGAACAAGAAATTGAAGTGCAGCATCTGGAGAACAGATACTACACTTTGATCTTGTCCCGAAAGAAATATTTTGTAACAAAAAGTAATGCTTGAATAACAGAATGTTTTTGAAGCGGATTAGGTTATTTAAAATAATAAAATATTTATGTTAAATCTTTCACAATAAGTTTGAATTTTAGCATAAGAGTATCAAAAACAAAAACAGGAATTTAAACAAAGATGATTTATTGGTGACATCAGAGAACCAAAGAAAGAAACAATTTGGATAGATATACATGTGGGCAGTGAAGAGAGGAGAGATCAGGTTGTTACCCAATGTGTTAGCGAACGGACGGGAGTCTTGTGCTTCAGGGGTTTGGACTTGAGGTCCATGTAAGTCAAAGAGGACGAGATAGCAAAATGTGAACTTGTACGAAGTATGCCCAACTCTGAGAACAGACCCAGCATAAAAATGAATGATTCTATCCAAATATATAAGATTTGTTGTTGTTTTTAGCGATATTAACAACTTCGAAACACTGTTATTTATTTTGTTACCTTAGCGTTTCTAAAGAGACATAAGCTCTTTTTGTTATTCACACACACACACACACACACACACACACACACACACACACACACACACACACACACACACACACACATATATGTGTGTGTGTATATATGTATGTATGTGTGTGTGAATGAGTTGGGACATATTTTTATTATTTTAATTATTAAATATTATGTGTATAAAAGGTATACCTATTGAAATGCGTGTTTCTAGCTCTCAACTGTTATGAGTTAGGATTGAACTCTTGACACCAACACCTGCAGTCTGATGTTCTACTGCTGAGCTACAATGATTTACCACTTGAATGCACGTTCATTTTATTGTTTTTTAAATTTAAGATTTGTTGTTTTTAGCGACATTAACAGTTCAGAATACTGTTATTTATTTCACTGCCATTAGCTCTTTTTGTTATATATATATATATATATATGTGTGTGTGTGTCACCCCTTATTTTTGTATGGCGTGTATTTTTATTATTAAATATTTTTACATGCATATTATATATATATATATATGATGAGAATAATAGAAATAGAGAAATAAAAGAACAAACCAAGTCATGTGTTCATCAACGTTTTGTCTTTATTTTGAGACTTCTTCTGGATGAATGGAATTAAGAAAACAAAACCCCAGTTTTCAAAATATTTGTACTGGTGTTTTGTTTTCTTAATTTCAATCCTTCAAAGGAAGTCTCGAAATAAAGACAAAACGTTGATGAACATATAACTTGGGTTGATCTCTCTCTATAGTAAATTATATATATTTCTGTGGAAATGTTTTTTTCAATTATATTTCACCTTTTATTTATATTAATCCTTTAATTTATGAAGCTCAATGTAATTACAGAGCATATAGCAAATAAATGACAAAAATCTATATTCCAAATTTCAAGATGTTGACCATCTTACAATTTATTCCTTTAAGTATGTTGCCATGCACAATTCATGACAGCACCTGTTTTGTAGCGCAAAATCATTCATTTAATTATGTCAGTCAATATATATATATAAATAAAATACACATCAAGTGCGCTTAAAAGCCAAATCATAACATAATAGAAAAATAAACAAATATTTTACTTGTTTGAAATTTATCACACATATATTTCAGAGGTATCTAACAAAACACACTGAAGATGGAGTATACCTCCGAAATATATGTGATAAATTTCAAACAAGTAAAATATTTGTCTATTTTCCTAATTTTACGTTGTGATTTGGTTTCAAGCGCACTTGATGCATATTTTATTCAGATTAAAACAATGTTTCTATATGAACTGTCATCATTGACGATATAAATATATATATATATTTCTGTGGAAATGTTTTTTTTTTATTATATTTCACCTTTTATTCATATCAATCCTTTAATTTATGAAGCTCAATGTAATTACAGAGCATATAACAAATAACAAAAATCTATATTCCAAATTTTAAGATGTTGACCATCTTACAATTTATTCCATTAAAGTATGTTGCCATGCACAATTCATGACAGCACCTGTTTTGTAGCACAGACTCATTTATTTAATTATGTCAGTCAATATATATATATATATATATATGATTTAATTAGAGGATCCCTTTGAGCAAGGTGCAATACTTGTTAGCCTCCCTATAATATTTAGAAAGATTAACACAAAGTTGATGCAATTCCTCATCTGTGGTGAAGGCAATACATCTAGAAAAGGAAAACTCTGTTGAAAGACCAAACAGGATAGAGGGAACCCATTAACTTCGTGAGATAATCTTCCAGTGATGGTGTCACAAACAAAACGGTCCTGGATATGACCTAAAACTATATCCGATGGTGAGGCCCCACCTTGCGGGCCTTGGGGAGTGTGGAGCTACCCTTTAATTGCCATTGCTCCCAGGTCCACTCTGACCCGGAGTGGTAGTACCTGTTAGGGTCCCCACTATGGGTTAAATAGAATCCGACTTAAAAAACAAATATACTCCATTAAAAATCGTTCCTCAAAATAACTAAATTCGACATTAAATAACCCGAAAAAGGTTGATATGCCGTAAAACAAAAACAACCAACCAACAAACAAAACACCCACTTCTAACTGTTCATGAGTCCACACGGAAGTAGTAAGACTCCGAAAACTGTCATGAGAATTCTCATGTCAGTGTGCAATTTGGTTTTACCAGAGAAAGCAAAACATAATAAAATATAGGTATCATTTACAGAATGAATGGGATGTTTTCATTTGCATAATGGTTTATAAGAGCTGGTTTAAATGATATTATCGATTTTTACTTGTTTGTACAGCAACAACTTTGTTTATAAGTTTTATAAAAAAGCCTTTCAAAACTGACTTAATAGCTGTAATCTTTTTTATATGCATTCAGAGTGCACACATATTTAATAATTTTTTTTTTTTTAATTTCTCATAAAAATTGTGCTAAAGCTTTTCGATAAGTATGGAAATTAAATTGGAAATCAATATTATGAGACAATAAACTGCTTTTCAAAATCATTAGGCAAATTAGACGTTCTATTTGCTGTGGCAAGTACCATTTGCTTGTTAGTTGCACAAATATTTAATAGTTTTTAAATTTTATATATTACGTTATCTTGTTGGATTTTCGAAATAGCATTTAAGCTGACAAAATACACTTTTCTTCTAACTATCCAGTTCTGGTTTGTTATTGTTGTATCATGTTATTAGCAATATGATGTATTTTGCTACAATTTATTTTAAAGATTACTTGGACAATCTGATATAAAACATTTTGAACTCCTTACTGTTAAGATAAAAATCAACAAGAGAAATTACTCTTAATCCAAGTTATGACAACAGGACCATTGCCAGTGCCCTCAAAATGCAAATCCGGACGGTTCAACGCTTGAGAGCGCAGCTCAACGCATCAGACAACCCACAGTTGAGGTCTTTAGTGTGGTTTCAAGTGAAGGCCACATCATGCAACCTCACATCTTTGAAGTCGGCTTGAAAGTCAACACTAAAGTGTACTTGGATGTACTGAAGAGTGTGGTGATCCCCTGGTGCAATCAGGTGGCCGCTGGCAGAACCTGTGTGTGGCAGCAGGACTCTGCACTGGTCCAGAAGTCCAAAGAGACTCAGGCTTTGCTTCAAAAAGATTGCTACGACTTTGTACCCCTCTCTCACTGGCCCCACCTCTTTCCCGACTTGAACCTGCTAGACTATTTCATTTGGTAATATGTCGAGAAAATCACCAACGTGACCCCCCCCCACACACACACCAAAGGCAGTCTAATCACCATTTGCTGAGCTCCCGCTGGTGTTTGTGAAAAGGGCATGCTCTCCGTTTCAGACCCATATAGAGGCGGTGATTGAGGCTGAAAGCGGCTACATTGAATAGATCTTAGGACTACTACATAATTAAGTTACCTGAATTTATTTTTTCAATTCAAGTTTTACAATAAAGCTTTAGTGTTGTTTTCTGTAAGGCGACAATTTGCTGAGCTCCCGCTGGTGTTTGTGAAAAGGGCATGCTCTCCGTTTCAGACCCATATAGAGGCGGTGATTGAGGCTGAAAGCGGCTACATTGAATAGATCTTAGGACTACTACATAATTAAGTTACCTGAATTTATTTTTTCAATTCAAGTTTTACAATAAAGCTTTAGTGTTGTTTTCTGTAAGGCGACAATTTGCTGAGCTCCCGCTGGTGTTTGTGAAAAGGGCATGCTCTCCGTTTCAGACCCATATAGAGGCGGTGATTGAGGCTGAAAGCGGCTACATTGAATAGATCTTAGGACTACTACATAATTAAGTTACCTGAATTTATTTTTTCAATTCAAGTTTTACAATAAAGCTTTAGTGTTGTTTTCTGTAAGGCGACAATTTTATCGTTCCGTCCTGTAGATGATAACATTATTTCAGCATGATCCACATTCTGTACAAGTACTTTTATAAAGTTTATCTTGAGACAATTTCATTTAATCACTTTGGTTCTGATTGCTATTGCATAACGAGTGTGGAACTGTCCATTTACTAAAACATCGAAATGATCATCTTGAATAGCTGTAATACAAATTTTTAACTAAGTCTTTGAGTTTTCTATTTCTTTGCTCAAGTATCTACGTCAAGATTTCCATCATATCGTTCTCATCTTTGATGTTGTTCCTTCACGTAACGCTTAATGCTTCTCCAAAGTAAAACGTCTCAGCTTTGAACCATTGGTGTATGCATAATTTCTGTGCTCAGCATCATGTAAATGTCATTGGATATCCAAAATAACTTTGTCTCGTGATCCGACACGACCCAGTCTTCATTAGCAAGATTCACCTCTCTCCATTCCATTTTGTCTGTAATTACCTGTCATTTCTCTATGAACACAACTTTCAAACCTTCCAAGGCTTGCAAGTTTTGACAGGAGAGCCATTTAACACACAAAAAAAACAAATGTTTGCCTCTGATTGCCGCTGAATACCTGTCGGCGGCTGTAAGGCATGAAAAGGATTTCATGGTCCGTTCACAAGGTGATGTGTGATTCGCTGAATGACAGACAAGAATCTGGTATATATTATTTGGATTCTTCCAAACTACTGTTCTCATCTTGAGTGTTATTTTCACAATGTTTCGGTCGATGTAACCTTACACCTTCTTCAGATGTATCTTATTGAACTCAGGGAATCTTTCTGTTGAAAGGTGCAGGCTCAATGTCTCTAGCAATGTGGAGGTGCAGGCTCAACTTTTCAAGTAACTTAGAGGTTGATATGTGACAAATATACACAAATGTTTTTGAATAAATATAAAATTTACAGAGTAGAAAAAATTATAAAAATAATTTCTCATTGTTATTTACATTTCATTATTTTCTAATATTCTAAATATTATTTTGTATTTGAACAACAATGAATGAAAGCATGTCGTGAGTGCATTTAAAAAATAAACGCCTTTTATCTGATTTTGTTAACAAAAATTACTAATTGGCCTCTGGTGACTCTTGAAACAAAATTCTAGTTCACCCCAATTTAATATAGCAACTCTCAGTAAAATTCATAAAACGTTCATTATAAATATTTGAATTAAAAAAAGTTGTAGTGTTTTTCATTACCATGTTGATAAATGTAAGTAAATGTTAAATTTATTTTGTATATTATCCTATTTTTCTTAAATAAAATGGTTTTATAATTTTAAAGTGTCTTAAAATCAAAAAAAAAATTAACTATGTTCTTTTTTGTAGATGATGGTTTTAATAATTAGAATGCAATAAGAAGTGAATACAATTTATTACAATAAGAATAAACAAAGCAAGATTTTTACATTAATATTTCAATGTTAAAAATAACTTTTCAAACTGAGGAAAATTAAGGTAATTATAATTATTGAAAATGTTCCGTATTGCGCATAGCTGTTGTACCCCCCCCCAAAAAAAAAACTAAACAAAATTAGTTAAAATGTGACTAATGCCATGTAATTCCACCCTTTTGTTTGATTGAACTTCTTGCTAAAGAATATTTATTTATAATAAATAGAATATCTTTGAATAAATGCAAATATTAGTTTAAGAAAAAAAAAATTGACATAATTTCAGTTTCAAATTTTCATAATAAAGATGATTAATTTGCAAGATTTAAAAATATTCCTTTTGTTTCTTCTGTCATTTTTATGGTCATCATCGATTGAATTTTATTATCAAAATTTTAAATTGTTTTTCTTTTTCTTTTCATTGTTAATAATCTTTCAACCATTGCATCTTGTTTTCAGCTTTTTTTATGAATTTATTAAATTATCTTTGCTGATTTACAACCCTCCTCCATTCAAAATCAATTTTTTCTTGTATTTTAATAAAAATATTCTCAGTTTTGTTGGATGAGTTCAATTTTACAATTAGGAAAGATTTTATTGATTGCAGTTTCCTTTTAGATGAGAAATTGGGAGAGAATATGGAAACAAAGTTTTGTCTTCCATTGCTTATCTTTCATAAATGTTTTTGTTTCCTTCATTTTCTTTCTTTTATGCTTTCCATTTTTTTCTTTTTCCATTTTTTTTCTTTTTCCATTTTTTTTCTTTTTCCATTTTTTTCTTTTTCCATTTTTTTCTTTTTCCATTTTTTTTCCTTTTTCCATTTTTTTTTCTTTTTCTATTTTTTCTTTTTCCATTTTTTTTCTTTTTCCATTTGTTTCCTTTTTCGTTTTCCTTTTTCTTCCATTTCATTCTTTCTTTTTTTCATTTTTTTCTTTACTTGAAATCTTTTTTTATAAAACATTTAATTTGTTATTTAATATGCATTCAATTTTTCTTAATTTTTATTGGTTCAAATTTAACTTTTGGTCTTAATTTAAACAAAAAAGAATTTTTATAAATTTTTTCTTTTTTCCACTGTTGTCTTCCTTCATCCCCAACTTCATTACAACCATTTCACCAAACCTCTCTCCACTACATTTTACCCCTCTCATTTTTTTCCCCCCATAAACGAAAACTTTGTTCCACTCTACTGACCCAACTTAATGCTCTGACTTTTATCCTTCCTTCTGTTTACAGGTCCCCAACTCTGAAATAATGGTATTCACAGTAAACAATCCCCTCTCTCCTCCTCATAAAAAATTTTGCCACGCCCACCCCCACCCTTAAATAGATCATTGCACTTGTCCCTTATTGTTTACTGTTTATTTAAAAAAAAAAACAAAACAAAACCTATATATATATATTTTTTTTTTTTTTTTTTTTTTCAATGATCCTCACTCGCCCTCCCTGGGGGAGCATTTGTATTACCCCTCTCGGATCGCCCAGCTGCACCATCTCATTGTATTGCCTTTTCCCTTGTAACTCTCAACCTCTTCCTCCTCCTTGTCGTTTCAACGCTGTCCTCGTGGGTATTAGTATGTGCATCCGTGCATGTGTCCAGAAAATTGTTTGGTTGCTCCAAATCCATCATGCCCAATAGACTGCCTGTGAAGTTTTCTTTCAACCGATCACTCATAGGGATCCCCTCCTCCACTGGTAGTTTCTATTGATTTTTTTTTTAACTCCCATCTCTTTCTATCATCACTTTAAATTCTTTCTCATTCTTTCTAAAAACTTAGCAACAATATTATTTTCTTGTTAGAATTCTTTCCTTAAATTTTTTTATTTATTTTTTAATTTTAGAAAGTTATCATTTCTTATTCTGTGTGTTTCTGTATACTCGCATATTCTCCCTGTTACACTCTATCTCATACTTGGATGTAGAATATACTGACTGCACTTCTACAAAAGCATAAGATCATTCAACGAAGCCACTTGTTGGCCATGGGTAGTGACCTTGGATCCCAGTGTTTGAGGGCTTTCTGAGCTGTGCAATACATATGCTCTTAAACTCCATTTGTTTCTGTACTCACACTAGTTTGGTCCGTATTTAAACTTGATGAGCATTTGGAGAGCTACAAACTATTATTGATTTCAAGCTGTACATAAGAATAAACTCTCCTCCTATCTTAAATAAGGCATATCCACATAGATCCCTCAATATATGTTGGAGAATGGTGAGAAACTTTGAATTATCTTTGTACAACTGCAGAAATAAAAAATCAACTTGAAAATAATGAACAGAAAAACTGTATTAGATGTAAAGACAATAATAAATAGACATAGGCTTCATATTATGACAAGCATCCACTTAAATTTTGGCTATACGACAGTGAAAGTCAAAGCCTACATATCCTTAACTTTGATTGCTACAACTGTCAAGTTTTGCCACCACGAAAGCTGGTGTGTGAAAATAAAAATATGTAAAAATCATAAAAAGATGGTTTTGACCACACAGAATCAGTATACATTGAACTAAAATGTGCAGACTGCTTTTTGTTGTATGGCATTCGTCCTAAGTTGTTTCAGAACCGACTACCTCTGAAGGGAGAAATGTCAAGGGAATATTAAATTCACATGTGGTCCAGTCACCTGTAATCTGCCATGAGATTTAATGATTTGTAACTACTAGTGTTGGGACTCTGAATCGGAAAAATTGGAACATTTGAGGGTATCAGTCTGAAAAATGTGTCGATTTTCTGATGCCAGAATGATTCTTTTGTCTTTTTTTTTTAATTTGATTTTGTTTAAAGCAAACTCTTTCATTGCTGGTAATAATGATAAAATAATAAATATTTATTGATTTTAAAATACCAGTAAAACTAAAATCGAAAAGTCATTCCCCACGAGTGTATTTATACATTTAGGAAAATATCTGCACATTTAACATGTTTTTGCTGTAATCGGGGAAAATATTAACAACTCTATAAGTTAAATATTTAGAAATTTATAAAACAATCGGAAATTTAGTACGGAATCAGGAAAAAATATTGGAATTGTCTCATCACTAGTAACTATCAAAGGAATTGCTAGAAATGTAACAAAGTTATCTTGTGAGACTTAAGTTGGACTTGGATTGCATTTAAGCTGACATATAAAACTTTGATTCTGACCAATTTACATTTGTTATTGTTTCACAATGTTATTAGCATTATAATAATGTACTTCACTACAATTTATTTAAAACAGTTTGTATTGAATTATGAAAGTGTTGAATACAATGAAAAGTAATACACTTATCAAACATGTAAAGTTACTTAGTGAGATTAAAAGTTAGATCTAAATAGCATTTAAGTTGACATATCAAACTTTAATTCTAATTTGCGATTTTCCAGTTAAAAAGACAACTTTGTAGCTAAATATTTAGATGTATTAAAAGAATCTAAATCGGTAATAGTATCAGAATCTGAAATTTAGAACAGAATCGGTAATTGAATCGGAAGTGATGGAAATATTGGAACCATCCCATCACTAGTACTAAGGCTTTAAAATCCAGTGTACTCTACTATTCTACCCATAACTAAACAGGAATAAGCCGGATTCATTCCTTCCATAAAGATATTAGTGAAATTGGCAACAGCTTGGTCAGGATTTGAACCTAGTTAGCCCAATTTGTAATCTGTGTGTGTGTGCATGCGTGCACACACATTGTATGTTGGGGAGGGAGACATTAATGAATGCATATGTTATGTGTGATTATATCTTATTAGGTATGCATTTATTTTTATTATATATGCATGTATGGCTAAATGCATCTACTGTTGTTCATAAACTCAACCTTTCATTGCTTGCTTTCCTCGGACATCCCCAGGTCCACCCTTCCACCTTTTTGATCCTTTTGATCCCCTTCCTCCTCCCATTCTTTGATCCCAGCCCACTCTCACATCCCATCTTGAATGGCCCAGGCCTTTCAATCCACTTCATACTTTGATATAACTTGAAGCACTTCTTAATTGCCCATTGATCAGCACAAGTGGCTGAGTCGAAGGTGAATGAAGTTAGATGATGAGGGTGGCGCAGTGGAGAGGGGGGGGGTCAGGTTTGGTGGTATCATGGATTTCTTCCTAGTCACGATCACTCCCTCTCTTGTAGTAGGCTGGTCAGATCTGCTTGGTTCCAGCACGCTGACCACAGACAAGCCTCTCATCTAGCACGTATGGAGTGGACGTAGCTGATAAGACTTTTCAGCTTTTGGCTTCTTCATTAAGTCCAACAAAACATTTTGATCCGAATTTGGGAGGTTGGGGTAGTTGATGGGAGCCGGGAATGAACATAACTCTCCCAATCCTAAGTTGGAAAACTTGTTTCTTTTGCGTGTCGCTCTTCAAATTTTTTATCATGTGATTCTTGTTATCCCTCTCCCTTCCACTTTTTTCTGACCCGAAAGGTCCTCTATCTCAGGGTCAAATGTTCTCCATCTGTATGGCCCCAAATGAAAGCCCCCCTTTTTTGTATTGTCTGTTGCCCCCCCCCCCCCCAAGCTATTTCACCTCTCTTCTTTATCTTTATTTTTTTGGTGGGTGGGGGCATATTGTTTATATCTTTGCATAATACACAGTGCTGTATTATTGGGACATTATGAAGAACACGCTTATGGATTTATTTGTTATTTTTTAAACTTTGCTTTTTATGTATGGCTGACTGCATATTTGTGAATACATGCTAATGCACAAATACTTGCATATATATATTTTTCAAATAAAATTTTATATTTGCATATAAACATTAACAACACAAAGTTCTTTTAAATCGCTCAGTAGTTCAATACTACAGCTATAAATACTTTTAATTTTTATATTCTATTCTTTACTGGGAACAGAAACTCATTACGTTCATCCTCAAAAAGTTTTGTTTATTGACTATATAAGCAAACAATTATTTCAGCCCGTAAAGTCACCTGACAAGGACTTCCTTCTGGTTTTAACCGATCATTTGTCTTGAACATTATCATGTCCAATATCGTGACCAATGAAATTTGTTTATATTAATAAAAAATATATCTTGCTCTTCTTTTATTGAGCACTCTTATTAATCTTGTTAAATTCATTAGTTATCACTCTTGAATACCTAGCGGTTTCCAATAATGCACGGAAAAACCATAGGGGTCCCTTTCGCCAACAAACTCATCAGGAGTTAATCGTGGGTTAACACAGGAATACAAAAGACAAATTAAATTATCACGAAAGAGCAAATACTCAGGGATATAAGTAAAAAAAGAAAACGAATAGGATTTTGTGTATCTTGAAATCAGCCATTGGCCAACACCTAATCGAAAATCCAGCTTGTGCTAATGCATATAAAATGGACTGTTTTAGAATCTTACACCAGGCTGATTCTCAAAATTATTTAAAGAGTTTGGAGTCAGTCTTGATTATTTCACATAGGCCCTCTCTCTGTTGACAGAAGGAATTTATTATTCGACTTGCTCGGGGATATATTTTAATCATTCCCATACTTCCTTTATCTTGTTTGTACATACATTTTATGTAATTGTATATATATTATTTTACATAAATTCCCATTCGTTTTTTTTTCTCGTATATCACTGAGTATTTGCTCTTTCATGATAATTTAATTTGTTTTTTGTATTTCTGTGTTATACCAACAATTAACTCCTGATGAGTTTGTTGGCAAAAGAGGCCCCTAGGGTTTTTCCATGTATTCTTTTTAAAGCCCTATATAACTTTTGTACTGTTAAAAAATTATATATATAGTTTGCTTAGTGTTTTTATTTTTACTTCAACACGGGCCATCATTATTGCTAAAAATATACACAAAAAGACAAACAAGTCACCTCCACCCAGGGGATAATTTTCTTGCAGAAAGTTCATACATTTATAATTAGAAGACTTTTTTTTTTTTCTACGGGTCATTATTTATTCGCATCATATGCCATGCACAAACCACATTATACAAATAACTTAATGAATTTTAAAGCACAATTATTTTAAATGAATAGCCTTAAATATTCTTATGTGCATTTTTTTTTTCTATATTTTCCCTAGTTTTAATACTTATTCTTTATTTTTGCATTTGTGGAATTATTAATGGTACAACTTCCATTCCGTCATATCTATTTATCTATATATATAAAAGCGAAAATGTATGTATGTGTGTTCGCTTTTTCTGTATGTCAACAAAAGGCTTTTTCCAGAGAAGCGGTCGGTCGCTTCACAACATTTTAAAACTTTTTATATAACATATAAATCGTAATATTTCACAGTTAACAACGAAGCTCGCCTGTCTATTTAATTTGCTCGATTTCGGGAAAATAAATATTCAATATTTGTCGCTCGCCGCATGTGGGTTAGTCTTTTTCCTATAACATCGGGGGGGGGGACGTTCAGCAGTAAATGAAGGTACTATCCCGTAGTCAAACTTGACCTCATTAACTCATTAAAACTGGCACCTGCTAAATCCAACTAATTAAATAAATTCAAACGTGTTTCCATTAGCATCTCGCAGTGGAGTAATGGTTAAGAGCGCACATTTTTTTTTTTTTCACACTTTAATTTACAACTTTGCCTCAACGGTTCGGGTTCGATCCTCATACTTACTTTTTTTTTTTACCCCCCCCCCACCCCCAAACACCCGGGCAACACCGGGTACCCCTCGCTAGTATATCTATAAAAGTGAGAATGTGTGTGTGTTTGAAGACAACTCTAAATCTATATACTAAACAACCTTTTGATCTACAGACTTGAAATTTGGTATATAGGGTATTCAAACAGGTAGAAAAGTTTAATCGGTTTTCATCTGAAAAAAAAAAACCAAAAAAAAACCGACTGCTGAAGGGCCAAAACTGAAAAATTTTAGTTGGGGATCATTGGATTTTTATGTTTGTCAACTGTTTCACAACTGCGCAATGTGCTGTCATGAACCATGACAGCTTCTTTCTGTTGAGAATAAATAGGTTTGAAAACACTTTTTAAAGATTGTGGCAAGTTAATGGTTATCGTACTTGACTTCCTATCTTTAGGTTTTGGTTCCAATCTCGGCTTGAGTATTTTTTCTTTTACTTACAAAAAGTTAACTGTTAAGAAAAGACATAATACTCGCATGCACAGGTTTCGGTTTCTTTCCGTTTTTTTTTAAATTTTTAATTTTTTTAAAGCAATTTTATGTTACATTTAATACATGCTAACGCCATGTACATCTGCTAGTGTGTGTGTATATATATATATATATATTATGTTTAGGGACAAAATTTACTCTAAAACTAATTAACCAATGATAAATTTTGGAACGCGGTTACTAGGTTTAAAGGATTCAAATGTGAATTATATTTAGCTTTACTTAGTTTTATAAAAATGAGTTTAAAAAGAGTGCTTAATCCCTTCACATACCCCCAATTTT
Organism: Euprymna scolopes; assembly: GCF_053919585.1. Classification (NCBI taxonomy): domain Eukaryota; kingdom Metazoa; phylum Mollusca; class Cephalopoda; order Sepiida; family Sepiolidae; genus Euprymna; species Euprymna scolopes. The sequence continues at coordinate 25,957,143 of NC_136490.1, read as the reverse complement.
TGTGAAATTTTAAGAATAGGTATTACACATCAATTAATATTCCACAAAATTTTCAGTTTCTTTAGAGCATTTGAAAGTGTTTTTAAGTGGCATTATACATAATCTTTTTTTTTTTTTTTTTTTTTTTTTCAGATTTGCATTGAATTATGATTCATAATCATTACGTACTGATTAAGCAAAAGTTTCTGAGTTTAAATTTATTCTCAATACCTCTTAAGCTTATGTCCTAAGTTTTAGATATTTGCTGGAATTAGCATCATGTAATGGATTTTGATAAAAATTAGAAAAATGTTTAGTATCATATCTTGATTTTAATCTTCATAAGGGAACATAAAAATGGTACAGAACTGTTCTAAGACGGGTGTTTTTCTTGTATGTATGTATGATGTAATTCACACTGTTTCGCTTTATCACAGCTCTACTGTGTGTGTGTGTGTGTATATATATATATATATATATATATATATATATATGAGCAAACAGTTAATAAAACATAAGCTCTATCTCCTATTTGGTTTTATCGAGCTTTTACATCTGGCTGAGATAACTTTATAAATATTAATTCTTTAATATTTATAATATACTTTAGTTTTACCATCTTGGATCATTTTGGTAAATTTAATTGTAATTTTTATTTTATATATATATATATATATATATATATAATTAATTTTTGAACAAGTTAAAATGATTAGATTTGTTTGAAATAAATCTCAAAGACTTCTCAAATCTGCACTCTGCATAAATTCTAATCTTATTAAACAATAAAATGGTTTCTGCAACATATTTCCCCTTTAATTGTCGAAATCATAATGACTGAGCAAAATTTGAATTTAGATGCTGGTTAGTTATTCCATACAACCTCCTTAGCCACTCTCTGTGCATGGTGTCAGTGATAATATTTAAATTGTAACAAAAAAACTTAGCAGTTTCAACCATTTTTATGAAGTCCCCTGAATATCGATGAAACATCGATAAATTCAGTAATGTTTTAGGTTTCTTTTTTTTATTCCCATATATGTGTGTGTGTAAATGTCCCAGCAAGTTATAAGGTTTTGACTTTCTAAATTCTTATGTTAGCAAATTTCTAATTCGTTTTTAGAATCATGTCCACACAGGAAGGACCACGTGAAGGTTAACAATATTCTTTATAATATTTCACACGAAACTTGAATGTGGCACTCCGAGCCAACTAGCCACACCAGTTACTGCAGCACAACCTCTACGAAATAAGAACTGTTAAAGACCTTAAAGAATTATTTTAAATTGGTATTGTTTTATAATCGATTTCTAACGGAGATTTCAATTCAACTTATTTAACGCATCACTTAGTAAGTTCCAGACTTAAAAAATCGATTTTATTCATCAACATGATTTCTTTCTAAATTAATATTGATTCCAATGATTGCCTAACAAATGGATGACTATTTTCTTCATTTTTTTCTTTTGTCTCAAAATATAAATCAGCTTTTCCTTGAAATATTCTTTTGATGTCTGCAAACAACCAATAGTCACTGGGACCAAATTTGTAGAATAGAGTAGGTGTGGAAGCAATTTGAAGTGCATTTCAGGTAGGTTTGCCATGGTTGCAATCGACTTATGACAGTGCATTGTCTGGAAAAGAGCACTTTTTATTTTTTTATTTTTCATTTTCTTCCTTTGAAGATTGTAACGCTGAGTATGGGGCAGCCAAACCAGCTGCCAACATTGCCTTGCTTTTTATTGAAACCAACTGAGAGCTCTTTTTTGTATCCTCGTTGTTTCCTTGAGTGCAATTGTCTGGATCTCTTTTGCACTTGGTTCACTAGGAATATTAGTTAGGTAGGAATTCAGGTTCTTCTTCATAAGCCTTGTGGCATCTATAATAACTGATATGATTGATATCTGCCTAAGATTCCAGTTTCTGTGTGTTTTCTCAAATGTACCAATGATGTTATTATTGATAGTTCTTCGTTTGTCAAAGTAATTGGAAGCGTCTGTTCAGTCTCAAAAGACAATAGATACTCTCTGTAAAGGTAGCTGTATGTGAAATTGTGAGGCAAGGGTTGCGCAATCTCCAACCACAATTCTCCTGAATCAGCACTGCTCGAGTCCAGTGGCAAGGAGAAGTCCAGGACGACTGGAAACAATGTCGAGATAAGCAGAGAGCACATGCAGCATCTGGAATTCCCAAATGGTCACCCATTTTAATACTGACCAAGCTCAATATTGCTTAACTTCACTGATCTAACGGGAACCGGTGTGCTAACGTGATTATCCTGTCAAAGTATCAAAGTAATTAACGATCAAAATAACTTGTGCATCACAAGATACAGAGGTTAAAACCTTGCCTTCTGATATTTCCATCTTTGGTCACTTTGAATATCTTTCAGCTGCTGCAGTTCACTTTGCTGATTTGATCACAGAGTGAAGTTGAGGGTCCATGTTTCATCCATTGTCACAGATTGTGTTGAAACAGGTGCAAACAACCGTCAACATGTTATGTTTGACTGTGAACAAATGCAGCACCCATGTTGAATACAGTTTTTTCATTGACAAATGTTCTTACAAAATGATGAATACTATCTATAACTTCTCTGCTATCTCCCGCAACTTTAATTTATGATTGGCCAAAATTATTTTATTTATTTTTTTTTTTTTAGAAGGGAGTCACTATCAAGGGCCAAAGGTCACTCGAAAATAATGTTTAATGAGTGCCAGGTGGTTGGTGAGACAGCACTAATAATCAGTAATGTTACAAATTGGGTAGAATTTGATTAAGAGAATATGCTTACATTGGTCTTGAAAGCTAGCATGTTGTAGTCAGTTGGGAAACAGTCCTGCAGTATAGTTCCACAGATGGGCAGTTCTAGGAAAGAAGGCTTGTTTATGGAATTTGCATTTAGTTTTAGGCACAGATAGAGAATAGATGAAATTGTTGATAGTGGTTGTAGCTAGACGAGTGTTTGTTTTGAATGTTTTGCAAGTAGAGATTGAAATTAAGTCCAGCACTAGCCATGAAAATAACGATAGAGCAGAGATAGATTTATAATGTTTCTTGTGTAAGAAAGTGATAAAGAAAGAGGAAAGATGGACACTGGTGAGTCTCTTAAGATTAAACACATCTATGGATATCAAAAAAATATTTATTATAAATATATAGAGAGAAATTTAGTCACATCTTTTGTAAACATTATTTTGTAAGTTTAATTTGAAAATTTATCCAACTAAATAATGTGTAATTTTTTAAATAATTTTTTTTTTTTTACAACTTTCTGTTAAGACAACTTGTTCATAAAAAAAAAAACTTATTTTTTCCTCTTCATTTGTTGGTCGTATTAAATGGGCCGAGCCTTTAATATCTCCAACAAAATGGAGAGAAGAAATATTAAGTCTATTTTTTTTTTTTTTTTTTTTTTACATGGAAGTCACCACTTATCAAGGTCCGGAAGCCACTTGGGGATAAGGGTTATTGCGTGTGCAGTAATCAATGGGATAATATTGTAGTAATCGTTAGTAATGGAAATTTTATAAAGTGTCTTACTTAAGGAGCGGTTTATCAGGAATTTGTTTATGTTGGACTTGAAGACATTCAAGTTGTAGTCCAAGTTTTATGAATAAATTGTTTTAACAGCAAGTTTCAGGAACAAAAAATGATTTTAATCATTTAATAAAAAAAAAATATACAACATTATCTGATTTACTAAATTTAAAAATTATAATAAAGTGTTACTTTACGTTTGTGAAAATGGATAGTTATAAAAGGAATCTGTTTTAGCTTAATCTTAATCCATGTTGGTGTATTTAAGCTGAAGTTATGAATATTGATTTTCAATTCTTGTATAAAATTCTGAGGTGCAATCATCTCTCCCTTGTGCATCTCCAATGAAACCGTTGCCGACAGCCTTTGATTTGCATATGCGACCATTGAGGCGTTTGATAAAATAAACGCTTTGAAAATTGCCCTCTGCTTTCCATCCATCCTCATTGTACATCATTTCTTAAATGTGCATTTCAATCAGGACCTTTGATTGAAGGGTTAGACCCTTCCGAAAAGGTCCCACTGCATTTAAAGATTCAGTTCTAAGGGATAATCACATAGGAAATTCCTGGCTATAAATCACAGTTCTGTGACTACCTGTCATTTATAAAGGCAGTGGTTGACACACACACATACACATACATATACACTTGTATATGCAGTGTTTAATAAATACACATGCATATGTACACACGCACATACATATAAATGTATGTTTGTATCAGTATGTATACTGGTATGTGTTTGAATTGGAGTGTGCATATATGCAGAAGTGCATGTTTTTATCGGAGCGTATATATGATGGGTCGTAAAGTGATAAAGACATGTCGTAAGAAAGTTTTTTTTTTTTTATTTATTTTTTTTTTTATTACATTTTCACCCCAAACAAGGCATATTGCCACTTTGTTGTAGGGGGCTACTATCAGGGACATGGGCATCAAGGGTACTGTGTAGGGAGTTGGGCAGCAAGATGTCGGTTCGCGTTACACTTGAACTTCTGCATGTCAGTACGATTGGGGAAGCAGGGACCCGGCATGGAATTCCAAAGTTTAGCTGTCCTGGGGAAGAAACTACTGGAGTAGAAGGCTCTCTTACATCTAGGAATCTCTACTGTGAAGGGGTGGGATTTAGCTGCTTGTCGGGTTTGTCGGGGGTATTTACGTCGAGAGGGCACAAGTGCTTGTAGTTCATCAGAGGATTCACCGTTAAAGTACTTGTAGAAAAGGCAGAGGGATGCAACACTTCGTCGATGGGACAGGGGCTGAAGTTTAGATGACAGTTCAGGACCTATCAGATTGCGACTCTCTTTTGAACCTTGTCTAGGAGCGAGAGACTAGTGGTAGATGCACCAGCCCAAATATGACAACAATACCATGGCTACTGTAATATGATGACCTAGCGACGACTATAATTTAGTCTGGTGATGTCATGAACATAGGTCTGTTGAAATTTGGTCACGTGTCTCATGACTAAATCAGAAGGTGGTTTAAAGTTTTGGAGGGTTAAATAAATTTAAACATGCCGTCGAGATGTATAGTTCCAAAATGCCGAGGTAACTACGAAAATGGACCAAAAGTTACCTTGTTTTCATTTTTTTATTTCCCAAAAAAAAGGAAATAATTTACCAGTGGATTAGTGCAATAAAAAGAAAGGATTTTACTCCATCTAAATACAGCAGAGTAAGTGTTAAAATGTTTGAGATATTTAAAAAAAAAAAAAACCAAAAAAAAAAAAAAAGCGCCTTTTTTATTTTTATTTATTTATTTTTTTAGAACGTATTTTAAAATAAAAATGAAAGTATGTATCTAAAAAAATGAATTTTACATGTAATTTATGTGCTGAAATAATAAATTATTATTTAGACTTATTTAAAATGGGGAATATGGTGAAAATATTATGTACTTTCACCTAACAATTTAATAAAAGCGATATCGTAAAAACGGAATTCCTTGTTTAAATAATTCTAAATAAGAAAAATCATTTATCTTTTTAGTTCAACTATTTTACTGTGCAATATTTATAGAATTCTTCAGGCTTGAAGTAGTTATATATATATAGATATATATATGTGTGTGTGTGTGGGTGCTAATGCAGAGTGATCCGTGCAATTTTTTAAATCGTAAATTTTTATGACGTGCCCCAGAGTATTATAAACACCCCCACCTCCCCATGTTAAAAACGGCTTTCGGAATAAACATCCCCAACCTCGAAAGCCGTTCTTAACATCGGGAGGTTCAGGGGGTGTTTATTCCAAAAGCCGTTCTTAATATAGGGAGGTTGGGGGTGTTTATACTACGCTGGGCCAGGTCGTAAAAAAATATCTTTTTTTTTTTGTATTTTTCTCCTTTTTTTTTACTTTTGTTAATTTACAGAAATTTCCCAATTTTTTGTTATTTTTTGCTTATTAAATTGTTAGATGAGAATAAAGTAAGCCACCCCTCTCCTTAAATTAAGAATAGGTTTCTAAATAACTTTATTAGGCACTTCTGCAGTTTAACATTCGCAAGCAAATTTAAAAAGCCACTTTCAGCACATGGAGGAGGTAAGGCTTTGTTAACTTTTACGTTGTGCGGACGGAACTCTCCTAAAATGAAAACAATTTGTTTGTAGATGTTAAACTGCACTAATACCTGTTATTAGTTACGTAAACTGCATAAATACCGATTTATTTATTTACCAAATTATATTGTTGTATTGAAGTTTCCAGCTGTAAGATGGTTACCATTAAATTAAAGCTTTATAACAATTTTGATTAATTCATAATTTAATGGCCAAACAAGTGCATAAACTATTAAGTTAATGAAAGAAAAATAGGTAAATTTTTAGATTAGATCCACCTCCACAATTTTCTTTTAAATGACTACTTCTATAGGTTTTCGATATCCTGAATACGGAAATCGCATTGAAATTTTGCAGAAATATAGTTATCGAGATATAAAAAGTTGTTTTATGCATTGTATTCTTTGGCGGACATTTTTTTTTTTTTTTTTTTTAAATTTCGATTCGATAAGTAGGCATCTTGTCATCTCAAAAAGGGTTCGCCATGCCCTTTCAGCGGTGCTATTTTGGAAGGCGGAATACGGCGCTGATTTTTCATGTTTAATACGGTGGTTAATTAATAGAAGTTCAAACGTCAGGTGTATGAATGTGAAAAAAAACTCAGAATGTTGTCAGTTTTAAAATTGAGCTTACCAATTAATAATCAAACTATTGAATTGAAAAATTTAAAAGAAACTAACTGGGATGAAATGACAAGGGAGCAAGAGTTACATGTTTATAAATTTAACATAGATGTAACAGAAGATGATAATCAATGCAAGGAAGTACTTCCTGTTATATTATACTTAGCAGGTTATTGCTGTCATGCAGTTTTCAAAAAACTGAAATGCAATAGCTGCAAAATTTTAATATCCGGGGGAGAGGCTGTTGAAGAAATAGCTGAATTAAACAGCTACTTTCAGGGTATTAACAGAGGTTCTCTGCTATACCCAAATGATATAACTAATAATTTTGTCTTATATAATTATAGTTATAAACAAACATACAAAATGTGATTCTTTTTTACATTCGATTTATCAAAGAAAATTAGCCATGTACATAACTTTAAATATTTTGGCTGATCAAAATCGATTATTTCATGTTGACTCTTGTGATGAGGGTCACACTATTCAGCAAATTGAAAAAATGCTGATATGGAGTTCATCGAATTCCCTTATAAACAATTTTTGTCGCAAAGAGAATGACAATATTAGTAAAAAAAAAAAAATATCAGAAAAAGAAAAATTCAAACTTTTAATTAAATTCTACAACAGATTTTTGAAAAGTTTTAATATTCAATGTTTGAAATATTTCTGCCTTAGTAATTTTGTTTATACTAACATTTATTTGAATTTAATTTTTAACTTATTGTTTGTTATTCAGTTAAACTAATTGTTCGTTTTTCAGTTACACTAATTTATTGTTCGTTTTTCAGTTAAACTAATTTATTGTTCATTTTTCAGTTACACAAATTTATCATTTGTTTTTCAGTTTTGATTTAAAAAATATTAATTGTTCATTTTTATTTATTTCTATTGAATAAACTTCAGTTTCATACAAATCAAATCGTATTCCTTTTCTTTTTAAACTTTTTAACAATTTTTCTCCCTTTCAATTCGTTTTTTATTATTAATATTTTCATTATTAATATTGGATGAGTTTCAGTACAAACTATCATGTTTATCTTTTTTAATCCAACTTTGAAGTTTTCTAACGCTTTCTGTAAAAAATGTCTGCTCATTATCGATAGTCTGTGTTCCACTTATCTTGCTTGCTAAGACCTATAGCGATGACGTCATTTTTCAGTTGACAAGCCATCTATGACGATGGTCACAACAATACTTCATACATGGGCGAATGGTGGCCTTATAGAGGTATAGGATACTTTCGGGCATTAGTAGCTTTATAGCACCTTCTTCGCAGCGGTCCTGGCGATACTCTCGATGTAATTGTTCCAACTCATGTTTCCTGAGAGCGTTAGGCCCGAGGAGTTTAAAGGATGTACTTTCAGATAAAGCCATTGCTATTGGTGGCAGAGAAGGTTTCTTGTAATTATTGAAGGAAACCAGTTTAGTCTTGGCAGCATTGAATGTTACCATCCATTTATGTCCCCATTCCACTACAGATTGGAGGTTATCCTCTAGTGTTTCTGCCATTTCTTTAGATATGTGTTCATTTGTTTTCCTGTCGTGTCTGTTATAGTGTGGTGTCGTCAGCATATATACCCATCTCACAGGCAATTTTGTCAGGGAGGCCATTTATGAACATTAAGAATAACAGAGGTCCCAGGATAGACCCCTGAGGCACTCCCGCATTTATATTTTATTGTTTAGATGTACGCCCGTCGAGGACAACCTGGATTTTTCTCTTATTTAAGAAGGATTTAATTGTCATGTATTCTTTCAGTGATACCATATGATCTGATTTTCCTGAGAAGACCTTCATGCCATACCCTGTCAAAAGCCTTAGATATATCTAGAGCTACCGCTCTGCTCTCCTCCGCTTTGTCCAGTGACTGGTATATATGTTCTGAGATTACAGTTAGGATGTCTGCTGTTGAACGGGCTTGTCTAAATCCATATTATTGGTCAGTCAGAAGTTTAGCATCTGTAAGGTGATGGACTCGAGCTTGGTTAATTATTGTCTCAAATATTTTGGCGAAAAGTGGGAGGAGGCTAATCATGTGATAATTTACTGGATCAGTTCTTTCGCCAAAATTCTTGAAAACTGGTACTACAGAAACAGTTTTCCAGCAGGCAGGAAAGCAAGATTCATTAAGGCATTTGTTGTACAGTTTGGAGAGAACTGGAGCTACTTCGGCGGACCACTTTTTTAATAGCACAGCCGGGATGAGATCAGATCCACATGCTTTTGCAGTGTCAAGATTTCTTATGATAGCATGCACCTGAGAAGGGGTGATTTTCAGATCTTCTAGTGTGGCATCTGTCCGCAAAGGAAAGTCAAGGAGGCGGTGGTTGGCAGGGTCCAGTGTGGAGTTGGAGGCAAACCGACTGGCAAGCATGTTAGCCTTCTCAGTTGCAGAGCAAACAACCTCATAATTGTTGGATAGTGGGGAAGGGGGATTGTTGATTGCCCATTATTTACTACACTGTTGTAGATTTTCCAGAAGTCGTGGGTTCCTAATTTCTGTGCTTTGATGCGTTTTTTGGTGGTTTCAGTAAATTCTCTCTTAGCTGTCGCTATTTCTTTCTTACAGTTACTTCTGGCTTCTATATACATCTGCCTGTTTGAACTGGACTTATGTTATGGTTAAATCTGCGGTACGCATGCTGCCTTTGCGCGATGGCAGCTGCACAAGTAGAAGTAAACCATTGGGGAGAGTGGGCTTGCTATAAACCACATAAACTTACACTGTGAATAAGTATACTTGAATTTTATTTCACCTCGAACAAAACATTGCCACTGAGATGTAAGGGGCTACTGTGATAAGAGGCAAAATTTATAAGGGGCATTCAAAGTGGGGAGTTGGGCAGTGAGATGTTCATAGTGCATTTAAATTTATGCATGTTGGTACAATCAGTGGAGATAGGGTCAGAATCAAGAACGCTGAAGGGAATTCCAATGGAAAGAAGCTATCAAAGTAGTTTTCTGACATATGGGACCTCTATAGTAACAGAGTAGGGTTTGCTTCTCGTCAGATTTGTTGAGTATTTACATCAAGGAGATACAAATGCAGTAGTTAAGAAATTCATGTGTAAACTTTTCACAAAATGATACGAATTGGCATTAAACCACTTTAAAGAGTGATATGCCATAAAACAGAACGTTCATTAATATATACTGCAGTGTTTTGTATTTCCATTTTCTTATATATATATATAATACTAACAAGCAGACCTGACATGACACTAGATTGAATGAGAAACTTTATGATCTTTTGTAGCAAATAACATCTTTTACTTACATATGATAGTTTTGCATTCTTTTTATATGAAACTTTGGGTTCTTGTGTAAAGAAAATAAGACCAAAATTGTTAAGACTAAACACGTTTGAACTCTGACGCATGTAATTTAATATGTATGAGTGTTTTCCACATTGTGGAAGATTTCATTAAAAAAAAAACTTGTGAATCGAACAAATTGTGCTTTGTGGCAATAAGCACAAGATAGATGCGAATACATGAAGACTAAAAATAAATTCTTGTTATTCAAAGGTACAATTTCACATGAGGCTGATGAATGTTCATAAAACATTACATCGTTAGCAGAAGACACTTGAAATGAGTATTGTTTTAAAAATTGAAAATATCCAGTTTTTCATGAAATTTTTATATTCAGTCATTTTTATCGGGGGGGGGGGGAAGCATACACTTTTTTTTTGTCTGCTGAATTGTCTGAAACTGCATATTACCGTTTATTTTTTTACATTTTCTATTTAAAATTTTTGGGTGGTGTTCAAACGATGCAGTGGGCATTGATTGTGTGGGAGTGTGTATAAGTAAATTGTCATTAAATGAAATAAATTTATAACCTTTTAACTAACCACTCTCCCCTCCTCTTGAAACATACTTGGCATTTCATTGAAATTCATCAACATTCATATGTACTGCTATTTCAAGTTCTAAACTTTTTACTTTGATTTGTGTTGATAATAATGTAAACCCTGGAAGCGAAAGTTAATTCCACTATTTTCGTTAAAACTTTTAAAATGAATAAATCTTAATCATTGAGTCATAAGTGTGTAAGATGTCAAAATGCAAGAGTTTGTTGCTTCTTGTCGTGAACAAATGTTATGAAATATCTGTAGCTGATTGGTCAGATTTTATTGCCAATTGTGTTGGCATGGTTATGCAATCTTTCGGCGCTGTCCATTAATAAATAGGTTCTGCTGTTATTAATAAGCCTTAGTTGTCTTCATTTTAATTTTCTTGTTGCTGCTGTCGTCGCTTGCTACACAACCACAAGGGCCACTTTGACAATTGTTGGATGACAGATTGGGTTATGCGGTGCAAAGTAATTGCAAAATGGCCGACAGGTTTAAAACTTCAACAGATTTTATTTAAACTTGAGAAAAAAATGTTTATTTTTGAATGTTATCAGTTTTATTATATATTACTGTGGAGAACAGACGGTCAGTTAAGTGCTTTTCACATTTTATTTTTTTAATTCTTTAGTGTTAGTATCTTTCAGGCCGAAGGTTCCAATGTTGTAATCTTTTGTTTGGCTTTTTTGTCTGGAGCAGAAGTTAAATTGATTGCTTTTGTTTTTCGAGTTTGACAGGTACAACAAAAACATACGTTCTGTTTTGTGTAAAATATGTAGGAAAGCAAACTGTATAAATGGATGTATATCCGATGGTGAAATTGATAAAAGTTTGGACTATCGAAATAAAATTACCAGGTTTGAATCACAGCAGGTCTAGCCACACTGCAGAGCTATGATGCAACAGAACAGTATATCTGAATGGCTATATATTGCACAGGAAAGTAGATTAGCTCAGGAAATTCCATGCCCAACCTTGAATGATTTGGCATGGTCTAGTTCATGTGCCTCTGCTTGTGTATAATGATCTGTGGTGTTAATTTGAAGAGGATAGAATTACTTTACTTTATTAGATATTTTTTCTAACTAGAAACACCATCTGGTAGCCACAATTTCAAAATTAAAATTATTAGAATAATTAGTTAGAAATTAAAGACTCTAGAATATAACCAAATTATTATTCATACACACACACACACACACACAGACAGACACACACACACACACTCTCTCCTGTAGTTTGATATCTCACACACCCACACATATATAACTTAATGATTAAGATTATATCTACTGATTGACGGTAGTAACTTGTAGCGGATAAAATTCACTTTATTTTATTGAATATTTTTCTAATTGAATAGAAATATTTGATAGAGAAAGGGGTAGGAAGAGAGATTTTGCCATCAGCCATTTTAAGTTGTGGAGAAACCTTCCTTTTTTTTTTCCTAGGAGTTGCTGCTTATCAAGGCCTGAGGCCCACTTGAGGATAAGAGTTACTGAGTGTTGGGTAGACTGTAAGACAACACCATGATGATCTGTAATGGTGGAACTTGATTATATAAGAGGACGGCTCAACAAGAACTTAACAAAATAAAGGCTGTTTATCATTGTGGCTCTTTTCTTTAATCTTATCATGAAAATAAATAAAATTTGAGCATTTTGGGGGAAAATAATTTTAATGGGGGAGAGGGTATTACAAAAAAATGCAATCTGTATTTTATTTAAAATTTTTTTTGCGATCAACATTCTAGAATAAAAGAAATAGGAAGAATATTACAACTCTTATGTCATTTCTAAGGCGTATAAAGATTTTAAAAAGTGGTACTTCTACAGAATTTGAACCAAAATTTGTTTTAATTTTTCGTTTTAACTCTAACGTAGGATTTACGTTAATTTAACAAAAGCTGGTTTGATTTGGTTCAAATTCTGTAGAAGCACTAAGAAAATGTCTTTGTATTATTTATAGCACTATTCTAATGTTGGTTATGTTTAAGTTTCAGCTGATGCAACCTCTAACCTTCTTGGGGCGCATGCTTTTGAGAACCTTCCAGTTGTATTCAGGAATCTAGTGAAATTTAGAACTGAATCCTTTATTTAAACTACGAAACTAGACTGTTCTTGAAGAGATGCACTTAAAGAAGATCAAAGGTTACATTCGTGGAAATGTTGAAAAACTAAAAGCCAAGATGAGAATATTTATTTATTTGCGGACTATTATCCTCGTTTTCATAGTTGTTGTTGTTTCCCCACGTTTCGGCCAACTCATCCTCTGACCTTCTTCAGGTGGTTAATGGCGACAGGATAGGAATGCCGAGTCTCGTAACTGTATCCCCAGTAATTATTGCCTTTCATACTTGTTGTCTCACCACATTTTGGCCAACTAAACCTCTGGCCTGCTTTTGGCAAGATCGAAACCACTGTCTTCAGACAATGATCACCTGGAACCAAAGAGATTCAACTCCTCTATCCACTGTGCCACTGGCCCCTTAAATACACAAATTACTCGTTTCAAAGGATTCCACTAAAAAAAAAACATATATAAGATGAGAATAGTAGTCTGAATAGTTTAAGTACATATATTTTGTACTTCTCCAGAATTTGAACCAAAGGAAACTGACTCATGATGAACTTAACTTAGATTAGTGTTAAAAAGAAAAGTTTTGATTCAGATTCTGTAGAAGTACCCATTTTTTTTTTTTTTTTTTCCCAAATACATATCCAGGTGATCTAAAAGATTCTGTATGCTGATGATTTAGTACTTGCCTATGAAACAATGGAAGGTCTAGTTATTAATTAAAATCCTGGCAGGAGATCTAAGGAAAATTAAAAACCCTGAGAATAAGTGTCACCAAGACGGAAATGATTATCAGTAGTCAGTGTTTGCTATCATGTTAAATTATGACCTGATTCTTACTGGAGAGCATCAGCATCTTGGTTTTTCTGTGCCGTGAGGACATTTCTAAAATGGTTGTTACGTCCTGGGCATGGCAACCCGCTTCCTGTGTGTTAAACATGATGGATTTTAAAAGATCAGTATATCCACTTTACATCCAGTGGTTGATATATCATTGTTTACGTCTGCTGGTGAGTGTTCTCTTTAGCTTCTCGGCATCATTATTGGCACAACTGCTATGCCGGAGTTGAATGCTTGCATAAAATAAGCAACAGACATATTTCCTTTAAAGATAGAATTCTTTTAAAAGTTGAGTGAGCCAACCTGCTGCAAACGGCATCCAAAATCCAACTGATTATCTCTTCATGCTGAAAAACGAAATGGGGAGAGAGAGACACATACATATGAAGGACAAAGAGACTGAGATATTGTTATTTTGTTTTTCATATCCCACTGTTGTCCAAGTAGGTTTAACCTTTTACACCTATCTATTCTGACTGCTTTAACATGGCTAAGATTTTATAAATATCTGTCAAGTTGAGCACTAACATTTTGAGACGAAAACAGCAAAGTTGATTTTACTTGTGTCCCCCCCCCCCCTCCCCGAGAACAATGAAATGTGAAGCGCGCAAATCTGTCATACATGTATAAGGGAGACTATGTAGTCTTAGAGATTTAGAGTTAAAGTCCTATTGTATTTTTTTGCTTCACTGTAGATTAACAATGAGTGTTGTTGTTGCTTTTGGGTATTTATCTCTCTCTCTCTCTGTGAGAAATGTGATATGAGAAAAGTTGGATGAAAGAATCAGCATCCCAGAGAAAGAGGACTGACCTGCAAAAAAAAAAAAAAAAAAAAAAAAAAATAATGATTTGAAAGGCCAGTAGGAGTACCTCAGGCGATTAGCAATAAACTTACCCTTTCTCAAAGAGAGAAACACAGAACCTGCATCATACAGCTATCAACAGGGGAAAAGCCATTTCAGGAATGACCTAGACTGTCGATTTGGGAAAAAAAATATTTTATACTTATTCAAAAGTGAATATTATGGTGGGTTCGTTGCACAGTGCAAGACACCCCCCCCCCGAAAAGTCCCATTACACTATACATGTATTTTTAATGAAACACACAGAAAACATATATATTCAACAAAAAAAGAGAACTTTATTAGAAACAAAACAGAAAACAACTAGAGTAATTTAGTGGTCTAGGGGATCAGTATGTTGGCCCTCGTTGTTCTTGCACAATTCCATTCGCCTCCAGGTTATTTGTGCCATTTTTTTTTTTTTTAGAGAATTCCTTGATACGCTAGCAAAAGCTGCAATAATCGCATGCTTTAGCTGATCAATGGTTTCGTATCTAATACCAGAAACTTGACCTTTAATTAAACCCCATAATGAGTTGTCTGGAGTGGTCAAGTCGGAGCTTCAGTGTCCTGGGACTTTTCGGCCACCCTGTATATATATATATATATATATATATATATATATATATATATATATATATATATATATATATATATATATATAAGCACACTGGTTTCTAAACGATTTTCTGAAATATTTTTTATGTATATTTTTTTCTGAACTCTATGACACCACCATAGTATTTGTCTATTTTCTTTTCTTTCACTTTTTGATTATGTAAAAAGCCTCCTCCACCCTTTTTTTCTCTTTTCTTTGTCTATTTTCTTTTCTTTCACTTTTTGATTATGTAAAAAGCCTCCTCCACCCTTTTTTTCTCTTTTCTTTGTCTATTTTCTTTTCTTTCACTTTTTGATTATGTAAAAAGCCTCCTCCACCCTTTTTTTCTCTTTTCTTTTGAAAAATTGGTTTTGGTGGAGAGTGGTAGTGACATAAGCCATAAACAAAAAAGCCAGATAGAAGTATTCTAAACAATTGTCCTCTATAGTATTAGACCTAACTGAATGGTTAATTGTAGGTATTGACCATTTCATACCCTCTAAAAAGTTTCAGCAAAAACCTAACAGCCAGCCATGGTTCTCTCCAGAATGTGCTGCTGCCATTGCGCACAGAAATAACTTTTTCCATTGCTTCAAACGTAATAGATGTATGGAAACTAAAGCCGTTTTCAGGACTGCCAGCAACCATTGTAAGAAAGTAATAAGGAACGCAAGAGTGTTGTATGCTCAATCTGTTAAGTCCAAAGTAGCTGAGCAGCGGCTTGGTTCCCACCAGTTTTGGCAAATAGCAAACAGAATCCTGAACAGAAGCGTGTGCTCCATCCCAACTATTATCAATGGACCTGAGGTAATCTCGTCAGCATCAGACAAAGCCAAACTCTTTGTCAAGAACTATGCAGCTAATTCTACCCTTTGCGACCAAGACCGCCAACCCCCAATATTTCCTCCTGTATCAGAAAACATGCTATGTGATATACGTATATCTGTACATGATGTTGCGAAGCTAATCAAAAACCTTGATTCGAGTAAAGCAACTGGCCCTGACGGTATTCCAATTATAGTACTCAAAAAACTTCAACCTGAATTAGCGCCCATACTTACAAAACTGTTTAAACGTTGTCTTAAGGAGAATAGTTTCCCATCTCCCTGGAAAATCTCATCAGTATGCCCTGTATTTAAGAATTCAGGTGATCGCTCATCCCCCTCTCAGTACAGGCCAATAAGTCTCCTGTGCGTCATGAGTAAGTTGCTAGAATCTGTGTTAAATACAGAAGTAATCAAACATCTCAACAAAAATAACCTTCTTAGTGACACTCAATATGGTTTCCGTTCTGCTAGATCTACAGCAGATGTGCTTACAGTTATATCGCATAGGATTAGCAAATCTCTCGACGGTGGCAATCTTTCTAGGGCAATTGCTCTTGACATATCTAAGGCCTTTGATAGGGTATGGCATAAAGGTTTACTTCATAAGATCGCTAGCTATGGTATAGCTGGAAAAGTCTTCTCAATTATTAAATCATTTCTTTCTGATAGGTTCATAAGAGTAGTAGTTGAGGGGCAAAAATCAGAAGCTCACAGTATTAATGCCGGTGTCCCTCAGGGATCCATCCTGGGCCCAACTCTTTTCCTGATCTACATTAATGATCTTCCAAATCATATCCTTACATCATTTGTAGACATTTATGCTGACGGCACTACCATTTATGGTACCACATCTAAGACAGTAAACGACCAAGTTCTCTCCAATTCTCTCTCCTCTGATCTTGAGCACGTAGTACAATGGGGAAAGGAGTGGCTGGTTACTTTTAATGCATCTAAAACCAAGCTTCTCTCTTTACATCATCAACATTCTAATTCACATTTGTCATCAATTGAAATGAATGGCTCTCGTCTTCAGGAGGCCTCAAGTTTTGACAAGCTTCTGGGCTTGACCATTACTCCTGATCTTAAATGGAACACGTATATCAAATCTGTTGCCAAGGCCGCTGGAAGAATGGTGGGATCTTTCTATCGATCCAGTAGATATCTCACTGCTGATGCTATTCTCTACCTATATAAGAGCCAGGTACGTCCAAGGATGGAATACTGTTGCCACATCTGGGCAGGAGCTGCTAGAAAGGACTTGTCCTGCCTTGATAGAGTTCAAAATAGACTTCGTAGCCTCGTAGGAGATGTCCTTTTCTCCTCCTTGCAACCTCTATCTCACAGAAGAGATGTTGCGAGTTTGTCTCTGATGTATCGTTATTTTCATGGAAAGTGTTCAACTGAGCTTCAATCTATGGTCCCCCCTCGCCAAACTTTCACAAGAAACACTCGTCTAGCTGTAAACACTATCAATAATTTCCCCCACTCTTTATCTGTGCCTAAACCTAAACGTAGATTCCATGAACAAAGCTTCTTTCTTAGAACTGCACGCCTGTGGAATTGTCTTCCGTTTTCCTGCTTTCCGGCTGACTACAATATGGTTGTGTTCAAGTCTAGGGTGAATAAGTTCTTGATGAGCCGTTCCATATAAGTTATTAAATTTACCAAATTTTCATTACTAATGATTACTATATTGACCAATTTCTACTGTACACTCTTTAACCCTTATCCTTGAGTGGCCTCTGGGCCTTGATAATGTGGTGATGCCTTTGTAAAAAAAAAAAAAAAAAAAAAAAAAATCAAATGGGAGTGTAGTACTAACAGGATGGCTCCTTTATAGAAAAAATTGATGGATGCTTTGAAATATGTATTTTCAAAATTTATTTACACTTTCGATATCCCTCTACTCCATATTTTCCTGAATTAAATTTTCCAATCCATTGCTTCATCTAACTTTGTTTTACGATTCATTTGAGTGTAACTTTGTCTTCTGTCAAATGTGTTGCGGAAAACAACTCGTTTAAAATTATAGTTTGGATTCAGGATTATCACACACACACTAGTAGGAAGATCTGACGTTGCTCAAAATTAAATGAGAAACACTATGATCTTTTAAAGCTAGCCAATAACATCTTTTTGCCTTTTATATAATGTTTATCAATTTGTTTTCATAAGGCGGCGTTTATAAAATCGCTTTCATAAGGCGGCGTTTATAAAATCGCTTTCATAAGGCGGCGTTTATAAAATCGCTTTCATAAGGCGGCGTTTATAAAATCGCTTTCATAAGGCGGCGTTTATAAAATCGCTTTCATAAGGCGGCGTTTATAAAATCGCTTTCATAAGGCGGCGTTTATAAAATCGCTTTCATAAGGCGGCGTTTATAAAATCGCTTTCATAAGGCGGCGTTTATAAAATCGCTTTCATAAGGCGGCGTTTATAAAATCGCTTTCATAAGGCGGCGTTTATAAAATCGCTTTCATAAGGCGGCGTTTATAAAATCGCTTTCATAAGGCGGCGTTTATAAAATCGCTTTCATAAGGCGGCGTTTATAAAATCGCTTTCATAAGGCGGCGTTTATAAAATCGCTTTCATAAGGCGGCGTTTATAAAATCGCTTTCATAAGGCGGCGTTTATAAAATCGCTTTCATAAGGCGGCGTTTATAAAATCGCTTTCATAAGGCGGCGTTTATAAAATCGCTTCCATAAGGTGATCATAATGTTGTGAAACCCTTTTGATTAAAATGAATATATTTATCTAAGTACTCTGATGTAGTTACAGTATATGTGTGTGTATATATATATATATATATATATCTCATGATTTTTTTCGAGGGGTACAAAATGTATATAACGGAATCATGAAGAGAAGCCTTAAATTCATTATCAAAAACGTTTAAAATAAACGGGGAGAAACGAAAAAAAAAAAAATTGGAGTCAAGTGACCGGTTTCGCTCTCGCTTTATCAAAGCTGTATTGAGGGATTTGTTTTGGAGTAAAAAAAAAACACGAATGGGAATCAAAAATATGTACAAATAAAATCACGTTACGTTATGTTATGGGTGGAAAAAAACCCTCCAAAAAACTCTCCCATTTTTTTCTTCTCTTCTCTTCACTCTGTTAACTTTATTTTAAACGTTTTTAATCATGAATTTAAGTCTTCACTTAATGATTGCGTTATATATACATACATGTAGAAGATGTAGTAGTTTGCTTGAAGCATTGTGTGTGGTGTGTATTTGAAGGCTATGATAATTTTGTCTTGTAGAAAAACACTGTTAAATACAAGAAAAGGTAAAACGAATAAATTACAATATTGAAAGATTGTAATTATTTTCAATTATGAATTATTTATCTATTAACGTAATCTGCTGAACCAGGATGGTGTCATATGGTTATATTCTTTGAATTTTCTAAGTCTATTTCATCTTCAGAAAAAAGAAATTGTACAACTATTTGGTGGAGGTGTGTTTATGTTAGAAACTGGAAATTATCAGAGGTCTGTTGCATTTTATATATATTTATATGAATAATTGTCATAGGTGTTTACCTTAAAAACTATAGGAGTTTTGTTAGCAAACATTAACTCCTAACTCAAGGACAGTAATATTATCTGGAACCAACTCTTGTTTTTAGCAGATTATCGGGACAGATGCTCCTTATGTATACAGCTGAAATATTATGTTGATAAGTTGTAGTAGTATGAGAAGCAACAGCCGTCTGTGTCTGATTGATGTTATATTTACTATTAATAGCATGTTGACTTTTTTCTTAAAGGCAAATTGAGTTTTAGCGTGAGTTGCCAGAGTCAGGGTTGAAGATGTTTTCCTGATCCTGTTCATGGGAAGCTTTCATATACTTGAAGATAATGATGACAAAAGTTTTAGTCTAAAATCTGTTTATGGATTATCTTTAGAAATGAAACAAGTTTGGTTTAGTCTCCCCTGCTTCTCAGGACCTTGCATCATGTGTAAGTTAGCTAAAATTCTGGCAACAACTAAATTTTTAAGTTCAATGTTCAAATCTCTCTGTCTCATAGTAAAGCTGTCTATTTTAGATATAAGATTTTTGCTGACCTTAATATGATGACTTGTTAATCCTCCTGGATAAACAATTGCACTCGTTGAACTCTTTACTGCTAAATATTATTGCCACGAAATCTGCAACAAAAACTTGGAGATTTTTTTCCTGTTTTTTTAATCCCCTTTCCTTCTTTTTACCTCCTTTTCCCTCCCTTCTCCTCTTTTTCCCCCCTTCTCCTCTTTTTTGATCTTTTTTCGTCCCTTTTTCCCTTTTTATTTTTGTTTCTTTTTTTTTTTTACACTCCTTTTCTTTTTTTTTTCTATCTCTCCTTGTCTCCTTTCCTTTGTTCTCCTTTATTCCATTATTTTCTTTTCCTCCTTTCTTTCCTTTTCTTATTTTCTCTGTTTTTCATTTGCAATGTTAATTTTCATGTTAAAATTTTCCTGATTGTGTTTTTAACTTCCACAAATGCTTTAATGAGGGCTTCTTTAGAATGTCTTAACTTAAACACAATGTTCTCTTGTTAATTCAAGTCTTGAATTGACAAATTGCTTGCTCTGTTTTTATTTTAATGCCATTAAGAAGTAACAAGTATTTCCCAAGGGTCCATTATTTATGCCCTCCTCTATTAGCTGCTATTGTTTACTTTCCTTCCAAAGTGCGTGTGCCGCCATTCGTTTGTTCGTTGTGGGACTCATTGCTCACCAATCAGGGATTTGAGAAATAATTGGTCTTAAAAAAAAAAAGTTTTACTCTTGTATTATCATTAATCAAAAATTGTATTTTTGCTTTCACATTGAAAATTTCATTTTTTTAAAATCTTGTTTAAAGATAATTCATAGTTGTACATTTTTTTTATTTTAATATAAAATGTTATATTTTTTGTGTGTAAAAAAACTTTTATAAATTCATATTTCAAAACAAGAGACTTTTTTGTTTCAGACTTTTTTTTGGCATTTGCATTATTCAGACTACTATTCTAATCTTGGTTATTATATTCACAATGTTTTTGTTGATGTAACCTGACCTCCTTCGGCCACATCTTTTCAAACTGTAGCTGGGTGGGGGTGGGGGGCTTGTAATAAGTAGTAACTTACGCATTTAGATAAAACTAACAGAGGTACCAAACATTGCCCAGGGCAAACATAACCTATTTTTATTTAAACTTCTATATCTCTATCTTTCTCTACCCAGTTCCCATTTTCTCCTCTACCCAGTCCACTCCTCTCTAGCTGAATACACACACTCTCCTTTATATAATAGATTCCTTAAGGAATGAGTATGCATTTTTCTTTCAAATTAGTACATAGTTATACTGAAAAAACGACGCGGCCCTCCTGACGAAATCAGGTCCAGTTGACCCTCACAAGATGTGTGATCTTTCTAAATGTTAGATGTTATTCATCCATATATATATATTATTCCTTATTGGAATTTTTTATTTTTTAGATGAGCATTGTATGTTAATTTTATTTTATTTCGGACTACTAGTCTCATCTTATCTTTTTTATTTGGTGCACAACGTTTCGGCCAACTTCCTCTGGCCTTCGTCAGGTGGTAACCGCGACGGATAGGAACTTCGAATCTCCTAACTGCATTCTCAGCCATCACTGTCATCCGTAGTTGTTGTCGTCTCACCACATTATACTCTTATTTATACTCTTTATATTTATATATTTATATATATATATTTATATATATATATGTATGTATTTATATATATACCAATCGGTACGGACCCGACTATGGAAGATCAGATAATAAATAAATATGGATTTATAAGATCAAAGAATCCAACCTTGATCGCCCTTCGGGGCCCGTGGCGCAGTTGATAGAGACGTTGAATCTCTACGGTTCCAGATAAACATTGTCTGAAGATAGCGGTTTCAATCCCACCCAAAGCATGCCAGAGGTAATTGGTCAAAAATGTGGTGAGACGACAACAACTACGGATGACAGTGATGGCTGAGAATGCAGTTAGGAGATTCGAAGTTCCTATCCGTCGCGGTTACCACCTGACGAAGGCCAGAGGAAGTTGGCCGAAACGTTGTGCACCAAATAAAAAAGATAAGATGAGACTAGTAGTCCGAAATAAAATAAAATTAACGTTATTCATCCAGTGACAAAGAATGTATCAACTTTGTGGGTATTTGTTTTGTTGTTTTTTTTTAACTTTTGGCTGAACATACAAGCACAAAACAATAATTTCTAAGTAATTTAAAGAATAGAAAGTGAACATTTGGTTTAGTTTTTGCAGCCTTGTTTAACGTTTGCTTCGCTTGTCATCCAATTTCATGAACAATGTTTCTGATAAAAGGGGAAGAATTGCTGTTTTCTGGGTCAAAATCTATCCACCTCACACTTATGGTTGGTTGATTTTTACCTTTTAAGTATTTTTTGTTTCCACTCCTTAGGGCCAAGATCAAAGTGTAGTATCTGTTCTGATACTACACTTCAATTTTTTGTTCTCAGTTAGTGGAGGAGAAATCCTTCATGATCGAGATAATTTTTGTTTCTTTTCTCCACATTAAAAAACGACCTTGGTGTCTAATTCTGCCCTCGTGGAGAGGCAAAGTAAATAGGAACAATAACTGAAAATAAAATTAACACTTCTAACCGGCCATGAAGTGAGAACTATCTCGTCTTGTGGATTAAAGAAAGGCTGATAATGTAGTACTTGCCTGGAAAACAATGTATGATCTGCTTAAGATTCAGAGGAATTCTACGGAAAGTAAGTCTGAACGTGAATGCTACCAAGACCAAATTGATGATCAATGATTGTAGTGCTATAGGTAAATGTCTCTGTTCAGTTTGTAGAAAGAGTGTCTGCTGCAAGAAGTGAAGTGGAATTACTGGTCAGTTGAGAGAGGATAACCGATTTGTGTGCAAGAAGTGTAAGACAATGGAGACGGATAAGAACTCTCATATGGGGAAAGTATATCTGGATGGTGAAACTTTAAGTTTTATTACCTTGGAGCACAGGGTGGAGCAAGTGTTAGTGTGATTGCAAGGGTAGATGAAATCGGTTCAGGAAACTTCTGGCATTACTAATCAGCAGAGTGTTATTACTGTCAATCAAAAGAATCTATCAGGCATGTGTAGTCAGTGTGATGATGTATGGAAGTGAAACTTTGTCAGTGAGGGTTGAGGACATACACTGCATGGAAAAAAAAATAATGAGAATATATGTGTAATGTGAAGCTTAAAGACAGGCTTTGTTTTGATGACTTTAGAAGAAAATTAAATCTGGATATTATAAGGAAGATGTATGCAAAAGAATAGATTTCAATGGTTTGACTATGTTGAATGGATGAAAGTTCTTGGTTAATAGATGCAGAAAAGTGTAGATAACAGGTTCAGTTCACAGGGGAAAAGCCAAAGAAAACATAGAAGTGATAAAAATGGATCTCAGGAATAAAGATGAAGTCAAAGATGTAGTTTGGAAGTGTATTTCTTTAAAGTCATCCATTATATGACACCATGTAAAATGGATGTTAAAATGAATATGAGTATGAAATTCCAATACAGGTTTGAAAATTTGCACCTGGACATAGTTCGGGTATACATTGTGGAAAAACGTGAATAAAAAAAAAATATGAATCAGGATGAGAGTAGTAGTCTGAATAATGCAATAGATTTTTATCATTTTGTCTACGCATAAACCTTTTCATTCTTATGTTACTGTCTCCCAATGCTGTTTCAGACTCATCCTTCTTTTTTATTAAAATTGTTTTTATATAAGCAAAGTAAATTTTTAACTTTTGTCTTCAATAATTTTCTCAAGATCAATGCAATTTTTTAATTTTTAGATTTTTAATTCTTTCAATTACAAAAAAATGAAATAATTAAAAAAACAAACAAACTAAATCTGTTAAGAAACCAAATAACAATGTAGGTTTTTTTTTCTCTCAAATAAATAAATTATTATTTTTATTTTATTTATTTTTTTTTAATTCAAATTTCCAGCTCCATGACAATACAATTTTGTTTTCATTGTTAAGATCTTATGGCATTGTTAAACACCAAATTTCTTCCGGTCTTGTTGAAGAAACTGTTTTTTAATCTCAGATAATCATAGTGAGGGGGGGAAAAAAGAAGGAAAAAAGACTATCACCTTGAAGAAGGCACATGGAGCTGTAAATTAGATTAAAGCATAATTCATTTATTTGAAAAAAAAAAAAAATTGCATCGTTTTATTTGATTTCTTGAGAGATTTTAAAATTTCTCAAACCAATGCTTCTACTATATAGTAAGATTAAATTCAAAATTTTTTTAAAACTTTAACAAATGTTTGCTATGTTTAACATAAAGTAATGCTCTTTCTATAAAATGGCTTTGTAAAAAAAAAAAAAAAAGGATATTTTGGCAAAAACACATTTTCTGTTAAACTGAACTCCCAAATAAAAACTGAACAAGACTGAATTTTATTTATTTTTTTTAACTAATTAAGAAAAAATATTTATTTTTAATCATTAGTAATGAGAATTTTTGAAAGAATATTAAATATTTTATAATAAGGGGTGTTCATCTGTTTTTATCTTTCAAGTTTCTATTTTATTTATTTTTCTTTTAATTTCAGGTGACTAACTATTTCTTCTGGGGAAATTGAAAACATTTTGAGACTTTTATACTGGTTTTAATCTCCTGTGATGGAAACACGAAAAAGATGCACTGTCAAGAAATCAAGGCAATTATTGAAAAAAAAACCAAAAAAAAAAAAACCTATCGTCTCTTTTCTTTTTCAAGGATGGTTGTTCAACAAAATTATGACTTCCAACAAAGTCTGTGGTAAATTTATCAAAGAAAAAAAAATTTATAAATATTATCGGGATTACAGGAAAGACCAAACAATTAATAAACAATGGTTCATACTTATGTAAATGGTTCAAAGAAGAATTAAACAAGAAATACATTTTTTTTAAAAAAAAGATTGTCATTAACTCTTTAATGCTTTAATTTAGCAATAAAGAAAAAAAAAAAGGCCATAAATAAAAAAAAATTCATTTGGAATGAAATGAAATCAATTTCAAATGATTTTTGATTAGGTATTTTAAAAGATGATTATCCTTACTCAGTTTTATTTCTTTTATTATATATATTTATTTTTTATGATAATTCAAGCCTTTTTTTTTTTTAAAGGAGGCAGTGCATTATATTATATATGGTTATTATAGAACCTGTGCAACCTTAAAAAATGTATTCGAAACTTAGAAAATATCACACCAGTTATGA
Source organism: Euprymna scolopes (assembly GCF_053919585.1). Lineage (NCBI taxonomy): Eukaryota > Metazoa > Mollusca > Cephalopoda > Sepiida > Sepiolidae > Euprymna > Euprymna scolopes. Next base: position 25,932,146 of record NC_136490.1, on the reverse strand, counting down.
TGCCATTATCCATTTGGCATTGAAGGAAAGCATTATACAAAAATGAACACTGCTCTAAAAATTAAAACAAAATTAAAAAAAAATTTTTTTCTTTTTTTGGCAATTTTGTACACGATTGTGTACAAAATTGCCTAAGCGATAATTATGTGACTCTCTCTCTCAAACTCCAAAACAAAGGCAAAAGTTGATGCATAGAATATTAAATTCTAAGAAAAAAAAAAATAACAATTTTTAGATTTTCTATTTCACAAACGGTTTCTTGTCAAAACTACTGGAATAAGATTTTTTTTTAAAGTTCAAAATAACTTTTGATGATTATTTTTATTTTTCCACGTTTAATAATAAGATCTTCAAGTGCATTTGGTTGTTCGGCTTTTGAGGAGTCACCTCTTAGTTACTATTACTCTCAGGTCCACTCTGACCCATGGTTGCAATATCTATCTGCCCTCCACTCATCTGTAAGTCAAATGAAATGTTTCGACTATGTGAAACAAACAAATATACACACTAATCGTATACAAAACCTCGAATTGCAGTTGACATGCAACAACACCCAACAACCACTCCTCACTTGGCTCATTAAAATAATTTTTCCATAAATTTATTTTAAATAAGGTTTTAATTAAAAAAAACATGATTTAATTTCATTTAATATGAAATGATGTTTTATGAAATATTGTTTCATTTAGTGTCATTGTGTTTTGTCCCGTTAATTTTTTTGATTCCGTTAATTTTGTGATAATTCTTTTTCAATATCTGTATTTTACACAGACACTAGCGATTTCTTCATCACAGGAATTTTGAAAATTAAATTTTTTTTTTTTTAATTCATTAAAATTTTAATTCCAACTGCTATTCCCTCAAGCCTCAAAGCTTTAACCTTCTTGTTCTTACAACTCCATGCAAGGTCAGCACCATAACCTGCTCGTGATTCCAATCTAGTTTATGTCCTGTTTACAACATGAGGTTAAATGCACCTGAACAAATATATGTTGACTGATATCCATCCAAGTTAGTCTCCATCAATATGATATCTAAAAGCTATGGAACATGGAATAAGATGAGTTTTCTCGAATGGTTTAAGTAAAGGGTTATGTTGTGAATTCCATATTGTTTACCTACTACAACAAAAATGCACGGGGAAGGCCAGAGAATATTATGGTCAAATTATTGTGACCCATAGCAACTAGAATAAAGACAGCAGCCTTAAACAAGTAAATATAGTAAATGCCTTGTATTCCTAGTTTTTCAGATTCTGATATCGCAACCAATGAAAATGCATATAATGAATTGATAACAAAAGAAATTAGGAAAATGAGGCAATACAATAGGCATCTTATATAACAGGTTTCAGATCAAGCAAACAGTAAACACTGCCTGCTGCTGACTCACATCAGTCTTAACTGCTGAAAGGATGTGTATTGTTGTCTCCGGTTGGCTTGATCTGAAATTTGTTGCCAATTAGTGTATTGCCTAATTTATTTTTATTTACCTAATTTTTTTGTTATTGTTTGTATCGATTATTTGATATGCATTTTCATTGGCTAAGATATCAGAACCCAAGAAAATGACTGCAAGATGTTTACTATATTTAGGTGTTTCAGATTTCCTACCCAACTGAAACCTATGGTATCATATAGCTAATCACTGTATAGGATCACTTATAATTAACACATATTGCACAAACACACACACACACACACATATCTCTCTCATATATATATATATATATATATATATATATATATATAGTAAGTTATAAAATATATATGGATATTAAGCTACACAGAATATTCCGCGTTTCATTAATTAGCTTAATTGCCATATATATTTTATAACTTACTACCTAACCTTACCTACGTATTGAGCACTGTTGAAGTAAATACTTCAAGTTTACACATAAATTTATACTTTCTTATATTAATTTATGTGATTAAATGAAGTTATATATATATATATATATATGTATATATATATATATATATATATATATATATATATATGAATTTCAGGTTAATATTTTTCTGAGGTAAAGCAATCAATGAAGTTTTAGCAAGATCAATACAAGCGTGCTCAATATCGAAGTAGGGCAAAATATACTTTTTATTTGGTTTATATAAGAATTAATATGTTGCTACACATTAATGAGTATGTTTCGGCTAACCAGTTACAAGTAACGAGAGACCGTTTCAGGCGATATTGCTCGAAAGGATTACGGATTGAACTTTAGCATATAGTTACTTGTAACTGGAAAACCAAAAAATGCTCATGAATGTGTTGCAACATATTAATGCTTATGTAAAACAAATAAGTGTGTGTGTATATATTTATTTTTTTCATCTATACACATGAAATTTTATAAGGAGATGTATTTCATATATTGATTTTCAGTATTTACTTCAACAGTGCTCAATATATGAATTGAGTTAGTTAGTAAGTTATAAGAATATATATATAGCAATTAAGCTACACAGCACTTTCCACATTTCATTCTTGTGAGGACTTGTCAGGCATCTATATATATATATATATATATATATATTATTATTATTATTCATAGTAAGTAAGCCACATGTTTTACTTTTCCTCAGAAATAAAACAAACATTTGTGTAGCTTACTTGCCATATGTATATTTATATACTAATTTCTATTTTAAAAGTATACTGAAAGAAAAAGATATATGTAATATATTATTTTATAATATATATAATTGCAATAAGAATCTTTCTACATTAGGTTAATTTAGGTTAAATATTAAAATTAATCTATTTGTCCTTAATTTTAATAAATGCTACATGAAGTTAATAATATTTAGTAATTCGTTATTTTTAATTTAACTGACCTTTTGACCTTCTTTATTAATAACTTTTATTTTGTTTTTAAAATCTAGCTTTTTTTTTTTACCTTTGAAATGTTACTTTAATCTTTGTATGTGCAAAGACAAACCAAGATTTCTTAAGGTGAAAATTTGATGACCGACGAGTTTGAGGAAATCCGCTCATTTATTCTTTAAATTTTAAATAAATTACATCTTCAGTTTGTAAATAAAGCATCACAGTTGAATTTTAATTCATTCCTTTAAATGCAGGTTGCATATCTAGAGTGAAAATAGTTTTAGTTTATCAAAGGAAAAAATTATTTGAAAGAGATTCTTCAGAAATAACAAAAAAAAACAAAACAAAAACGCAAGCTATTTTTTTTTAAATAGGAAACATACAAACATCTGCATGTAGTTCATTTTTACTAACTTTTTTGTTAGTAAAGAATTTATTGTATGTTTTACTCCAAGTTTGAAACAAATTCTTTTATTTCTACCTTTTTTGTTAACACTAACAGCATTTTAGCTGTTTTTTGAAACTGAAAAGATGGATTCTATCTTTTTGAACAAATAGGAAAAGTTAACTTTTACCTGAAAATTTTTGTACCTTTTTATTTTTTACTCTTTCAATTATGAACTTGATTATATCCTTTTCTTGCATCTATTTTTGTTATGTGTTTAAAATTCTGTTTTTGATGATTTTCATCATTAAAAAAATTTTTTTTTTTTTTTTTTTCAGTTGTCCTACTTAAACTGTTTAATTTCCAGTTCTGCATTTTTTCCATACAAACCCTGGTTTTAGTTTCTTTCTCCTCAGTTTCATGCTTCCTTTAATAAATGACTATTTTGTGCCACAGTCAATTATTATATGTATTTTTTTCAACTTCTCTCCTCTTACAAAACCTGTGTTTTCAACCTCTCCCCCTCTCCTCTTACAAAACCTGTGTTTTCAACCTCTCTTGTTTTAAAAAATTTGTTTTCAAGCTCTCTCCTCTTACAAAACCTGTTGTCTCTCCCTCTCTCCTGTTACAAAACTTGTGTTTTCAACGTCTCCCCCCTCTCCTCTTACAAAGTCTGTGCTTTCAGCTTCATTTCTTTGTTCTCTTACCAAACCTCTCACACTCTTGTCTACCATTACCTTTTCTATGATGTCTATTTTCTACCAAATTTTCTTATTACTGTATTTTCTGCCACATAAATTGACAGGATACGTTTGCCAAAACAAAATGTTAATCTGCATAATACACAAAAGTTTAGATGAACTCCAAGACTTGCACCATCCTGTGCAAACCTAATTCCACATCCTAAAGGCACTGCCATTTTTTTTGTGTGTAAATTTAAACAGATCTTTTGTGACTGGAAATATATTTGTTGATTCGTGACTAGCAGCAATTCAAACAAACCACAATTTTCAATCGGCTTTCCAATAAATAATGAAACTACAATTTCATCTTTCTCTTTCATGTACATCGCCTAGCAGGGCTTTACATTGTGAGTGAAACGGTTGCATTTGCAAATGATTTTTCAAAGTGGTGACTAGAAATAATGAAACACTTTTCTTTTGATGATTGTGTTTTTTTTCGTTTTTTTTTGTTTTACCGAAAACATTCTAAAACTTGTTATTGAGTGAAAAATGGTTTTCTAATATTTATTGTTTTAATAAAACGAGCAAAGTCAAATTATTTAAACAATAAAAGTGTAATAGAACAATATACTCTTTTAACAAAGGATGTAAAAAAACAAAAACATTTTAAAAAATTTGAATGTTTAAACTTTCAAATCTCAACATAAAATTCAGGGCATATTTAGAATTACACTTATTTACAAAAAATAAACAGAAAAATTTTAATAATGTACCTATTTGTCATGGCATGAATGTCATATTCCGAAAATAACATTTTTTTATTTGGCTGGTAAACAAAAATATTTAGTAGGAAAATATTTAGTAGGCAAATGTCAACTAAAGATAAATTTGTCAAATTTATTAAAAGGTGTTCATCTAAACAGAAAAATAAGAAAGAGGACTGAAATAGACATTTAAAAGATCTTTTTTTTTTTTTTTTTTTCATAAGTTGGTTAATGCTAAGATCAAATTTTAACAATAACATATGCAGTCATATGTTGGATCACAAGGGGCTCAAACCATGAACAAATCTTTTTTTTGACCTGTGAACAAAGTATTAGTGCACAATTACACAACACGCAAACTTATCTATTGCAGCAATCTAGTTCTAGAGAGTAGAAAGTGGACCATTGTTGGCTCCTTACATCAAGTGGCTTCATGCTTTGTCTGGAACAAGTTCTGTTAAAAAAACATTACTTTTAAGTAATTTAAAGAGAGTAGAAAGCGGATGTTGGGTATACTTTTGCCATCCTCGTAATTCTCACTTCTCTTATTTTGTTCTCTGATTTTCATATTCCAGGAGAAATGTTTCTGACAAAGGGGGAAGAGTTGCTGTTTATTGGTTCATAATCTATTCACATTTATAATTGGTTAGATTTTGCCCTTGAATTTCTTTTTCTTAAAAGCTTTATGCCTTATCTGGAACATGGCATCATTAAATCAATGATCTGTAATGATCTGAAAGAGTAAAGATGCACCAAAGTTGGTTTGATGTGACTGAATGATTTATGCTAACAAAAGCAAATCTTTAAAGAAGTCAGAAAAAGAGAAATTATTGATGGTATGGATTAATAAGAGACAGTCATTTTCTGAAATGATTGAATGGATTACATAAATTTGAATGGGAAAAATTGTTTTAACTCTAGATTTTGGTTAGCTAACATAGCCAAGAAATGAAGTTACTGACCCGAGCTACTGCTGTACTGTTAAATTTAAAAAAAATTAAAAAAAAATTTTGTTCTGTTCTAAATGTCAAAAAATATTTTAATTGAACTGTGATTGAATGAATTGTTGAATTAAGTTGGTAGAGCTTTATGCCTTAATTTTTCCTTATTTAGCTTGATTTTATTTCTTTCTTTTCCTTTATCTTTTTTTTCTTTTGTTTTTTTTCTCGATTCCTCTCATGTTTTGTCTTGCCTTGCTCTCCCCCCTTTTTCTTCCTCTCTAGAAATTGTTATTCCGCCATACTTCAAATGATTCATTGGTAGGGGAAGTAGAAGACTTTTGTTTCATTAATGTCTTTCTGTGTCCTTTAGTACATATCAGTTGATACATATATTTTAAGAATGAAAAAAAAAAAAAAAAAAGTTGGAGATTAACACCGTTTGCTAATCCCACTTCAGGCTAAAAAATTAATCTCAAATTCAGATTTTTTTTTTTTTTTTTGATATTAATTAAATTCTTGAATGAAAGAACCAATAATCTGTTAAATAAAGGAAATTATTATTGCAAACTTAAGTTAGCCAAATGACATATTTACTATAAGAAATATAAAGACATAGTTTTACTGTTTAAAATACTATTACATTACTGTTTATAGAGAATTCTTGTGTACTTATTTGTAAATTGTTCATGGATATTAAATTTGTGATTTAATTAAATTCATTTAAGCTAGTGGGACCTGTGGAAATTCCACAGCAGCATCTTTCATATGTAACCTATTGCTGCTGAGAATTCTGTGGATGTTCAGTGTGAATGGAGACCCCGCGATATAACGGTTTTGTTAAAACTGTAAAAATATTTATCTAAGTAATCTGGTTAAGGCAGTGTCAGAATATATCTGGTTATTACAGCTTATCTCCAATATCCTTATAGGTATCTGTGAGATATTTCCATTGTATGAATGCCCGGCGTGAATGGAAAACCCACTTAGAACAGATACTACCATTGGATCCTAGCTGAAAGACCAAGATGGTATATTTTGGTTTCATGTACGGCTCAAAAGCGACATTATTCTTTTTAATTTAAATTTTTTTTGCATTGTGTCTTCGGTGATCGGGAGATCCTATTTATTAAAAAGGAGGATAGGAGATAAAATACCATGAACATTAAATTAGCGTTTCTATATAATAATTTAATGTTCGTGGTATGTTGTTATCTTCTATCCTCTTTTTTAATAACTAGGATCTCCCGAATCAATAATTAAAATCTGGAAACTGTGACACACGTAGGTACGTACATGCTTTAAAGGTACTACAATATTAATACATAGATTTTACATATTTAAAGTAAGCATTGCAGTTTATTAAACTGAATAACTATTTTTTTCATCTGTGTAAATAAAATATTTTTAAAAAATAAGCCCCATTCAAAAATTGAACAGTCAGTTAAAAATAAGATTTAAAATCTGAGGATTTGTTTTAAATTTTGCTACTCACTAAAATTCCTTCATTCATATACTAACCAAATATCCTTTGAATATAAATAAATATAAATGAACGGATTTAATTGACTCAAAAACTTTACATTTATAAATGGATAATAAACATAATTAACCCTACTGGACCGATTTACCGATATACTATTAATTTCCAAAAATGCTACATACCGAGTTACTGCTAAACCACTATTTTTTTGACCACATGTTTTTGTGTTGTCAGGGAGCTAAAAATAGCTACCCAATTGCGGCACCTCATCTGACCACATCTGTGTTGTGTGCATGGAGAAACACCTGAGATACAACAGACAGCACCTTAGAGTATCTTACAAAAACAACCACCAAAAGAAGGTGAAGACAAGGTTCTGGTGCATTCACTGCAGAAAGTACCTGTGCATCAAGGAGAGCTCCACCTGTTGGGTGGACTGGCATATGAAGGCTAAATACTGACAGTAGATGAAAGACAAAAAATTACTAACACGTTTAAATTTTTTTCACAATTTTTCCCAGGAGGCCAGACACAGTGGCAAATTAGGTTCAGTAGCTCAGGTCTGGTTGGGTTAACACAGGGAATTACATTTTGGAAAAAAAAAACATCTACGGAAGCTAGCAAGGAAAAGCTAAACAGTACAGTTTATTGTAACTGTATATACTCTTCTCAATTCACTACTCTTAGCAAAATTAGTGAAAATGTGAAAGAGATTGAATTGCTTATCATAATCATATTCAGAACATCTCGTCTCTAAATTAACAGCAACCATTTTCGGTTCTTGTCCAGAATTTTTCCTATGTTAAAAAACAAAAAGGAAAAATATGTAAGCTGTACATGCCCATAATAAAACAAAAACATCATATTCCAAAAATCACATAAATTGATCCAGTAGTTTTATTTTTAACCAAGAAAATCAGATTTTATGGGTAACTGAGGAGCGACTGTCTTGCCTGCCATTTTTGAAACACTAAAGAAACCTAACACAATAATAATTTAAACTTTGAAGATTTATGTTGTAATGCCTATGAATTCCAATTAATTGTTTAAAAATGATTTTCTTTATAAAAATAAAACTACTTGATCAATTTGTGATTTTTGGAATATAAATAATAAAAAAAATCGTTTTCATGCTTCAAAAAACCCTCATAAACTTGAAGTCATTATATATTATAAAAATGTTCACGGTTCACAAGAGGTTTCATTAGGTCATATATATATATATATATATATATATATATATATATATATATATATATATATATATATATGACCTAATGAAACCTCTTGTGAACCGTGAATATTTTTTCTTTCTGTGCACAGTGGATGACGTCACAAAGAAATAGCATTATCCACTAAAACAGTTGGAAAACACAAAACAAATCCTTTATAACGTCATAGTGATGACATCATCCGATAAAAGAGATTGAAGACATCAAAAAGATTTTCCTTTATGGTGTCCTAAAAGCTGAAATAACAAAAGGATGATGTCATCCATACAAATGGAGCATAGATGACCCATGATATTTTGTGTCATTAGTCATCTATGTGAACAGTGACTATATAGATATACTAGACTAACTGCCTACGTCTGCAGTACATCTAGTATATATTCTACTAGGAGATAGTCACATCTTTGGAAGCATTTTTTTTGTGAGATTAAATTTGAAAATTTTAGACAACCAAGTAATACTGTATTTTAATTAATTGTTTAAAATGACGTCAATTAATTGTTTAAAAATTATTTGCGGAAAAAAAAAAAAATTCTTTTTTTAAAATTTTATTTTTTTGAGACTTTGTGGTATCCGCTGTTCTCAAAGAAGATTTTTATTTTGTCAGTTTTGCTTTTCTCATTTTGCTGGTATTGCGAAGTTTGGGAGGGAGGTTAGCCTCCGAGGAGAAAAATTGTATGCCTGATCATGTTGACGATTGTATCAAAGTTAAATCCAATGTGTTTTCGTGGTTGGCATGAATATTGAATAGAAGTCCCATCTTTGAAAGCATTATTTTGAACTTAGCAACACCAGCAGAATGAAGAAAAAAATACAAAATAAAGTTTTCTTTAATAAGAATGGATGCCACCGAAAGTCTTGGAGAAAAAAAAAGAAAAAAGTTTTTTTCATGTAATAAAAAAAATTATACAGCATTTCTTGGCTTTCTAAAAAGTTTAACTTTAATCTCTGTGTTCTTATATTTTACAAATCTGATTATGTCAAATGTTAAAATGTACTTTGCAATAGTTTTTGTATATTGTTTTTTTTTTTCTTTTTGGTTGTTTAAACTTTAGACGTACACTTAGTAATAACTGCATCCTACAATGCATGAGGCAGTCAAGTCAAGGTACACCATCGTTCTCGACATGAAGTCAGATTCACAGCGTCCCCCAGTTTCTTCCTTTTGCAATCAAATCTCAATTGCTTGCTTTCGTTTTTGATCTTTCTCTTTTTCCATGTGAGGTCCATTCTCTCTGAGGCCAATCTTCGAGTATATTCAAATCACCCTAGATGTCATTTGCAGATTATTAACAATACTACCTGTTGGTTAATGCGGTCTCTGACTTCTTGGTTGGTAATTTGATCGTTCCATTTGATTCCTAGAATCCCTCTAAGTCATTTGGAATCAAACCCGTTTAATCTCTTTTCTTGGCTGATTTTGTGATGCCAAATTTCACTTCCATATAGCAGTGTGCTGTTATAAAATCTTAATTTAGATATGAGCATGAATTATTTTGTTTCTCCAAATCTTGCAAAGCTGATTAAATGCTGCTGAGGCTTTTCCTATTCTGCACTGCAACTGACACCAATGAAATGCAACTAATTTTTATTTACTTCCGTAGATGAATATTTCTATAATAAAATGACAGTTACAATCATTTTTCATCTTTTCGAAGAAACAGTTCCCATGGAAGCTTGTGAGCGACAAAGATATCTAAGTGTAAAATCAACTTACATTTCTGAATTTGAGATGAGGATTGATTATTCGTATTGGATTCTTCAGACTATTGTTTTCATCTTGAATGTTTTTACAATGTTTTTACAATGTTTTGGTCAATGTACCTCTAATCTTCTTCAGGTGTCGAATTCAGAAACCTTTCTGTTGAACTCTGGAATCTGCACGGAATTTTAAACAGAATCCTCTATTTAATCCACGGGGAAAGCATGCTCTTGTTCCGTCAACCATGATTGGGTAGTAATTCGCAATTGTATTTTGAGTTTTGCTGCTCTGAAGATTGAAACTTTAACCTCAGGAAAAGTGCAAATAAATAAAGGGTTCTGTTCGAAATTCCACACAGACTCGTGAGTTTGATAAAATGCACCTGAAGAAGGCCGAAGGTTACATTGTTATTGTGAAAATAACACTGAAGGTGAGAATAGTAGTCTGAAGAATCCAAATAATATTGATAATGGAATCAAGTTATAATAAAGAGATATTTGTCAAGTGACAACTCTTACCAACATTAATTGATCTCCAAAAAGAAAAAAAAATGTAACCAAAATAATTTGATTCTTTTATGAAGATGATCAAGATAATTCATGAGAATCTGCTAATAAAATGGCCGACACAAAAACGATAGCGAATTAAAGTATGTTTGTATATTTCTTACTCATGTTTTTTTTTTTTTTAAATTGTTAAATGAGGCAAATTTTCTTATATCATATTTTTATCTTTACTCAATGTGATTGGTCATTTATGAAAAAAAAATCAATATGTGATTAAACTTGCAATAAAAATAAATGCTGAAAAACTTCTACAAGTGAAACCTGTTTTGGTGCAGCTTGCTTGCAACAATTATATTATTAAGCACCACTTGCATAGTGAGCATTGGTGAAGTATATATGGAAACATATATATATATATATATATATAAACATTATTTCATGTATCTACATTAAATCGTATTAAGAGATATAATATTTTATGTATCAATTTTCAGTATTTACTTTAAGAATGGTCAATATGTGAGTAGAGCTGGGTAGTAATTTATGAAAATATATGGCAATTAAGCTACACAGAATTTTCTCTATTTCATTCCCATAGGAATCGTCAGTCTATAATTTATGAAAGTTGTGCTATTTTGTATTTATATATACAAATGGCGTTTAATTTAATTAGTTAACCAAACAGATTCATTGTTACTCCTGCCCATAGGCTTTTGTATCCATCAGCCAATCCCTGGGCTCTCTCTCTCTCTCTCTCTCTCTCTCTCTCTATATATATATATATATATATATATATATATATATGAGAGAGAGAGAGAGATTAATGAATTGGTATAAGTTCATTTACATGTTCCAAGAAAACAAGACAAATGTAGATAATATACAATCATTTCAGAGATGATATTGTTTATTTAGATATCTCTTCACCAGCACAATGGAAGGTGATACCAAATAGCAATCAGTATACAGCATTGTGAGGAATTAGATTCTGCATTGAATCTGTGGGAAAATTTTTATCCAGGTCTCGGAAATATAATTAAAATTTGGAAGAATAAGCTCCAAATATATGCAGACCCCTGGCTAGGGGGGCTATATATATTGTATTTTATAATATAAAACAATAATACATAAAAACAATAACAAAAAAAAAAGACGGTTGAAATTCAACAGTTTAAAAAAAATATATATATGGAGATGTTTGAAACAATTAGTTTGGATTTTAATTTAGCATTTCTGTTGACTGAAGAAGGATGAAGGTCACCCAAAAATATTAATCCTTTAAATGTAAACAAATATTATAAAATAAGCATATCAATATATGAATATGCTTAAATTTTCAGCTGTAATATTGAAGGAAATAGGTTACAGCCTTATGTATTGAATTTTGTTTTTAATATATAAAAGGCTTATATGAATGTTGCATATTAAAAACAAGTTTTGAATGAAAGTGAGTTCAATGTCTTGTGATAGAATTGTGTAATTATACAAAACAATCTTTTTTTTAATTTGAAATAAAAACATTCTTATGGTTAAAGGTATAAATTTTCATGATAGTGAAACCATTTTAATAAAATGTGTTGAAAATTTTGCGTGATTTTGAAAAAAAAAAAAATTGCTAGATTGGCAAAAAACAAACAAACAAAAAAACCCCAAAAAACACTGGTGCCAAGTTTATGCAAAGTTACAATGTATGTATTTTTTGTGATATTGGAAAGTTAAAAAAAACAAACAAACAGTTATTTAAAATACAAAAAATAAACTGATGTGCCTCAATGTGAACATAAAATAATTTTGATTAAAAGGTGGCGTTCAGTAATGACAAATCTTTTTATTTCAAGATGAATTGAAATATTGAAGAAAATATCTTCAAAAAATTATAGACTTTATCGACAATATGGTTATAAATTACCTTTCTTTACTAGCAAGCTGACTGGCATTGCTCTGTCATAAAATATACTTAAATATGATATTTCAATTTATGCAGATTTCGTATTCATTATTATTATTATTATAGAGCCAATTCTCTATTGATTATTATATTGTACCCAATATATAGTAGTGATTTAAAAGTTAAAAAAAAAAAAAAATGCCTTCTGTGCCATCAGCTTGAATTGAAACCATAACATGACGTTTCAGCATTATTTGTTACCCTCTGTCTACATGCATACACAAAATTAACAAATGTTATTTAACCTATAAATATTATTTGCGCATATGGAGAATACCACTTTAAGTTGACTTGGGCCTGCCAAGTTTCTTTTTTTTTTTCTTTTTTTCTTTTTTTTTTCTTTTTTTCTTTTTTTTTTCTCAATTTTAACCCCTTAGCTATTTTTATTGGCTAAAAAACAAATCAAATCTGTTCCACTGGTTCAAATCTCATATCAAGTTTCAAGTCTGTAGACCAAACATTTACGGGAGTTTGGTCGAGACCATTCCTCACACAGACACACAAGGTCACTTATGTGTGTGCCTATGTGGAGGGTATAGATAGGAAAGAAGAAAATAGCAAATTATGTAGAACATTTTAACAGTAAATTTTGTCAAAAATAGAAATTTCTTAGAGTTGTATAAGATATACAAAATGTTTGTCACTACCACTTCCAATTTCATGTATATTTTATCCAACTTTGTTAAATAACTATTTTTGACAAATTTTTATAACTATCACCCCCTCCCCCATCCTCTCTGAAATATCTAATTTAAAGAATGATTCTGTGTTATATTACTTTCTGTGATCCTTGTTTATGTTCTATCTCTATACATTTTGTCAGATATTTATACCTGTAAACAAAACTTCATGCATATATATATATATATATATATATATATATATATATGAGGGAGTTAAAGGAAGAGAATAAAATCAATTCTTTAAGAGGAAACTTATCGGGATAATATAAAGCTCAACAAATTGTTTTGAAGCTTATATAGCAGTCAATAAAGAGAGAAAATAAAGGTATAAAATAAAAAGGTATATATCAATTTCCGATTCTTTTAAAAGCTCTAAATATTTATAGAGTTGTTTTATTTATATTTTCATTTTCGAATTACCGTAAAAAAACCCATTTAATATGTGAATATATTTATAAAAAGAGAAAAAAAGAAATGCATGCTTGAGGTTATCTATAGATTAAAAACTTACTAGTTGTTTAAAATCAATAAATAACATTTGTATCATTAATGGAAAATTAAATTGAAACAATAATGAAAAAAAAAAAAAAAACATGATCAATAGAATCGTTTTTGAATTCTGAAATTAGGCACAATTTTTTTCTGATATTGATACACCAAAAACTTTGGATTTTTTTTCCAATTCTGATTAATCATCCGAACACTAATGCGCGCACACACACACACACACACACACACACACACACACACACACACAAATTTATACACCTGTATTTACACGTGTAAAGTAAAAAGAAGTGAAAAAAAAAAAATGCATACCTGCCAAATAGAGCTGATAAATCATTTGGTTGGCTTTTATTAAAAACACTTTATCAAAATATTAGTCAACCAAAATTGGTTTTGATTTAATTTGATTTTTTTTTTGTATTTTTTAAGGTTATACACTTTATTTTTCTCTACATGCTGTTGAAGTTTATCTCTATATGTATTTGTGTGTGTGTATATATATATACACACACACACACATACTGTAGAATTATATTACAGTTACCACAAAAATCAGTCCACAATCAAGATTTTAAATTTTTTATGTTGATTTTTTTCTTAAATTTAGGCGACTTTTTATATTTACTTACTTTTTTCATGGAAAAGGTAAATATAAAAAAATTCGTCTAAATTTAAAAAAAAACCCCAACAAATCTGAAAAAATAAGTCATGATTTTGGACTGGTTTTTTAGGTAACTGGAATCTAATTCTACAATATATATGCTTTGAGGGCAGAGATATATCTTTGTGAATGTTATTTTTTGTAACAATTTTTACTATTTTATAAGGAACACATGCTTAAAAAAGCGTGCATTTTTATGTATACTCAAGATATATAATTTAACCTTTTGACCTGGTTGCATCAAATGGTCACTAAGGTCAATTTACATTGTCCTAACATGGCCGTATGTCCTATAAATTTTCCTACAAAATATGACAATAGTTTGTGGTTTTTGTGAGGCAGAAACAGTGTTTATTTATTTCCATAAAATTTATTCAATAAATGTATGATATAACATTTGATAAAATATAAATATTAGATCAAAGTTTTTAAAATTCATGAAAGTCTTATTCACTCACCAAATTTGTAAAGCTTATGTCTTTTTGTACAAATGAGAAAACTAAGCCTTCTCTGTGATAAACATTGATGATCCCCTTTTTTTCCCCACGGATTGTACAGTTTTTAATTTATTTTTTTTAATTACACTTTAGTCTTTTCTAAAAAAAAAAAAAAACTAAATAAATAAATAAATAAAAAGCTGAACAAAACTGGGTTCTTGTGCAGAATAGTGAGGTGAAAACATTATTACATACTTGCGTGTCATGTCTAAATTAGTATAAATTCCAAAAAATGCCCCTCCCCCCAAAAAAAAATTACAAGTAAAAATGATATTTATTGAGTTTATCGATTTTATTGAATTATATCGTATGTTTTAATATTGAAGAGCTCTCAAAATCCAAGGAAGGTAACTGCAGTCGATCAATTTGACAATCCACCATTTCAAATTACAAAATGTCAGACCGTTATTGTGGATAATTTTTGCGATTTTTGGAATTTATACTAATTTTGGCATGGCATGTAAACACATAATGTTTTCAATTGAAATGTGTTTGTTTCAAAATGCACTATTTTGCACGAGTATCCAAAACGGACATCTTTTTCTCAAGCAACAATTAATCTTTACAAATTGTGATTTATAAAAGCAATTTATTTTGAAGACACTTGTAAAAATTTTTTTTTCTCTGCCAAAATCTGTGATTATCTTGGATTTTACAAGTCTTCACTTTTTATGCAAGGCATTCCTTTGTCACTATTTGGTACATAATATTGCACTCGAACCCTTCCCCCCTTACTACTTGTTGGATTCTTGAACCATTGGTGCTCTCATTACCATTCTTTATCTCCTACTGAGTCACAACTGTGCAAGATGGTAGCAAGTTTGAATGTTATGAACAAATGTTTTTAAATTTAACAAAAGTCTTTTTCTTTTTTTTTTTTTTTCTCTTACAAAGGCATCCCTGCTTATCAAGGCCCTGAGGCCACTCGAGGATAAAGGTTAATGAGTGTACGCTAGTCAATGGGGAAAATGTCGTAGTGGGAATTGGATAAATTGGGATTACTTAAGAGGATGACTCATCAAGAACTTATTCACGTTGGACTTGAAGACAACCATATTGTAGTCTGTTCCATTTTCCTGCTTTCCAACTGAGTTCCACAGGCGTGCAATTCTAAGAAAGAAGCTTTGTTTATAGAATCTTCGTTTAGGTTTAGGCACAGATCAAGAGTGGGGAAATTATTGATAGTGGTTTCAGCTTGATGAGTGTCTTTTGTGAAAGTCAGACCTGGGGAGGGAACCATAGATTGGTACTCAGATGGGCACTTGCCATGAAAATAATGATAAAGCGGAGACAAGCTTGCAACGTCTCTTTTGTGGGAAAAAGGTTGCAGGGAAGAGAAAAGGGTATCCCAACTGTGCTACAAAGTCTATTTTGAACTCTTTCAAAATAGGATAAGCTACTTCTAGGAGCTCCTGCCCAGATGTGGCAACAGTACTCCATCCTTGGATGTACTTGGCTCTTATACAGGTAGAGAATTGCATCAGCAGATAAATATCTATTGGAACGGTAGAACGACCCCACCATTTTTCTAGCAGCCTTTAAAATTTAAAAAAAAAAAATTAAATTTAAAAAATTTTATCTGATTTTTTAAATTTTAATTTTTAAATTTCTTTTAATATTTGCTCCTTTAATTTATGAAAAAACAAAAAATTAATATTTGTTTTTTGTCCGGAATTCTTCCTTATTAAAAAACTAAAAAAATAAAGAAAAATTTGTATGATGTACATAGCCATGGCAAAATAATATATTAAAAAAAAATTGTGTAAATTTATCAAGTAGTTTTATTTTTAAATAAGAAAATTTTATGAGTATCCAAAGAGCAGTTGTCTTATCTGCCATTTTGAAAGCAATCTAAAAATGAAAAAGGATGAATGGTGATAACACAATTCAAACTTGCAAGATATGTTGTAATGCCTACGAATTCCAATTAATCGTTTAAAAATGATTTTCTTCATAAAAATAAAATTACTTGATCAATTTATGTGATTTTTGGAATATGATAGTTTCACTTCATCATGAGTGTGTACACCATGCAATTTTTTATTTATTTTAGTCTTTTAATATAGGGTGAATTCTGCACAAGAATCAAATATTTTATATAGGTCTGTCACTGCTAATCCAGCTTCTTTGAGACATTGGATCAGATCATGGCTGACCATCATATTCTTACGTTCATCATACTCTGTAAAATCAGTACAAATTCACTAACAAGGAACACAAGAATAGTCTTTTGATAGTTGGAATGCCTTCTTTTAATATTTTTCTTCCTGAATGAGTTTACAAAATATCCAATCAATTTAGCAACAAGTTTTTATTTTTTATTTTTTTTTTAAATCTAAAAGTTTTGAAATGTTCAATATTTACGAGGGGTCAGGGTAACTTTTCATCATGAAAGATTTTATCATAAAATAATCATCACTGTTACAAATATTTTCAAGTACCGGTTTTTGTTCAGAATTCAACCTTATATAATAAAAGAAACAAAAACAAAGAAAAATCAGTATTATATATCGTGTAGCCGTGATGAAATGAAAATATAATATTCCAAAAATCATAAATTGATGAAGTAATTTTATTTTTAAATAAAAATCAAATTTTATGATTATTTTCTTGACAATTTGAGTTTACCTTTTAGTGTTTGTCTCAATTTTCCATTTTCAAATCTTAAAATTCACTTTCTTGATTGAAACCCCTTATCAACTAATAAACCAAGATTTAATTTAAAAATTAAAATAAAAAATGAAAAAAAACAACTTTTTTTTTTACTCTTGAGTCGCCACTTATCAAGGCCAAATCCACTCGAGGATAAAAGTTAATGTGATGTAAACATTGTCTGTTGAATGATAAAGAAAATTATGAGAGCAAATGATGAATGGAATGAACCAAATTTTATGATTTATGAGGATGTTTTATGAAATGAAATTATTTGGCACAAAAAAGCAAAGTGCAGCAAGTCCTGGAATGAAACAAGTAGAAGATATTTCCATTCTCATCTCGTCTGAATGTCTGACGTCATTTTTTACCTGAATATAGAAATCATCATGGCCTATTCTGACATGCTGTTCTACTGCGCAGAAACATAGACAGAGAATACTGCCTTTATGACAAGCATTTGTTGACGTCTCCAGTGAGTAACATGTTCTGTAGGTGGGAGAGTTTTGGAAAGAATCTCTGTTTATGGAAATTTTGTTTAATGTTTGTTTTAAATGCACCCCCTCCTAAAAACTACTATTCTTTCAATAGTAGAACAAATTAGAAAAGTTAAAAGAATTTTTAATCGAATGAGAACAAAAAAAAGTCTAAAATTTTTATTTTGCGATCCTCATAGGACCGTGATCACATCTACTTCTTTATGCTTTTGAAGTAAAGACAATGTTTTATTGCCTATTTAGAATTACACTTATTAAAAAAATATACAGAAAAAATATCTTTATAATGTATGTACTTTTCACAGAAGGAAACGGTCATATTCCAAAAATCATATAAATTGATCAGTTTTTTCTTTTTTTTTTTTTTTTTACTAAGAAAAAAAAAATCACGATTTTTAGTGATTTTTAATATTAAATGTATCCATTATAAGGCTGATTTTGATACCGATGGTTCAAATTAAGGTGTCTCCCTTTTCTTTATCTAACATGACTGATGAAAATCCAACATCTCACTTCGTAATAAAATTTGATTTTCTTAGTTAAAAAAAAAAAAAATTGATCCATTTACGTGATTTTTGGAATATGACATCTTCGTTCATGACAAGTATAAGCACTAATGTTTCTGTGTATTGTAAAAACAAAAACTATATTGTTTCGATTGTGACTGCCTTATTATATAATTAATATTATATTCATTTATGAAATTGTATGTTGTATATAAATACTTTTTTTTACATAAAAAGATGAGAATAACTTCCCAAATCCAACCTCCACATTTCATATATCAAGATGGAAATTGGTTAAAGGATATAATTGCTTTTTTTTTTTTAAATTTATTTCCTTCATTTATTTCTTTATTTTTCTCTTCTTTTTCCGTTTTTGTTTTTTCTGCTTTTTCTTTTTCTCGTTTTTTTTTTTTTTTGTTTTCTTTATTTTTTTTCTATTTTTGGTTTTCTTTTCTTTTTCTATTTTTTCTTTTTCTCTATTTTTCTTTTCTTTTTCCTTTTTTTTTAATATTAAACACAATTTCAACTGCGTACTTTGCTTTTCCACCATTGGAAGAGAACTGTAAACTAACTTTTGGTGTAATGGCTGGAATTAAAATAAATTGAAGCAGTATTAAAAATAAAACGATCGTCTTAAAATATGCTACCTAATAAAATACAGATAAGTTTCCCTATGATCCTGTATTTAAATATTTTAAAAAATTAAAAAGGATCAGATCTTGGTCAAGAGCAACTCAAAGGCTCCTTTTCTATTGATTACTATACCAAGATGTAGGGGAGGGTGCCACTTCTTTCTGGGGTTTACTTATCTTTTGATTCTCACCTTGAAATACTGAATGTCTAATAAGGAGCATCAAATATTACTTTTTGACTCTTTGGTATCACTTTACTGAAGATCGAACCTCTAGTCTCCTGGCCCATTAGTGAACACTCTTATAATTAATCACAAAAAATAACAAAATTACTAAACATATCAAATGATTAACTGATACTAACCCTCATTCCCCTAAAAATAAGAAGAAAAATACAAAAAGAGAACAAAAATCTGAACAACTTTTTTTCTTTTCCAGTGCCAGACATATCGAACATCAAAAACTGCGTCCCACAGTTCCGTCATAGGTTCGTCTCGAACCACCGAATGTAAACTTAATGACGAAATAAAAACCGGTAAAAGTATAGAATACAGGGTGAAACGATAAAGTTGTTGCCCTAAAGAGAACAAAACTACAGCTTTATTTTTAAACGATTACTGAAAAAATCAATTCAGGTAACTTGATTATGTAGTAGAGCTGACATTTATTCAATGTAGCTGCTTTCAGCCTCAATCACTTCCTCAATACAGGTGCAAAACTGGGAGCTTGCCTTTTTCACAAGCACTAGTGGGAGCTTGGTGAATACTTGCCAGATGGCAGCGATCAGGCCAACTTTGGTGTTGTGGGAGGTCATGTTGATGATGTTCTCGACGTATTACCAAATGAAGTAGTCCAACGGGTTCAGGTTGGGGGAGGAGGTGGGGGCGAGTGTACAGGGTCGTAGCACTCCTTCTGAAGCAAAGTCTGGGTCTCTTTGCACTTGTGGGCCGGCGCTGAGTGCTTCTGTCATACCCAGGGTTTTCCAGCAGCCACCTGATTGCACCAAGTGATCACCTCACCACACTCTTCAGCACATCCAGGTGCACTTTGGTGTTGAATTTTAAGCCGACTTTGAAGATATGAAGTGTCATGATGTGGCCCTAATTTAAAACCATACCAAAGACCATAACCTTAGCCGGAAACTATTTTTATCACCCTGGCCATGTCCCTGTTATCCGGATTGGCATTTTGAGGATGCTGGCAATGGTCCTGTCATAACTTGGATCAATAGAGAGCATGAGTTTTACAGTGGCACATCTCTGATCTGCTTGTTGAACATGGTGCCACTTTCAGACATGATAGAAGGCTCCTGTCGCTCTTGGTATTTGTACACAACTTGCCAACTAGTAGATGGTCTGCAATGACCAAAAGAAAATTGGTTTTCATCAAACGGAAATGGAATCAGTTTGTCTTTTCTAGGGCAACAATTTTATCGTTTCACTCTGTACTATTTTATACAAAGACGAGGACCCTGTCTTTAACAATCAATCCAATAACCTTTGGACTGCCATGACAGCACCTTCTTCGTTAGGATAAAGTATGGGTCAGCTTGAGACCAGGAAGTGCACCCTCCCAGGCATCACTTCTTCATGAAGAAGGTAATGTATTGCTGTTTATCTGTGGTGCCCTTAATGAGGAATGCTGAGGGGTCTGTTTCTGGTTATTTTTATACCCAGTCAGGGATCTCATTCAAAAAAGCTTGTTTTCCTCACTTTCTAGCCTTGTGCCACACTTAACTGCAGTTGGAAACAAGTAAATAAAACACTGTCTTTTTAGAAACTAAATGTTTTGCCGTTGTCTTTTCTTAGTTTTTGAAGAAAAAAAAATAACTAAAACATGGCCACTTTACTATTTCATATCAAGTATTAAAACCTAAAGATTTGAAAAAAAAAAAAATCCGACACTTTATTTGTATCTGTGAGATTTTCACATTTTTGTAAGTAGATAAGCACCCAGGTAAATGTCATTTTACCCAAATCCCTGTCCGAAATGGACAGATTGTTTTTATACTGAAGACATTTTGTCTTCCATATTACAACCACTTCCCATGAATATTAAATTATAAACTAAATGTATTGTATTTTATTAATTTTTCTTCAAGAAATTATTTTAATTTTTTATTTTATGAAGCTAATTTCTGCTGATGTGATTTTTTTCCCCTTTTTTCAAGATAAATCTATTTTGTACAAAATACCTTTTTTAATTTTTTTTAAAACAATATTTTTCTTAATTTACGAAAATTTCATATTATGATTTTTAATTTTTATTCATTATTTTTCTCATTGCAAAAATATTTAAAAATTTTTTTAATTTTCTTATTTTTCCTTCCTTTTCTTATTTTCCTTCCTTTTCTTATTTTCCTTCCTTTTCTTATTTTCCTTCCTTTTCTTATTTTTCCTTCCTTTTCTTTTTTGATTTTTCTTTCTTCCTCCTGTTTTCTTTTCTTTTTTTGTTTTTACAATAACGAACTGAAATGCCTTATTTAAAAAAAATTTATCAAAAAAAAACAAACTATAATTTAAAAAATAAAATTCTGCTGATCCTTATTTTTATATTTTCCAATAAGTTATTCTTTTTCATAGAAATTACCGTTAATCTATAGAAAATATCATTTTATTTTTAAATTTGCTTTTTCTCTTTTTTTATTTTTTTTATTTTAATATAAAAAATATTTTTTCAATCCTTTTCTTCACGGTTTCATCTCCCTTTTCTTTGGAAGTTTATTCTTTTGTTTCTTTTCCATTTCTTCACTTTTTTTTTCTATTTCTTTCCTTTCAATCTTTCTTCCTTTTTTGTTTGTAATTCTTTTTACTTTGTCCACATTTTTTTCTGTCTTGTTTTTCTTATTCTCTCCATTCGCTATTTCATCCTGTCTTTTCTTTTCTCTTCTTCTTCTTTCTGTCTTTCCTCCTCCTCCTCCTCCTCCTCCTATGGTCTTTTCTCTTCCTCCCATCGCCTTGTTTTTTTTCTCTCCACATTTTTTATTTTCCTTTTCTTTATCTTCCGACATTTTTACAAATGTTATCAATGTTTTTACTACACGTTTCTCTGTTCTTTTTCTTGTTTCTATTTTATCCATTTTCTTTTGTACATAATAAAGCAATTCTGTTTATTTTCTTTTCTTTTTCTTTTTCAACAATTTCAAAATTTGTGTTCAATAACTTCTTGCCATCCAATCAAGATGGAGGATGACATTTTCTCCCCAAATAAAAAACAAAAAAACTTTTGTATACATATATATCTCTTGTATGTCTTTTCATTAAATTTATCTGTTTTTTTCATTTTGTTGTTGATTTATAAAAGCAGTTAAAATGGAATCCATGTTTGTCAGAAACAAAAGATACTTTTAGTTGCAACTTATAACTATTAATATTATTCTGGCCAAGGAAAGTGAATTTTTGTTTTTATTAGAATGACACCTTTTATCAAGGCCCAAAAGCCGCTTGAGGATAAGAATTAAATGAAACACAACACCGTGATGATTAGTAATGATGGTGTAGATTGGGCAGAATTTGATTATTGAAGAGGGCGGCTCTACAAGAATTTGTTTACAATGACCATAATGTAGTAAACTGGGAAGCAGTCCTGTGGTATTGTGTTCCACAGATGGACAATTTTATAAAAGAAACTTTGCTCATGGAAGTTTGATTTAATTTTAGGCACAGGGAACGAGGGAGGGAGATAAAGTGCAACTATTACTCTGCCCTCGTGGTTAGGAAAATAAATAGGAACTATGAACATTCTTATATTTAGCCCACAATGACTTCAGGATAAATATAATCAGACCTGACCTCAAGAATTATCCCCTCCCCTCTTTGCATATTCCTAAGAAGTCATATAACTATTGTGCTTGAATGTAGATATTCTCCCCAAGTTTTTTTTTTTTTATAAAGGGGTTACCACATATCAAGGCCCGGAAGCCACTTGAAGATATGGGTTAATGTGTATTGTAGTTATTGGGACAGTTGTGTAATGATCATTTGTGGCATAAATCTGGTATAATCAAATTATTTACGAGGAGGGTTCAATAAGAACTTGTTTATGTTGAACTTAAAGACGACCATATTGTAGTCAGCTGGAAAGCAGACCTGTGGAACAGAGCTGCACAGGTGGGCAGTTCTAGGAAAGAAACTTTGTTCATGGAATTCACGTTTAGAGAGTGGGTGAATTTATAAGATTGTTTATTAGGTGTGTGTGATTGTATAATACATTATTTTAATATATGTGAATTTATCAACTTTTAGGTGCAATGCTTCTGTTAAGTTTCGAAAGACAAAGGATACCCCCCCCCTGTAACGGTAGCTAGGTGTGAAATTATTAGGAAAGGTTTGTGCAATTCTCAACCACCCCTCTCCTGAATCGGCTCTGCATTAGTCCAATGACAAGAAGTTCAGGACAACTGGAAACAATGCCTAGATAAGCGGAGAACACATACAGCACCTAGAATTCTCAAGTGGTCACCCATTTTAGTACTGACCAGACTCTACGTTGTTTAACTTTGGTGTCCAAATGGGAACCGGTGTGTACACGTGATTATGGCGTACAACATTTGGATACATATTCAGTTTACAGTCCGATCTCTGGCAATTTCATGTCGGCATCTTTCGGTAGCTTACAAAAGCAGCTAGGAAATACCAAAGCAAATACATATTCATCAGAAGATGACAATTATATATCATGTTTAATTATATACTACTACTACTATTGATAATAAGTTTTGATATAGAAGTAAAGTCGTGTTTTCAATTAATGGATATTCAAGAAGTTTGTTTTATTAATAGCATGTTATGATACTATCAATGTCCCCCCCCCACACACACAAAATAATGTTAGGAAGTGATTAAAGAAAGAAGAAATAGTCGATCAGCAGAACAAAGGTATAGGAAGATTAGTAGAAATGTGGTAGAATGGGAAGGAAATTGTTCACCAAGGCACACAAAAGAAAGCTGAAATAAGATTGTTAATCAAGGTGTAGCAGGTGGATAGGACTTAGTCTCTCAGAGATTGTAAACAGATGTGATACTATTGATATCTCTTTTCCACAAAGTGTTAGGAAGTGGGGGGGGGTAGAAGAAAAACTATAACAAAAAAAGAGGAAATAAGTTGCTCATTAGAACAAAAGTATAGGAAGTAAGATTAACAGAAAGACAATAGGGGGAGTTGGCATTGGCACACAAAGGCCATCTAAAATAGGATTGTTAATCAACGTGTGGTTGTAACAGGGATAAAAGATCGGACATAGAAGTTGATATATTTAGAGTTAGTTTACCATTTTAAAAGTGGCAGTGAGTTTTGTGGCAGTTTATGACATGTAAGGGTAGTTTATAGGCGATCTTGAGTTTACGAGAGTTGAAGACAGGGCCCAGTTAGTCAGCGAAAAGCAAGCTGTAGCTTGTAGCAGATTGAGATGAGCTGATGTCAACTGATGACAAAGAGGCCTCGACAGACTATGTAAATGTGGACCTTAGCATTTAGAGGATCGATGGTGTTACACACGCACAGAGCACAATCGATATGTGTTGGAGTTTAAAAAGATTTTCAAAGAATTAGGTGTCTGAAAAAAAGTCTTTGTATCACTTGTATCTTTCATACGTTGCAAATTTTTTCTGTATGCAGGGATAAAAAATTTTCACATCACGTTTCATAAGTTGAAAATTTTGTAAGCAAAGTATTTCGTATCTGGAGATTCCACTGTATTAATAAACATATAATATTGGCTGTAGAGTTTCGAGACGGACAGCTTCTATTACAACAGAACACTATGAAGTTCACAAAGAGATATACTCCACAACGATTGAATAAATATTGGTTTCATCGCTGCCTTCATAATAAAATCTTGGCCTAACGAGAGTCAGCTGATTTTCAGCTAAAACTGAAGTATGTCTGCAAATATGTAGTCAAAAATGCTTGTATGAATAAAAATTAATACGATATATATTCAGGTCATGCATAACTGTGCTGATATCTTAATGCCATTGTATATAGTTGGCGCTGTTGCTGCTTTTTTCTAAAGAACATGCACATATGTATATTCACAGGAATTCACACATGAATATATTCATGAGGTGAAACAAGTCTTTGGACAAAATAAAAATGTTTATTTTTCAGCAATTTGCTACAAATGATATCAAATAAAATAACAAGTATCTGGACAGGCTTCTTTTTTCATTATTTAACATTGTTTTCATTTTTTTTACATTCCAGATCATTCTAGAAGTACTAGTTCGATATTCAGTGAACTTCTAATCCTTCTCTGCCTAGATCTCTCTTAGAAAACATTGCAACAAGGCCAAGCGAAAGAAACTCAGACAATCCATAAAGGACCGCATTATTTCAGCAAATAAAGATGAAAAAAATCTACCACTGTATAGCATAAACTTTGAATGTTCTTGTTAGTATTGTAGGGCACGTTGCAAAGAAGTGGAAAGAATCAGGTACTACAGGGTGGCTGAAAAGTCCCAGTCGAAACATATATTTCTGGGCTGTGTTTTATTAAAAATACATGTATAGTGTCCTGGGACTTTTCGGCCATCCTGTACAAAAACATGCCAAGGTCGGGAGCTCCTCAAAAAATTTTGGAAAGATGGCGGCGAAAAATCTTGTGAACTGTTTGAAATGATCCTTCTGTGACCCACAAAGAGCTGCAAAAATCCTCAGCTGCATGGGCACCAGCATCTGCAAGACGACCATCAGTTACGAACTGCACAGAGAATGTCTCAGACCTCGCAAGACTCCTTTACAGAAGAAAGATAACCTTAAATCAAGACTAAAGTATGCCAAAAAGTATATGAATGAGGATACCACTTTTTTGATAATGTGATATGGTCGGATGAGACCGAAATTGAGCTATTTGGTTATAATGATGCAAGCAATGTCTGATGTGTAGACGGTTCTGCATATGATATGAAGAACACTATCCTTACTGTGAAGCACGGAGGGGGAAACATAATTTGGAGCTGCTTTTCTTCATGTGGGATTGGAACACTAGAAATAATCAAAAGAAAGGATGAATGGAGCCAAATATAGGGAAATTTGAAGAATAACTTGCAAAGGTCTTTAGAGTAAATGGGATTGTCTGGTGATTGGCGGTTCCAACAAGAAAATGAGCTGAAAAATACAGCAAAGACAACTAAAAAGTGGTTCAATAATAAAGGAATTCATGTTTTGCAATGGCTCAGTCAATCACCAGACTTAAATTCCTTGGAAAATTTTTTGGCTAATTTTGAAGAGACAGATTAAAGCAAGACGCCCCTCAAACATCCACCAATTAAAGTCTATAGCCAAAGTAGAATGGGAAAAAATTCCGTTAAGCATTTGCCAGGACCTTGTGAAAAGCTACAGCAATTGTTTGACAGCAGTAATTAGTGTTAAAGGAATCCCAATTAAATATTAAACTTTTTTTTTTTTTTTTTTTTTTTTGCATCTGTTCAAATATTTGTTTCACTAACTATTTTAGGAAATGTTTAATGACTTTATTTTCTTTAAAAACTTTATTTTCTCTCATTTCTATGTATTATAGTAATGTGAATTGTTTCACCTCACTATATATATATATATATATATATATATATATATATATATATATATATAATAAAAGACTAAAAATTCGACAATATGAATTCAAAATGGGAAGGAAGAAACAAAAAGTTTGATGATTCGTCTGTTCCGTGGATTTTATTCAAACGATTGTAGGTTTGAATATAATTATGTTTGTAGCTGTTTTCAAATGTGAAGTATTTCTTTTCGGCTTCAAATTAGTGTTGTGTAATCAGGATAGAAATATGTATCATTTTGCCATCTTCTTTTTGTAGTCATTTCATTCGTAAGTTTTTAAGCTGTTTTTAATCGTGGAGTATTATACTTCGGTTTCCAGATAATGTCGGGTTATCAGGAGAAAATATGCACCGTTTCAGGGCCAGTCTCTTGACATCTCTTTATGCGTATCACTCCCTCACTGATGTGAGGCTAATATTATCTTAATTGCAAGTAAACGAACTGTTCAAATCAATAAAAATTGGACGTTTGATTATGTAGTAGCTTCTGGTTTTAGTTCACGTCTAGCATTTCATGTGTCATCTTTAAAGTGTAACGGTTTCATCTAATATATGCGTTGAGTTAAGACGGGCTTATATTGAAAGGAAAGAATAATGAAATAAATTAAATGAACACATAAAATTAGTGATCCAAATAAATGTAAATAATATAATAAATAAAATTTAAATAAACAACTAAATAAATGGATAAATATATACAATAAAATAAAATAAAAAGTAAATAAATAGAAATGTGTATGATATATATTTATACTTCAGCATAATGTAATGCAATAGATCTACTGGTATGGAAATCCAGTGATTATTGGTCTTACAAAATACTATTGGCTGTAATCTCTTCTCTATATAAATAAAATGAACTCATTTTTTCCCGTGGGATTTTGACATTAATAGGATTAAAAATCAAGATATTTCATGCAAATATAATATGCACAAACGGCAGAACAATATCTGAGGTGTGTTATAGGCTTATTATTTCTCAAATTCCTCGATAATCTTAGATTTCTATACTTTTTCTGCTGAGAAGTCACGGCCAAAATCGGTTAAGATCAATGGAAGTGGTAAAATATTTTCTCTCTTATAAATTCCTCCTCCCCCTGCCACCACTTAACACCGTTTGGGGATCGTTCACAAGGAACAGTTGAGAAGAGAACATCGGTTTGGCTTCGTAGTTCTTTCATGTGAAGTTATTTAAAATCACTAAACTAAGCTGCAGTGCTCTGTGGCGTAGTGGTTAGCGTGCTGGACAATTCACATTATATTTTCACGTTCGCGCCGACCTACCGTAGTCGTTTTTTTTTTTTTTTTTTTTTTTCCTAAACAACTGGAATGGGCTTTTCTTGGTGGCCGAACTGTTAACGTTGCAGATGTTTTTTTTTTTTTTTTTCACACTTTATTTTCCTACTTTTACTCATGACTCCGGGTTTGATCCTTCCTACTTGCCTACCATAACATTTTTTAAAACTCCCCCCCCCGTCCCGGAAACAAACACTCGGGCAACGCCGGGTACCCCCGCTAGTATTTTATAAAGACAATCCCAGCTAAATAAAAAAATGCTCAATATACCAGATAGAGCAAATAAATCATAAATTAGTAATTTAAATTCTATGACGTGAAATGGTTACATTTCAAATCTAGAATTTTTATTATATGCAAAACAAAGAATACAATTCAAAAAGTATATTTCCTTAACCTATAGGCTTTCGATGTCTACCCATATCCTCAGAGGAAAAAATATTAGCAAATTATAATGGCTTATACCTAATTTGCTAAATACAATAAACATAGAAAATCATAATTAGAAGTTTTTAAAGTTTTTAAAACATAGAGTAAGGCAAATTATATATTTGTTCAAAATGAAAAAGATATATATATATATATATATATATATATACACACACACACGAGGGGCGTCCAATAAGTAATGCCCCTGACCCACTTACCATAGTAGTAGAGCAACGAAACATGGCACAGTTATTAGTCTTTCTCTACTTAGGAACCACCAAGAGTTATGCATTTCTCCCATCCTTTGATGCAGCTCTGGAGACTTTTTGTAGAACACCCCAGGAGAGTATGGAGAAGGAATTTATAACCACACGCACATGCTTCTGATCTGGCGACATGCGAGTTGTGGACCGGAGCGTTGTCTTACAGGAGGAAGGTATCTTTGCTGATCTTGCCCCGCCTCCTGATTTTGATAGCTTCCCTTAATTTCCTCAAAAGTGAAGCATAATAGGCTTCTGTAATTGTGATATCCTTTGCCAGGAAATCTGCCATCACTACTCCGTCCTGGTCCTAGAAGACTGTGAGCATGGCCTTGCTAGCGAAGGGGTGCACCCTTGTCTTCTTTGGAGATGGTGAGTCCAAGTGCATTGACTGGGCTTTGGTCTCTGGATCATAGTGTTGGACCCAGGTTTCATCTTGTGTAATCAGTCTTTTGAAAAACTTTGACTCATCTTCTTGGCACATCTCCAAATTCATCCTCGAGCACTCGACGCGTTCTCACTTCTGGAATGGTGTGAGCAACCTGGTTATCCATCTGGCAGACACCTTATGCATATGCAAATGGTCATGAATGATAGTTTCCACAGACCCTGTACTAATCTTAACATCTTCGGCTATTTGGCGAATAGCAATGCGCCGATCTTCCAAAATGGCAGCCTCAACTTGACGGACAGATGCCTCATCAATGGGAGAAGGGGGGCGACCAGGTCTGGAAGCTGTTTCCACAGACTTCTGGCCATGTTTGAATTAACCATGCCAGCATTTTACAAGGTCATATGATGGGGCATTATCACCATAAGTTTCTTTCATTTCATCAAAAGTCTCCCGTGGTGTGCGTCCTTTCAAATACAAAAACCAGATCACTGCTCGACATTCAACAGGCTGCATTTCACACCTGACTCACTTCAAACACCTGTAAAACAGAAACCACAATTAGTTCAGAGCTGTAATTTGCCACATAACCCGTATATATATAAATCCTTGCACATGCAAAATTTCAGCTTTTTTTTTTTTTTTTTTACATGGGGATCACCACTTATCAAGGCCCGTGAGCCACTCATGGATAAGGGTTATTTTGTGTACAATAATCACTGGGATAATATCGTAGTAATAGTTGGTATTGGAGATTTGATAAAGCGTTTTACTTAAGGGGGAGATTAATCAGGAATTTGTTTATGTTGGACTTGAAGACATCCAAGTTGTAGTCATGTGGGAAACAAGCGAACGGAAGAGCATTCCACAGGCGTGCACTTCTCAGAAAAAAGCTATGTTCATGGAATCTACGTTTTGATTTAGGCACAGATAAAGAGTGGGGGAAATTACTGACAGTGGTTTTAGCTAGAGGGGTGTTTATTATGAAGGATTGGCAAGGGGGACCAGAGATTGGAGCTTGGATGAGCACTTGTCATGGAAATAACGATAAAACAAAGACAGGCTCGCAACGTCTCTTCTGTGGGAGAGAGGTTGCAGGGAGGAGAAGAGAGCATCCCCCACTAAGCCACGAATTCTATTTTGTACTTTGTCAAGGCAGGATAGGGTTTTTTGAAGCTCCAACCCAGATGTGGCAGCAGTACTCCATCTTTGGACGTACTTGGTTTTTATAGAGATAGAGAATTGCATCAGTAGTGAGATATCTTCTGGAGCGGTAGAAGGATCCTACCATTTTCCCAGCGGCCCGGGCAACAGACTTTATATACGTGTTCCATTTCAGATCAGGAGTAAAGGTCAAACCCAGGAGCTTGTATAAACATGAAGCCTCCCCAAGACGAGAGCCATCCATTTCAATTGATGCTAAATGAGGAACAGAGCGTTGATGATGTAAAGTTAGGAGCTTGGTTTTAGATGCATTAAAAGTAACCAGCCATCTCTTCCCCCACGACGCGCTCAAGATCAGAGGAGAGGGAATCAGAGAGAGCTTTGTCATTTACGGCCTTTGATGTGTTGTCGTAGATGGTCGTGTCATCAGCATAGATGAATTTAAGTATGTGTTTTGGGAGATCATTGCTGTAGATCAGGAAGAGAGTTGGGCCCAGAATGGACCCCTGGGGGACTCCAGCATTACTGTGGGCCTCTGATTTCTGCCCATCAACCACTACTCTTATGAACCTATCAGAGAGAAATGATTTAATTGAGAAAACATTTCCATTTATACCATAGAAATCTTGTGAAGTAGGCCCTTATGCCAAACCTTATCGAAGGCCTTTGATATATCAAGAGCAATTGCCCTGGAAAGGAAGCCTTTGTCGAGAGATTTGCTAAATCTATAGGATATAACTGTTAACACATCAGCTGTAGATCTAGCAGAATGGAAACCATATTGCATTTCACTAAGGAGGTTATTTCTGCTGAGGTGGTTGACTACTTCTTTATTTAATATGGATTCCAGTAACTTACTCATGACACACAAGAGACTTATTGGTATGTACTGAGAGGGGGATGATTTATCACCTGAGTTCTTAAATACAGGGCATACTGATGAGGTTTTCCAGGGTGTTGGAAAGCACTTCTCCTTAACGCAATGCTTAAATAGTTTTGTAAGTATGGGGGCAAGTTCTGGTCGAAGCTTTTTCAACACTGTAATTGGAATGCCATCTGGGCCAGTTGCTTTACTGGAATCAAGGTTCTTGATTAGTTTGGCGACCTCGTGCATAGATATTTGTATGTTGGATAGGGTGTTGTCTGTTGTAGGAGGAAATATGGGGAGTTGATGCCCTTCGTCGCAGAGGGTAGAGTTATCTGCAAAGTTCTTGGCGAATAGTTTGGCCTTGTCTGATGCTGATGAGATGACCTCAGGTCCATTGATGATGGTTGGGATGGAACGCACGCTTCTGTTCAGGATCATGTTTGCTATTTGCCAAAACTGGTGGGAACCAAGCCACTGCTCAGCTACTTTGGATTTGATGGACTGAGCATATAGCTCTCTTGCATTTTTTATTACTCTTTTACAGTGGTTGCTGGCAGTCCTGAAGGCAGCTTTAGTCTCAGTACATCTATTACGTTGGTAGCTACGGTAAAAGTGATTTCTGTGCGCAATGGCAGCGGCACATTCTGGGGAGAACCATGGCTGGCTGTTGAGTTTTGTTGGAATTTTTTGGATGGTATGAATCGGTCTATGCCTACAATTAACCATTCGGTAAAGTCTGATACTATAGAGGATACATCCTTTTTAAACATGGAATGCAGAGGTAGATCAGATATGAATGTACGGAAGCTATCCCAGTCAGCCATAGAGTATCGATATACAGTACGGTGGAGAGGTATATCTGAAGACTTATTACATTTCATTTTTATCTTAACTGATACAACTGTGTGATCGGAGGATCCCAGGGGTGATAGGACGGAACATGAACATAGCTCAGGGGAAGTTGTGAGGAAAAGGTCTAGAAGGCTTGTATACTGACCAGTAGTATCGGGCACACGGGTGGGTTCATGAACAATCTGAGTGAGGTCATAGGCAATGGCAAAATCATGACAGAACCTCCTCTCATCATCTGTCTTATTTGAGTGAGTCAGCCATTCCACATTATGGACATTGAAGTCACCACAAATGTGAATGGTAGCCGAAGGATGAGCAGACAGGATGAGGTCAATTTTCTCAGATATACTCTGAAGGACAGTAACCCCGCTGTTGTGGGGGCGATAGAGAACAAATATGAATGCGGTGGTGTAAGCAAGTGCAACCCAGAAGCACATATAAGGTAAATTAGGGTCTTCTCTGGAGATATCTCTACCCCACGGGAAGCTATCTTTAATGTAGGCACATATTCCATGCCCATGGCGATCTTGGGGGTCAGATTTAGATGTTAAGTTAGAGTATCCGTTTATTATGAACTCATCTAGGGAAGTGGTTGGCCCTATGCCAGTTTCGCTTAGAAAGAGTAAGTCCGGTTTTGTCTCCTGCAATTGGGTTTCAACCCCTGGAAGGTTGGAATGTAGACCCCTGATGTTGGAGAAGGAGACATGGGAGTAGGGGTCTACGTTGGAGGATGGGGTTCTAGGTTTATCTGTGTTACAATTGGAAGTTGGTCAGGGGCATTACTTATTGCACGCCCCTCGCATATATATATATCTATATATATAAAAATGTAAATGTTGGTTCGTTCGGAGTTAATTGTCTAAAAAACCACTGGACGAATGGCTTCCACGTTTTGGTATAATATGTTTACTATATCCATGTGTGTTTTTATATATTCCTTTTTAATTATAACATTATACTTAATTTTTCTATGATAAATAGGTGGATTTCTTTTTACCGAGAGGCGATTTTTTTTATTTAGGGACAATTATTTATTACCGCTTCCTGTCACGTGACCAGTGTTACAATTTAGCGGTTTTCCTGCTAGATCTGGAGATTTCGTTTACAATCTAGCGGGAAATTCTAGAAAATCTGGAGGTATTTGGCACCCAGACACCCGGATTAGATTGCTTGAAAATACTTTAAAACATAAAATAAACTCATTCATGTAAGTAAAAAACAAGTAGCATTTATTGCCTTTGGTAACAATTATTTATTGATTATTTGTTTTGTTTTTCACCTTTTTTTCGACTAACCATTATTAAATCTCACTATAAAATCGATTTTTCCAAGTACATTTTAGGTGAGGGGGGGTATTCCAATCTCCCCGAAGGGGTTTGTATTACTGTACACATAGATTCGAAAAAGTTGTCAAAAAACAAATATATAACAAATAAATGTTATCAAAGGCAAGATAAGTTACTTTTCTGCCAAACTGGCCAGCGATTTTCTGGACATTTATTTCTCCTGATCTCGCGGGTTTTTTTAAAATCTCAGTTGACAACATTGCATCACTAAAAAAACACCACAGGCTTAATGTAAACAGAATGTGTTTACAATATCGGTAAATTTTCAATGGGTTTATTGATAATGTAACCATGTGATTGAACTTTAATTTAAATTAACCACACGTGGGCGAAAAATGAATGCCGACGCTCAAAGTGTATACACATTTTGATTCCTCCCTTTACTTAAAAATTCACCAAAACTCAGGAAATTAACGAATTTTAATGAAAATTGCAGTATTTTTCAAATAATGATCGCAGAATATAATGAACTAATTATTTTTACTTAACTCTTGGTGAAAATGTTTTATTTTGTTTAAAAAAAAATACCTTTACTAAAGTTATGGTTTTCAGTAGTAAATAAAAAACGCAAGAATTTATTTTTGCTTTTTTTAAAGCATCGTAATTTGTAACAATAAAAAATAATTTTTACAGTAACATTACGAAAAAAGCCCCTAAAGTCCGTATTAATGTATTCGATATAACTCGAAGAAAAATGAATTATCGGATACTATTCAGAAAATTAAAGATTCAATTAGATTCCTATTTCAATCACCTAAATTATTTAGGGTGAAATGAGTTTAGGAATTTATAGCCAAACCTAAATATTTTTTTTTTTGGTAAATATCCAGATACGCTACTACAGAACACCGACCACTCTAATTTGTTTGGGGGGGGATGTGATGTTGGGGCGCGCGCGCGCCAACATCACATCCGCCCCCCCCCCGCTCGCGACCCCAATGTACAAAGTAAAATCTTCGGAAAATGTTAAATGGTGTTCTAATTGGTAAATGTCGGTGCGTTACTTACGGAAAATTTGAAAATTCGATGTTCCAGGTAAAAAAAAAAACAAAACATAAATTACCCCCCCCCCTACTCCAACTTGGTGTGCTTTCCTTTTTTTATTTTATTTCTTTTTCAGCTAATTTTAAATTTTCCACCCAAAAAACGCTATAATGTATTTTTGCAAATTAGAAAATTCTATGTCCTGGAAAAAAAAATCCCCTCCCCCCAACATAGTTTGCTTGGTGAAGCCGTCGTTTATGCTACAGCGTGCATGCGCGTAGCATAAATGGATGCTGCAAAATGGTGGAAAGTTCGTGGGTTCAGGGGTAAATACCATGCAAACGGTAAATTTGCCCCAAGTTTGACTATCAGATTCGTTGTCAGCGACCTCAATTAACTATAAAAAAACAAATTAGAGTGGTCGGTGTTCTGTAGTAGCGAATCTGGATATTTACCTTTTTTTTTCTTGCTTAAAAAAATAGCATTAATACAGTAAGTTAGGTAAGCTGACTTTTTCGTTTAAAAATGGAATTATTTCCCTTTCGTTATTAACTTTTTAAAAAATTTTTTTTTTTAATAAATATTTTGTGGGGTTTGTATTACTGTACACAGATTCGAAAAAGTTGTCCAAAAAGAAATATATAACAAATAAATGTTATCAAAGGCAAGATAAGTTACTTTTCTACCAAACTGGATATATTTTTCGTGTTTTATTCAATGTAACATGCTTATTCAGCTCGAAAACCATACAGTGTTTACCGATGTATTGGAACATTCAAGATGGCGTCTGATTCTCTCTTTAACACGGTAAGTGTGGGAAAAGATGTTATAAATAAAAAACCGGATAAAATACTGTTAAAAACTCGCTCAATATATGTTACCGTGACATAGGTTGACATATATTCGGCGGGTTTTTAATAGTATTTTGTATAGTTTTTTTTTATTTATAACACCTTTTTCCATACTTACGGTGTTAAAGAGGGTGTGGGACGCCATCTTGAATTTTCGAATAAATCGGTAAACACTATGTTTTTCGAGCTGAATAAATATGTTACATTGAATAAAAACACAAAAAATATATCCAGTTTGGCAGAAAAGTAACTTATCTTGCCTTTGATAACATTTATTTGTTATATATTTGTTTTTGACAACTTTTTCG
Source organism: Euprymna scolopes (assembly GCF_053919585.1). NCBI lineage: Eukaryota > Metazoa > Mollusca > Cephalopoda > Sepiida > Sepiolidae > Euprymna > Euprymna scolopes. The sequence continues at coordinate 25,896,733 of NC_136490.1, read as the reverse complement.
AATCTATGTGTACAGTAATACAAACACTCATTTTGTGTTTTATATACATAAAGTACAATTGTTGAATGTTACTGTTTTGATTATATTCGTTTGGGGGGGCACAATTAAAAAAATTAAGAAAGATTAAAATGAAGCGAAATTTAAGTTTCCGTTCCATTTTTACAACAACCGTAAAACAGTGCATACTCAGCAAGTTTTATTGTAATTTATAAGCATATTGAAACACTAAATCAACATTTTATTTATTTTTTTGCATAATTAATGATGGAAGTATTTTTCTGTTTATTTTCTTAACATCTGCATGTCTTAACGAAGACTGTGTGTACTGCATCGGAACATAGAAGTATCTGGAGGCGTTTAATCCACTGGGATATATATATATATATATATATATATATATATATATATATATATATAGCTTGAGGCAGTTGCCTGTCTAGCCACACTGATGAGTTATGAAACAGCGAAACAGTCTGTGCATATATATATATATATATATATATATATATATATATATATATATATATATATATATACTGAAATAACTTACCAAAGCATTTTGCCAGATTCTAGATAGAAACTTCTCCACAACTTAAGTATGCTCATAAAAAAAAATACAGTAAAATTATCATTCTCAACATCTGTTAACCTCGCGGAAACTATAAGTTCGAACATTAAAATAAAATAAAATCAATTTATGGAAAGTGAACTTGAAAAATGAAAATGTAATTGTAGAAACAGTAATGCGTATCCTTTGGATTGTAAATTCTTTATTTCTGAAATTGTGTATAAATGTGATGTCATTGAAAATAATACGACTAGAACATATATAAATGCACGGGAATACCGGCTCAAAGATGGATACGCAACCATATAGCATCTTTTAAATGTTAAAAAATGTTAAAGTAAATAAGAAATCAACATCTTTAGCTAAATGAGTAATGGGGCTATATAGAAATAACAGAGTACAAATTAGATGGTAAATATTAGGAAGTGCAAGAAAATATACACTAAACAAAAGTGGCGTTGCAACCTATGTACACTCGAATCATATATATATATATATATATATATATATATATATATATATTTTTATTACATTTTCACCCCAAACAAGGCACATTGCAACTCTGATATAGGGGCTACTATCAGGGACAGAAGCCACAGGGGTACTATGTGGGGAGTTGGGTAGCAAGATGTCGGTTAACGTTACACTTGAACTTCTGCATATCAGTACAGTTGGGGAAGCAGGAATCCGGAAGGAAATTCCAAAGTCTAGCGGTTTTGGGGAAGAAACTACTGGAGTAGAAGGCCCTCTTACATCTAGGGATCTCAACTGTGAAGGGGTGGGAATTTGCTGCTTGTCGAGTTTGGGTATTTACGTCGAGGGGCTGCAAGTGCTTGCAGTTCGTCGGAGCATTCACCGTTAAAGTACTTGTAGAACAGGCAGAGGGATGCTACATTTCGTAGATGGGACGGAGGCTGAACGGCGACTCTCTTTTGAACATTGTCTAGGAGTGAAAGACTAGTAGCAGATGCACTAGCTCAAATATGACAACAATACTCCATACATGGGCGTATGTTGGCCTTATATATGGGCATCTAATGAAAATTTATTAAATAGAAAGCAAGAACGAGTACAACGTTGTTGGCATAAAATAAGTATTTACTATCCTGCCTAAAACCACGGCTACTGAGAGAGCAGGCCAATGAACATGACAGTGTGACGTCATTACCAGATCAACATGTAGGTAAAGGCACGAAGGTGCCTAAAGTTTCTGGTTTTTCACGTGGCCATAATAAATATTTTTCGTTGCTTTATATTGTGGCTATTGTAATCATATATTTTTTTATTCTCCTAAACAGAAAAAAACAAACAATTCTTCATTTAGATTATTATTACAATTATCATAATTGCACATTGAGATAATTTTAATCAAAATATAACTGTAAGTGAACTGGTTTTATTTCTATCAAAGGAACTTTTATTTGTATCGAAGGAAGTTGAATATTTCATTTTATTTATTTTTTAAAACTGCAAAACAAACAATTTTTATATGAGAATATTTTTCAGTCCGTTCTTTAATAATAAATAAAACTTTTCATTGAGTATTTCCAAATATTTCAAAGTTAGGAGCATTTTTCAGTAGAGTTTATTTATTTATTTATTTATTTATTTTTAACTAAAACGATTGATGAATTCAATATTTTAGCACCGGGCGTAATTTATTTCTTTGAAATATATTTAAAACTTTCTGTTTGTTTTATAAAATTTTATCTGTAAATAATTTACATGAATGAAGTGGGAAATGAAATAGGAACTTCTCTATTCCCTCTAGAGACATACAAACAGAAATTAATCTTAAAAATTCATTAACTAATCAGTTTAAATTAAAGTTTTGATATGAACTAAAAAATAAAGAGTACATTAAATTTTAGTTAACATATTTTCGTGTGTTTTATCTTATAACTAAATATTGTACGCACCGTGCTGAGATAATAACGTTATTTAGAAAGCCATTCTTAACAGGAGGGGGACTTTCTAACTATTCTGCACTTTCACCTAACAATTTAATGAAAAAAAAAGATACCATAAAGATTTCATTTAACTTGAAAATGCTATCTAAAGTATAGCATGGTGCATACACTGCACAGGCACCATTATTACTATTATTACAACAACTTTAATAAAAAAGGTATTTCACAAGGAATGTGGACCCTGCATACATGGGTTTTAATTTAATGGTTGCTCCCTAAAAAGTGCATACGCAAAAGGTTTTCATTTGTCTATTTAATCAAGAAGACTTTTTGAAGGTATTATTTGAGGCATAAAAAGCATTATTTGAATATGTATGAAAAAATAAATGTAACAAAAAATAAAATATTAGTGTGGAAAATATAATAAAAATAAATTAGAACAAAATAAAAATAAAGTAAAAACAAGCACAAAATAAAAGTATGAATGAAATTTAATTAAAGAAATAAAGAAAAAAATACATGCTCGATTACAAAAATAGTGTATGAGATATATACGAAGAAAGTGAAAGAAAACCTCAGGGAGCAACCATTAAATTAAAACCAGTTTACGCAGGGTCTATGTTCCCCGTGAAGTGCCAAAAAAAAAAAAAAAACCCAAAAAAGAACTGTAGATGACATCGACTGGCGCCACACCAATTAGTTGTGAAGGGTCAGGGAGGATGGAAAGTCCCAGGTGGGAGAGTACTAACCAGACCTCCACTGGAAGTGTGCAGTTCAAATCTGGTACCTTGGTGAGACATTTTGTCACCCAAACCGCAGGAAACACCAATGGCTGATGCAAACGAGAAATCAATGGCAAACATCTGTTGCGTCCAATCATCTCCACGAGTGATCAAGAAATGGAGAACATTGGAAATCTGGGGAGATTTGTTGTCACTCAGTCTCCAGCGAATACCACAGGTCACTGATGATGGCCTGTGAGACAACTAGTGAGTGAAATAATAATAATGTCCCCTCCCAAATTCACCACCACCCTGATTTAATATTGTAGATGTTTACTATATTTTTTAGTGTTTAACCAATGTTCACATTATGGTATGCTTGTCATTTAGTAGTTATGTGAACTTCATTTCAGTATTTCTGTATTCTACACTGATATGAAAATGATGATAGCGGAGTATAGGATTCCTAACCATGTAACTGATGAAAATACACTACACATTTTGATGAAAAACATGCGGAAAAAACGAACATAGAAGAACAAAAAAACAAAACTTTAAATGTAATTTCTGTATTAAAAGTAATAGTTATTTAAATATTTCAACATATAATCTCATGGGGGAAAATCCAGCTCCTCAATAAGGGGCACTCTGGATAGGAACAAAAATAAAAATTGTCCTAGTCATGAAAGAATTCTTCTCCACCGGCCGAGGACAGAAAAGGTGAATTGTAGCATAAGAACAGATACTACACTGTGATCTTGTCTAGAAGGCCGAGAAGTGTCTGTGTTGATATTTATTTGCTGCCCACCTCAGCAAAATGTGGCACAAGGCCGGAAAGTGGGAACCCCGCAGGCTCCCCTAAAGGAGGGGCACTCCTGCAATTTTAAAAATTGCCTGAGTAACCCCGTCGGCATTCCCCGGTCAGGGCGCCTCAGGCAGCAAGCAATAAACTTGCCCCACCGGAAAGCCCGGTGGCAAGGCCTGGGAGGGTGGACCTCCTAGGTATTACCCAGGCGGTGTACCTCAGTCCAACAGGTGCTGGGCCGGTTCCCGGCCCCTCACCTGTTGGGCTGAGTGTCAAGTGACGAATCCTTGACTGGTACTACCCTGTCTCCATGCAGCCGAGGCCGCGAGGAGACACATCCCATCATCTCAAGAGATTAATGAAGTGTCTGTGTTTTATGTTTCTTTAATTGTTTGTTCCTTAAATTCATAATTCAGTTTTATCAGTATTAGATTGTATATTGCTTTAAAATTAGGTAATTTTACATAGATAATATGTATATTTTATATTGAATAAAGTTCAGTTTCATTATTAATTGAATTGGGTTCCTTTCTTTTCTTTTTGTAACATGTTTTAATGCTCTTTTTAAAAATGCCGGCATATAGTATCGACAGTAACAGTCCGACAAATCTTACCTACATTGCCAGCAGGCATTTTTCAGTTAACAGGCCTTCTATATCTCAGTGGCTGTACTAAAACCCGACTAGATAACTTAAATTGCAATAAAAATCTATATTGATAGTTTCAGTAAAAGAATAAAAAAAATAGGTTGAGCTGAAATGACAAGAAATATGACATCATAGAGTCCTGCAAGCCTAAGAGAAACAGGTAGATCTCCTGTCTGTAAGTATTATTAAACATGTAACTTATTGATGATTAGATAGCTTAACATAGATTGAATTAACTAACAAATATAAGCTTAATCTTTGAAACCACAAGTAAAAAACATCAGGAAATAATTGCTATAAAAATAATATATGTATGTATATGTGTAAAAAGGATATATATGTATATATATGAAAAATATATGGATATGGGTGTATGCGCGTGTGTATATGTACGTGAGTGCATATGTAACTGCGTGGGTGTATGTGTGTAGGTGCATATATATATATATATATATATATATATATATATACTATATATATATCATTAAAATAATTCGAATTAAGTTAGGGTATCGACGTTGCCTATAATGAAAGTGATTAATATCCTTAGTGTATAGCAGGTGTCTTCCAAACGGAACTTCATGTCGACCTGGGCAACGTCGGGTACCCATGCTAGTATATATATATATATATATATATATATATATATATATATATATATATATATATATATATATATACTTAGATCAGAGGACGCAATGAACTTTGTTGAGATGACTGGAAAATTTACATGAGTTTTTTTTTTATTGCCAACTAATTGTGTAAGGTTTGTGTGTAACGTTATCCGGGCGGTGACCATAGAAGGTTCCAGCTCTTTTGGCTATAGTGATCTTTTGTTTTCATAGTTTATAATTACGCAGAGACTCGTTTTAGGTTTGGAGTTAACGAACCAGGGAACTAATAAAAACAAAAAACAAACATTGTGCGGCGGTTGTGGACAAAGAAGAAGAAGAAGAAGAAGAAGAAGAAGAAGAAGAAGAAGAAGAAGAAGAAGAAGAAGAAGAAGAAGAAGACAGTTCGGATGGACACGAGTATAAATGAAAGGGCAACATATAGAGAAAAACAAATAAAATGAAGAAGCTGAATGGAAAAAAAAGAAAAAAAAACTCGACGAGCTACAATCACTATCCAGAACAATTTTCCCCACTCTATCTATGCCTAAATCTAAACGCAGATTCCATGAACAAAGTTTCTTTCCTAGAACCGCCCGCCCATGGAACACTGTTCCACTGGCCTGCTTCCCGGCCGATTACAATATGGTAACTTTCAAGTCCAATGTAAACAAGTACTCGTTGAACCGTCCTCTGAAATAATCCAAATTCTATCCAATCTACACCTTTACCGATTACTACACTACCACCTTACATTCGTTAACCCTTATCTTCGAGTTGCCCTCGGGCCTTGATAAGTGGTGATTCCCCTGTAAAAAAAGAAGAAAATGAAAAATAAATGATAGAATAAGAAATTGTTTGTATTAATTCTTTTTACCTATAACTATTCTAACTATATGTCTACTTAGAATTCAATTGACACTTTGTGTGTGTATGTCCATCATTCACACGTAAACGTACAAAATACATCGTGGAATTTTGTTCCCATTTCGATGTCGAAATACTTCAACTTCTAGAAATGAAAAATGTTGCATTAATGCTAAATATTAAATTTCCAACAAATAAAGCAGATATCATGACCGGAAATCGAAATCGAAACTTTAAGACATTCAATCTGATGTTCAACTTCATATTTTTTTTCTTTCTATTTTTTTTTTTTTTTTTACTCACGTGCATCTCTAACAAGGCACACCGCCACTTAGACGTAAGCGGCTGCAATTTGGGACAATGCGTAGGAAAGATTAACAAGATGTTGGTTTACGTAACATTTCAACTTCTGCATATCAGTACATCCAGGGAAATAGGTAGCAGGAAGGGAATTCCAAAGTCTAGCTGTTCGAGGATAGAAACTATTAGAAACAAGCTTTCTGGCATTTAGGAACCCCAACAGTCAGGGTAGCAGGAAGGGAATTCACAAGGCCTAGCTGTTCGAGGGAAGAAACTATTAGAGTAGAAAGCTTTCTACCATTTAGGGACCTTAAAAGTCAGGAAAGCAGGTAGCAGGAAGGGAATTCCAAAGTCTGGCTGTTCGAGGGAATAAACTGTTAGAGTAGACAGCTTTCTAGCATTTAGGGATCTGAATAGTGAAGGGGTGAGATTTTCTTTGCTTAGCAGGTTTGCCGGGGATATGTACGCCGAGGGGGTGTACAAGTACAACGAATCCATCAGAGCCCATTCCATTAAAATATTTGTAAAATATTAAAATCTTAACAAAATAATTATATTGTTACCTTAACAAAATAATTATAACTTTGACGTGACGTCATAGATTAATGATTTACATAATTCTAAAGATGCTCCTTGTAGTGATATGAGTGGATCCATCAACCTAGAAAAACATGCGACTGGAGGGAGCACACATTTACTTGTCCATCTAATATTCTACATAGATGTATGGGGAAGAACTTGAATGCCTACTAGACACTGTCCCCGAGTGTCTAAGGTCTCTCTGTACAGGGGTTTGTCAGAACAATCTGGCATGAGGATACTTTTTCCATAGAAGTAAACCCTGACCAAATATTCAAAATCAGATAGTATTCGCTGCCCAAATAAGATCTCCTCGTTATGGCGAACCCATAGCTTTTATGAGGAATGGCACACCTTCTCCAAGTGATGTTACCTCAAGTAACAGCACGAAACTGGATACTCCACCAGACTAGATAAATTCTTGTCCTGGAATTCAGTAAGACCAAGAGACCAAAATAAAAGGTATAATACAATGTATGAAAATGGTTAATTGGGGAGAGGAAAATTATGTTCTCAATTTCTTTATTAACTCAGTGTTTGAGAAATAAAGAACTTAAGTGGAACATTCGAATATCTATGTATCTCATATAGAGTTCAAGTGTTAGCCCCAGGTTGTGGGCCCCTTGATTTCTGAGAACTTCGACTGAAGTAAAATAAAACAAAAAAAAATGTATATATATATATATATATATATATATATATATATATATATATATATATATATATATATATATATATATATGTGTGTGTGTGTGCGTGTGTGTGTGTCTATGTGTGTGTGTGTGTTTTATTTATTTTATGTTCGTTATATATATAAAAGTGTCTTTCATTTCAATTAATTCTCGATGACAAACTGATTTATCTCCCTTGTCTTCAGTCAACTTTCTCTATTTCAAATATGCCCGATCAAAAATATACGATAATGACGATGTATTTTTCTTTTTATAAAATATCCTTTTAGCAGAACTTCCACTCAATCATTTTTCGTCATATTTAAACTGTTTTACTTATATCGACATGAAACGTAATTACGTAATAGTATTCTTTTTATTTAAGATGCAATTTTGGTATCCATTTTGATATATAAGCACCGACTTTTTATTTTTACTTCAATGTTGTATTTTTCGGAATCATAGACATGAATTGTATCATTTTTTTTTTTGGGATATTCCATCTTTTTAACGTCCATGTTAAGATTTGGACCTTCGCCTCTTTATTATCGAATTTCGAAAAATGTAAAATTAAAATAAAAAGGTTACGTTTCTAATGTTTTTAGAATATTTTTGCCCAGAATTGCCCATAGCCATATTATAAGCTATAACATGTGATGTTGTCCTTTTTCTATCCTTGCTACGCCTAGATTCATTAAAAGCTAATCTAGCTAATTCTTCGTTAAAATATTGTTTTTTGTTTTGCTATTAAATATGTGTTCGTTATAAGATAGCTTAGATATTCTTTTTTCTTTTTAGATGCTGGCAATAATAGCTTTCTTCACTCACTATGGGTGATTAGAATTGAAATAATAAGTTGGGTTTTCAAGTACAAAGTAGAAATTCATGAAGAATTATTAAACAAATACTTTATAAATAATTGCTTTGCTTAGCACATCTATCTATCTATCTATCTATCTATCTATCTATCTATCTATCTATCTATCTATATATATATATATATAAAAGTGAACGTGTCTGTGTGTGTGTGTTTGTGTGTGTGTGTACATTTCCCTACGCAATAACTCTGTCACTTTTTAGTCTACAGACTCGAAATTTGATATACATGGTACTGAGATTTGGGAAAATCGATGTGATTGGTTTTTGGCCAGAAATTTGGCGATTAAGGGGTCAAAGTGCAACGATTTGACCTTTGAGAACTCTACCAAACTCCTCCGACAATTTTGGGTCTACGCACATGAAATTTTAGATAAAGGTTCCTTGGACATGGATCTAACTTAATAATTTGATTGTAGCCCAAAACAATAAATGTTAAGGGGTCATAATACTGGTCAAAGTTAAAAAAAAATTGACCGCTTTTTTTTTTTTGCTTAACATACACTTCCAAATACCCGGGCAACGCCGGGCACTCATGCTAGTATATCTATAAAAGTGAACATGTCTGTGTGTGTGTCTGTGTATATTTCTCTACGCAATAACTCTGTCAATTTTAAGTCTACAGACTCGAAATTTGATGTACTGAGATTTGGGAAAATCTTTGTGATCGATTTTCGGTCAGAAATTTGGCTGTTAAGATGTCAAAGTTCAACGATTTGATCTTTGAGAACTCTACCAAACTCCTCCAACAATTTTGGGTCTAAACACTTGAAATTTTACATATAGGTTCCTTGGACATTGATCTAACTTAATAACTTAATTTGAGCCCAAAACAATAAATGTTAAGGGGTCATAATAGGGGTCAAAGTTAAAAAATTGACCACTTGTAAACGTTTTTTTAAAATTTTTATATTTTTTATTTCCATATTTTGTGGACCAGATGTGTACGCAGACCCCACAATTTTAATGAATCATCATTATGTCAGATCAAACATACCCATTTCCGTGTCTCGATACATCTTCTATCATTATATGTGATCAGTTTTCTATAATAGTCAACCATATAGGAGCCTATTCGTGACCAGACACACACACAGACATTCAGCTTTATATATATATATATATATATATATATATATATATATATATATATATATAATGTGTGTGTGGGGGGATATTATATATGTTTGCATATGCGCGTGTGTATATGTATGTGATGGGAAACTAACTTACACGCTTCCATCCCCTCTAACCACTTAAACATATCTAGTTATCTTCCACTTTGTCGTAAGGACTTTGACGAACACATGCACGGACTTGGAGTCTATATTCGTAACACCCTCACCATGACTATGACTAGAGAATCTAAACTAGGATCAGATGACCAGGCCTTCACGTTCTTTAGACAATCTTTACAGCATAGCATTAACTACTTATATTTTCTTTACCGTCTTCCCTCGATCCAGGACTATATTCTAATCAATCATGTCTCTAACATCATAGATGTAGCACTTTCCCCACACACCAGCTTCCAAGTACATGTATTTGGTGACTTTAATGTCCAATGCAGTAATTCGCTTGCCTTCTCTAACTACACAGACACAGTTGATAGCATCACCTATAACTTATTGTTCTATTCCTTGACACAGGCAGTAACGTTCTCAACCCGTCTCTCAGCATGCACACCGCAGATTTATCCGACATTAGTACAAGCAGACAAAAGTATATAGAAGCTGGAAGTAATGATGAGAAAGAAGTAGCGACAGCTAGGAGAGAATACACTCAAACCACAAGAAAACGCATTGAAGCACAGAAATTAGGAACTCGTGATTTCTGGAAAATCTACAACAGTGTAGTAAACAACGTGTAATCAACACATTCCCACATGGTAATTTGTGCAATTGAAGATCTCTATTCAATGTTATTTGACCAGTGCCAATTAAAAGGAGGTGATTTGAGGAAAGCGCTTCAGACTAATCATCAAATAAATGTGTCCGCATACCATAATAATATTCTTCAAACTGAAAACCAAGAACATGGTTACCACACAGTATTGTTGAAGTGCCGGATTTACATATCACATTTTAAATGGAAAGAAAAAATTCAGGACCGAATCAAACGTTCAGTTCCTGAAGATAGTAGCATTTTGATAAACTACTTATTGTAGACTATAACGTCTTGTTAGACGTATCTCTCTTTTTACTATTCTAAGTGTAACTTACAGTAATATCATAATTAAATATTAATAATGTAAGTTCTGGTCCAGGATGATTTCGGAATACGATGTAAAAAGAATAAAATTATACTTACAATATGGCAATGACTTGCCAACTGCTGCTTGGCCCTTCTACCAGTAGATGAATATAAACTTTATAAAATTTATTGTTTTTGAGCAAATTCAAATTTTATTGAATTTCGTTTAAAAATAATGGACAAGAGAACTTCTGTTTATATCTGAATGATTGCTTTCGTATCAACCTTTCATTAGTTGATTTCAGTCTCGTGGCGGGTTTTGGATAGTACATTTCGACTTTTATAGGTTTCTGACAATAAATATCACAGTTAAATTTGGGGCTGATAAGTAGTTTACCAGATATAAAAACATATGATATCCAATGTAAAAACTAATGTAATCCCAGGTAGCAATTTTGTTTTCACAACCGAGTAGTTAGTAATATGCCTGTGTGTAACTGAAGGTGACGACAAAGCAAATATTTTTTTTACCTCTCCCCCTGAAAAAATGGGGTATTTATTCCAAAAGCTGTCCTTAACATAGGAAGGCTGGAATGTTTATTCTGAAAGCCGTTCTTACCATGTGGAAATTGGAGGTGTTTATTCTGAAAGCCGTTCTTAGCATGAAAGGGACAGAAGTGTTTATTCTGAAAGCCGTTCTTGACATGAGGAGATTGGGAGTGTTTATTCGGAAAGCCGTTACGCATGCGCATTACTAATTCCTCGGTTGTGAAAAAATGGCTGCCAGGGATTACATTAGCCTTTACGTGGTAAACCTCAATTTTAACTGCAATATTCGTTGTTAGCACAATCGGAAACATAGAAAAGTCGACATTTCAAATGTGAACAGTAAGTTGTAATTAATGTAAAAAGATACCGAAAATTTTGTATTTTAATCAGAGAGAACAATTATTTAAAAAGAGTCATTGATATTGATAATTGTTTTTTAAATTTAATGATTATTCATATTTTATTAGTAAAAATGTCTATTTTATATTAAAATAAACCTCTATTTTGTGTTGTCAAAATTTTCTTAAAAATATCTGAATTCAGTAAACGTGGAAGAAAATCTTTCTAAAAAAACAACACACGCATTCGAAAACTTTAGAATGTTGGTTTGAAAGTAATATTTGTGTATATAATCGATGAATGAATAAAAAGAAAAGATATGTAGGTATGTCTTCGTCTTGTTTCTTTACAAAAAAAAAAAAAAAAAAAGAAAGGAAAAATGATTTATAGAAAATGGGAGGAGTTATTTAGAGTAAAAGAAAAACTATTTAGAGAAAAGAAAATTATCTAAAGGAACAAGAGCAACAAATTAATTTAAAGAAAAATCACATTATTAAAATTAGGCTAGACTATAAATATTTCAAATTTCAGAATCTTCGGCAATATTTAGGTATTACTTGGAAAAAAGAAGAAAGAAGAGAATAAACGCAGGAACTTGACATTAGCCCAAGCAAGCTTTTCTATTAAAACTGTACTTAAACTTTGTCCCCTGTCGTGGAAGATTTACTTTAGAAAAGTATGAATTTTTTTTCATTGAATTTTGTCTTCGTTCGTTAGGGGTTTCCAGCAAAAAAATAATTGTCAAAAAATATTTATCGTCTTAAAAGGCCGTAAAAAAAATCTGTAAGAAATTTAAAATGAAAGTTTTATTTTCCATGCCTGTAAATAAATATTTTAATTGCCTTAAAATATGTTTAAAAGCATGCAGATATTCGCATTTATTAATACAAAGATGATGGCAGAAGTTTAAAAAACAATGACTTGGTGCTATCAGCTAGAATCGAAACTTTAAAACCCTTTACATTCTAGCTGCGTTCGCTACCGATGTTGTTAGCAAGAGAAATATAAAAAAATCTAAATATTAAAACACTTGAATAAATGAATTTTATGTGAGCATGCGCAGAAAGAAGTAAAAACATGTCCGCCAGTTGAAATGAACCTTTTGCATTTCAACTTGCCGATATATGCCTCTTCGCTATTCATCCATCCAAACAAAGATTTTACTCGTTATAACACATCCTTGGTTTATGATTACTATTTCCTGTTAATTTCCGTGTTATGTGACCAGTACTTTAAAAGTTTACCTGTTAAATATTCACACACACACACACACACACACACACACACACACACACACACACACACAGAGTTTTACTTATATAGATATTGGTCTTTCCTGCACTGTTTCTTCTAACTATAGATTGTTTCTAAACTCAAGTAAGAATGTCAAGTCTTACGCCAAGATAATTCCTCCAGTTTTATTAGCTGTATACACCCACGCATGAAAACAATAATTCTTTCGGCTTCTTCTGCCTTTTCTCTCCATCCCCTCTCTTCCTCTTCCCTTCCCTCTCCAATTTTGGTTTTACTATTTTCTTTTTTTTTTTTCCGAAGCAAAGAGGCCCGCCCATTGCCGTCATGCACTTGGCACTGGTACTCGCCAGTGCAGTGCATGCATGCGTAAAGCCATTCGATGGGCGTCGAGACGAGCATCGTCGGCCACACATGACACCGCGGCACGCATGCGTCAGGCTGGTCGGACGGCAAGAAACGCGGGGGGGGGGGGCGATGTGATGGAGGGCTCTCGTCTAGAACCCAAAATGAAGATAGCAAAGAAAGATAGAGACGAAAATGAAAATTTACAAAGTCTAAAAAATGAAAGAAATGAAAGAGAATGACCGTTAAATATCAAAGAAGAGAAAAAGAAGAAAAAAAAAACAGGAAAAGTGCCAAAAGAGTTGAATAAGAGGTTTCACAGCTAAATATTTTAAACTGAAGATACACATGATGGAATACATTAAATAAAACGGACTAATAACGAATAACTAAAAAGGGGAACAGATTACTATTGAGAAGAACGATAAGAAAGATTAGGATTAACTACTTTATTAGAAAGAAGAATGCATGTTTTTTGTTTGTTTACGGCATTCACACTAAGCGAGTTGAACCGGCTTCCCCCGAACAAGGTAGTGTCTAGGGAATATCAAATTCACAAGCGGTCCCCATATATATATATATATATATATATATATATATATATATATATATATATATATATATATATATATAAACATATAAACCCTTATCCTCGAGTGGCTTCCGGGCCTTGATAAGTGGTGACTTCCATGTAATATATATATATTTCTCTATATATGTTTCTGTAGAAATATATTTTCTTATAATATATATCGATTCTAAAACCAAAAAAAAAAAAAAAAAAAAAAAAAAAAAAAAACGGGAGAAAAGATTCAAACCGGGCATTTCAAAGGTCCAAACTTTTTAGGGGATTTAAAATCCGCAACCTTTTTGAAATTACAGTCATCAATAAGGTCAACAGGATTTAAATCCCCTAAAAAGTTTGGACCTTTGAAATGTTTATTTAAAATTACCGTGGATTGGGGAAAAGAGTAACAGACTTTCCAAACAGATTCATAGAAGTATTTACGACTGCTTTTATTCTGTGTCCTTGCGTTTGGTATATACTACGAGACCTGCTTTTCTTTCTTTTCGCAAGGATAGTTTGCCTTACATCCAAAATAGCAATATTGGGTATCAATTCAAATGCCAGTGCGATGCTGGTTATGTTGGGCGAACATCCTTGCATCTTTTGACTCGTATAAACCAGCATGTTCCATCAAAGATCAGACAAGAGAGGATGGGGTCCGGTAGTCTCCCTCCTTCTGCAGCCTTGGACCCTGCTATCGGCCAGCATTTGGCTGACAACCCGTGCTGTGCCGATAGATATAAAATAGAATGGTTCGAGGTGCCACATAGAGCGGACTCCAGAAACCATTTAAAGATTTTGGAGTCTGTCTCTATTGCGGGCGTAAGCCTTCTTTATGCCGGCAAAAGGAAACAGTAAACGCATTGTTTCTCTTTGGGGAACTTTGAATCTTTTCTCCCATTTTTTTTTCGCCCTCCTTGTTCCAATATTTTAATCGTTTTTTAAACGTTAATAAACTTAATTTTAGTTGTCCCCGTACTTTTGGCACATATATATATATATATATATATCATGATTTTCTTGGGGGTACAAAACTTTATTAAGGCAATCATGAAGGGAAGATAATGATAAAATCTAAAAAAGAGACGGGAGCAACAGCAATCATATTCCTACCTACCAACGCTGTAAACAACACATATGGATCCGCTATAACGGAACACTTTATTAAATACCGGGATTGTGCAACGAACTTCAGCATCGACTCTTTCTCTATATTGAGTCGAGCTCGCTCCGTATATCATCTAAAAGTCTTGGAGACTGTTCACGTTCGCTTTAGGAAGCCTTCCCTTTGTAAGCAAAAAGACTGCTTGTTGGATTTGAACGTGATCAGCCTCTAAAATTCATCCCCATACGATTGCTGTTGCTCCCGTCTCTTTTTTTAGATTTTATCATTAAGGAAAACAAATTACTAAAAAATAAATCCCTCGATTCCAATTTTGATGAGTGAGGGCGAAACATGTCAATTGACTCGTTTTGATTTTTTTTCTCCTCTATTTCCCTACTTTTATTTTTTAGTCGCTATCCATTTCCCCTTTCTCCTCGGTCTTTTTTTAAAATATAAAATGAATTCCGAAGGAATACGTCTTCCCTTCATGATTTCCTTAATATATATATATATATATATATATATATATATATATATATATATATATATATATATATATATATATATATATATATATATATATATATATATATATCCCCGTCACGAGAGATGACAACATTAAGCTTTCACAATTCTTGCAGGTAGGTGTCGATGTCCTCCTGCATACAGCTCCTGATATTCTCAAATGGTCGCCCATCTAGTACTGATCAGTCTCAATGTTGCTTAACTTTCGATGATCTAGCGAGAACCGATGTGTCAACGTGATTAAATAATGACGGAGGAGCCGTAGAAAAAGTATGACAGCAAAATATTTGAAATTGACGCTACACATGAATTTGTTAAATAAAAAAGTCTTACTAAAATAATTAAAAAGAGTAAAAGATTACAATTGCAAAGAAAGATCAGGATTTACTACTTTATTAGAGAAAAAATGGTGATAATAAAATTGGAAGCTTCATAGCCCTCATGTTCATCTCAACATACAAGGTGCCTTCAATAATTTTTCAGACTTTTTTGTACAGGCATTTAAAATCGTCGTAGACTCTTGAAAATCAGTGTGTTATTCATATATCTCTTATGTAATAACTTACCAATTTTTATGATTTCAGCTTCACATGAACAGCTACAGCAAGAATTGGAATACACTCTACTAAAACCGGATTGCGACAGTCTGGACTTGAGGACACTTAAGAACTATATGAAATTAATGCAGAATTCTTATTTATTATAAACAGAAATACCGTGGGTATTAAACGTAACGTTGAATTCATTAAAAAAATAAAGTAAAAAAAAATGGACAAAACTGAGACATGTGCATGCGAGTATTATGTTTTTTCTTAACAATTCACTTCTTGTAAAAAAAAGTAACTGTGATAGAAACCCAAACCTAAAGACAGTGAGTCAAATACGATAACCATTAGACCAGCTTGATAAAAAGTGTTTAAAAAGTGTTTTCAAACATCGTGAAACAGTTGAACACATTTATAATCCGGTGGTTTCCCACGTACCAACTTTTCAAATTTCACCCCTTAACAGCCCTTTTTTCCGGATGAAAACTGATTAAAAAGTTTTCCACGTGTCTGAATATCCTATACACCGAATTTCAAGTATGTAGATAAAATATTCGTTGAGTATATAGGTTAAGAATTGTCCTCACGCACACATTTTCACTTTTATAGAATACTAGCATTTTTACAGGCCAGAATGCTCCTCCTCGGAGGCGCTGGCTATTCAATCCCACTTTCCGACTCCATTGTCTAATCTATCTGCCATGAGAGGGAGATACTCGTATATAAAATTCTTATCTTTATGCTAAATAGGCCGGTATACTACTTTTTTTTTATTTTGGCACTGTCTTTATGTAAATGTTTCGTACAATGTTTTCTAACAAAAAGTAAATACTACTATTGCAACTTAAAAGTAAAGTGATCGATCATAGTCAAGAGCAACCCGAAGACTCCCTATTTATTTATTACTACACGGAGGTAGGGGGAAAAGTCACTCTTTACACAGAATTATTCGTATGGTCGTTTTGGATTCCTCTAGCTACAATTGCCCTAAAGAATTTCCACTACTACTACTACTACTACTACTACTACTACTACTACTACTACTACTACTACTACTACTACTACTACTCTTATTATCTGACACTTCCACCCCGTCCTATGCAAAAAACGCGATAAATCCTTGTGAAGAGTCTGAGAGGAGTGAAAGACCGAGAAAAGAAAGCAACACCCAGATTTCGATCAGAAGGGCACTAGAATCTCAAGGAGGCTTAGTGCCACTATTATTTCTAGAGAAAGCCAATATTCGGCCTGGGTGGGGGGAGGGTTTTTTGTAGATGACTGCTCTATATAAAAAGGAATCCTGCACTAACACCTGAAAGCAAGGGAGGAGAAGGTTACAAACATTGCTGCAAAGAAGCTCGCGTACACGAAGGAGAAGATTCACAGCCAACACTCGTCTAGCTACAACCGCACGCCTGTGGAACAATGTTAACAAATTCCTAATGAACCGCCCCCTTAATTAAACACTTCAGCAAATCTCCACACTAACGTAATGTACTTGCAATAACCCTTATCCCTGAGTGGCTTCCGGGCCTTGATAAGTGGTGATCACTGTGTAAAAAAAAAAACAAAAAAAAAACTGCTGTCAACGATTTCCCTTAATCTCTATCTGTGCCTAAAGCTAAACTTTTCTACAACTGTTTGTCTGTGAGGCACAATACTCTGGGCCTACTTCCCAGCTGACTATAAAAAAAGGTTATTTTAAAGTCTAATATAAATAGGTCTTGTAATATAAATAGGTCTTCTTATATAATTAAACCCTACCCAAGTTCCACCATTGCTGATCATTACGGTGTTGTCTTACTACTTACCTAACACTCATTAATTCTTATCCTAGAGTGCCACCCAGACCTTTATAAACGGTGATCTCCAAGTAAAACAAAAAGTCCAGGCGTCACAATATTTGTAACCTTTGTGACAGAGACTGCCGCTCTCACATTGGTTTCCTCAGCCACACACAATTCTGCTGCAGCCAAGCAGACATGCAAGACAACTAAGCAAAGGATACTTCATCTATGGTCGATCCTAACCCACGGAGATCTTCTATATAATATTTATTTAAGAGAAATCCACTAACCGTTATCAAGTAGTGATGGCAAACAACTGATACAAGTGTTTTATGTTCTGCTTACCCACCGGTGTATAAGACGTTATGCACATTCTGTCGTCATCGGCGGTATGAACCCAAATCTGTGGATACAATAACTCGGACACCACTACTTATATAAAAATTTTAGTTAAAGGTTTATTTAAATAGACAATAACAGAAAAAAACATCAGAGATAACACCTGTATACGTGTGTGTATGTGTGTGTGTGTGTGTTTGTGTGTGCGAGAGAGAGAGAGAGAGAGAGAGAGAGAGAGAGAGGGAGGGAGGGAGATAACTGGTCTCGTTACACTCGAACATATTGTGTGCGCTGTTGCTATTTGAGGACAGCAACGACACGTATTTTCTGCTTGTGTCTCGCCAGCCAAAGGAGATCGAGAGTTCTCGTCCGAAAGTCACGTAATTTTCTCGACTTCGGCCAGAGTCACCTCTGACCTCTAAGGTGGCACTCAAACTTTTCCATTCGAACACGACACTCTTTATCCAACATAAGAACACCGAGTGCATAGGAAACGTGATAAAATAAATGGAGAGTACTCGTAATCTCGGGAGAGTTGCAGTCACGCGCATTTCAGGAACACTACCTGCTTGTACCAGTGAAAACGTCTAGCGAGTAAATATTATTATAGTTAAGATGATGTGTCTGTGATCGAAACTTCATCACTACCTAGGTTAGAAATTCCTGCAGTTTTTAAAATTCGCATTTCAGTTGGATTTAAAAAAAAAAACAGTTAATCATTAAATAAGTTTTTTGTATATTATTTACACCGTTGACCGATTCATTTTATTTTAATAACTACTGCAAATATAGAGGAAATACCCTTCTTTTTTTTTTAATTCACGATTAAAACAATAAAAAAAAGCTAGTCGTCCGGTTTCGCTTTTACTCAACAAGAACTGTATACAGGGATTTTCTATAATGGAGAAGAGAGAAAGAAAAACCGTATATATTTAAAATAAAGAGAGCGTTATGGTATGTCTATAATGGGAGATTAGTTGTAGAGATCGATCAGGCTAATCCTAATAGACACTCACCCTGTTTACAAAGAGAGAGAGAGAGAGAGAGAGAGAGAGAGAGAGAGAGAGAGAGAGAGAGAGAGAGAGAGAGAGAGAGAGTCGTTTTAAACGAACATAGATAGTCTTGAAGATTGTCAGGTGATATAGAGAGTGAGCATGACTCATGATAGTAACTGAGTCAGTGATGAAATTGTTAAGTGTTGAACTATTATGTGGAACAAAGATGACGGTAGTAAATCAAATCGGCGAAGAATCAATGCAGTCACGATCTCGAGTGTTGAGTAATTCTTAAGAACAAAGATGGCGGCGAAGAATCAATGTAGTCCGGATCAGCAGTGATTCAGTCGTTTCAAGACGGAGACTGACAGCGAACTGACTTGCATCCAAAATTCGATATTTTTATAAAGAGGTCGGAGGCTTCTCTTTGGTCGATTGTCCTAACCCGTTGTTGTAAACAAGATCGTTCAAATTCTTGTAGTCGCACCATCATTATTAATCCAAAACATTTTAACAGAAATTCATGGTTTTTAAGCAAATATATAAAAGCTAGACACCAACGTTGTATGTAGAGACAGTCGCAAAGGAAATAAAAACTTTCCATTTGCAAGAAAAAGTTATTGATGTTCTTTGTTTACTACACTTATCGCCGATACGCATTTAATACGAGTAAGTCCTTTCTTTCTGATCGCCACATCGGACAGCTCTCAATACATGCCACCAAATACAGCTGGCTCTCAATATACGACACCAGACATAGCGGGCCCGCAATCGAAAGAATAAGATGAAGAGCTGTCGCGTGCTTGCCAAGCGTAACTTCCCACTCACTAAGCGTCTTCGTTTTCTTATCGTTTGCTTTTTATTTGCTTCCCATCGGTTCCCCCAAAAGGGCACTTTGGAAGTAGACAAAAATAAAATTTGCCTTAGTATAGAAGGGGTTTCTCCCACATTGACTATGGACAAATTAACTTAAGTGTATCATCAGAACAGATACCATACTATGATCTTAGCCCGAAGGTCGGATCTTTTTCTTTTCTTCTTTTCTTTTAATCTCTATCTCTATATATGAATTCCGCTCCGTGACGTCACGTTCACGTCACAGCTTAAAATGCTGATTCGGTACGTCATTTTAATGGCGGAATCAGATTACATTAAAGATAAATTAATAGAGAAGTCATTTCTATCTGCATACATAATATTTTGTTTGCAGAAATTCCCCTCTAGACTAAAGTACCGTAGGTTTGCAACAGCCGATGCCACATACAAATTTATTATATCTAAACTATTAACCACTATCTTATGTAACTTTAGAACGATATTTTAGGCACATTTATTCGTTATAATAAAATCTTACATTTGATCCTAGGAGCAACACCATTCCAATCGCAGCATCTTTAGAGTAGTTCCTATTTCCCCCTATAAATATTAAGTCCTCCTACTGCCTCTAGTTAAGACCGAGGGGAAATATACTCATTTTACAGATATTTGGTTTGCACCCTTCGTAACTGGATCATAAACTCTTAGACATAACATAATCTTTTTATTTCCTGATTCCAAAATAATAAATTCTTCCTTCTCAAATTCTGTATATTCTCATTGGCTGAGAGTTTGCAATTCGATTATTCCGGAATCTACCTCTTAATACATAAACGGGCACTCCAGAATTTTTCAAATATGGCGACACTCTCTACAGGAGGCAATCATTTAAAAAATAAACCAAACATAAATATAATAACCGCTCATAAACAGAAAATTAAATACTGATAACCTTACACTTACCTATGTACACATTGACAAAACACCACTCCCCTTCTAAATAAAAACAAACCCTGAATAAATATGTACGGATACCATTGTTTATTTTTCGATTTCGGAGCGGCTTAGTGAACCTTACACGATGTTATTCTTTGTTTTGTTATACACTGGCACCCCCAATTTTTTTGTTGGTTTATAGTATTTGTAGGTGGGCATCCTGGCAACGATTATCAAGGTTAAATTTGGGGCAATACTTTGACACCCTCCCTCACAAAATGGAGTGTCTATTCCGATAACTGTTATGTTTGATTTTAGACAAATCATACTTTCTGTGGAGTATTTTTTTTTACTTCACTTTTACGGACTCATTATCGACACTTCACATGCATTACCTTTGTTTACGTTTTTCATAGGTAAATTTTTACCTTAATTCCGCCTCCACACTTTTCTGTAAAAAGACGACTTCGTAGGTTTTCGACTATGCTGGTTAAGAAAATCTCACTTATATTTACCATATATAAGTAGTTTTCCAGATACAAAGACCTGTATTATGCACTTTAAATCAGTGACCGCCAAATTTGTACGCACACGCGAGGAACAAATTTAATTCTATCCGACCGACTCTGCCCCCCCCCAATTTTTTGTCGATTTCTAGTATTTGCGGGTGGATATACTGACAACGATTATCAAGGTTAAATTTGGGGTAAATATTTTGACAACCATCTCCTCACAAAATGGTGAGTCTATTCCGATGGGGAGGTTTGGGGTGTCTATTTCGAAAGCCTTTCTTCACATAGGGAGGTTGGGGGTGTCCATTCCGAAAGTCGTTCTTAACATAAGAAGGCGTGGTTGAGCAGCAGCAGCAGCAACAACAACAACAACAACAACAACAACAACAACAACAACAACAACAACAACAATCGTACTTTAATTTTTTACGAGGGATGCATGCTTCTACCAGGCAGCGCAAGTTAATGAGTCCTGCAAGTATATAATATTTGGTAATTATGCATAAAACAAAACCCTAGGTTTCAATGATGACGGCAGATCTCTCAATTGAGGTATGGAAGCACAAAATGGATACAATACTTTCGTTATTCTTCAAAATTGCTTTGGACAAAATATTAAGATTTTTTTGCTAATATACTTTTTCTAACATATTTACGTTTTTTTTTCAAATATAGTTACGTTTTCTTTTTTAAATGCACGATATTAAAATATACTTTATTTACATATACTTTATTTAAACATGCGCAGTCTATTATGAGCGTCGCCGATTAAAAAAGAATTTTTTTTTATAGTTAACTAAATTTTACCATTATTTTTTACATCTCCATTATAATAAAAATATTAAAAAAAACAAAACAACGTAAACTTTCTTTATCAGTTGATTTTGTGTTTTTAATCACTTATCTTTTTCAAATAACTATGTTTATATTTTGTCCAACTGTTTAGATATTTCTATGTTCATCCTTCGGCTAACATTCACGTATGTGGAGACTTCAATGTTCACAATGTGGAATGGTTAGCCCACTCAAACAAGTCAAATGATGAGTATAGGTTCTGTCACGATTTCTCAATTTCTTATGACCTTAATCAGATTGTTCACGAATCCAACTGTATGCCCGACACTGAGGGCCAGTATGCAAGTCTCTTAAACCTTTTTCTCACAACTTGCCCTGAGCTAAGTTCATCCCCCGTTCTGTCTCCCCTGGGATCTTCCGACCACTCAATTGTCTCAGTTAAGATAAAAACAAAATGTAATAAGTCCTCTGACATACATCTCCATCTTACAATATATCGATACTCTATGATTGACTGGGATAGCTTCCATACATTTATATCAGATCTATACCTGCGTTCCCTGTTTAAATAGAACGTTTTCTCTATAGTATCAGACATGTGGATTGGTTAATTGTAAGTATAGACCGTTTCATACACTCCAAAGAATCCAGCAAAAACCTAACAGCCAGCCATGGTTCTCTCCAGAATGTGCTGCTGCCATTGCGCACAGAAATCACTTTTTCCATTGCTTCGAACGTATTAGATGTACTGAGACTAAAGCCGCCTTTAGAACTGCCAGCATCCACTGTAAAAGAGTAATAAAGAACACAAGAGAGTTGTATGCTCAGTCCGTCAAGTCCAAAGTAGCTGAGCAGCAGCTTGGTTTTCACCAGTTTTGGCAAATAGCAAACAGGACCCTGAACAGAAGCGCGTGCTCCATCCCAATCATCATCAATGAACCTGAGGTAATCTAGTCATCATCGGACAAAGCCAAACTCTTTGTCAAGAACTTTGCAGCTCATTCTATCTTATGCGATCAAGGTCGCAAACCTTCCGTATTTCCATCTGTATCTGAAAACACTTTATGCAACATACAAATATCTGTGCGTGATGTTGCCAAGCTAATTAAACACCTTGATTTTAGTAAAGCAACTGGCGGCATTCCAATTATAGTCCCGAAGAAGCTTCAACCAGAACTAGCTCCCATACTTATAAAGCTGTTCAAGCGTCATCTTAAGAAGAATTGCTTCCCAACACCCTAGAAAACCTTATCAGTATGTCCCGTATTTAAAAATTCAGTTGATCGAGCATCTCCCTTTCAGTACAGACCACTAAGTCTCCTGTGCGTCATGAATAAGTTGCTGGAATCTGCGTTAAATAGAGAAGTAGTCAAAAATACCCCCTTCAGTGATATGCAATATGTTTTCCGTCCTGCTAAATCTGCAACAGATGTGCTAACAGTTATATTTTATAGGATTTGTGAATCTCAACGGAGGTTTACTAGGTCAATTGCTTTTGACATATCAAAGGCCTTTGATAGGGTGTGGTATAAAGGTCTACTCTATAAGATCTCCAGCTATAGTATAGCTGGAAATGTTTCTCAATTATTAAATCATTTCTCTCTGATAGGTTCATAAGAGTAGTGGTTGATAGGCAGAAATTAGAAGCTCACAGCATTAATGCTGGAGTTCCTTAGAGGTCCATCCTGGGCCCAACTCTCTTCTTGATCTACATCAATGATCTACATCACATTTTCAGATCATTCGTTGGCATTTATGTTGACGACACTACTATCTATGGTAACACTTCAAAGGTCGTAAGTGACGAAGTTCTCTCTTATTCTCTCTTCTCTGATCTTGATCACGTGGTGCAATGGGGAAAGAGGTGGCTGATTTATTTTAATGCATCTAAAACCAAGCTTTTATCTTTACATCATCAACGCTCTGATCCCCGTCAGGTATCAATTGAAATAAATAGCTCTCATCTTAGAGGGGCTCCATGTTTTGAAAAGCTTCTGGATCTGAAATGATCTTAAATGGAACACGTACATCATATCTGTTGCCAAGATCACTGGAAAAATGGTGGGATCATTCTACTTGTTCAGTAAATATCTCACTACCGATGCAATTCTCTACCTGTATAAGAGCTAAGTACGTCCAAGAATGGAGTAGTTTTCACATCTGGACAAGAATTGCTAGAAACAGCTTATCCTGCTTTGGCATAGTTCAAAATAGACTTCGTAGCAAGTGAGGGAAGCTCTTTTCTCTTCCTTGCAACCTCTTTCCCACAAAAGAGACGCTGCAGGCTTGTCTCTGCTTCATCGTTATTTTCATGGTAAGTGCTCGTCTGAGCTCCAATCTATGCCACCCTCCCCAAACTTTCACAAAATACACTCGTCTAATTGAAACCACTATGAATAATTTCTTACACTCTTTATCTATGCCTAAAACTAAACGTAAATTCCATGAACAAAGCCTCTTTCTTAGAACTGCACGCCCGTGGAACTTTTTTCAGTTTCTCTGCTTTCCAGCTGACTACAATATGGCCGTAATCCAATTTACCAAATTTCCACTACTAACGATTACTATGGTATTGCCCTATTGGCTATCACACTCATTAATCCTTATCCTCCAGTGGCCCTCGGGCATTGATAAGTGGTGACTCCTTTGTAAA
This sequence comes from Euprymna scolopes, assembly GCF_053919585.1. Taxonomy (NCBI): domain Eukaryota; kingdom Metazoa; phylum Mollusca; class Cephalopoda; order Sepiida; family Sepiolidae; genus Euprymna; species Euprymna scolopes. The sequence continues at coordinate 25,871,924 of NC_136490.1, read as the reverse complement.
ATTTTTAAAACTATATTTAGAATTATGAGAAGTCAAAAGTTTCTTTCACATAGTACCTTACATCTTACAGTTTCTCGTGTTTTACAAAGTTTAAAGGCATTATGTTTTGAATAGAATCAAATATTTATTCTATTAAATTGATAATATTATACAAACATGTTTTTTAAAAATGTAATTAAAATTTTTTTTTTCAATTTTCACCGCAAACAAAGCACAGTGCCACTTTAAAGTAGGGGGCTACTATCGGAGATATAAGTTGCAGGGATATCATGAAGGGAGATGAGCAGCAAGATGTCTGGTCATATTGCCTTGAACTTCTGAATATCCGTACGGTTAGGAAAGCAGAACCCCGGAAGGAATACCCCAAAGTCTAGCAGTTCTGGAGAAGAAACTATTGGAGTAGAAGGCTTTCTTACATTACTATTATATAACTTCCGACCTTCTTCAGGTATATCTTGTCGAACTCAGGAATGTTTGTGTCAAACTTGGAATTTTGGACGCAATTGCGAAAATAACACTCAAGATGAGAATAGTAGTCCACCGAATCCAAATAATACGAATAAGCAATCCTCATCTCAAAAATTCAGAAACGTAATATGGTTTTCATTCTGCTAGCTCTATAGCTGGTGTTAATTCTAATATCACACAGGATTAGTGAATATCTTGACAAGAATTTCCTTTCTAGAGTAATTGCTCTTGACATATCAAAGGTTTTTGATAGGGTATGGCACAAAGGTTTACTTTACAAGATTGCAAGCTACGGAATAGCTGGAAATATCCTTTCAATTATCAAATATTTTCTCTGTGATAGGCTTATAAGAGTATTCGTAGATGGGTAGAAGTCAGTAGTTCATAGTATTAACTCTGGCACCCATCCTGGGTCAAACTCTCTTCGTGATCTTCATCAATGATCTCCCAAATATTATTCTTAGATTATTTGTAGTTATACAGATAACAGTACCATATGGAAATACTTCAAAGGCAGACAATGACCAATATCTTTCTGATTCTCTCTCTTCTGATCTTGAGTACGTGGTGCGATCGGGAAAAAGGTGGCTGGTTAACCAAGCTTCTCTCTTTCCATCATCAACACTCTAACTCCAATTGAAATGAATGGTTCTTGTCTTGAGAAAGCACCATATTTTGACAAGCTTCTTGGGCTGACCTTCACTCCTGATCTGAAATGGAACATATGTTACAAGGAAAGACTGTCCCCTTTCCATTTAAATAAAAAAGAACATTAGATAAGTGAAAATGAGATTAGGATAACCGAGACTCGAACCTTGTATGCGAGGTTCAGAAATAGAATGTTAGAAATCGGAATGTTAAAAAGGCCTATTGTTAAATTCTATTATAAAATAGTTAGATATTGTTTATATTGTAAAAAAGAATTGATTGTCATTCTTCTATGAAACTAAATTAAAAATGTCAGCTAAAAAGAATGAACAATAAAAATTAAAAATGTATTATTAAAAATAGGTTAGTTGAGAATTCTTTGTTGTCAAAAGTGTATTTAGAAAACGTGCGCGTAGCCACGTGAATTGGTCACGTTTTGGAACCACACTTCTGACGTCATAGCAAAAAGGGGATTCTCAATATAGGAGCTAGAGTTAGTCAGATCGCGGTAGTTGAGGCAGAACAGTTGAGTCTGCTAGTCAGTCAGTCAGTCAGAGAGAGAGAGAGAGAGAGAGAGAGAGAGAGAGAGAGAGAGAGAGAGAGAGAGAGAGTCAGAGCCTTTTGGAAGCGAAGGAAAGAACAGTAAACTATGCAGATCCCAAATGTGAATTCCTGAAGTCATCATCATTCGACCGGTCCAATGAAATAAAGAATCACCATCGATATTTGTAACTGCTGTCTTCGTGTCGTCATTCCACAAATCAAAAGGTAATGTGTTAAACATCTTATTATGAACATTGCGTAACCCTTCCAAGAATATGTATTTCTCCTCCTCTCTATATGTGTTACAAGAAATATAAGAACTGTACATCTATCCTCTTACCACCCTCTCTCCTCGCTAATATATGTTATAAGAATCCACAGAACTGTATCAATGTCTCTCCCTCTCTCCCTCTCCCTCTCATCATCATCGCCCTTCGTATATTGTATGGCCCCAATAGGAACACCAGCGTCATCTCTTTAATATGCACCCCTATGCAACACATATACAACAAATCTTTTGTCAATATCGCCGGAAAAATGGTTGGAACATTCTACAGCTCCAGTAGACATTTCACTGCTGATGTAATCCTATATGTGTAAAAAGGCCACGTACATCCTAAGATGGAGTGCTGTTGCCTCATCTGGACAGAAGTTGCTCCGCGTCCTATCCTGCCTTGATAGAGTTCAAAACTGGTTTCAAAACTTAGTAGGTGATGCTCTTTTCTCTTCCTTGCAACCCCTTCCCCATAAAAGAAACATTGCGAGCCTGTCTCTGCTCCATCGTTTTTCATGGCAAGTACCTACCCGAGCTCCAATCTATTGCCCCATTACAAAACTTTTACAAAAATCACTAGACTAGCTACAGCTGCTATCAACAATTTTCCCCATTCTCTGTATGTGCCTGAAGTTAAACTCAGATTTCATGAACAAAGCTTTTCTCTTATAACTGTCCGCCTATGGAGCTCTGTTTCACTGGACTGCTTTCCAGCTAACTACAATATGGTAGCCTTTAAGTCCAATGTAAACAAGTTCTTTTTAACCGTCCTCTTTAAATAACTAAATTCTACCCAATTTCCAGTATTAACGATTACTACACTACCACTTTACATGCAATAACCCTTATCCTTGAATGGCCTTCGGGCCTTGATACGTTGTGACTCCTTTGTATATAAAAATTACTATAAGTTGTTTTTGTATGGAGACAATTTGTTGATATAGGTCTAGTTTATATATATATATATATATATATATATATATATATATATATATATATATATAGCCAGTAGAGTTTAGTTTCCTAGACGTACATCCAATGAAACATGTGTCTACCAAAAAGTGCTCAATGAACATGTGTCTACCAAAAAGTGCTCAATGAATGAACAGAGCAGGTATATTATATATATATATATATATATATACAGGGTGACCCCCCCCCAAAAAAAACAAATGCTAAATGGAGGCTATCTAGAACATATGCTGTAGAACGGAGAAAAAAAGGGGCAAAGACCCTAGTGTTTTGATGTGATGTTTTGACTATAATAAACTGGTTATGACCAAAGTTTCATTTCATTCGGACAAAACAGTAAGAAACGGGGCCTAATTAGAGTTAGGACTCGTTTTTTGGGGGGCACACTGTATATATATATATATATATATATATATATATAGTGTAGGGAGAGATTTTCGGCGGGTAAGCGATAAATTTTTAACGTTTTTCTTTATTGCTATTTGCAAAGAATTAAAAAAAAACAACTCTTTTTATCGGTTGAAAAATATATTTTCTTCTGTTCATTTGGATTTGGATCCGATTTGTATGAAAATAGGCAACTTCCTTTTTACATTTATATTTTCTAGTGTTCTCATATATAACCCCCCCCCCCCGAAAAATTAGATATATTCGACAAATACGTATCATTGTACATATCACACACATAGCAAACGTTTCTTCGAAACAATTGAACTTTCGAACAATGTATGATTTGATCGTTTAATGCTAACCGATATGCATTTTTAACAAGCAAAATCTATCCGTCATTTGGCCGTTATCAATCGAACCAATCTATATATATGAATTTAGGAAAACTCGTCCCGGGAAAACTCGTCTCCGGAAAACTCGACCCCGGAAAACTCGTCCCTTTTCGCTAGGTAGGAAAACTGGTCCCTTATTGAATAAATATCGATTGAAAACACATTTTATGATCGTCCTTGAAGGAGATATTGTTTTTTTAAAATAGACTATAGCCCCCATAATATTTAAAAAAATATTTTTACTTGTTCAATGTTTTTTTTTTTTTTTTTTTTTTTTTTAAATAAAATCTATTTTCTAAGTGTCCGTTTTCTACCTAACTGGTTAAGTTCTTAGTGGTTTCACTTCTTTTAAAGCGTTTATTATGTTCATAAACGAGACCGCATTTTTTTATATTAATATAAAAAGAATTTACTTATTTACTGTTGTTTATAAAAGGGTAAAATCGATTTTTCTACCTCGCCGACTATGTTGTTTAATTTATTTGGAATCGTTTATTCGGTAAAGAAAAAAAAAACACAGAAAACAAACAAAAAACATGTCGAGTGTTACGTGAGAACGAGAAATAATGTCCGGTGTATCACATCTTAGGGGGTCTTGATAATCGCTAAAAAATAGAAAATTAAAGAAATTACTGAGGGAGATTTGGTTTTAGAAAGAAAATAATAAATTTTAATATTTTTTAAAATATAATTTAGAGAGAGAGAGAGAGAGAGAGAGAGAGAGAGAGAGAGAGAGAGAGAGAGAGAGTGGGGGAGGAGTAAAAACTATATCTCCCTCCGAAAAACAACCAACAAAAAATGAAATTAAAAAGATTCTTGATGAACGATAGCGGAGTTTTCAATAAAATTGATTAATAAATTTATTTAGTGATTACCTTTTCTCTTAATGATTGATTTTAGAATTTTGAAGTAAAAATTAAAAAAAATTAAAAATTAGTTAACGAGAAATTGTTAGCACATGGCATCTCTCGCGCCAAAAATATATTTCGTTTTTAATTTATTAGTTAATTTTTGCAAAATTTGACAGGACGATAATAAATGTTGATAATTGATAAAATTATAATTTTAAATAACGCATGAGTGAATTTGGTATGAGAGAAAACAAAAACATAACAACAAAAAAACTATCATAATTAAAAAAACAAAACAAAAAAGTAACGAAAAATCGAATCGCTTCCTGTTTTTTAATTTTTTGGTTTTGTTTTTTATTATTGTTTTTATGACTCCAAAAAACATCGTTAAAATAAGAACCAAAAAAAATTTGTAATTAACTTTATATGAACATAATAAACGCTTTAAAAGAAGTGAAACCACTAAGAACTTAGCCAGTTAGGTAGAAAACGGACACTTAGAAAATCGATTTTATTAAAAAAAACAAATTGAACAAGTAAAAATATTTAAAAAAAATATTATGGGGGGGGGCTATAGTCTATTTTAAAAAACAATATCTCCTTCAAGAACGATCATAAAATGTGTTTTCAATCGATATTTATTCAATAAGGGACCAGTTTTCCTACCTAGCGAAAGGGGACAAGTTTTCCGGAGACGAGTTTTCCGGAGACGAGTTTTCCCGGGACGAGTTTTCCGGGCACCATATATATATAAAAGTGAACGTGTGTGTGTGTGTGTGTGTCTGTGTACATTTTCTTACGCAATAACTCTGTCAATTTTCAGTCTACAGACTCGAAATTTGATATACAGAATACTGAGATTTGGGAAAATCTTTGCGATTAGTTTTCGGGCAGAAATTTGGCGATTAAGAGGTCAAAGTTAAACGATTTGACGTTTGAGAACTCTACCAAACTCCTCTTAAAATTTTGGGTCTAAACACGTAAAATTTTAGATATAGTTTTCTTTGACATGGATCTAACTTAATAATTTCATTTGAGCCCTAAACAATAAATTTTAAGGGGTCATAATAGGGGTCAAAGTTAAAAAATTGATCGTTTTTTTTTCTTTTTGCTCAGCATACACCTCAAAATACCCGGGCAACGCCGGGCACCCATTGTTAGTAAATATATAATCATATCTCTATAAGAAAGGGCAATGTGCAATTATTTATAAAAATAGACAAGTAAAAAACAAAAACAAAAACAAAAAATAAACAAGTGAAGCATGCATGGTCTCCCCTGAGTGCACAGTGAACGAGGCATAAAAAATTACTAAGTTCAGCACCCCCCCGCCATTTAGCCCCCTCAAATCCCCAGGGGACGTCAGATCCTGTTAAAAACGAACAAACGGTGCAGTTTTAGGTCTTAACATATGTAAATTTGAGTTCTGCACCATGCAAAAAAAGAAATAACCAAATCCATCATTTGCCCCTCCTCCACCCCATTTAGCTCCAAGAGTCCCCAAGGCCTTAATATATTTAAGTTTGAGTTCAGCACCATGCAAAACTGCTAAATAGACATACACGGCAAATTTTGGACAAATATGGTAAAATAGTCCCCAAAATAGAGCGTTTTTATTAGCCCTAAAACAGTCCCTGAGCACACACAAGAGTTATCGCGAAGTATAGACGAACAAAATTATATAGATATCAGTTAGTTACAATTTTTCAGAAAAAAATCCACAGCACCATTTTTTTTAATAAGCACAAAAGCTATTTTAAACCGAAAGACACCGCTGGGGCGGGGGGGGGGCGACCGGAGTTTTACTGGAAAATCCGTTGAGTTACTTTTTTTTACTCATATCATGTTTAATGTTTGTGCAACATTTAAAAAAATCACAAGGCGTAGTTATTGAGAAAAGTGCGGACAGACGAACGGGTGAATGGACAAATGGACAAGGGTGAGTTTACAGGTCCCCCTTCTTTGTTGCGGGGGACCAAAAAAAAAAAAAATATCTGCCCACCCTGGTAGGTATTAATCCAGTTCTCAGTGTTTTTTTTTAGTGTTTAACTGATAATACAGATCTTTAATATAAGTTTATTGTAAGTTTAAAACTAATTTTCGTCTAAATTACGTCCTTTGAAAATTAATTCTTATAATTTATAAAACTCGCTATGTTTGTCTGTCTTCATTTTTCAAAGTGCATCTACTGTATGACGCAAGGTCATAGAGGGGGGACGAGAGTGTCAGCTTGTTGCATTTTTTGTGGACCGTTCTTTTATAAGATTTTGGAATAGCTGCTAAGGATTTAAACTAATAAAAAAAAAGGAACTTGGTAGGCGTAAGTCGACGATACGTATTCTTTATACGCACCTATACATTATACCTTAAAATTGGTTTATTTTTTAAAACTATTTCTTATCCGTCTGACGAGAACTTAAACGGTAAGAGATAAGGCTGGATCCCTATATGTTTTGGTTTAGGTTCTAGCTAAGTTATTTATTTATTTATTACTTTGAAATCACTATTATATATTGTGTATATAATAATTTATAAGGAATTGAATCTATAATAATAAATACGTAATCTGCATAAATTAAAATGAACTATATATATATATATATATATATATATATATATATATATATATAACATAAGAAACGGTCTAATTAAAAAAGTGCTACTCACATATTTTTTTTTTACACAGTGATCACCACTTATCAAGGCCCGGAAGCCACCCAGGGATAAGGGTTATTGCAAGTACATTACGTTAGTGTGGAGATTTGATGAAGTGTTTACTTAAGGGGGCGGTTCATTAGGAATTTGTTAACGTTGAACTTGAACACATCCAAGTTGTAGTCCGGTGGGAAGCAGAGACGGAACAGACTTCCACAGGCGTGCAGTTCTAAGAAAGAAGCTTTGTTCATGGAATCCGCGTTTTGATTTAGGCACAGATATAGAGTGGGGGAAATTTTCACAGTGGATTCAGCTAGACGGGTGTTTTTCGTGAAAGATTGGCGAGGGGGGACCAGCGATTGGAGTTCAGACGAGCACCTGTCATGGAAATAACGATAAAACAAGGATAGGCTCGCAACGTCTCTTCTATGGGAGAGGGGTTGCAGGGTAGAGAAAAGGGCATCCCCCACTAAGCCACGAAGTCTATTTTGTACTCTGTCAAGGCAGGATAGGCTGTTTTTAGCAGCTCCTGCCCAGATATGGCAACAGTATTCCATCCTTGGACGTACTTGGCTTTTATATAGATAGAGAATTGCATCAGTAGTGAGATATCTTCTGGAGCGGTAGAAGGATCCCACCATCTTTCCAGCGACCATGGCAACAGATTTGATGTACGTGTTCCATATCAGATCAGGAGTAAAGGTCAAAACCAGAAGCTTGTCAAAACACGGGGCCTCACCCAGACGAGAGCCATCCATCACAATTGATGCCAGATAGGGATCAGAGCGTTGATGATGTAAGGATAGGAGTTTGGTTTTGGATGCATTATAGGTAACCAGCCACGTCTTCCCCCACTGAACCACGCGCTCGAGATCAGAGGAGAGAGAATCAGAGAGAACTTTGTCATTTACAGCCTTTGATGTGTTGCCGTAGATGGTCGTGTCATCAGCAAAGATGTCAACGAATGATTTAAGTATGTGTTTAGGGAGGTCATTGATGTAGATCAGGAAGAGAGTTGGGCCCAGGATTGACCCCTGAGGGACTCCAGCATTTATATTGCAGGCCTCCGATTTTTGTCCATCTACCACTACTCTTATGAGCCTATCGGAGAGAAATGATTTAATGATTGAGAAAACATTTCCAGTTATACCGTAGCTGGAAATCTTGTGAAGTAGACCCTTATGCCATACCTTGTCGAAGGCCTTTGATATGTCAAGAGCAATGGCCCTAGAAAGGAAGCCTTTGTCAAGAGATTCACTAATTCTGTGGGATATAACCGTCAGCACATCTACGGTAGATTTTGAAGAGCGGAAACCATATTGAGTGTCACTAAGAAGGTTGTTCCTGCTGAGGTGGTTGACTATTCCTCTATTTAATATGGATTCCAGCAACTTACTCATAACACACAGGAGACTTATTGGCCTGTACTGAGAGGGAGATGACTTATCACCTGAATTCTTAAATACAGGGCAAACTGATGAGGTATTCCAGGGAGTCAGAAAGCACTTAAGGCAGCGCTTAAATAGTTTCGTAAGTATGGGAGCAAGTTCTGGTTGAAGCTTTTTTAACACTATAATTGGGATGGCATCATGGCCGGTTGCTTTACTGGAATCTAGGTTCTTTATTAGCTTGGCGACCTCATGCACGGATATTTGTATGTTACCTAGCCTGTTCTGTGTTATAGGAGGAAATATGGGGAGTTGATGGCCTTCGTCGCATAGGGTAGAATTAGCTGCAAAGTTCTTTGCAAATAGTTTGGCCTTGTCTGACGCTGACGAGATGACGTCTGGTCCATTAATAATGGTTTGGATAGAACGCACACTTCTGTTCAGGATCGTATTTGTTATTTGCCAAAACTGGTGGGATCCAAGCCGCTGATCAGCTACCTTGGATTTAACAGACTAGGCATATAGCTCTCTTGCATTTTTTATTACTCTTTTACAGTGGTTGCTGGCAGTCCTGAAAGCAGCTTTAGTCTAAGTGCATCTATTACGTTGGTAGCTATGGAAAAAGTGATTTCTGTGTGCGATAGCAGCAGAGCATTCTGGGGAGAACCATGGCTGGCTGTTAGGTTTTTGTTGGAATTTTTTAGATGGTATGAATTGGTCTATGCCTACAATTAACCATTCGGTCAGATCTGATACTATAGAGGACACTTCCTTTTTAAACATGGAGTGCAGAGGTAAATCAGATATGAATGTACGGAAGCTATCCCAGTCAGCCATAGAGTATCGGTATACAGTACGGTGGAGGGGTACGTTTGGGGACTTCTTACATTTCGTTTTTATCTTAACTGATACGACAGAGTGGTCAGAGGATCCTAGAGGAGAATGAACGGAACATGAACATAGCTCAGAGGAAGTTGAGAGAAAAAGGTCTAGAAGGCTTGCATATTGACCGGGTGTATCGGGCACACGGGTGGGTTCGCGAACAATCTGAGTGAGGTCATAAGCAATGGCAAAATCATGACAAAACCTCCCCTCATCGTCTGTCTTATTTGAATGGGTCAGCCATTCCACATTATGGATGTTGAAGTCACCACAGATGTGGATGTTAGCCGAGGGATGTGCAGACAGTATGTGGTCTATTTTCTCAGATATGCTCTTAAAGATAGTAATATATCCGGCACATTTGTAAAAATATTGTTTATTTAGTTCATGTTATCAATACATTTGAACTAACACACAGATACACAAACATACACACGCACACACACACGCGCATGCACACACACATATAAAAGTAGAACAATAAAATTATAAATGAATAACCCCAAACATTAAGTTATTTTTAATCGTTTAAAATATTTATGCAATCAGACATACATCTAGTATTATCCGGGTTTTCGCTCTCTATTAAATTTACCGTATTTCAAAAAAGATTATTGCATTGTTGCTTTCATTAGTAATCAACAGTTTCATAGTAATTTAGACTCGACAAATGAAAAAAAGAAAGGCGTTTACATTGATTCTTTTACGAAATAAACTTTAAAAATGGCAGAAGGGCGTAAAGAACTTTTGATTTTAATGTTTGTCATAATATTTTTTAATAAACATGCAATCAATTAGACAAAGAATACTGCGATGAGAATTTTCAGACGTTGTTTTTAGGTTCCACGTAAAACAATTTTCTGCGATTAAAATAAGTTTTAAATACTATTTACATAACTTAAAATTCATGTAGCCTAGATTTCAATACAACGTGAACGTATGACTGTTGACCAAATCGGAGTTCTTTGCGTGCCTTATGATTGCCCGATCTGTATGAACTCCTCGTAGTTATTCGTATACGACTGCAGATGTTATTCATAAATAATAATTAACGTTTAAAAACATATTTCAGATTTTATTGAATTAACTATGCCCTTGGGCCTAGGCAGACCCCATAATATTATTGTTATGAATGAACTAAAATAAAGAATTAATTAAAATTTAAAATCGGAAAGTAAACCGTATTTCTTGTTTATAATTATCAAGTGCGAATGTAAACCCCACAATATTATTGTTATGAATAAATTAATATAAAACGTATTTCCTATTTTAAAACAGACAATTAGACACACCTCACAATGTAATTTTTATGAATGAATTAAAATTAAGAATCCACTAAAATTTAAAATCAAAAGTAAACCGTATTTCTTGTTTATAATTATCAAGTGCGAATGCAGACCCCACAATATTATTGGTATGAATAAATTAATATAAAACGTATTTCCTATTTTAAAACAGACTATTAGACACACCTCACAATGTAATTTTTATGAATGAATTAAAATTAAGAATTAATTAAATTTTAAAATAGAAAGTAAAAAAATTTCTTGTTTATAATTATCAAGTTCGAAATCAGACCCTATAATATTATTGGTATGAATAAATTAAAATGAAAACGTATTTCCTACTTATAAATATCAAACGCGAACGCAAACCCCATAATATTATTGGTATAAATTAATACACATTTTCTATTTATAAACTTCAAGCACGAATGCAAACCCCCACAATATTATCGCTATGAATAAATTAAAATTGAAATTAAAACACATGTCCTATTTATAAATGTCAAACGTGAACACACAACACTATTAATATGAATAAATTAAAGCTAAAATTATTTATTTAAAAAGACTATACATTGATGCGGTATATATATTTATAGATTTCTTTTTATTCATTTAAAAATACCTTAAAAGCATTATTTTTCATAGCTATTTGTCTTTCTGGTTAAGATCAAAAGGTAATAATTAAACCTTATTATTGAATAATCTTTGGTCTTGATAGGTGGTTACTTATTTGTAAAAAAACAAACTACAAAACTCAACAAAAACCGACGACGTGTATAATATAACTAGTTTCCTTCAATAATTACAATATCACCAACAGAAATGGCCAATGACTCTTATCTGAAAGTACATCATTTAAACTTCTTGGCCTAACGTTCACAGGAAACATGAGTTGGAACAATTACATTGAGAGTATTGCCAGAACCGCTGCGAAGAAGGTGGGTTCTCTCTACCATGCTAGAAAGCTACTAACGCCCGAAAGTATCCTATACCTCTATAAGGCCACCATTCGCCCATGTATGGAGTATTGTTGTCATCTGCACCTAGTCTCTCGCTCCTACACAAGGTTCAAAAGAGAGTCGCCAATCTGATAAGTCCTGAACTGTCATCTAAACTTCAGCCTTTGTCCCATCGACGAAATGTTGCATCCCTCTGCCTGTTCTACAAGTACTTTAACGGTGAATGCTCTGACGAACTGTAAGCACTTGCGCCCCCTCGACGTAAATACCTCCGACAAACCCGACAAGCAGCTAAATTCCACCCCTTCACTGTAGAGATCTCTAGACGTAAGAGAGCCTTCTACTCCAGTAGTTTCTTCTCCAGAACAGCTAGACTTTGGAATTCCCTTCCATGTCCCTGCTTCCCCAACTGTACTGACATGCAGAAGTTCAAGTGTAACGTGAACCGACATCTTGCTGCCCAACTCCATACACAGTACCCCTGATGCTTATGTCCCTGATGCTTATGTGCCTTGTTTTGGGTGAAAATGTAGTAATAAAAATATAGTTTTGTTAATGTTTGTTATTAGCGCAATGTTGATTTATTTTGAAATGGATTTTAATATTTTTCGAATAACGCTTCATTTACAACAAAAACTCGCCTAGTTACAACAGCTGCCGATGATTTTTCTTTGTCCCCCTCTATACCAAACAAAATATCCACGAACAGATTTCTTTTCTGCTGCTTCCCAGCTGACTACAACGTTGTCATTTTCAAATCCAATGTGAACAAATTTTTCTTGAGCCGTCCTCTTAAATAATCAAATTCTGCCAAACTTCCACCACCATTACCAATCATCGGAGTATTTTCTCACTGGTCACGTAACACTCGTTAATCCTTATCCTCGAGTAACCCTCCAGCCTTGGCAAATGGTTATCTTTAGAAAAAAATCTTAAGAAAAAATGAAACTATCTGTAAAAAGATATGTCTTAATATTTTTGCAATGGATTTTAATTTGATTGGGTTACTCGATTTTTTGCGTTATCATAAAAAAGCTGATAAATTAAAAAATCAAACAAGAAATACAAAACGCAAGTCAAGATAAAAAATCAAAATTATTATTTTTATTGTTCCCTCGGATGTTGTTTGTTGTCGTCTGCTGTTTCTGAAAGGGTGGCGCCATTACATTCATTCGTAAAATATTGGTCTGATCGGCTGGAACAGAGCGTAACAAAAAAAAAAAAAAAAAAAAAAATGAAAACGGTAGAAATGGAAACTTAACATGCAAACATGGAAGATTCCTGTTCCATATTAAAAGAATGTTATTATTTCGCGATTGCATCCATAATTATACGTTTCCCGAATTTGATTCTTATTCGTCAACAACATACGACTAATCAGACACGATAAAAAGCGGACATATTGGATTTATTATTTCGCAATGTTGTCCGGATGGCAAATTTCCGAATTAAATAAACCAACGAGGAAAGAGAAAGAAATCATTCTAAATAGAAATAATAATAATAATAATAATAATAATAATAATAATAATAATAATAATAATAATAATAATAATGATAATAATAATAATAATACCCCCCCATCTTTTTATATATTTAAAAAAATTTTATTCAGCAAATTATAATTAAAATAACTTAAAGACTGAACGAATCTGCGAGTTCTGACCTTGGTGTGAATAGACTGCAAATCTACCGATAATCCATCTGGCAGTTTGATAACAACTTTCTTACTTGATATTATTCGGATTATTATGTATTATCTTCACAACGTTTCGGCCGATGTAACTTCCGACCTTCTTCAGCTGTATCTACTCAACCCTGGAGTCTGTCTCTCGAACTTGGGAATCTGCACGGAATTTCAAACAGAAACTTTTATTTCATCCACGGAGGTCGCATGCTCTTATTCCTTCAGCCATGATCTGGTAGAAGTTTTTAACAACACGAACGAACCTATATGACGTTTTTGAGTTCCCGAGTTCGACAGAAACATTCCCGAGTTCGACAAGATACACCTGTAGAAGGTCGGAGGTTACATCAACTGAAACGTTGTGAAAATCACACTCACGATGAGAACAGTAGTCCGATGAATCCAAATAATACGGGCGAACCTATATTTGTTATATCTGATTGACGAAACAGATTTTAGTATCTACCCTTCGTTATTAAATCTATTAATGTCAAAAGAACGCGGGAAAACTGGTTTTATTTTGTATATAAGAAGATAGACCACTAATTGAAATTTACCTCTCCCAAATAGCTATATTTTGGGCAAGGGTCGTTTACACAAATTAATATGTCCAACACGTTAGAAATATGGAAACACACAATTCGTTGGAATCAGTAAGTAACAGTCTATGGATTTAATTACTTACGGACAGGAGCACGTGAAGATTGTCAATATCATTAGTCAAATTGATGCAATGGATCTGACAAGATTCGAACACGGAACGCCGAGCCATCAGTCTGCACCGGTATCCTCACAATGACCCCACTATGTGAAGATCATAGTAACATTTGATTTGTCATGTCAAACTCCAAATCTGACATAGTTATATGGAATAAGTCAGAGAGAGTTGCAACCTTGATTGAAGTGAGTGTTCCTAATGATGGCGGTCTTAACAGAGCTGAAAGAGAGAAACAGACCAAATACCAAGGTCTCATGTATGATATGAAAAGAAACTGGAATCTAAAGGGGATATCAATCATACCAGTTATCATAGGTACCACAGGACTTATGAAGAAGAACCTGAAGTCCTACCTAACTAATATTCCTGGTGAACCAAGTGCAAAAGAGATTCAGACAATTGCACTTGGGAACAGCGAGGATACTAAAAAGAGCTCTCGGTTGGTTTCAATAAAAAATCGGGGCAATGTTGGCAGCTGGTTTGGCTGCCCCATACCCAGCATTACAATCTTCAAAGGAAGAAAAATTTAAAAAAAAAAATGACTCGCATTTAATACTAAACATAGAAAAGCTTCGTAACACGTTAACAGAAAGCATGCAAACAGTTTATTTAAAATATTTTCAACTAGCAGCAGGGATGGGTGGGTGAGGGCTTTGCCCGGACGTAAAATCCGCTTAAATATGATATTTTAATTTGTCCAGATATCGTATACATTATTATAGAGTTGTGATTTCAAAAGTAAAAAACAAGAGAAGAGTATTTGGGTGGCATCCGCTAGAATCGAAACTGTGACATTCAAAGCTGGTGACGTTACCACCGTTCCAACGTGACACGCATATGAACCGATTAAAAAAATAATAATATGAATAAACAAAATGTATAACAATTTTTTCAATTTGGACCCATTTTTGACCCCTTAAAAATGATTTTGTTTTCCAATTTTGACTCATTTTCGACCCCTTAAAAACTATTTTAACCGGCTAAAAACTCATAAAAGAACGATCCGTAAAATATTCAATCATTTGAGGCCCCTAGCGCCGCTCTGCGACTTTTAGTTTCGGTGGAGATAGAGTTTGAAAATATGGAGACAGACAAACAGGCATATAGCTTTTTATATATAAAGTTTGATCGTGTGAGCTTTCAGATTTGAATCTAATGTTTTTCCTTTTATTTCTTCTTCTTCCTTCAATATAAACAATTTAAGAAAAGACCAAATTTATCAACCTGTGAAGATCATATACACTACCTATGGAAACGCTTTTAGACATATCTATCTATCTATCTATCTATCTATCTATCTATCTATCTATCTATCTGTGTGTGTATGTGTATATGTGTGTATGTGTGTGTGTGTGTGTGTGTGTGTGTCTAAACAGACCCTAGTAAAGTGTTTTTTTTTTGCGTATTTTTCTTCTTTCTAAGGATGAGTTTTACCTGGAAAATCCCAATAAAAATAACACCACTGATCCATCGTGATTCGACACATTACGTTGGTAAATAAGTAATTAAAAATTGAAAATTATTGAAATCTGTCAATATTACCATTTATTCTGATTACCTTGTTTTGTATTAAACGATGTTTTTCTACCAAATTGTATTGTATTGTATATATATATTCGGTCGCTCGATCACTATAGACGTCTTAATAACATTATGCCTGTATTTGGTTTTATAAATGCTAAATTTTCCTTGATTCTCGTGGTGGTTGACGGTGGCCCAGGGGTAACGTTCCTTACTAATGGAGTCAAAGGTGGCTTCTTGGCGAGGTTCGAATCTTTTTATCAGCGGCAATCATCACTTTCTGCACTGATAATTGAGAAAATATAAAACAATAGTGACTGTCGGTATAAGAAATAATATATATATATATATATATATATATATATATAAATAATATATATAAATAATATATATATATATATATAAATATTTATTTTTTATCTATGGACACTAGTATTTTATGGTTACGCAATCTTCAATGTAGGAAATGAAAATTGCTGCCAGTCGAAAGATTCGCATCCAGTTAAAAAGTCATCTTTAATTCTGCAGTCTGGTATTTAATCCCTAGATCAGTGTTTCATACTTACGCAATCTTCAGTGTAGGAAATGAGAATTGCTGCGAGTTAAAAATTCAAATTCAGGTTAAAAGTTAACTTTAATTTTGCAGCCTGGTATTTATTCTCAGACCACCATTAATTAATTCGGAAAAGAAGAGAATTTAATGTCCGTATTATGTAAAATTATCGGACATATATAGCAAGCTTAGTTATATAGTGTTCAACAACAGCGACCAGAACATCGCTAACGCAAAGATTGACGATGCAGTCCGTGTTGAAGAGGACGATAACAATATGTTTCATTTATAATATTAATTATTAATATTAATTATTTTAAATATTTATTATTAATAATAATTATTTTATCTACATACATTAATGATTTATGCTTACGCAATCTTCAGTGTAGGAAATCATAATAATTTCTATTCGAAGAATTCGAACTCAGTTGTAAGGCCATCTTTAACCCTACGGTCTGGGTACAGCTTATATATTGTTAAGACATTCTTCGGTGTTCATATGAACCTGTGCGGAGGAAATACAAATATATTAAATAAATAAATAGACACTCGCAAAAATAATTTATTCATGTTTAAAGTTTTTGCCTTCGCCGTCGTTGGCTAGTACTTGGGCTGTACAAAACTGCAATCGAAGGTTGAAACATTGATAGTTTATGTTAATTGGTATTTTGTTTGTCATATATTGTTATGTAATTGGGAACACGAAAAATTATCTGTTATTTATCTGTCTGTCAATCTATCTATCTATCTATCTATCTATCTATCTATCTATCTATCTATCTGTGTATGTATTTATGTATGTATGTATCTATCTATCTAACTGGCGAGATAAACAAGAGATGAGATGTGAAGCTATGTTTTGATAAAAGTTGTCAAAACACATTGAGGTATAAAATGGACAAATGGCACCGGAAGTTTTAAAAATAGCTGACCGGAAGGATGTGGTTGTCACGTGATCAGGTTAGATGGACATAGAGCCTAAGTTGGGATTTGGACGTAAAGAAGAGCGGACGAGTTAACGGTTGTCTTCCAGCCCTTGAGAGGGAGATGAAGTTTTTCCAAATTAGAGATTAGAATTAACCACCAGTCAGGTAACCATTCTTCTGCATAAAAACAAAAACAAAAACAAACAAACAAAAAAACAAACAACAACAACAACAACAACAACAAAAAACATATAAAACTAACCATCGTTTTGGAGTGAAATGCATTCGTTCAAACAGTTTCCAGCCTCCCTGCACGAACAGATGAATTCCAGGTAAGTCACAAGATCAACGACACAGATGAAAAGTTGAAAAGGTATGTCAAAATACATGTATGTATTCATGCTATGTATGACACTCACCCACCCGCATAAGAACATTTAAACGATCACGAGACGAACCCAAATAGGTCACAAAGATAACTTAGGGTTCAGATAGTGAAGAGCCACGATAGAAAATCGTGACACGAACACACACCCAAACCCGACTATATAACACTATCAACCTATATACTATTGTGACACAATGATAAACTAGTGTTATGGCAAAATGATAAAGAGCCCTGGGGGGGGGGAGACCATCGCTATACTCGGATGGAGACAAGTATACTTTAAAACGTGTTATTAAAACACGGCGACTTCAGAGCGTGCTGTCAATCAGAGAAGATTTACATGGAGCCGATGTTTATATTATAATATAAACTCGAGTACGAAGATTGGCTAATGTCAAAGGCAGTGAACTCAGTGAACTTGTAACCTGAGGCGAAATAACAATATCCGATCTCTTTGTCGTTAATTTGTATGCATGTCACAATCATCCTTTCTCTCTTCCTATTTTTCTATATTTCTCTCACTTTTTTTTTGACACAAGGGAAGATTTGTAATGCAGTTGAAATTGGCATTCGGTCCTAAACAGTTGGAACCGGGACTCCGTTGGCAGCGCACAAAATTGGAATTTGGATTCCATTAGCAACAATCGCAAAATGTATGGAAATGCGAATCGCCAACACAGTCGCATACCATCTTAACTCTTGAGTTCCTAAAATGTTTAAAATAGTCCATTGTCAGAATCTGAAAGGGTGTCACCCCAACATTCTCTCTCAGGATTTTCCTCCGTAAAAGCTGTTAATATCTCTTACATTTAAGATCGATCATTAGTGAATCGGTGACTTTCCTTTTCCGAACCGACCCTCGTGGCTTTGGTGTTGATTGGGGAGAGTCGAAATCGAATGTCTCGAAAATAGCCTGGTTCGTTGTTGTCCTTCATAGCAATCTTGCTTTTGATGTCGTAAATAAAGTCGTCCATTTCTGCTTCTCGTACCACCGTTGAATTTGTTGAATACCTCCTCTGGTGTGGGGAGGGGATAGTGGCAATCATTCAGAGCCGCATTTAGGCCCGTGGAAAAAATCCGAACAGACAAGAATTTAGTTGGTCTTTTTTGTAACGTATACGGTAGGGGAAGCACATTCACTGCTGCTTACTTTCGATAGTATTCCGGCCTTTCCTCGCCGATCCAGTTCCGTATCAATGTTCTCAACTGCCGCAAATGGGACGTTTCGCTTCTTGAAAACGGATAAAGCGTTTCCCTTCAGCTTAAATCTAGTTATAGCTTTGGTACATCTTCCTAATCCCGATGAAAAAACTTCCAGAAAATGTCCTTTTAAATAGTCCTTGATTGCTGTGCCCCAGTAGGGGGTTCTACCTTATGATAGGAATTGTTTATCGATTGGTCGCAGAGTTTAAATTGCCCCATCCAATCTGTTCGAAGAGGTTTTCGGATGTCTTGTGCACAAAGACTTTAATTTTTGGTGGTACCATTCAATGTCACAGGGAGTATCAGCTCTCCCTCCAAATTTTATCTTATCACCTGTCACTGCACCAGCTGATTTGTTAGTTCTCCTCATGGTTGGTTTCTTCAATATTTTCCATTTTTTTATGTTGATGATTGACAGGTCTAAACCGGAATCCAGTTGTAAATCCACTTCCTTGTTGAGGATGTTAAGAGTTACATTTTTTCGCCTGTTCGTCTCCGATTCAATGTCGGATCTCGCTTGTCGGACCCTGTTATTTCTTCTGTTCTTTCCTCAATGTGTCGATGTGTGGCCTTTCCTGTCACACTCATTGCATGTTTTATTTTCCTAAAACAGTCTATAGATAAATGCTGTCCGCCGCAACGACTGTACGGACTTGTTGGCGATTTTGGTTTGGAGATTAGATAACTAGTCTTTGTGTCTGGGTTGTCCTTTTGTTTCCTTATTTTTTCCGAGGGAGTACTCCTTTGGTCTGTAACTAGTCCTTCGTACGTATGACACACCTGACTCCTTGATGTTTCTTGAGTCGTTCTTTACGCTGACTACACGTTGGCAATCTTCCGCCAGCTTTTGGAGTGTGAGCTCTTGTTCGCTTTCGAGTCTTGAGAGAAATCGTCGTCTTATGTTTGCGTTTTTCGTCGAGAGGAGACACTGTGCAAAAATGAAACACTTGAAATCATCCGCTGATAGTTCAGCCAGATGAAAGTCGTCACAGTATTTGTTAACAATGTACGCATAGGTGAGATAATCTTCGT